>NC_042618.1:239600411-240261817 GCF_901001135.1 Rhinatrema bivittatum | reverse complement strand
AGACATGGAATCAGCCCCCAGGACCTCCAGCATCTTCAGTGTCATGGAAATCAGAGCCAGGATTTCATTTCTATGAAAGCAATGCAACATAATTCTATATGGTTCCAGCCCCGGAGGAATTTCCCCATCCTCCAGGGACTTAAGATCCGCTTCATCATCCATGCCATCTGGGTCCCTATCAGCATGACCCGCAGTAGGTCTAGATGTACTCAGATTCTTACCTGCAGCACCAGGTGTGCGGGAATCCGCAGCCTGCGATCCTGAATTGTTAAGATTGGCTGGGGCCAATGAATGTGCCTGAAGAAAGGACTGCAGCCCTTGAAAAAATTCTACCCAAGAAAAGGCAGATGGGTCCATGCGAAAACCAGGCAGCAAGGTCCTGCGCTCATTGAACTACCTTCCCCTGCTGACGAACCAGTTAGGGGAGTCCTAATTCCAGGCAAAACCTCTGGCAACTCTTTTTCCATTCCTGCATCATGCTGGGAAGGACCGGACTTAGCAAAATCAGTCAGAGACAGGTCTCCCTGAACCTCCAAACAGTGCTGGCACAAGCTAGAGGGAACGCCAGGCTGAGATGCACGAATATGGTAAGCAGCACAAAGCGTAAAGTGCTTAGGCTCTTTGCTTTTGGTGCCATAGTCATTTAACAGCACACTCTAAACAGGCATGTGAGAAGGGTGTGCCCAACTGTGCTCACAATAGGTGCTTGCAAACAATAGGAGCTCAAAAATAGGCGCCCAGAAACTGAACTGGAAAACTCAACAAGCCAGAGTCTCTGTATGCAGTGCAACAAAAGAAAAAGAGAAATGACTAGTCCTCATAAAATAAAGCAAGAAATATAAAATCATTAGCAATAAAACCACAATAATAAAAAGGACAGATTATTTTAAACCAGCTGGTGAAATGAATAGCCAATAATTAAAAACTTATATAAAAAATTTCTAGACACCATTAAAATATTTCAAAACAGCAGACACAAAGACCCAATAATTAAAAATAATAAGGATTAAAAAATGTTCTGTACTCCATACCTGGAAATGGTCGATTTCCAGGTGCCCTGAGATGGCTGTGAATTAGGAGGAGGAGGAAGGGGGTTGTTTGCAAATTTCTCCTTTCAGTCACACACATGCTCTCTCTCTCACTAACATAGGCTCTCAATCACACAATTACACACATGCTCTCTCTCTCTCATTTACATAGGCTCTCAATCACACAATTACACACATGCTTGCTCTCTCATATAGGCTCTCAATCACACAATCACACACATGCTCTCTCTCTCTCTCTCACTTACATAAGCTCTCAATCACACAATTATACACATGCTCTCTCTTTCACTAACATAGGCTCTCTATCACACAATTACACACATGCTTGCTCTCTCTCACTTATATAGGCTCTCAGTCACACAATTACACACATGCTTGCTCTCTCACTTACATAGGCTTTCAATCACACAATTACACACATGCTTGCTCTCTCACTTACATAGGCTCTCAATCACACAAATACACACATGCTCTCTCTCACTTACATAGGCTTTCAATCACACAATTACACACATGCTCTCTCTCTCACTTACATTGGCTCTCAATCACACAATTATACACATGCTCTCTCTTTCACTAACATAGGCTCTCTATCACACAATTACACACGCTTGCTCTCTCATACATCTTATCATACTTACACATACAGGTTCTCAGTCACACATGCATACCCTCAATCACACAAACAGGCTCTCAATCACACAAACAGGTTCTTAATCACACACTTACATACATGCTGTCACACACACACACACACACACACACACACACACACACTCACTCGCTCACTCCCCACCGAACTAATGGCAGCAACAGCCTCTTCTTCTTGCAGCTCTTGCGGCCTCGAGAAAGGAGTCCCATTGGCCGCGGGGGCTGACATTGCTCCTCGTTTTGCTCTAGGCCAGTGCTGCTGCTATTCTTTGGGTCAATGCTGCTCTTCTTCGGGCCAGTTCTGCAGAGACTTTACCTAACAGGATCTCTTCTTCCCGCACTTGCTGCAATCCACTTCCTCTTCAGGGCTGTGGGGGCGGGAAGAAGAGAGCATGCTAGTGCCACTGACTCCAGCTCTCCTGCCGTGTTCCGCCCAGGCTTATAGTCCAGGCGGAGGAAGAATTCCATTTTGCTGGTGCAGGAGGAGCAGCTGGGCCAGCGGAAGACTGGGAAGTGTGGTGACACCCCTGCATGTGCCTGGCGACACACTGGTGAGTTGCGACACACTGGTTGAGAGCCACTGCTCTAGATCATCTAATTTTTCAAGAATAGCCTTATAATTCTTATCCAGTTTGTCCACTGCAGCTGAATTCACCACGGTGGCCATTCAATCTCTGCGATGCAGCCATTTTGTTCTTCTAAACTTCAGACTTCTCTCACACACTTTGTACAAGACTTGCCACTTTCTCCATAACTACACCCAAATAGGTATCCAATTTAGTTGAGATACGTTTTGCAAAGCTTTCCAATAGATCATGTAGTTTCATGTATTCAACATCCAGCTCCTAGGTTTCAATATTTACCTCGACATCCGTGGCCTGAATAATGTCAGCTGAACAGGCCTTTTTCTCCACCTCATTATTTTTACTTTTATCCTCTTTGCTGGCTCACAAGGATGGGAGAGCACATTTCCCCTTTTCTTTAACAAGAGGCATAATGTCTTTCAGAGGCAGGATGAGCTAAATAAGCAGGCGAATTTAATGGATCTCAGCGGCAGTCAGGGTAGTGCATACCATTCCTCTTAAGAGCATGATGGAAAGTCACTTAAAGTACAGTCTTATGAAATAAAAGTATCACCAACAGCATGTGCATTATTTTTACATGCACTGCTGTAGTGTCAACCAGAAAACCCTGCAAAATAAAAAATAAAGAGACACTTGGATCTCATATTGAATTAAACTTATTGTACTACATGTTGGGTGTGAGTTCAGCTCTCAAAAAGCCTTGGGTAAACTGAATTACAATTAAAATATTGTAAAACTCCAATACCAATCAGCAATAACAGCCAGCATTCAAACACTGACAACTCTATCTATGAAAAAGCAACATTATAAATATTAAACCAGGCACTAAAACAAATATTTGGAATGCAGAACAAGCTAAAATGCTATAGATCCCTACACAGAAACTAGATGCTAGCAGAATACCTCACACATGCAGAACACAGACTGACCCTCACCAAATACAGAATAAAGTATAAATAGAAATGTGCAGACAAAAATTGAACTGGAAACCGCAACAAGCTAGATCCTGCATACAGTGCAACAATGGAAAAAGAGAAGTATTACCATTCCTCATAAAACATCAAATAATTAAATCAAGAAATATAAATCAGCAATAGTAAAGCCATACAAATAAAAAATATATATATTACAAAACAGCTGATCATCCAATTAAACTCGCATAAAACTTTTTAAATTTTCCCAAAAAACAAAATATTTTATAACAACAGACACATCAGATAACACCCATTAATTAAAAACAGTAAGAATTAAAAAATTCCATGCTTTCTATACTTTCCAGTCACCCTGAGATTGTTCTGGATTAGTGGGGGTAAGGCAGTGCACAAACTTCCTCTTCCCTCACATATATGCTGACACACACACACACACACATACATACACATATGTGCTCCTTCACACCCACTGATACCTATAAACACACATGTTCCCTTGCACCCACTGACACTTATACACACACACACACACACTCGCTCGTACCCACTGACAACTATACACACACACATGCTCCCTTGCGCCCACTGACATCTACACACACATACACACACACATGATCACTTGTGCTTGACACCTATACACACATGCAACCTCGCACCCACTGACACCTACACACACATGCTCCCTTGCATGTGCTGAAACACACACATGCACTCCCTTGAACATGCTTATACATATACACATGCATGTATGCTCCTTGGCAGATTCCCATTCTCTCTCTCCTCCCCTGCCCTCTGATTATGTTAAAAAAAACATTTTTTTAACTTATGTTGGTGGTCAAGAGGGATCCAGGCAGGGCTATGAGCCTGATGGCCCTGCTATGGGAAGAGGTAGGTAGAAAGGCTGATGCAGGGGGGTGGGATTATTTTTTGCCATGGCAAAAATCAGCGAGGTCTGCTGGCTGCCTCCCACAGCAAACAAAGCGGGGTCATGTGAGGAAAGGTAAACGGGAGCGTTTCTACCGCCATAGTAGTGAGGGGGGAGTGAGCAGACACACAGAGATTAGCGACGCTGAGAGGAAAGGACCACAGAAAAATGCAGGCCCATAAAGCAGCTGCAGGGACAAAAAAAACCATAAGGGAGATGAATAGGCCGCTGGAACTGCAGCTGTGGGAAAAACAAAAAAACCCCCAAAAAACAGAAATGAGTGGAGAGCTTTGCTGGCGGCTCCCACTCTACAAAACAGCCTGTTGTGGGGCTGGGTGTTAATCACAGCGGTTCCATAGACATGGGGGCCAATGCAATATAGTACGCTCAGCCGAGCGCACTGTATAACTCGCATTCAGACGCGGGTTGAATAGGCGCTAATGAATCCCCTAATGCAATAAGGGGACTAGCGCCCGCTTTCTATGCAAATTTATTGCATCGACCCCATGGTGCCACTGCAAGCAACACTAATATCACGTTACTGGACTGACCGGCCCACCGAGGCATGCCTGAAGCCCCGATATGCCAATCCACCCCTGTTGAATCCTAGATGCCCTGGGTCTCAGCCTGCTGTTGTAACCACTAGGACACTCTGTTACTTGTCACACGTTGTCCAGGATAATATACTACACTAGGGCTGTGGTGCTGGTAGTATCAATAGCACAGAATCCTCAGACAAAGGAATTCCCCTCGCTCTTATTCCCCCCCGCCTACAGAAGTCAACCATGGTGAGCCCTTTCATGGATACCCTGCAACAGGAAACAAAGCACATTATTTAATGGGAAAAATTAAGAAGGCTAGATGTAGTCATGAAGACTCTTGAAAATAAGAAGAAAATATTTGAGGTAGAGCCATTTTATCCAATGGGCAAAAAAGGGCAGTTGCCCAGGGCTCACTTGCTGAATCAAAATCTGCCTTGCCATTCATTGTAAACATGCATCACAGCATGAAAATAGGTTTTATTTATTTCCTTATTTTTCTTGCTTTTAAAGGAACCGCAACATTGCTCCCCACTTAGATGGCTAGAGGACGTAAATGAAGAATAGCATGAAGGGGGTAACTTGCTGGTGCAGCAGTTACTAACCTTAGAGATGCTCCCCACTTAGATGGCAGGGGAAAAACAGGAATTGGATTCAAATGACAAGCGAGGGTCCCGACTTCCATGGTCTGGGATACTGATACGCAGACATAAGGGAAAAAGCACAGGACTGCTTCTACAGCCAAGTCCTAAAGGAAAAGGAGAAAGTATGCTGGAGCGGCAGTTACCTTAACCAATAAGCCTTGATACTTTTGATGCAACTCCAATATTACTCTCTGCTTCAACGACAGGGGTAAAAGAGGAATTGGATTCAGATGGCAACCAAAGAGGACCCCGACATTTATGGTCTGGGGAACTGATTTGCATGGAGGTCAACTTGCACAGAGCAGCAGTTACTTCCCTTAACAGAAGGCATGGGATTACTACCCTTAACCAATAAGCCTTGATGCTTTTGATGGAACTGCAACTTCGCTCTCTGCTTCGACAGAAGAGGGTGGGGGGGGGGGGGGGGGCAGTGGGAAAGAGAAATTTGGATTCAGAGACAACCAACATGAGCCATGACCTTTTTACAGTTTGGGGTATGATGCACAGACATTGGGGGAAAAAACCACAGGACTGCTTCTACGGCCAAGTCCATAAGCAAAACACGTCAAGCAGCCCTGACTGATACAGGGGGGTGACCTGCACGATGCAGCAGATACTACATGGGAAGCTTGCTGGGCAGACTGGATGGACCATGGTCCTTTTCTGCCATTATTACTATGTTTCTGTGTTTCTATCAAATTGTATGGTATTTTCTTAAAAGAAAGGGTAAAGGCTGGTGGTGGTGGTGGAGGTGGTGAGGCCATCAATGCTTTAACAAAGGCCTGGTTTGAGCTCATACCCTTCTTTAAGAATAAGGCTTATTCCTGTCCTGATGTGCAATAAAAACAAGCCCTTTTAGAAACACTAAGCTCCGAGAGAAGCCACTTTCCTTTGAGCATTCATGCCTTAAGGTTCCTGTGCCTATTTCAGCCCTTGCAGTAAAGTAATGTCTCTGTTTGTGCCATTGTTACCAGTGACAACTCTAGAACACTTATCTGCTCACTTGGAAGAAAAGCAATTCCTTACTGAAGCTTTCTATGCATAATGTTTTTATCCATTTACACAGATCTGAAAACCCAGAATGAAAATCAGATCTCAGTTATACAGTTAGACAATCCAAGCTAGATAAATAATCCATATAACTGCCAATTACTTATTTTACATTCCAGTGCTAATGCCAGACCTATGGGCACCTTTGTGAAAAGGTAGGGCAATGGAACTGGCTTCCCATAGAACTTAGGCTTCTACAGATTATTGGTTTTACAAGAAGCTAGTCAATTCATTGGTTTTCATCTCAGACCTTTAAATAATGCAACCATGACCTGTAGATGGCAGAAGTGGGGGAGGCGAGTTTACAGGTGGTACTGGGGTCCAGACACTGAAAGCAGCTAACCCTAAGTGTGGCATCTTGGGTCCAGGGTGGGTCATTTCTACTAGCAGAGAGAGGGCCAAATCAAGCATTCAGGGAACATACTCAGCACCCTTTAGAAAGATGAATACATAAGTGCAAAGGTATACTGGCAGCCCTTGCAAGTGGTACCAACACTTCCATGCCTGGGTCAGGGAAGCAGAAGGAAGCTGCCAAACATAACTGAAGGTAGCACTCAGGGCTAAGGATATGCAAAATGTTTGTGTGTGTGGGGAGGAGGGATTGTCAGACTATGGCCCAGGCATGGAAGAGAACAAGAATGAGCAACAGATATTGGTGGTGCAGGAACTAGGGCAGACTTAGTTGAGGGCCAGCTTTATGGTGGCCTGGATTTCAGGGAGGAAGTAAACAGAGGTGTAGATGATGTAGGTGTATGGCGGGAAGTGGATGGTCAAGAGCTGATGACCTGATGGGAAGGCCTGGATCCACCCACTGCATCAGAGAGGTCCAGCAGGGCATGTCAGTGGGAAAGAGACAAATATGAAGGCCTCATTGGTTGAATAATGTCAGGTGGCGATGCAGGGTGTGGCAGTTCCAATATGGCAACAGACAGAGACCTGACTGAAGATTAAGGGTCTCAACACAGTTCCCCACGTGGTCAGCATCCAGGATGGGGCCCTATTTTGATAGTGTTACAAGACTGGCATGGAGAAATCAGGATTCCTAGATAGTTTAAATGGTCACCATCTCTATGGCTATATGCCTGGCAATAAGCCACCTGAATGGTATGAGGGGGAGAGCAGAGGTGCTTTCTCCCATACACCATTCTTGGGGACAATGCCTGACAGCACTATGGAGGGGGACAAGTGGAGAAGGCACTGATACACAGCTGCCCCACAAATAGTGGGAAGGAGAGGTAGTTACCCAAGTGAAAGAGCATTTGTTACAAGGGCTTAGGTAGGGAGATTTAAGTGCAGGAGGTAAACAAGCCTCTTCCCTAGGAGGAGATACTGCATCAGACTGAAGGTTGGAGGACCAGGCATCAGACCAACACCCAGAAACCAGAGGTGAGAGTGCGGCTGGGGGATTAAGATTATCCATGGTAGGCATTGAGGGATCAGGTTGATGGGAAGAAGGCAGGAAAGAATTATCAAGGGAAGAAAGGTAAGGAAGAAGGATGAAGAATAAGAGCTGACATATCCAGATTTTTAGGCATCACGCAGTGAGTCCTCAAACTCAGCAAATTCTTCCTCCAGAGGGTCCTCATCAAATGCCAGTAGTTTGGCGTCATATGCTAAGTCAGAAGAAGATAGGCAGCAAGGAGCCCATTCCTTAGTAATCTTACACACCTATTTATTTATTTTCCCATTTATTTATTGCTCTTACAACTTCACTGTTGCTCTAGCCAATGAGCAGTATCTAAACAGTATAACAGTATATTGCAGAGTACATCAAGCTAGGTAGAGAGAACATTGTACAAATCTACTCTTCTTTTACCTTTCATCACTCCAAATCACATAAAATCTTCACTGATGGCTACTGTGCTGTTTGTACCTATGACTGTGCATGTAAAATTTTCCCCCAACATCTACCCCACCCACAAACCTCACCACGCATTGTAGAAAATACCTATGTGATACGGTAGCAGGAAAATTAGCCTAACCATGCTCCCTTTTTTTTTTTTTTTTTTTATCGTGGGCGCTATTTCTGCAATATTTATAGCAATTTGATAAATCTAGATCTTATATGCCTTAACTTAGTCCTTCCTTATAACTGATATAACTTTAGGCCAGGGCTCGCACTACAAGGTTTGCAAAGTGTGCAATTGTATAGGGTGGTACATCTGGGAGGGAGTGAGAAGGAAACAGTGACTGCGGAGAAGAAAAGAAAAGGTCTGGCACTGGTCCTCCAGCGTAATCTATCCTACTGTAGTGAAAGAGTAAAAGAGGTGAGGGGAAGAGGAATTGGAGTGATTTCTTCCTTATTTAATGGGCAAAACATAGAATGAAGCAGCAGCATCAGCCACACATCAACAGGAGGTGCTGTAGAGTCCATCTGTCAGAACAGAGGAAGGAGTCGTATCAGAGGATGTTTTTCTGCATGGTGCAGAAGAAGGGGAAGTGTGGTTTGTTACTACTAATAAGATAATTGGGAGGGTTAAGGCGAGAGGAGGGGTTGCTTGCTGGGATCTTGGAGCCTGGGAGGAAAGAAGAGTGTTTGATGGGATCTTGGTGGGAAGGTCAGGAAAAAGGAAAGGATTTCATGGTGTCTTTGGGAAGGGAGAGATTTCCTGAGGGAGTCTTGGGGAGGGAATGAGGCTGATTGTGAGGGTCTTACAGAGGGAAGAGGAAAAGACATGACTGTGTCTTGAGGGGCTTGATGGAGTCTTTTTTTATGAGGATAGAAGAGTGCAATCTCAATCTTGAGGAGGAAGCCTACCTGCCTTTCAATCATGTGGGGAAACTTGCTCTGGCTGATTCACCCTCGGTCTGCCACCTCTAAGGTCAGCCCTGCAAGTGATTGAAGAGTGGAAGAGGCTCAGCATGAGTGAAAATGAGAGAGACAGAGAATGTGTGTGTATGCTTGACAGAATATATGAGAGAGTGAGTGTGTGGATGTGTGTTTGAGAGAGGGCATATATGAGAGTGAGAGTGTGCATGTCTGCATGAGAGAGAGCATATATGAGTGTGTGTGAGAGAGTGTGTGTGTGTTTGAGAGAAAACCTATATGATGAGTGAGAGAGTGTGCTTGCATGTTTGAGAGAGAACATATATGAGTGAGAGAGAGAGTGTGCATGCATGTCTGAGAGGATATCTGATTGAGAGAGTGTTTGAAAGAGGCATATATGAGAGTGTGCATGCGCATTTGAAAGAGAGCATATATGAGTAAGAGAGTGTATGTATATGAGAGAAAAGAAAGTTTGTATGTACTCTTCCTTTCCCCCATTCCCATGCACTAATCCATTACAATCTCAGGATGACTGGAAATCAAAGATTCCTAGGTATTAAGAGTGGTATATTTTTAAAATCTATATTCATTTTAATTATTGGGTGTTATTTGATATGTGTGCTGTTTTTAATTATTGCATGTTCTATTCATCAGCTGTTTTGAAATATTTATTCTTTTCCTTAGTATGGTTTTACTATTATGATTAATGTTTTATATTTATTGATTTCATTGTATGATATTTTATGAGAAATGGTGATATTTGTTCTTCCATTGCTGCACTGTATATCAAGTCTGATTTCTTGTGGTTTCTAGTACACTGTCTGCATGTTTCTATTTATACTTTATGGACTCTTTTTCTGTATTAGATAAAGGTTAGTTTGTGTGCTGTGGAGTGACTGAAGTGAGACATTCTGCTAGTGTGTAGCATGTAGCATTACTATTTTATAAACTATGGCCATGAGGAATGCTCCCAACTATCTGCAACTGCTATTTCCTTGTGGTAGCAGCCATGGGGCTGGGGTAGGAACCTTACCTCATTGCTATGTCCTTGTGTCTTTTCCTCACTCTGCCTGTCTGACTGAAAACAACCTTTCTTTTATACCTAATTTAAAAAGTTCATTAGCAATCGATCCCCTGCTCCTCATTGGCTCTGGTCTGGGATTACACCCCCAGTTTTGATTCCAAGAACTCCATAAGTCCATTCAACTCAAAATTTTCCTCCTGGAAATATCCATTTAATCCTAGTAATTGTATCCAAGGTCCACTTGGTGTCACTGCAGTTCAGGGGCTAATACCACTGACTTCCAGCCATGGCAGCCCCCCCCCCCCCTTGTAGTGAAGCCAAAAGGTATTTTAACATTTGCATAGACGAGAAGGACTTCTGTAGGCTTCAAAGGAAAGAATTTGCAAGGGCCCCTCTCTGTCTTGACCAACAAAGGTACTGCCAAGTAATTCATATGTCACAGTTTGCCTCTACTGTTCTTCCCTGGCATTTTTTTTACTTCAAACAGAGATTGAACAGGGGCCTCCTCCAATTTAATCCACCTTTGCTAGTCAGTTCAAGTCCAATATCTTATGCTTCTGGCTTATGTTACATTAATCAGTTTTCTTTATGGTATTTAACTGAATGTAATAATTAGAGATGCATGTAGGGGTCCCCAAATTTTTGGAAGTTGAAAAGCAGTCCATGCTTCCAAAATGGTTGGGAACCTCTGGCCTAGTTGTTTCCATTGCAGGCAGGATAGAGATATGGCTTAGCCAATCCCATAGTGGGCCAGAAGGAGAAGGTGCATTATAATATGCGTAAACTTGATGAGCTTTTACTGTAAACACTGTAATCAATCTATGGCCCTGCCTTTTATAACACTAAATGATTGTCGTAATTGTATGACATGTATATTACTGGAAAGCCTTAAAGTGGTGAGAGGTGAGTGCATACCGATAGCCTATGTTAAGAGAGAGGCACAGAAATCCTTCTGAGTTGTGATAATGAAGACGAATCCATTGATAAGTTTAACCTGCCAACCAAGGTTAGGTTAAAGCCAAATTACCTGGTCTTCTGTAAGAAGGTCAAGGCTAGGGTCTTGTCATGAAGCTCGAATGGAAAAAGGGTTGCGTTCACCTTATGTATGCTCTTTGGTTTTGTCTGTCTGTTGTTTAGTTTAAATGTGATTTTGTTTTTATTATGATTGCCTGTTTAGGACATATTTTATAGTTTTATTAAGTAGTTTATTTCATGTTTTATGTTGCTGTTTGCAGTTGTACACAAGGGGCCGGGAAGGCTGTTACAGGTTTCAAAATAAAGAAATAATAAAGATAATGACCTCAATGACTGTGAGTCACATGGCAACAGGCACAGAAATGGAGCTGAATTAACACAAGTTTCAAACTTGTGAGTAGTAGCACGAATCATCAAGGCTTCAACCCTATCGTAGCTACGGCATATGCAAGATGCACAAATAAATAGCAGCTAGGAATGAAGCTTTAATGATTGCTGCTACTGGAAGAGTGACACTGGAGTAAAATCTGTTAAATAAACAGGCTTTCTGAAAGCAAACCACTGAGGCATGTGGTTCCCAATAATCTACCTCAACTTTAATTAACCTCCGTTACAAAGCACATGAAGTATTCAAAATACAGGCAGGAAAGGGCTTCCTAGTCTGGGTCTGGAAGCGGTGTTGCTAAGGAAGCAGAGGCATGCACTCAATTACAAAAGAATGCACCAGCAAAGCAGAGCAAGGGAGCTGGAGGCTTCAGGTATACTAATGTGAGAAAAGGGAGCCTGAAGCTTCAGCAGCACAGCAAGGGAGCTGGAAGCTTCAGGTATACTAATGTGAGAAAAGGGAGCCTGAAGTTTCAGCAGCACAGCAAGGGAGCTGGAGGCTTCAGGTATACTAATGTGAGATAAGGGAGCCTGAAGCTTCAGCAGCACAGCAAGGGAGCTGGAGGCTTCAGGTATACTAATGTGAGATAAGGGAGACTGAAGCTTCAGCAGCACAGCAAGGGAGCTGGAGGCTTCAGGTGTACTAATGTGAGATAAGGGAGCCTGAAGCTTCAGCAGCACAGCAAGGGAGCTGGAGGCTTCAGGTATACTAATCTGAGAAAAGGGAGCCTGAAGCTTCAGCAGCACAGCAAGGGAGCTGGAGGCTTCAGGTGTACTAATGTGAGATAAGGGAGCCTGAAGCTTCAGCAGCACAGCAAGGGAGCTGGAGGCTTCAGGTGTACTAATGTGAGATAAGGGAGCCTGAAGCTTCAGCAGCACAGCAAGGGAGCTGGAGGCTTCAGGTGTACTAATGTGAGATAAGGGAGCCTGAAGCTTCAGCAGACAGCAAGGGAGCTGGAGGCTTCAGGTATACTAATGTGAGATAAGGGAGCCTGAAGCTTCAGCAGCACAGCAAGGGAGCTGGAGGCTTCAGGTATACTAATGTGAGATAAGGGAGCCTGAAGCTTCAGCAGCACAGCAAGGGAGCTGGAGGCTTCAGGTATACTAATGTGAGATAAGGGAGCCTGAAGCTTCAGCAGCACAGCAAGGGAGCTGGAGGCTTCAGGTATACTAATGTGAGATAAGGGAGCCTGAAGCTTCAGCAGCACCGCAAGGGAGCTGGAGGCTTCAGGTATACTAATGTGAGATAAGGGAGCCTGAAGCTTCAGCAGCACAGAAAGGGAGCTGGAGGCTTCAGGTGTACTAATGTGAGATAAGGGAGCCTGAAGCTTCAGCAGACAGCAAGTGAGCTGGAGGTTTCAGGTGTACTAATGTGAGATAAGGGAGCCTGAAGCTTCAGCAGCACAGCAAGTGAGCTGGAGGCTTCAGGTGTACTAATGTGAGATAAGGGAGCCTGAAGCTTCAGCAGCACAGCAAGGGAGCTGGAGGCTTCAGGTGTACTAATGTGAGATAAGGGAGCCTGAAGCTTCAGCAGCACAGCAAGGGAGCTGGAGGCTTCAGGTATACTAATGTGAGATAAGGGAGCCTGAAGCTTCAGCAGCACAGCAAGGGAGCTGGAGGCTTCAGGTATACTAATGTGAGATAAGGGAGCCTGAAGCTTCAGCAGCACAGCAAGGGAGCTGGAGGCTTCAGGTATACTAATGTGAGATAAGGGAGCCGACAGTCGCTCAGCAGCGCATGGTTCGGAGAGATGTATCTTTAAAGGATACTAATGATGCATTAGAATTAGGGCATCCCGACAGTGAGGTTCCAATAATTAGAAAAGTAGTCCAAGTGCCTGTAACTAAAAACTCACCTGAGCTAAAAAATTCTAACTTATCCCTATCAATTAAAAAGCAGAATAAAAATACAATCAAAAAACAAACTTTGAAATGTTTGTATGCTAATGCCAGAAGTCTAAGAAGTAAGTTGGGAGAATTAGAATGTATAGCAGTAAATGATGACATAGACTTAATTGGCATCTCAGAGACATGGTGGAAAGAGGATAACCAATGGGACAGTGCTATACCGGGGTACAAATTATATCGCAATGACAGAGAGGAGCAGTCGGGAGGAGGTGTGGCACTTTATGTCCGGGATGGCATAGAGTCCAACAGGATAAACATCCTGCATGAGACTAAATACAAAATTGAATCTTTATGGGTAGAAATCCCTTGTGTATCAGGGAAGACTACAGTGATAGGGGTATACTACCGTCCACCTGGTCAAGATGGTGAGATGGACAGTGAAATGCTAAGAGAAATTAGGGAAGCTAACCAAATTGGTAGTGCAGTAATAATGGGAGACTTCAATTACCCCAATATAGACTGGGTAAATGTATCATCGGGTCACGCTAGAGAGATAACGTTCCTGGATGGAATAAATGATAGCTTTATGGAGCAATTGGTTCAGGAACCGACGAGAGAGGGAGCAATTTTAGATCTAATTCTCAGTGGAGCACAGAACTTGGTGAGAGAGGTAACGGTGGTGGGGCCACTTGGCAATAGTGATCATAATATGATCAAATTTGATTTAATGACTGGAAAAGGAACAGTGTGCAAATTCAAGGCTCTCGTGCTAAACTTTCAAAAGGGAAACTTTGATAAAATGAGAAAAATTGTTAGAAAAAAACTGAAAGGAGCAGCTACAAAAGTAAAAAATGTCCAAGAGGCGTGGTCATTGTTAAAAAATACCATTCTAGAAGCACAGTCCAGATATATTCCACACATTAAGAAAGGTGGAAAGAAGGCAAAACGAATACCGGCATGGTTAAAAGGGGAGGTGAAAGAAACTATTTTAGCCAAAAGATCTTCATTCAAAAATTGGAAGAAGGATCCAACAGAAGAAAATAGGATAAAGCATAAACATTGGCAAGTTAAATGTAAGACATTGATAAGACAGGCTAAGAGAGAATTTGAAAAGAAGTTGGCTGTAGAGGCAAAAACTCACAGTAAAAACTTTTTTAAATATATCCGAAGCAGAAAGCCTGTGAGGGAGTCAGTTGGACCGTTAGATGATCGAGGGGTTAAAGGGGCACTTAGAGAAGATAAGGCCATCGCGGAAAGATTAAATGATTTCTTTGCTTCGGTGTTTACTGAAGAGGATGTTGGGGAGGTACCCGTAATGGAGAAGGTTTTCATGGGTAATGATTCAGATGGACTGAATCAAATCACGGTGAACCTAGAAGATGTGGTAGGCCTGATTGACAAACTGAAGAGTAGTAAATCACCAGGACCGGATGGTATACACCCCAGAGTTCTGAAGGAACTAAAAAATGAAATTTCAGACCTATTAGTAAAAATTTGTAACTTATCATTAAAATCATCCATTGTACCTGAAGACTGGAGGATAGCAAATGTAACCCCAATATTTAAAAAGGGCTCCAGGGGCGATCCGGGAAACTACAGACCGTTTAGCCTGACTTCAGTGCCAGGAAAAATAGTGGAAAGTGTTCTAAACATCAAAATCACAGAACATATAGAAAGACATGGTTTAATGGAACAAAGTCAGCATGGCTTTACCCAGGGCAAGTCTTGCCTCACAAATCTGCTTCACTTTTTTGAAGGAGTTAATAAACATGTGGATAAAGGTGAACCGATAGATATAGTATACTTGGATTTTCAGAAGGCGTTTGACAAAGTTCCTCATGAGAGGCTTCTAGGAAAAGTAAAAAGTCATGGGATAGGTGGCGATGTCCTTTCGTGGATTGCAAACTGGCTAAAAGACAGGAAACAGAGAGTAGGATTAAATGGGCAATTTTCTCAGTGGAAGGGAGTGGACAGTGGAGTGCCTCAGGGATCTGTATTGGGACCCTTACTGTTCAATATATTTATAAATGATCTGGAAAGAAATACGACGAGTGAGATAATCAAATTTGCAGATGACACAAAATTGTGCAGAGTAGTTAAATCACAAGCAGATTGTGATAAATTGCAGGAAGACCTTGTGAGACTGGAAAATTGGGCATCCAAATGGCAGATGAAATTTAATGTGGATAAGTGCAAGGTGATGCATATAGGGAAAAATAACCCATGCTATAATTACACGATGTTGGGTTCCATATTAGGTGCTACAACCCAAGAAAGAGATCTAGGTGTCATAGTGGATAACACATTGAAATCGTCGGTTCAGTGTGCTGCGGCAGTCAAAAAAGCAAACAGAATGTTGGAAATTATTAGAAAAGGAATGATGAATAAAACGGAAAATGTCATAATGCCTCTGTATCGCTCCATGGTGAGACCGCACCTGGAATACTGTGTACAATTCTGGTCGCCGCATCTCAAAAAAGATATAATTGCGATGGAGAAGGTACAGAGAAGGGCTACCAAAATGATAAGGGGAATGGAACAACTCCCCTATGAGGAAAGACTAAAGAGGTTAGGACTTTTCAGCTTGGAGAAGAGACGACTGAGGGGGGATATGATAGAGGTGTTTAAAATCATGAGAGGTCTAGAACGGGTAGATGTGAATCGGTTATTTACTCTTTCGGATAGTAGAAGGACTAGGGGACACTCCATGAAGTTAGCATGGGGCACATTTAAAACTAATCTGAGAAAGTTCTTTTTTACTCAACGCACAATTAAACTCTGGAATTTGTTGCCAGAGAATGTGGTTCGTGCAGTTAGTATAGCTGTGTTTAAAAAAGGATTGGATAAGTTCTTGGAGGAGAAGTCCATTACCTGCTATTAAGTTCACTTAGAGAATAGCCACTGCCATTAGCAATGGTTACATGGAATAGACTTAGTTTTTGGGTACTTGCCAGGTTCTTATGGCCTGGATTGGCCACTGTTGGAAACAGGATGCTGGGCTTGATGGACCCTTGGTCTGACCCAGTATGGCATTTTCTTATGTTCTTATGTTCTTATGAAGCTTCAGCAGCACAGCAAGGGAGCTGGAGGCTTCAGGTATACTAATGTGAGATAAGGGAGCCTGAAGCTTCAGCAGCACAGCAAGGGAGCTGGAGGCTTCAGGTATACTAATGTGAGATAAGGGAGCCTGAAGCTTTAGCAGCACAGCAAGGGAGCTGGAGGCTTCAGGTATACTAATGTGAGATAAGGGAGCCTGAAGCTTCAGCAGCACAGCAAGGGAGCTGGAGGCTCCAGGTATACTAATGTGAGATAAGGGAGCCTGAAGCTTCAGCAGCACAGCAAGGGAGCTGGAGGCTCCAGGTATACTAATGTGAGATAAGGGAGCCTGAAGCTTCAGCAGCACTGCAAGGGAGCTGGAGGCTTCAGGTATACTAATGTGAGATAAGGGAGCCTGAAGCTTCAGCAGCACTGCAAGGGAGCTGGAGGCTTCAGGTGTACTAATGTGAGATAAGGGAGCCTGAAGCTTCAGCAGCACAGCAAGGGAGCTGGAGGCTTCAGGTGTACTAATGTGAGATAAGGGAGCCTGAAGCTTCAGCAGCACAGCAAGGGAGCTGGAGGCTTCAGGTGTACTAATGTGAGATAAGGCAAAAGCCCTCCCACTACCGCAGTACCTACGTGCACTGGGGCTGATATATGAAATGTACACATATTTCTTAAACCCTAGAGTAGTGTGTTGTTGTTTTTTTTTTTTTTTGCTTACCGCATATATCTACTTTACTTGCTATCTGTTATCACACTTTACCGTTCATCATCAGCTATGTAGAAATGTGACTTGCCTCATTTCGGAGGGGGAGGGGAAGAGGGGGGCACTGACGCACAGCGAGAAGGGAACAGCTGGTGCCGGGGAGCATCAGTGACACTGGCGGAGAAGGCAGCAGCTCCTTCCCAGCCACCGAGTACCTAAATTCTCTTTCTATCAAGCGCCTCCCTTCATCCCAGGCCAGCATCACAGATCAGTGCGTCGCAGGTGATAGTTTCCAGCAAGAGAACTGCCTGCAAAATGACTGAAGGCAGGACGGAAGTGTGGCGCTCGCTCCTGTACCGGAGCAGCCGGGCCAGCACGACCAGGACCCCCCGCTCGCCTGCGCGCGCCCTCGGCTGCAATTTATGGAAATTGGCTGATGACGTAGGATCTCACTTCAGGACCTTCCTCCAGGAGGAGGCGGAGCCGCGGCCAGGGCTGGTGGAAGGAGGACCGGGGAGGGTGAAGAAGGGCTAAAGGGAGCAGGAGGGCGAGCAATACATCAGTCCAGCCTAGAGGAAGAATAAGAATAAAGAAAAACCAAAAGCAAAAAAGGAAGACAAACAGCACTTAGATAATACTTACTTTTTTTTTTTTTAAACCACATTGGTCTGAGAAGAAATAAAGGAGAAGGAGAACAGAAAAACGAAGGGATTTCCAGAAACGAGTAGAGTAGGACAGCGAGAATAATAATAATAATAATAATAATAATAATAATAATAATAATAAAAAGAAGATTATTTAGTGGTTTATCCAGCAAGATTTCAGAGTAGTGCAACAACTGCTACAGTGCTCCCAGACCCACGCAGACTCTTCGCCATGAGCAGCAAAAATAACTGCAGAACGGGTGAGGTGAACAAAGTCAAGCAGGATCCGAGGCAAGGGGACACAGAGACGGGGGCTCTGGATCCAAAACGACGGGAAGTAGAAATGCGGGACAAAGCCATCCTGCACCAGCAGAGGCGCTTAAAACAGGCGACCCAGTTTGTGCACAAGGACTCTGCAGACTTGCTGCCGCTGGACCAGCTAAAGAGACTCGGAACCTCGAAGGACCTGGTGAGTCCATTTGGAACTGATCCGATTCTGATCAGCTGGCTCCACAGTTACTTGAAAAAAAAAAAGTCCTACTTACCCCCCCCCCCCCCCCCCTGCCTTTTGCCAAAGTTCAGAGATATATTAAAACTTCCTGACATAGGCGCAGGGATTAGATAGCTTTGACTGAGAAGTTAGTGACATTGTGCCATTTTAATCGCTAGCATCGGCGCGGATAGTGGGACTGTAAATGTACCCTCTTTGGTTTCTGCGCGTTTGATTTTTAAGGTTATCTCAGCCCTTTGACCAGAGACTACCGGTAGCTTTGGCAGAGAACCCAAACTTAACTGCTGCCAACAGCTAGCCTGGACAGTGACTGCATCCACACACCACACTCCCTTAACCTTGGTAAGAAGGGTTTCCTTTAACCTCCAAAGCTTTCCAAAAATGTGTTTTCTTTTTCTTTCACAAAAAAAAAAAAAAAAGATCTTTTGCTCGGCCCAATGGATCAGTAGAAGTGCGCTGCCAGGCAGGAGATAAGGGTCTGAATGTAGAGCCCAGCTCCTGCTCCCTGGGCTAACTGGGTCTGGGAATGCTGCTGCCGACCCAGCATTCACAGGCGCTGGGAGCAAAGGGAGTCCCGGCTATCACATAAGGGCAGTGACAGCTGGTGAACCACAAAGCAACTGGTGCCACAGAGTGTGATCTCCCCCTCCTCCCACTGCCCTCTGTCCTGCCTCTCTCTTCTCCTCTCTGCCTTTAGCCATCTTGCAGTGGCAGCTCTCTGCTAAATGGCACCCCTCTGGCTCTGTGGCAGTAAAGCCTCTGTCCTGCCTCCTCTTTCCAACAGCAGCAGTATGAGAAAGTCTCTGGCAGCTGCATTTTTTCAGTCTCCTCCTGCTCCATTAGCCAGGCTCCCTGCTTCCTGCACAGAAGCTTAGCTTTGCCTTTGTCCGAGAGCACAGAGCAACTGAGCGAGTGGCACCCAAGGGTCTGGTTACATTGGAGTTGCTACTGGCCGAAGGACCTCTGTTCTCATGGACAGTCCCCTTCTCTCCACCCCTGCCAACCTTGCAAAAAGTGCCTCAGGGAGTCCTGATCAATTTCACACCAATAAGAGAGAGACAGGAAGATCTCTGACTGCTCTTCGAAGAGCTAGTCACCCTTCAAGGATAGGTATTTTGGAAATGCAATGGCAGTGTCTCTTCTCAACAACAGACGCTATGGCACAAAGGTGATGGCTAGTTGAGCGCACATGTAGCAGTTGCTGGTGGAAGCCTCTGAGTATACTTTATTGAGTGAACTATGTGAGAGAGGGGAGAGAGAGAGAGAGTGAGAGAAAGAGTAGTTGCAAACTAAGGGGGTCATTTATCAAAGGCTTATCGCACGTGATGCGGCCGTATTGTGTGCGATAAGCCTCTATCGCATGCGAAAAGGGCCTTTTCGCATGTGTTAGAATGCAAATTAGGGGAAGGGGAGGAGTCGGGGCAGAGTCGTCGGTGTCTTCGCTGCCGGCAATAATGTTACTAACATTATCATCAGCCGTAGCACTCCGAATAGCACCATCTTTCACGGTGGCACTATTCGGTGCAAAAGCCGGCAGCTGGCGCACCGCCATGTTGCGAAGGCTGCGGGCTTTCGCAGGCCTGCTCCCCCCCCCCCCCCGTTTTCGCTGGCTTCATCATTCAGCGAGGAATGATGAATCCAGGCCTAAAAGGGTCGTTCTTTATTTAATCTCATCGCGGGGGTATTATTTTAATTAGGGGAAGGGGAGGAGTGTGGGCGGGGTTCGGGCAAGAGTTATCTCCCAGCAGCACTGCGGGCAATAATGTTTTTTTTACATTATCACCAGCAGCACCGCAGGAAATAACTACACTTTTTCCTGTGGTGCTATGGGGGCGAAAGCTGCGGCAGGCAAAACTGCACTGCCACGATGCAGCCGGTTGCCCACTATCGCCCCCCTGCCCCTTTTTTTTTCTAGGGGTAAGGCCCCCTGCCCCCTTTTTTGTCTAGGAGTAAGGCTGATGGAATAATAGTAGATCCAATAGAGACCAAAGGGGCAGGAGTCAAGAAAAAAAAATGCTATTTTTATTTACTTGCAGAACACGATAGTGCTTCAGAATGAATATTCCTGCTATTTTTTTTTTTTTTTAATTTCAAAACATGAAAACTTAATGCTTTTTTTTTTTTTTTTAATGATCACCTTCAGTAGCAAAGATTGGACATCAAATTCCCATCCTCTCCCAGCTCAAGCAAGTTGTAGGTGACATCTTTTTATTGAACTAACTCAACCCATCTGTGACTTGCTTTCAAAGGCTGTTTTGCCTTTATCAAATCCTTCCACAAACACACTACGTGCACTGCCAAACTAATGGACGAGACACAATCCCCATATCACAAGATATTACAGTAGAAGTGTGGACGGTATCCTTTCCTGCCACTGACATTCATATAGATATATGTATATGGGGGGAGGGGGGAGAGAGAGATACAGATATATAGACACAAAACGTCCTATTATGTATTATGGCAAACTAAACAGAAATTCCTCTACATCCACCCATTCCCAGCACAAGTTACTATTTTTTTCCAGTTTTATTCCCCCAGGTATCTTTATTAGGAGTACTGCAATAAATTTCATACAATAGGAAAAAAGACACACATATGCCAACAAGAAGGCAGCATTCCTATACACATTTTTTACCCCCATATAACCCCCCCCCCCCCAGGACCTTAGAACATGCAGGCGGATGGATAATTGTCAGAGAAGTGCAGTCATCGAGTCCCATATTTAGATTTCCAGGGGACAGAGCCTCTGCACACTGGCTGGCAGAGATTGGGAAAATAGACCCAGATATCTTGGAAAAACAACTTCTTGTGCAAGGGAAACTACAAGCCGTATTTTTTTTTTTTTACCAGTTTTAAACTTCATGTTCATTTGGTTGGGTACTAGTCTAACCCCTGGGTTTTATAATATTTGCCTCTCTCTGTCTGAAGCAAGGGGGGGAACACCTCAGCATCATGCAACCCGTAGCAGAGATGCAACCAATGTGTCCTTCAATGAACAAGGATAAATGTAGGGTTGCCTGGTGATGAAAGACTTTGAAAATGTCGATGAACAGAAATCTCAATAGCTCTATGAAAGCCAGTGATGTAGTAGCCATTTTTTCTTTTTTAAAGGGATAGGGCAAAACATTCTCAGCTGTCAATCCAAACTTTAAAAAAAGCACTGATCTTCCTTATTTATGTATTTGTTATTTATTTTGATCCAGCAGTTCCCCCTCCTCTTTGGATTTCCAGCTCAATTGGAAATGGCCTTTACTGGCGCTACAGCATCAAGAGCTTTCATTCACAACTACCTGGGGCTCCCCACTTGTTAACTGTCTCCCCTTTCTGTCTAGACCAGCTGTCACAATGATTTTCCTTAGCCAGGGCCATAGATTCTGCTCTTCCCAAAACACTATACACACATGTATTATGTATCTGGCCACTAGATGTCACTGTTGTACAATGACTGGGATTCCCTATACCCGAGGAGACAGGGAGGAATTGTGAAAGCTGCCTCTGCAGCAGCCCTAATCCTTGCCAGCCCAAGGAGCAAAATCTGGCTCAGAGAATTAAATCTAGGTCTCCAGATTGGCAGCATGCAGCACGGCCACTGAACCGCGGGTGCCAGCAAAGGCACTGTGATTCTTAATGAGAAATAATTAGCAGCTCTATTAACAGGGATCCTCTATATGCATTTGTTTGTTCCCAGGCTTTTTTTTTTTTTTAATGCATTCGCAAACTTCTAGGTCTTCATGTGGAATGACTGAATCTCTTTTATTCTACACCATGTGACAGGACATCTTCTTTCTCTGCTCTCCATGGCTGTGCTCTCCACATCCTGAGTTGATGGTTAGAAAAGCTCTCGACCTGTCATTGATACAGTGGTGAATACAAAGCTACCTGGGCGTTCAGTTTAAGCATGCAAGTAAGGTAGCAGTGTTTTACGTCAGAAGGAAGCAATCAAACAAAATGACAGCAAAAGCAGGAATGCAGGGATGATATGTGTAACAGATCAGGCAGGAAAATAATACAGAGGGCTAAAAAGGAAATTAATTGCTCTGTCTGGGTCAGACCAAGGGTCCAACAAGCCCAGCATCCTGTGTCCAACAGTGGCCAATCCAGGTTGCAGAAGAAAAGCACAAATGGATAGTTCCAATTGACAAACCTCCTACAGGCACTTGCCCAAGCACAAAAAGGTAAAAAAGAAGAGATCCAGAATCTTGGTCCTTCACAATCTAGTCTGTTCATCAGGCATTTTCTAACACATAAAGGGCTACATTTAAAAAAAAAAAAATATGCGCACGAGTCCATGTGCACGCGCTACCCGGCGCACGCACATGGTTGTGCGATTTTATAACATGCGCGCGCTGGCACGCACATGTTATAAAATCCCGGGGTGTGCGCGCAAGGGGAGGGTGGAATAACAAAAAATCGTGCAACCAATTGGAGCGGACTGAGAGGAAACTGGGGAAGGCCCCGATCTCGTCGCTGTGCGATTGTGCGTTATTCCACCCCCCCCTTGCGCGTGCCGCCCGGGATTTTATAACATGCACATGCCAGCGCGCACATGTTATAATATCGCGCATCCATGTGCGCATGCCAGGTAGCGCGCGCACATATTTTTTTTTTAAATGTAGCCCTTTATGTGTTAGAAAATGCCTGATGAACGGACTAGATTGTGAAGGACCAAGATTCTGGATCTCTTCTTTTTTACCTTCTCGTGCTTGGGCAAGTTGCTGTAGGAGGTTTGTCAATTGGAACTATCCATTTGTGCTTTTCTTCTGCAACCTGGATTGGCCACTGTTGGAAACAGGATGCTGGGCTTGTTGGACCCTTGGTCTGACCCAATATGGCAACTTCTTATGTTCTAACCCTTTGTAGAAATAAACCCATTAACATTTAACTTTTCCCTTTTCCACTCCTTCTAGTAAGATGTACAGAAAGAAGGCAGTTCATCCTTTCAGCCTCTATCCACCTTTCTACAATAGCAGGCACAAAAATTTCATTGCCACCCCCCCCACCACCACCACCACCATTTTATTATTGCATGCAATCTGGGACAGTGCAATTAATTTCCTTTTTAGCCCTCTGTATTATTTTCCTGCCTGATCTGTTACACATATCATCCCTGCATTCCTGCTTTTGCTGACATTTTGCTTGATTGCTTCCTTCTGACGTAAAACACTGCTACCTTACTTGCATGCTTAAACTGAACGCCCGGGTAGCTTTGTATTCACCACTGTATCAATGACAGGTCGAGAGCTTTTCTAACCATCAACTCAGGATGTGCTGAAAATAAAACCATAGTTCACATAATGGCTTGAAACAAGAATTAGGAAACCAGCTCTGGTAAAAAAGAAAAATGTGCTGGTGGAAGTGAAATCACTTAGTCGACTTACAAGGAAGGGGCTTAGGCACTGCTAAACCCAGACACTTTCTCCTTAGTAACTAAATGCAGAGCAGAGGGATCATTTATTTCTTTTATTTGTGTTATTTATCTCAGGTCTTTTCAATGGTTGCTCAAGATGAGTTACATTCAGGTACATCAAGTATTTACATTCCCTGTATTTTAGGATAGGCAATTTAATATGACTTCAGATGAGGCTTCCTCTTACTTTCTTGCACCTGGAAATGTGCTACAACCTCAAGTTTCTGAAGGGACGTGCAAATGGGAAATTAAAACCTAGCTCCACATAATTCTGCTGATAGGGCTCCATCCAAGACTTTGCAAAAAATCCACTGGAGTTTAGTTATAAATTCCATGATTTTTAAAAGGTGAGAACCATAAAAACATCTTTCTTTTGTTCTTGTATAGCAGCTGTTATTGTCCTGGATTTTTTCCTCATGTAGCTGTTTTATTTTGATCTGATTCCATTATCTCCTGAAATCACATATGATTCCATATCAGGACAGCTCTTCTTATCCTCCCCAGCCATTGAGGATACATGAACTAATTCTGATGAGGACATAGTACTGGAGGGGCTCATAGTGTTATCAACGAACCATTTTGTGTATTAGCATGAGGTTTTTATGATTCAATAATAGTTTTACTAGAAGCAGATCATGACAAATGAATCTGACTGATTTCTTAAATTGGATGACTAGAGAATTAGATCAAGGACATTTGTTGGATGTGGATTATTTGGATTTCAGCAAAGCTTCTGATACTGTCCTGCAACTGAGCAGCCTGGGGGACCAGATAAAACACTGGTTGAGTGATAAACGACAGAGGGTAACAGTAAATGGAATTAACTCAGAGGAGAAAAAGGTGATTAGTGAAGTGCCTCAGGGATCAATCCTGGGGTCAGTTCTGTTCAATGCTTCTGTGAACAAAAAGGTGGAGGAGGTAAAAAGAAAAGATTGCCTTTTTGCAGATGACACAAAGATTAGTAACAGAGTGGATGCACCTGAGAAAGCAGACAGAATGAGAAAAGATCTAAGAAAGCTTGAGGAATGGTCACTGTTTGGAAGTTAAGATTCCTTGGCAAAAAGTGCATAGCCATGCATTTATAGAAATCTGTGATATGGGGTAAAGAGCTGATGTGCATGCCAGGAGAAAGAGCTTGGGGTGAGTATCTGATAATCTCAAGGTAGCAAAAATCGTGTGATATGGTTGTGACCAGAGCCAGAGGGGATGCGTAGGGAGAGGCAAAATCAAGAAAAAAAAAGGAGGTGGTAATACCTCACTGCAGGTCATTGGTATGGTCACACCTAGAATACCGTGTTCAGTTCTGGAGGCTGTATATTAGAATGGACATAGAGAGGCCACAGACTGTCCAGAGAAAGGTGACCAAAATGGTGCAGGGTCTGCACCAAAAAGTTGTATGAAATGAGGCTGGAAGTGAGGAGAAACGGGGAGGATATGATACAGACATTTAAATATCTGAAAGGTATTTTCGCACAAGAAGCAAATCTTTTTCAGTGGAAAGGGTACTGTAAAACTAGGAGTCACAATATGAAGCACCAAGTGGTTAGGCTCAGAAACAATGACACAAAGTATTTTTTCACAGACAGGGTGGTAGATGCCTAGAATACTCTTCTGGAGGAGATGGTGAAGACAAAAATGATTACAGAATTTAAAAAAACAGTGAGATAAACATAGAGGATCCCTGGAGACAAAGAATAGTAATCAAGCACTTGGTAATCTGCATGGGGTGGCAGTTCATCCCATAGAGCAGTGATATGACTATTTTGTGCTTACAGAAATATATTGGGGTAACCTGTACAGAATGATGGCTATGACCTTACACAGCAGTAGTATGATTGCATTGGGGTGTTGGATTGGGTATTGGTTTTGTGAGAAACAAAGTTAAAGAAGGCTGGGCCTGAAATGGCCCAGTAGCAGAAGAGGTGGAAGCCATCACTTTCGCAGATTTTGGGCATGCATGGGACAGTGATAGGAAATTGGTATTGGGTTGCATAAAGGATTTTGTATGTGAATATGCCTAAATTGGATGAATTTCTGCTGGACAGACTGGATGGACCATTTTGCTGTCCAGTAGAGATTCATGTACTACATTACTGTGTTACTATGTCACAATGCTGTCTTTCTAACATCCATCCCTGAGACAGGACAAAGAGCATTAGACTGCATGAGGATAAAAAAGCCGTGACTGGACCAACAATTCAAGATGATTTTGAATTTAGTTGGCAACACTGACAGAGTAGTACATAATCTTATAGTATTTGTAGATTATTCCCATACACAGCAGGAAGCTCCTGTCATCCATTACTATATTTTCAACATTTTCTAGATCAATTACTTCACCAAACAATTAATGTCATCCTGTCCCAGATGTTCAGCAGTTAGCACTGTGACATCATTATCATCTGCAAAATATTATGGGAGCTAGGGACTAATGGAACCTAACCTAATCATTTTAGTGCTCTTTACATCTCGTTTTTTTCATTTGGTGCATCAGAAAATTATCAAAATGCTTGAGACCTCAAACAGAAGATATGAATGTTTACTTTTATGCTTCAGTTGATGGTACTTCCCCTTTAGCCAATCATCCGTAGAGATAAACCATGATAAGGCTGACCAAATCAGAGACATGGAAGACCAGAACTGGAGACCTAGTGAGTCAGGATGAAGGAAGTAAGACTTGGAAGAAATGTCAAATTACAAATACATACCAGTTCAATTCTTATATATTTGCTGGACACCCGAGGATAAAAAAAAAATATTTACTAGTATATTCATCCTTGCAATTAATCTAATATGCCATGCCATGGAACTTCCTTAGACTAGAAATACAAGTTTACATTTTCATAGGGGATATGCAGTTGAGATTAATTTAAAAATTATTTTATTATCTTTTAATGAGTAGCATAAGCAGGTATGATCTGGAAGTAGTAGGTCAGAGGCAAGAAGTGACAAGAAACAATTGATGCTACTTTTCAAATTAGAATTAGAATAAGTAAAGAAATGAAGCAGGAGATTGGGGATTTGATGCAAAGCTGTTCCTTTAGATCAGTCTAGGGAAGTTAGAGTTGGTTTGGAGACAGTTGGGGAGGGGGTAGAGTTGCCAACTGGCTCCAGATTGTCAGGACATGTTGACCCAGTCCTGGTTTTACCCCATTGCATGCCGAGACTTATTCTGATTTCCCTATTGCATTCCCTAAGAAAAGCAAGATTATAAGTACCTGCATGCAGAGGAGTAAAACCAGGACTGGATCACCCTTGTCCTGAAAATCTGGAGCCAGTTGGGAACCCTAGGAGGGGGGTGGGGGTTTCTCGATGGAACATTAGGAGGCTTTGCATTGGCCAGACAAAGAGGCTGTAGAATCTCTAGGTGTATATATGATTATAGGTACATTTAGCAGAATTCTTTTAGTTATGAGTATTCTTAAAGGAACATTCACTAAATAATATTACAAAATACCAAATTTCAAGATTATCAAAATGCACAGCACTAAGAGAACTCTTAACAAGATTTATATATCATGAATATATCCACCGGACTCATTTCAATTACACAACCAAAACCTATTTATACATGTGTTGGTTCATGGGGGATTGTTTACATAAGGCTTATGGTGAAATGGAACCGCATACATACTGCACCTCAGTAGTATCTCTCTTTCTTTTAATAATACACAGTACTTGGGTGGAGGGGGCGGGGGAGGGGAGGGATGGGATGGAGATGAAATGGGGGAGGTTGTGGTTCCCAAAATAAAACAGTTTCATTACTGAAGACATTTTCACAAGAAATATATATTCCAGTTTAATTATACTTCACTGCTTTTATAAACATAAGACAGAGTGGTATTACAGATGATGATACATAGGCAAAAATATACTGCATTGTCTCTTGTAGCACTCAAACTGAAAAAAATTATGACTGTTCACAGAAAAGGATGTCTTTTCTCTACTGCAGGGGCCTTAGGATGTTAGAAGTATATTGCTTGCTGCAAAACTACAGAACCCTTTCTTCTTGCTTAATAGATGCTTAAAAATCACTTTCTTTCTCAACATTCAAACTTTGACTTAGATTTGTTGGAACCATCCAGACTTATAGTTGGGGATTCTTCAGATTTCACCCAAGGAAATTGTATCAATTGCTGGGACTCAGGGGAAACTGTAGAAAGCCTCAAGCTTCTGTTTACTGCTTCAGCCACTCCCCTTCTGCAAGCCTGCAGGGACCAGGAGAAGAGGAGTAATCCTGGAGCACACCCTACAGGCAACATGGGGAGAAACTGGAGAGGAGCTGCCGTAGACGCAACTCAGTCTGCAGCTGTGATTCCAGGACGAGGTACTCAAGATGAGGGTAGTGTGAGGGTGCGTCAGTCAGAGAGCTGTGACCTATAGGTGGCTGGGAGCAAAGAGAGCGCTGCAGTTAGGAAGGGAGGAAGGGGAAGAATGCTGGGGTCATGCCTGGACAGGGAAAAGTGGTGGTAGTGAAGGAAGAGTGAGAGTGTCAATTGGGGGGTCGAGGGTGGAAGAGAGAAATTTGATACACATTATTCTCCTTTCCCCTTCTAATCAACAGCCATCTCAGAGTGATCACACTCAAAGGTTCCCAGGTATGCTTAAGACTAACCCCCTTCTCATTAAGACCCAGTTCTCCTTTACATAGAAACATAGAAATGACGGCAGAAGAAGACCAAACGGCCCATCCAGTCTGCCCAGCAAGCCACGCACTTTATCCATTTTTTTTTCTCTCCCACTTGTTACTATTGGCTTCCAGTACCCTCCAGCCCTAATTCCCCTCCACCCCACCACCAATTTAGAGAGCAGCGCCGTATCTGCATCCGAGTGATCGTCCAGCTCAATTAGGGGTAGCAACCGCTGTAACAAGCAGGCTACACCCTTGCCCCATACTCTTACCCACCCCTGTTTTTATTTTTTTGTCTGGTTTTTTTTGGGTTTTTTTTGGAGATAGCAGCCCTCCATCCTTCCGCTCCGTGAAGGTGGAACACTAACTACTGGCCACTGGCATCCCGCTCCGTGAATGCCTCTGTGGCTACTGCCGCTCCGTGCAGTATTTGAATGCCTCTGTGGCTACTGCCGCTCCGTGCAGTGTTTTGCTGCCTCCACTTTATTCACGCCCTCTAGACTTGATGGCTCCACAGTGTTTATCCCACGCCCCTTTGAAGTCGTTCACAGTTTTAGACTTCACCACTGCCTCTGGTAGGGCATTCCAGGCATCTACCACCCTTTCCGTGAAGAAATACTTCCTGACATTGGTTCTTAGTCTTCCTCCCTGGAGCCTCAGCTCGTGACCTCTGGTTCTGCTGATTTTTTTCCGACGGAAAAGGTTTGTCGTTGTCTTTGGATCAGAATCCCAAGCTCCTTTCTGGTAAACCAAGTTCTCTCCACATGAGCCTAGCTCAGCTTTCTTCTCACAAATCACTCCCACAGTCTGTATCCTCTCTCAGATTAAGGACTTCAGAGATCCTACCCTTCAGGGGAAAAAGATCAGGAGCTGCCACCAATTAGCTCTGTCCCCACCAAGAGAAAGCTCAAGGCTTGACGCTTTCCTAACTGAGACTCTGCTCTGCCACCTACTGGCAGAATCCAGTGACCACACCTTCCTCTCTACTTAGAACATTCTCACTATAAGAGAACAATTTTACCCTTTTCCAAGGTTATATTGCTCAAGCATTTGAACAAAGGTCCCTACATGAATCTACTAAACAAAGCTCTGGCACAGTAAGTACTTCCACTCCTATGGAAGCAAAATAGAACTAGTATATGTAATGTTAAATTATTTATTAGCTACCTTGAGCAGTATTTTACTGGAAAGGTGTTTTCTAAATGTAATACATCAAATCACTATTCCATCCTCACTGTAACGTTTGGCTGCTCACAGGATGGCCCCGCGACCAGCCACACTCGCCACAAGATGCCAGTGGCCAATCCGAATGCCATGCCTTCCTCTTCACAGCATGGACACCACCGCTGCTGTGTGCGCCCATAGGCACAGACATGCATGCACTCACCTTAGATATTGGCCCCATGACTGGAAACCCTGATCGGTACTGCTGAATGACATCAAAGGAGGCTACCTATTTAAACTCAGCATCCCATTACCAGTGCCTCAGCAACAAGTCCTCTTGCCTAGTCTACAATGTGTGTTGCTGTCCTTCGTGCCTCATTGTCCTACTTGTCTTGTTGTCCTGCTGTGTTCCCTTGCTTCTTGTTTCCAGTTTTGCTTTCTTGCCTTGCTCCTGCCCTTTCCACCTCTCTGTTGCTTTTCCCTACCCGTTCCATCTTGACTTGGTCCTTTGTGTCCATCCATCCTTGTTCTGTATGTCTTACCAGACTCTTGGATTCTGACTTCTGCTATGAACCCTGACAATTCTCTTGCCTGCTGCCTGGTATTGATGTCTATTACGGACACTGACTCCTCCTTACAAGCTGCCTGCCCCAACCTCAGCTTGTACCTGGATCCTGTTTTCTCACTTCCAGTCCTGACCACCGGCCATACCTATAATCTCTTTGATTGCTTCTTAAGGGACACTTGCCTAAGCCCTGCTGGCCCCTGAAACCCAAGGGCTCAACCTGAGGGGAACGGGGCTGGTATAGGTGAAGCTCCAGCTCCAGTCCCAGTAAGGGTGTGTCCACCAGCTGTCGGCATGGGCCTAGTAGGTTTTCCTGCTAAGCTGCGTCAACCATTCCACAGCCCAAGGGCTCACATCCATGACACTCACTGTACATTATGCTACACAACCAAACAGATATCTAAAGTCTTATTCAGCTTCATACATGAAGACAGGACAATTCTTGAACTCCAAAATATTTGAGGAAAACAAACTGAACACCATAGATCTTACTTGTTCTGCCTTCGCATTGTATGTGTATGTTTCTTTGATACATTGCCACCCACTTCAACTCATGATATTTCTTAGTTTAGAGTCTCTGCATATGTAGAGCTCCTTTTCCTGATTGGTTATTTTTTGAATGATTCTGAGCTCCCTATTGAATCTATTCCTGTTTGCTTTCTCTCTCTGTGTTCTCTGGGCTGCCTTTGGGGGCCCCCACCCCAACATCCAACAATTCAAATACACATTTCTGTGTTCTCTTGCTTCTTATTGGTCCCTTGCTCCTAGGAATGCCTGGGAGAGTTTACTTCCTGTAAAGATTTCAGTTGGGAAAAGGCTCTTGGCAAACTAAAAGCTCTCCTATGTCCTCTATGGGCTCCTAGAAGCATCTCTCTTTTCACCTATATCTATTTCCTATCCACTGTTAGTCGCTGCTATACACTTGTAGTTACAGCTTCTTCTATAGCTGTAGTTATCTGCTTATGACTGAGCTTTCAGAGATTCTCATCACAGTTGTACCAGATCTGCTAATCTGTATGGCTACACTTGATGCCATGCCATTTACAGTGAGTGTTAAAGTGTTTATCATTCAATATTTGGAAGTTGGGAAAGGAAAAAAGTTTAGCAAACTGTTTAGCAACTCAAACAGAGACATAGAATTGTGAGAACAGTACATTACTAGTAGATGAAATGGAGGCAAGACTAATGGAACAAAGGAGCCAATGTAATAAGACTGCAGTAAATAGCTGTGCTGTTTTAGCACAGATTTAATTAAAGCATTACATTTTGAAATGCACTGTGCACAATAGTTAATGTGCACTAAAATTGATAGTAAAGTATAAAGGTGAGCTAAAATGATAATTAACTTTATTTCTGAATTAAAAAGATAGTAAAGTTAAATACTTTTACAGATCACTGCCTAGGCCTTGCATGAACTGCTGACAGTTGCTGGAAATCAATGCTCAGAGCCAACCACTTGCAATAAAAACAACTTTATTCCAAACATTAGTGTTCACTTCACACTTGTAACTTTCAATTCCTTTTCTGAGACACCAGGATTAGAGCTGTAGGCCAGTCTAATTTCCTAGGACCATATAGAACTTACCCCCCAAACTGTACCATTTTGCAGATTCAAAATCCTTAACTACAAGCTGTGTGCATCTGGATCTGGGTGAGTTCTTTCCCCCGATTCCCTACCTGGCTCTACTGGAAGGCATTACTCTTTTCTTTACAAGCACTCTGACTCCATGCGGCAGGTTTTTAAATTAGTCTCAGCTGTGCCTTCCAATTATTAGCATAGTTCTCTCTAGCTGCTCCTTCACCCTAATTGGTTCTTTGCCAAAGCTCTCCAAAATATATTTCCCAGCAGCCCTGTGCTTTTTGTACTTTCTGGTTTTACAATCCCCTCACCAACTCTGCTTTACTTTTTCTTTCCACCTTGAAGCATTTTTCCATCTGGGCCTCCCTTCAGAGCTCCCTCTGCCTTCTGGAATCTCTATTTGACCTCTTTCCAAGCTGCTTTAGCATGTGTGAAGCCCCTGCTTCATTACAATACTAAAATAAAAATGGTTAACTTCACTACTGTTTTTTACTTCAGCACACCAAACTTGAAAAAAAACTTAAGAGGTTCTCTAGTTGAGCTTTTAGTCTCAGGACCCCAGAATCAGAAACCACAGGGCCCAAAATCTCCAAATCCATGTCACCCTGGGCTTAAGAGCTTCAGACTTGTGACATCCAGACCTGAAATCCTCCAAGTCTGTGCCTCCTGTGCCTGAGAGACACAGAACTGGGACCCCCCAGGCCCAAGAGACCAAGTTGGGATCCCCTACAAACTAATGAACCCTACTAATGCCTCATCCACTAACGCCCATCACTGACATCCTAATCCATTAGCACACCCCACTAATGCCCCTTCCACTAATGCAACACCTAATGCTCCAACCCACTAACACAACCCACTGACCCCTCAACCTACAAATGCACCCGCTGAATACCTCAACTCACTAATACAAACTACTGATCACTCCTAAACTGATCCCCAGCCTAATAACACACTCCACTGACCCTCCCAAACTTCATCCCACTGAATCTCCAAACCCACTAACACATTCCACTGACCCCCTCAACTCACTGATGTACCACATTCAGCTCCCAAACCCACTAAGTCACCCCACTAATCCCCATTAGGTCATCCCACTGACCCCCCTCAACCCACTAACACTCCTCCAGTCAATACCCCTCACACAATAACCCCTCCACAGTACCTCCTACCCCCTACACTTTTTTTACCTCTCACTCTTCCTTTTCAGATGACCATTTAAATAAATTGTCCTGGTTCAGCTGAGGTCACTGAACTCAGCTGTCTGGGGAGTTCAGTGACCTCAGCAAATTGTATGAGCTGCAGCTAGGTTTAGTTAATTGAGCTAAAGTGGTATTTCCTTAATCACATCATGCTTAAATAAACACAGTTACTATTCACTCTGATCTATTAACTCAGCAGCAGCTGTGTTTATTCTAGCTTCAGGCTAGACTAAACACAGATGCTGTTGAGGAAACTTTTGTAAATGGCCCTCAAGAATGAAGAGTTGGTTCAATGGCTAGAATTAGGGATGAATTAATAGGTGAGGGCTTAATTGATGTGGGGGTTGGGTAGGGAATGTGCTAGTTGATGTGGGGTTCAATGGGGTGCATTTGTGAGTTGAAGAGCACAGTGGGGTATGCTTGTGGGTTGAGGGCTCAGTAGGATACATTACTGGGTGGGGGCCTTAGTGGGGAGCATTAGTGGGTGAGATGCTTTAGTGGGGTGTGTTAGTGAATGTGGAGTTTGTCTAGGGGTTGTATTAGTGGGTTGGGGCTCATTAGGTTGCATTTGTGGTTTAGGATGCTCAGAAGGATGTGATAGTGGATGGCGACCTCAGAGGAATGTGTTAATGGATGTGGAGGTAGAATGGAAGGGAATTTATAGATTGGGGGTTCGGTGGTGTAAATTTGTGGATTAGAGCACTCAGTGGAGTATATTAGTAAGTGGGAGCTCAGTAGGGTGCATTAGTAGGTTGAGGGGGTCAGTGAGGTGCATTTGTGGATTGGGGGGCTCAATGGGGTTATGTTTGTGGTTGGGGATTCAGAGGATGTGGAGGTTGACTATGAGGTTTATTATGTGGCAGGGGAGATAGATAGGGGGTGCTTTAGGGGTTGGAGGCTCTTTGACTTGGAGATTCTAGAACAGAGTCTCTCTGGCTCAGAAATGCCAGGGCAGATCTTGAGTCCCTGATTCATGGCTCTCAGATCCAGGGTCCCTGATTCAGGGATCTTGGACCCTAGGGAGCCTAGCTTTCGAGCTCTTGAATCTGGGGGTCCCTAACTAAGGGGTTCCAGATCCAGGGGTCTATAAGTCCTTGACTTGGCATTCTGTATCTAGGGGACTTGAACTTGGGGATCTCAGATCTGTGGATTGCTGCTTTCTTTTAACTTCCATTTACTTCCATAGAAATAAATGGAAGTTAAAACTGTACTTCATCATAGTGGTTGAAATAAAATATATTGGTCCTAATATGGAAGGAAAAAGTGTGCTAATTTTTAATGCATTTTGCTGCATTCATAGTAATATCATATATTTGTATGAAGTGTGCTAAAATTGGCCCTTTGTCACTTTCATTTTAATGCACATTTTTTTTTTTTGCACTAAAACCCTTAATACATGGAAAGTAAATTGAATACACTAAAAAATAGTTACTAAACAGGAAATTAAAGCAGTGTGCTAAACCTAGCACACTATATTATACAGCCCCAAAGTCTCTGAACTATGAATTCTTGGTTGAATCAGGTAAAAAGGTAATGGCTGTAGGGCTCAGAGAAGTAGGTAACAGGAGCCACAGGCTTAGCTATGAGCTGCCGTCTAACAATGAAGCCAAATCTCCCAGAATGCACTGCTTGTAGGATTGCCAACTGGATCCAGATTTTCAGGGCAGGTTGATCCAGTCCTGGTTTTACTCCCCTGCATGCAGACACTTGTAATCTTGCTTTTTCTTAGGGAATGCACTAGGGAAATGAGAACAAGTCTTTGCATGCAATGGGGTAAAACCAGGACTGGAGCAACCTGTCCTGAAAATCTGGAGCCAGCTGGCAGCCCTAACTGCTTTCTGACCTAGACTTGACCAAGCAAAACAAAAGTTACAAAACTGTTTTGACAGATAGATAAAAATGCAGTTGTTCAATGCAACCATTAGGTGGCAACAGAACACCTAAATCCTATGTATACAGAACAGGGACTCCTGGAACTCCCATATAAACAAGACAGGGACTATTTCAAGAAACGTAGGAAGTAATGGTATGGGAAGCTTTTACAGAGCACAAAGCAATGAGGCTGGCCTGGTGGCTCAGTGTTACTGCTGGACACTGGGATATCTGTATTTGATTCCTGAGCTCAGCTTTCACTCAAGCCAAACCCCCCAAGGGGATGTGGGGGGATAGGAGTTATAAAGGCCCAGTTATTACACACCAGCAGCACCTAGTGGCCAGAGTCAGGGTGCACACATACCCTGTTTACGATGGAGCCATTGTTTGTGGTCCTGGCCAAGGACCTTAGCTGTGATGGCTGAGTTAAATGGGAGGTGGGGAAATAGTTAAAGATGGGGAAAACCCTGGGTAGTCAGTGTGAATGAAGGCTCATGGTGCCAGAGTCCCCATGAAGGCTGGCTCCCACTGAGCTGAAAGCTGAAAGGAGCAGGGGGAAACAGCAGGGCCAAAATACCAAAACAAAACACCGACTGCATGTATTATAAGAGACAGTGAGGATTTATGAATTTAAGTAAGCAAGAAAGGAGCCTGCATTTTAAATATACAAAAACTACAATTATTAGTAATTAAGTGGTCTAACATCTTTATCATCAAGAACAGAAACATCACTCTCATCTACGCTTTTTAATATATACATGCTTCCCCTGACCACGCTTCTCACTAACCTGCATATCAAACATTTTATTTATGCTGACGACGTTCAGCTCATTTTCCCATTCACTGACTCCATCCAAACTGCTTTACATAGCTGGGAATCCTGTCTTTCCTCAATCAACCAACTCCTAAAGGACATGCACCTTGCTCTCAACTCTAACAAGACTGAGCTTTTAATCATATCGAATAGACAACCACTCCCTGACATCCCTCTTGCTTACTCAGCTACCAACTTCCCTTCGCACACTCGCAACTTAGGAGCTATTATTGATAATCACCTCTCATTCAAACCATTCATCAAATCCATAATAAAGGATTGCTATTTTAAACTTCAAACAATAAAGAAACTCAGATCCCTACTACACTTCAACGATTTCCGCACAGTCCTCCAGGCTATTATTTTATCGAAGCTCGACTACTGTAATGCACTCTTACTCGGCATTCCTGCATCACACACCAAGCCCCTTCAACTCCTACAAAATGCCTCCGCTCGGATATTGTCAAACACAAAAAAAAGAGACCACATCACCCCCACACTTATTCAACTACACTGGCTCCCTATACAGTCACGAATTCTTTACAAAACACTCTCGATCATTCATAAGAGTCTAGTAAATTCTAACCTGAACTGGATTAACCCCCCCATCTCACCCCGTTCCTCCAATAGACCCACCCGCCCAGCACTCCAAGGAACACTCCATGCCCATTCTATCAAATCTTTTAAACTCTCCTCTACTATTAACAGAGCCTTCTCTCTTGCCGCACCCACCTTATGGAACTCACTGCCCCATGATATTCGAATAGAGACTTATACCCCCATTTTCAAAAAGAAACTTAAAACCTGGCTCTTTCGGCAAGCCTACTCCATTTCACCCCCTATTACATAAACCCCCATGTGAATTGTTAGATTGATATCCTGGTATGAACGCCTTTATGTCTGCTGATTCTGTACTGTGCACTTTCATGTATATAGTTCTAGTTATAATTATTATAATCAGCATCTCCCCATTGATGCTTGTTATATCTAAGGGCTCCTCCCGAAGATTATCTATATGTTACTGAGTTCACCATCTTTATTTGTTATATGTAAGGGCAATGCCCAAAGTTTTATGTTCACTGTGAACCGATACGATGTGCGAACGGATATCGGTATATAAGAAATGTTAAATAAATAAATAAATAATAATAACCAAAACCAAACAATTCATTTAATGATGTGATGTAGTCGTTGCATAATTGTTGATTGATTTTGTCCTTCACTCCATTTTTGTTTTGTTCTTGAGAAGATTTGTATTATTACAACAGACTTTGGGATGTATCTATTCCACTGATGCATATCTATCTAACCATAATGTAACTGCCATATAAAATCAGAGCTGTGTTGAGACTGGAGCAGGACCCTCTGGGGTAAGGAAATACAGGACTTAAGAGATTCTATAACCCCTCCAGCCTTCCCAACTCTTCCTTCTCTAGGGTTGGTAGCTGGCTCCTGATTTTCAGGACAGGTTGATCCAGTCCTGATTTTGTCCCACTGTATGTAGTTTTGCTTTTCTAAGGAACTGCAATAGGGAAGTCAGAACTACAAGTCCCTGCATGCAGTGGGGTAAAACCAGGACTGGATCATCCTGTCCTGAAAATCTGGAGCTAGCTGGCAACCCTGTAACCTCCTGCCCTTTTGCTGGCTTGGCCTTCTCCGTGTTTCAGATTGCTAGATGTGCGAATGTGCATGGATGAGGCCCAAATGTATGTCAGATTGGAGGTATCTGCAGTGGAGGATGAAAAGGTATGGGCCTCTTCTAGGCCTGGAGCCTGCCTGGTACAGTCACACTATTTCTACCATCATAAAGACAGCTTCCCTATAAATTTAACTGGCAACTATTTGAATAAATATGCAGCAAATGTATTAAATGTATTTCCATAATGCTTTTTATTTGGTTTAGACTTTCGGGAGGTAATTTTGTACCATCATGCATAAATTGACCGACAAGTATGCGCACAAGTTACGCCAGTTTCAAAAAAGGATTTACCCCCATAAGTCCACTTTGAAAATTACCCCTGGCAAAATTATGAGTGAACAATACACCTGCTGTTCAGTGCATGTAGTTTTGCTGAGAGAAGTATGCACTTAAGTCCCAACCCTGCCCTGACTCCTTCCCCTGGACTGCCTTTCCTCTGTGTACGTAAAAGTAGGTGCATATAGTGCATATGTACGTAATTTTATGTGGTACCAGTTGTGCAGTTTTCTAAAGGGCCATCTCTGTGGGTAAAGCCCTACTTTACCTACAGAAGTCCCTTTGGAAATGACCTTCTTAATTCCTTGCTCTGGAGTTTGAATGTGGCCTAGCTCTCATAAATTAGCCATAATGGAGGTTAATAAGATAATAACCTAATAAGTACTTGACATCCTAAAGGCACTTTGGCAATTATACTCAAACTGAAATAGGCCGGAATATTCACATTAGTGGTTAATTTAATATCTTTGTAAGCACAATATAATACATGGAGGTGCATAAACAAAAGGCACATAGCCATCTATTGCTTGCAGGTTTCATCCTTAATGTGCATCTGGTAGAGTCCCAGTGCTTTGACTCCACTCCAGCATCTTTCTCTGAGGAGCAGTAAGGAGAAAAAGTACCCTTTCTTAACCTGCTTGTTTGCTAGGAGTTTTTGTAAATCTTAAAAGCATATTCCAGTGACATGATGTAATTCTTTATAGCAAGATGTGCATGTTCTGCAGCTCTAGTCTTGATGGTAAAATCTAATTTAATTTATAATTCCACTTAGATTCACTCACTTAAAGAAGTCCCTCGGGGCACAATAAAAACACCTTTTCTTACCTGCCCTGTCTTTCTAAAGCTACTATGTATGGGGGGAGTTTACTTGTAGTGGGATACTGGCTACTTCAAGCTGCTTGGCGGCGACAACAAGAACCACAACAACAGGCAAGGGAAGTTCAAACCCCTCCTAGGGAAGTTCCTGCCCCAGAGCCAGAGCCGCTAGTCCCACCAGTAGAGTGTTATGGCCCACAGCAGGGCTTGCCACACAGGAGAGCATGGCGGCAATACAGGGAGCGCATCTTTCATCCACGAACCACATTGCTGGGCATGCCTAAGGTACATGTGGTCACCAGGTATCGCCTCAGCTCTCAGGCTATCATGGAATTATATGAAGAACTCAGAGGGGATCTGGATCCGGTCACGGAAAGGTCCCAACGCAATATCGGGCCTCACCAAACTATTGTGCACCCTGCATTTCTTGGCATCTGGCGCCTTCCAAACGACGTTTGGGGCTGTCGAGGAAATGTCCTAAACCTCTTTTTCCCGCTGCCTGGGCCAGGAAATAACTGCTGTATGTGATTGCATTAATCGCTTCATCACAATACAGAAGCCAAAGTCCCCTCACTAATGATAATATTCAAACAAAGAGAGGAAACAATTCATTTGCTATCAACCATCTTTTCAATTATTTAAAACTGAGAACAACGTCATCAGACCTTAGTGCATTAAAGTTTTAATCCACTGTCTCTCGCCACGCAATGGGCCTCAAACAGCATCAGCCGTTTTATAGCACTCTAATGTAATCACTTGACGTTGTACCTCATTTTATAACCACCCATTAACCTTTTTAATCAAACCAATTTTTACTACATACCAACTGTAAATTTTTTTTAAAGAAAAATACTTAGCTCCCACTGTAGCGTTCCAAACACTGCCCCAACATGGACCATGTTTCGGCTGTCACCAGCCTTCGTCAGGGGACACCTCGTATAAGCAGATCATCAAGACGCCTCATTTACTTTTGCTTTAATCCTAAAATAAACAAACCATTAAAACCACATCCTCACTCTATCACTCATTAACCCACCATATACCGGCTTCTATAAATACCAAACAATATCGATTCTTTACTTACTATAGCACCGATACTTTTCAAGAAATAATCTTTTTCTTTCCTTTTTATTTCTCACTCCATCCCACGGTGTAAATGGCGCCGCGGCATTCAAACTAACACCTTCACTTCCTCCAAACTTATACACCCACTTCCCACCCCGGAAGTGTGGCTTGTCAATCACAGTTTAAGGTACACCTGTCAATGTTAGAGAAACAAAAGCTCAAAGCTCAAAATACAGACCAGTCAATCTCCTTATTCAAACCACCCGGGGCCACTGTATTGAAAAATATATATCTGGATAATGCCCACTTCTAACGTTTCTACGTATCATGTCTGTGGTTGCTTCATCTCCAAAGTTAGAGTGTACTACACTGTCTCTGATATTTCTACCTCTTTTTAATGCAAACCGAGGATTATCATTAAATATTTGATGTAGACTCAACACGTGCCAGTGCCTCTTTATGCTTTTCTGTACACAATAAATATTGGGTGAATAAGGCAATACACAAACTGTTCTATCTTCTTCCATGTTCTGTATAGCTCTATTGGATGGAATCAACAACAGATATCTATTTGCCCACCGGGCTCTTTTATAGGCTTTTTTCAAAACACTCAAATAAATTTTAAATCATTTCACTGTGCATTCTCGAACGAACTACTCTGACAAACTACTCTGTTCTCTGTTCTCTGTTTGAGAACGCAGAGTGAAATGAATTAAAATTTATTTGAATTGCCAAGTTTAATTTTCATGGTGTTTTGACGCAGAGTATTACCCTTGATAAAGGACAAGCATGTCCGAAACACGGTCCGTGTCGGGAGACCAGAGTACAGCGGTGAGAATAGCCAGTATTAAACGGATTCAGAAGACAATATTGGAAGTAATAATGTGGAAATATTTGACCGTCTGAAAAAGCTCCAATGGAAGGATTGGTTCATTTTGAGAAAAGCTAAGTAGTTCATGAGTGGACTTTTTAATTGTTGCATATATAAAAAAAAGTTTTGAAAAAAATATTGTTGCACAGAATAATCAGCAATAGTGACCTATGATTAAATATAAGGCAGAGTCCTAAAGTGTCAAGCTATATCGATGAAGCCTATTATGATGGTCACCAACTCTTAATCAAGAAATTGATGTTTTCTTATCATCAGTGTCAGTGAATGTTGTAGATCGGATGTCCCTAACTACTCTAGACATCATATAAATCACTAGTTCCTTAGCTGTTTAAAGGCACAGCCTGAAGCTACAAGCTGACAATTAAAACCATCAGTCACAGAATTATCATGTTACAGGCAGATTCCCTTGCTGACATCCAAGGGCATCTGACGATATACACATGTACATTGGATGCATGGTGTCACATGGGCCTGCAAAGACAGGTGATAGCACTTCCTCAGCAGTTTCTGTGCCAATGCTGACATCGAAGCAGGCCTTCCTTACAGACTTTAGGAAAGCGCATGTCAAAGATCACAGCAATCCCAAACTTCTCAGAGGTCATTGCAAGCTAGCATATCTCACTGGGGTTGAACACGACCATACACAGCTGGGCCCTGCTACGCGTAGTTAAGCAAACTGTCAACTCTCTTGTACAGATGGTGAGGGCCTTGGCCCCTGGGGTGTCATATTGGTTATGTTAGCTGCTTGGTGACGCTAGACAAGGATGTTGGTCTGAATATCTGAAGGCAGCATTGGGAATAGGATGGTGTCATGCCTTCATGTCTGAAAAATATAGGTCAGAGCAGGGCGGATTGGCCTATCGACGGACCGGGTATCCCCCAGTGGCCAGTCACTCCAATCACATGATTTTTCCAGCTTCCTGCCCCAAAGAGAAACCTGTGCGCTGTGGCAGAATCTATCCTGTCATGGCCCGATGAGAGGCCCTGCACAGCTGGGACCCAAAGAGAAGCCTTGCATGGCCATGGCCCAAAGAGAGGCCTGCACAGCCACAGCAGAGCCCATCCTGCCACGGCCAGAAGAGAAGTCCTGCATGGCTGCGGCCCGACGAGAGGTCCTTCATGGCCACGATCTGACAAGAGAGACCTTGCATGGCCATGGCCCGACGAGAGGCATGCATGCTGTGGCAGAGCCCATCCTGCTGCGGCTCAATGAGAGGCCCTGCACGGCCGCAGCCCAAAGAGAGGGCCCGCATGGTTGCAGCTCGAAAAGAGGCCCGGCACAGCCCCAGCCCGAAAAGAAGCCTGCGTGGCCGCAGCTGAGGCCCTCCCCTCCCCTTCTTGTAGGAGCCGTGTGTAGCAGAGGTCTTCTTGCACCTCCTTTCCAGCATTGAGGAGCAGCACTGCCATCTCACAGCGGACAAAGGGAAGGCCAGAAAAAAGGGAGAGCCTGAAAGCTATATGTATGTATGCTTTTGTGTATGAGAGAGAGACTGCATGTGTGAGTATATGAAAGTGCAACAGAACTTGTGTATGCGTGAGTGACAATGTATGATTGACAGAGTGAGAGTGCCTGTATGTGTTTGTGAGAGCCTGTGACTGTGTGTATTTGTGAGTGTGTGTGTGTGTGAGAGAGAGAGAGTGAAAGAACCTGTGTATGTAACAACATATATGTGAGTGGGAAAGAGCCTTATGTGTGTGACAGCATGTGTGTTTGTTGGGGAGGGGGAGAGAGGTAAAGATTGTAAGGCCCCCTCCCCCAATCCACAACAATCTGTGGGTGACTGGAAATCAAAAAATCTCAGGAACAGAGAGCTGGCAATTTTTAATCCTATTATTTTAAATTTTAGGGTGTTATTTCATGTGTCTGCTGTTTGAAATATTTGATGTTTGGGAAATATTAGAAAAAACTTGTTATTTTAATTATTGGATGTTAGATGGCTGTTGCCTGCTTGACATATTCTTTTTTTTTTTAGTATGGTTTTAATATTATGAAAGATGTTTTATATCTCTTGAATTTATTGCTTAATGTTTTATGAGGAATGATATTTCTGTTTTTCCATTGTTGCAATCATAATAGTCAGGCTTACTGTGTTTTCCAGAGCATGTGTGTGAGCAAGAGTGAGTGAGCCAATGAACATGTTTGTGAGTGAGAGAGAACGAGCACGCCAATGAGCATTTGCATGAACAAAAGGACTATTTAAAACAGTGAGTATGTGTGTGAGACAGAGTTTGTGAGCCAGTCAGCATGTATGTGAGAGAAAATATAAGGGAGTTTGTGTGAGAATAAGCATATATGTTAGAAAGTGTGTATATATAAAAGAGAGGAGAAAGTTTGTGCATACCTCCTATCCCTGACTAATCCATGACAATCTGAGGGTGACTGGAATTTAAAGTTCCCAGGTATGAAGAGAATAAAAGGTATAAAAAGAATAAATATTTCAAAGCAGTTGATGAATAAATCATTCAATGTTCTATTCATCAACTGCTTTGAAATATTTATTCTTTTTATGAGTATGGCTTTACTATTATGTAAACCACCAATCATATCTTGATTTTATTGTTTGATGTTTAATGAGGAATGATGATGTTTCTGTTTTTCTATCATTGCACTGCGTACAAAGTCTGTCTTGTTACAATTTCCAATGCAGATTTTATTTGCATGTTTCTAATTCAACTTTATTGTCTTTTTATTCTGTATGTGTTCTGCCTGTGTGACTGAGGTGAAGTATTCTGCTAGCATATAGTTTCTATGTAGGGATCTATAACAGCTTGGCTTGTTCCGTTATCCTAATATCGGGTGTATAGGTGTTTTAGGGCCTGCTGTAATAGAGTAGGTAGGCAGTGCAGAGCCTGGGGAACTATAAAAGCAGCAGACACTGCACTGTGTTTCTGCACCCATTAGCAAGGGTGCAGTGTAAAGTGGGGCTGCGCTGCTGGCCCCTGGGGCTTCATGGCTGGGACTGGTGGAATCACAGGCGGGAGCTGTGTAAACAAAGAAGAAATTCCAGAAAATAAAGGAAAAAGACTTGAGTGCAAAAAAAACAGAAAAATGGAAAATTGTGTTCAGTGTAACATTCAAAAGCACACAGTAAATCACTTTAAATAGGAGTCTCGGCAATGACTGACTGTAATCAGGGAATTTTTGGCACCATCATTAGTAAAAAACCTCCTTAATATAAGTGGAATATGTGATTTTTATATATATTTTTTTTTTTTTTCCTAGTGAGCAGCATAATTCTTTCAAACATTTGAGACAAGTGTCACAACTTAATTATGAGTCCAATATTTGCCAAACATTTTGTGTTGAAATTAAATGTCCTTGCGCCTATTCAGCTCCAACTTCTGGCATCCCGACCAACGCTGTCAGCGTTTCGCCCTATTGAGGGAAAAACTCTCAAAATGACACTTGGTATCTTTGAATCTCTAGACATCATCATTTCACTAGAAGAATACCACTTACCAAATTGTGCAGACTTCTTAAAACTACGTTTCTTGCTTGTGCTGGCTGCAATGCTTGAAAAAAATGGCTGCAGCTTCCCCCCTAACTTCCGGCTTATTTGAAAAAAGAATGACCAATCAGATTGTTCTGATCCAAAACATTATGCAAAATAATTTTCATTGCCCTCAGGAAAGTTCAAAAAGATATCCCAACCTTATGTTGCTTAATAACCCATCTGAGTACCAGCTGCTCAATTTAAGTATTCGATGATTCTCATATGACTTCAAAACACTTTTTTGAATCACTCCCCAGCAACAGGCATCCATCACTTAAAGTTTGGGTTCTGAAAAACCCTGGTAAAGCACCTCTGCTAGGAGAGCCACCAGCAATCTTTTGAATTAATTGAAGTTAATGCAGCTCTAATATTCAAAAGTTAAATGTCTCAAGCTCTTCATGATGGGCAGGCATTGTACTTAACTCCGTACAATACTAGGGTGAAATATCCCCGCTCTGTGCTGCAACTTAACCCAACTGGGTACCAGCAGCTCAAGTTGAATGTTCAACAATTCTCACATGGCTTCAAACGGCTCCTCGTACCACCTCTCAGCAAACAAGCTGGACAGGTATCGATCACATGAAGTTCAAAGTGATAAAAAACCCCGATCAAGCACCTCTACTGGATGAGCCACCATCAGCCCTTTAAACCAACTAACGTTAATGCAGATTTAATATTGATATGATATTCAAAAGTGAAAATTCTCAGACTCTTCATAGTGAGCGTAAACTTAACTCGATACAATGTTCAGATAAAATGTCCCCAATCTATGCTGCAGTTTAACCCCACTGGTTGCAAACTACCAAAATCAGCGAGAGTGGTGGAAACAAAGAAGAAGACATATGTACAAATGCTAAGAAGTACACTTGTACTGTTTGGCATAAGATGCACACTTTGAATCAAACAATCAACGAGAGCATCTTATGCTAAAATATGTGGACATCTGTAGCAGCCTTGGCCTTTACAGGTGAGGTGAACTTACTGGTTCCGGCTCGAGTGGTGTCCAGCCACTCAATCATCCCCTCGAAGACATTCGGTCCCAGGCGTTCAATGAGGCGATCCTCTATGGGTGTCGTAACAATGGGGCAAGGGGCTCCTCCTCCAGTCTGCCGCAGATATTTATTCCTGCTCACCACCTTAATTTTTAGTTGGACTTTGATGTCCCGCAGCGGTAGGCCACCTGCTCTGCTCCAAATCTGGCTCTTGGTTGCCCTGGACATCTTGGCAGCACGGTTGCCGAACAGCATGGCATAGTTTTCAAGGACCCCAGCAGTGATCATATCATTCTCCTCGATGTTGAACTTTAAGGCCTGAAGATGAATTCATCCTGCTGCCTTGCTGCCAGATGAATGGGTTGCCATTTTCTGCTTCCAGAGAGGTGTCACTTTCTTCACTCTCGCTCCCAATCCCTGCTCCCCTCCCTTCCTCCCCCTCCTTCTGCAACTGCCCTACCAACTCCCCTCCCTTCTGCTCTCTCTGTCTATCCCTACCCTACCATCCTCCTCCCACTATACACCTCCTCACCACTACCACTTCTCCTCATTCCTCCTCACCATCACCACCACTCTTCACCAACTCACCACTCCTCCTCACTCCTCCACGCCACCACCACCGCTCCTCCCCATTACCATCACGATTCCTCCTCCACCACACAAAGACAGACAAACTTGACAAACTTACAAAAACTTTCACACTCAAATAGACAGGAGACAAAGGGAAAGGGAAACAGAAGAAAACCCAAAACAGGACAACTCACTCAGAAATCACAAAGTAACTCCTCCTAAACTCCAACAAACTTTCTCTCCTCTCTCTCTAATGCCTGACACACCCTCAAAGAGGCAGCTGCAGGAAGCTGCAATATATACACAAAGAAAATAACATGCCAAATATAAATCAACACACTTTGCATTAACTAACGCATGATGTGATGATACATTGCTTGACATGATAACATATTGTGCTTGGCAGAAATCACCTACGCGACGCGGTAGATATGAAATTAGCCTAACCACATCCCTTTTTTTTATCGCAGATGCTACCGCTCATATTTCTACTTTAGTTATAGCAATTTGATGATTCTAGGCCTTAGCTGGTTAACGCTGAATATTGGCAATATTAGCTGGATAACATTGCTGTGCTAAGTTATCTGGCTAAGTTTTTAAATGGATATCTACATAGTGGGATAAGTCAGGCGTGGTGAAACTGGTGGGATTTTTAAAACCCGCTATTTGTTAGGGATCTGCATTCATTTGAAAAAAAAAGAAAAATGGGACAAATGAGCCCGTTTTTGTTTTGTTTCAAATGAACCACCTTTTTTTTCCCCCTTAAAATGAAATATACAAATATTCACAAGAATTATTCATTTTTTGGAAATAGTGTGCCCTGTTAACAAACTGGGCACATTATTACTAAAATGGGCCTCCGGTAGGACTAGGCCTTGGTCTAGTTCCATCTCTGAGGCTTGGATCTGGGCCTAGGTTTAGGCCCAAGCCTGGGTCCCATCGCTAAGGTCTAGGTGCAGAGCCATAGCTAGGCAATGTGACGCCTCCAGGCAAGTAAAATAGTGTGCCCTCACCCTTTAGACAACATTAGCTTCGAGGATCTGTTAATTTTTTAACTTCAAATGTAAATTATTTATAATCTATCAGTAGACATAAGTGTGCCCCTGATCTCAAAAGTGTGCCCCATAGGTATGTATGGATTGACCTTTAACCTCTACCCAACTGATTATTTATTTATTCATTCTTTCAATTTGATATACTGTTTGTTAAAAAAAAAACTCTAAGCAATGCACAATAATTATAAAGTCCACAACCCCCAACATATTCTAATACTAAAATGATATCTTTCTTGTTTAAGCAGTAGGAATTGAAAAAGGAGCTTATGCCTTTAAACCATAATGTAATGCCTTTTTCTCTTCTATTAAATTATAGGACTGCTGATTATATTAAACTAATTAGGTTCTATAGTTCATTGACAACAAAACAAACTCTCTCCACTATCAGGAACATTGTGATGCACCACAAAACCCTGCCAAAAACACGCTCAAAACCTTTGTAGCAAACTGCCATACTATAACAGTATTAACGTTCAAGACTCACAGAGCAGCAACTTTACCAATAAGAGGGCAGCACTACAAATATTACTAATATGGAACCTAACACCAAGGGTTATTTTTCCCTATATGCAACACCTTGCACTTGTCCACATTAAATTTCATCTGCCATTTGGATGCCCAATCTTCCAGTCTTGCAAGGTCCTCCTGTAATGTATCACAATCTGCTTGTGATTTAACTACTCTGAATAATTTTGTATCATCTGCAAATTTGATAACCTCACTTGTCGTATTCCTTTCCAGATCATTTATATATATATGTATATATATATATATATATATTGAAAAGCACCGGTCCAAGTACAGATCCCTGAGGCACTCCACTGTTTACCCTTTTCCACTGAGAAAATTGATCATTTAATCCTACTCTCTGTTTCCTGTCTTTTAACCTTACTGCAGTCACAGAAGTAGAACACAGGCCGACCCTTACCTAATACAAAATAAGGGACCACAAAGTAGAAATAGAAATATGCAGACAAAAACTGAAATGGAAACCCCCAAGAAGCTATGAGCAGTGCAACATGGCAGAAAGAGAAAGAGAAATGCATTTCTACCTTGTGAAAGGGTATATAGGATAAAACCCCAAAACACCTTAAAGGACCTGCTCCAGAGATCTGGTCCAGTCCACCTTAAACCCTACAGTAGCAGGGAATCCTGGTCCTAGGGCATTTCCCCAAGAAAGGGGAATAACTATCCAGGTCCAGGAGGAAAGAGGAAGCCCCAGGGAAAAGAAGGAGCTGAGGGGAGGCCAATAATGATAAGCAGTTGTGCAGTCATGGGTTGGGCCTAGCTGGAACACTTTGGGCTTAGGCCCACCCAATCATGGCTGCCTGATACCACATCTGCATGGTGATGTGGTATCACTACATCTGCATGATACCACATCTGCATGGTGATGATGTGCCCATGGGTATCTCATCCTCCATGAGCACAAGAGCAAAACAGCTGCAGCACAGTGATGACATACCCACGAGGTTCCCACCCCAGTGGGCACAAGAGAAGAACTGCATTGGTGCGATGAAGATCTGCTTGTGAAGGGTCCACCCCTTGTGGGCTGAGGAAGACTGCAGCAATGCCAAAGAACATGCCCAACAGGCCACAGGAGGTTAAGGACACAGGCAGTGAAAGGGAAGGGAAGAGGAGTGAGAACATCACGCTCTATCACCTCCTCTCCTTATCCCTTCCCTTCCCATCTGCCTCACTAACTCAGCTCCCCTTTCTTTCCTTCTCTCTTACTGACAGGTCGAGTCAGTAAAGTCCACGGGAGAGCGGACGAATGCCCGCTCTCCCAGCGCGCGCACCAGCCACTCGCCGGTGCGCGCGATTCAGTATGCAAATTAGGCGGTGCGGTAGAAACGGGCAAAAGGAGGCGCTAGGGACACTAGTGCGTCCATAGTGCCTCCTTTTAGCCCGGAGCGGCGGCTGTCAGCTGGTTTGACAGCCGACGCTCAATTTTGCTGGCGTCGGTTCTCGAGCCCGCTGACAGCCACGGGCTCGGAAACCAGACACCGGAAAATTGAGCGTCCGGTTTTCGGCCCGACAGCCGCCGGCCCATTTAAAACATTTTTTTAAAACTTTTTTTACACTTTGGGACCTCCGACTTAATATCGCCATGATATTAAGTCGGAGGGTGCACAGAAAAGCAGTTTTTGCTGCTTTTCTGTGCACTTTCCCGGTGCCGGCAGAAACTAGCGCCTACCTTTGGGTAGGTGCTAATTTCTTAAAGTAAAATGTGCGGCTTGGCTGCACATTTTACTTTCTGTATCACTCGGGCATACCTAATAGGGCCCTCAACATGCATTTGCATGTTGAGGGCCCTATTAGGTGCCACAGGTTCAGAAACTGGACACCGGCAAAATTGAGTGTCCGGTTTTCAACCTGCGAGTAGTGGGATGATTTAAAAATTTTTTTTTAATTATTTTAAACTTTTAGGACCTCCGACTTAATATCGCCAGAATACCGGCAGAAATTAACGCCTACCAAAGGCAGGTGCTAATTTCTGAAAGTAAAATGTGCAGCTTGGCTGCACATTTTGCTTTCTGGATCACGCAGGAATAACTAATAGGGCCATCAATATGCGTTTGCGTGTTGTGGGCGCTATTAGCTTCGGGGGGGGGGGTTGGACATGTGTTTTGACGCGCTATTACCCCTTACTGAATAAGGGGTAGAGCTAGTGTGTCAAAAATGTGCAGTAACAGTATTGGCCTGAAAGTATTTAGCAGTGGAAAGATTTTGTTTTGCTGAGGTTACAGCAGAATTTTAATTTGTTTTTTTTGCATTTTGGGTTGTAACATAAACTGTCCTCAATACATTCTTATAATTTTATTTACTGACATTTGATTTGAGATATCACATTGGTTTACATTCAGGTACTGTAGGTATTTCTCTATCCCCAGAGGGCTTATAATCTAAGTTTTGTACCTGAGGCAATGGAGGGTAAAGTGACTTGCCCAAGGTCACAAGGAGTGACAGTGGGACTTGAGCATTGGTTTCCTGGTTTATAGCCCACTGCTCTAACCACTAGGCTATTCCTCTTCCCTACTCCCTATATAATGATTAATGTTATTTATTTATTTGATTTATATCCCACTTTTCAGGCACTTCAAAGCAGATTACATTCAGATACTGGAGGTTATTATAGTTATGATGATCTCTGCCTTTCTAGAAAGAGGATTCATGAAAGAATACATTGATATTTGTTGTCACACTTTCCCTCCCTGGCTCCTTTCTTCTGTCTCTTGCTCCTGTTTCACTGCCTTCCAAGCCCCATTCCCATCCTCTCTCACCTTCACAATACCCAACTCTTTTTCCACTTCCTCTCATATTATCTTCATACTCCAGGTCATTCGCAACCTCACTCATATCTTCCTTAGCTCATCTAATACACTCCCACGTATACTTAGTCAATTGCCGAGTTCCTACTGTCTGCCCCAAATCACTCTTATCCTTGCATCTCCAGGTCCCTGCTCTTCTCCCCAACTCTATTTCAGATTCCCTGCCCTCCTGAGTTCCCACCTATCCTCACTCCCAGAGTCCCTGCTCTTTCCCCCTAGTTACCATTTCCTTGTTCTTACCCCTGCTCTCCCACCATCTTGTAACTGTGTCCCCATTTTTCACTTGCTTTCTCCCTGGTCCCTGTTCTTCACTTGCTCTCTTTCCCCAGTCCCCAAGTGACAGCCTCATTCTTCACCTGTTCTCCTCCCAGTCCCAGTTCTTCCTTTTCCACCTCCCAGAGTCCCATTCTTCCCTTGCTCTCCCAGTCTCAGTGCCTTAGCCCCACCTGATCTCTCCCAATCCCTATTCTTCCTTTGTTTCCCTACCTGCAATGCCCTAATCCCCACCTGCTTTCTCCCCCTGCTTTCATCCCCCAGTGCCCAAGTTCCCAAGTTCTCATTCTTCCCCTGCTATCTGAACCCAAGTATCCCATTCCCCATTCTTCCTCTGTTCTCCCACCCCCAGTCTTTCCCTGCTGTCCCACTCCCAGTCCCCATTTTTCACCTGCTCTCTCCCCAGTCCCCATGTGACAGTCATCATTCTTCCAGCTCCCAGTCTTTCTTCTTCACCTTACCTCCTCTCAAAACCACATGTCCATTGCTTCAGGTAGAAACTTGTGAGCCCACTGAGAATAGGGAAATACCTACAGTGCCTGAATGTAATTGACTTTGACGTGCCTGAAAAGCAGAATAAAAATCAAATAAATAAATGTCAAATAAATACATGCCCTTGCTGTTTCACAGACTTCTTCTACTGGAGGCGCAGCATCTCTTTCCCCTTCTGGCACGCAGTTGAAATCTCAGCCCTGCTGTTTGAATCATGGAGCTCTATCTCTACAGAGCCCCATGTGGTTCAAACAACAGCTATTTGAACTGCATGGTCAAACTGATGTCTAAGCCCTGCAGGATTCAAATATTGGGGCTGAGATTTCAACCATGGGATGGAAGAGGCACCAGCTGGCCGGAGGCCTAGGTTGGGATAGGAAAGGAACAGCACATGTTCCTTTTGCACCACTAGCCTCCCATGGTAGATTAGTCACTCATATGGTGGGCCAGTGATGCAATTGAGCAGTATCACCTATGACCAAGATAATATTCACTATAGGCTTGCTACAGCTCTGCCTAGGCATGAGACAAGGCTTTGGTCTGACACTAAAGCAGAGTCCTGTTGCTGAGACTCAGGCCTGCACCTAGGACTAGATCTGATACTGGGGCCCAGTTTGAGGCCAGGTTTCAGTCACAAAGGAACAGGTTTCGGCCCGGGTCTGATGCTGGGCCTGGCTGTCTCATCGCTAGCTCAAGCTCGGACCCAACACCAGGTATCATCATCAGGGCCTAAGCCCTATGCTGGAGTGCAGCTGAGGTTGGGTCCAGTCACTGGGATCTGGGTTAGGCTAGGCCTGGCCCTAGGTCTAGGCTCAGAGGCCCAAGACCAGGCCTTCCAGCATCTTCATTCTTCTTCCATTGACTAAAATTGATGTCCTCCATCCGAAGAACATTCCACGGTGGTGCCACTGCAGTGCCTTCCTCCAAAGGGCAGGGTGCCATTTTGTTGAACAGCTGTACAACAAAATGGCACCATCGGCTCTGAAGGGAGATGCTGCAATGATGTCACTGCTACATGTTCTTCAGGTGAAGGATTTCATTTTTAGTCAATGAAAGAAGAAAGAAGATGCTGAAAAGCATGGGCCTGGGTTTCTGCCTACGCCTTAGGCCAGGGCCTAGCCTAGGCCCAATGTTGGCACCCAGTCTCAGCGGCAGACCCAGGCCTAGGCCTGTGCCTTGGTGATGGGACCCAGCCTTAGGCCGTATCCCAGAGTGATGCCTTGGTCTGGGCTCAGGGCTATGTCTCAGTAACGGGTCCTGGACTTCGCTAGGCCCTGGTGTCTGACCTGGGCTTAGGCCCAGGTGTCGGTAGTAGGACTCGGCCTTAACTAGGCTCCAGCATCAGATCAGGTCCTAGACCTGGACCTTGGTGAAGGGATCAGCATCAGAATCCAGCTTTGGCCTAGGCCCACATCTCAGAGATGGGAATCAACCTCAGGTCTGGGCCCCAGTATATGGCCTAGACCTAGGTGCAGGCCTGGACCCTGGTATTGGGCCTGGGCCTTTGCCCACGTTTTCGGCGAAAGGATGCAGCATTAGGCCTGGGCCCTGGCACGTATTTTTTCTTTTATAGTGAAACCAGTTGGGCCTTCCCCTATTGATTTCAATATAAAATAAAAAACAAAAGAAATGAAGAATAACATTTTTTTCGTTCCAGGCAAACCTGACGAATGACTGTGACCTATGAAATGAATAAGCAAACTGAACCAAATTTTTAGACCCTGCACATTCCTACTGTTTGTCTGGCTAAATCCCATACTTAGCTAGATAAACACTATGGGGTAGATTTTCAAAAACCGCAAATAGGCGTACTTTTGTTGGCGCTCCAGGCGCAAACAAAAGTATGCTGGATTTCAGTAGATACGCGCGTAGCCGCTGAAATCCGGGATCGGCGCGCGCAAGGCTATCGATTTCGTATAGCCGGCGCGCACCGAGCCGCGCAGCCTACCCCCGTTCCCTCCGAGGCCGCTCCAAAATCGGAGCGGCCTCGGAGGGAACTTTCTTTTGCCCTCCCCTCACCTTCCCCTCCCTTCCCCTACCTAACCCACCCACCCGGCCCTGTCTAAACCCCCCCCTTACCTTTGTTGGGGGATTTACGCCTCCCGGAGGGAGAAGTAAATCCCTGCGCGCCAGCGGGCCGCTAGCGCGCCGGGACGCGATCTGGGGGCGGGTCCGGAGGGCGCGGCCACGCCCCCGGGCCGCCCCGGGCCGTAGCCACGCCCCCGGGCCCGCCCCCGGAATGCCCCGAAAACGCCGCGCGGTTCGGGCTCGCCCCCCGACACGCCCCCTCCGAAAACCCCGGGACTTACGCGAGTCCCGGGGCTCTGCGCGCGCCGGTAGGCCTATGTAAAATAGGCTTACCGGCGCGCAGGGCCCTGCTCGCCTAAATCCGCCCGGATTTGGGCGGATTTAGGCAAGCAGGGCTCTTAAAATCCGCCCCTATGAATATGAACTCCTTTGAATCAGTGAAGTAAATGATTCCTTTCAATCAAATAAGCAACAAATATGTTTTAAGCTCCTTAAAATTCTTTTATTCATTGATCATTTTTATTCTTCTCCACATCTACATACATCCAAACATTCATGTACATATACAGATACATACTGTCATTGGTATGCATGCAAAAATAATTAGCTAGTTGACAAGTGTATAGTCAGAATATTATTGGAGATAATGTGATAAATTTGCTAAAATTATGCACTTTATTAGCATTTGGAGACGTACAAACAGAACAGTGCTCTCTTGTGAAGATTTGATGACCTTCGGAGTAAGGAGACTCGCCCGAGGATGGGATTTGTGCAATGTTCTCTCAACCTAGCTTGATGTTACCCAGGTAGAGAGTCCATCAAGCTAGGTTGAGAGAAAATTGCACAAATCTCATCTTTGGGTGAGTTTCCTCACTCCGAAGATCATCAAATCTTCACAAGAGAGCACTGTTCTGTTCGTATGTCTCACTTTGAATGTCAAAGTGGCCCCTAACCCCTACACTAAGACCTAACCCTCACCTCGAGTTACTAGGTGGGCCTCCCATAGAGATATAAATACCTATCTAGAGTGAGGGTATTACGGCCAAGTGTGCTCTCTCTTTCTCTCTCTCTCTCTCTCTCTCTCTCTCTCTCTCTCTCTCTCTCTCTCAGCTTAAACTACAAATTAGTACATTTTGATAAATCCAGGCTTAAGGTCATTGAGATGGTTAAATATATATTTTAGTTAAACACAATTTTGAGAATGTTGTTCAAGCCATGATGCTTAACACTTGATTACTACAATGCATTGTTTGTAGGGTTACTTAAATATCTGACCAATGCATTACAACTGGCACAAACCACAACCCTAAGACTGATATCAAGATGTGCTAGAATAGAGCACATTATGCCTTACTTAACAGAGTTGCATTGGCATCCTCTGATGTACAGAGCAAGGTTTAAACTTTTTTCACTTATTTATAAAGCATTTTATGGCATCGGGCCATCCTGTTTGCAAATCCTGCTCTGCTGAGAATATATTGTTAAAGAAGTTAAGCTCCAAGTTAACAGAAACAGAGATTTTTCAGTTATTGGCCCTATACTATGGATTGAGTTACCCACTGAAATAAAAATGTTACTGATTTTATCTTATTGAAAAAGAAGCTGACAACTAATTTATTTCTTCAGGCTTTCACTGTGATCATTTAGGTGCTATCTCAGGCTGGTCATGATGAAATTTTTTTTAGTGAGGCCCACAATATTGGTATTGTTTTATGTTAATTGTGATTGAGTTTGTTTTAATACAGTTTCACTTTGTTCTGTTTTCATGTACAAACTGACTGTTTATGTGATTTTTACATAATCTGCCCAGAACAAAACAAAAAACATCTTTTGAATGAGGCAGAATATAAATAAATAGTGCTCATTGTTAAGACGATATCTGCTCTCTGAACATTCAAGCTGCAAACAACTGGAAAAAGTTCATTAAAAAAATTGCATTTATTACATTTTGTAAGGCGCCAACACAACCCTCTGGCAGACAGGGAAACAGCAGAGCACAAAAATACCCGACGTATCACTTATAAAAGAGCGATTCTGAGGCTGCACTGGGTTCTTCCCACGGGGACAGCTCTGCTGGGCTCTACTGGTGAGCTGCTTGTGCTGGCTCATGGAAGCACACAAATCATGTGAGCTTACTATTTTGGTTATTCAGGGCCTGGAGCATGGCAGCAGAAGGTATGTAACCTCCTCGGCCCATCACTCCGAGGAATAGTCAAGTGGTTAGCGTGAGAAACAAGGAAACCAGTGTTCAAATCCTGCTGCTGTTCCTTGTGATAGTGAGCAAGTCTCTTCAACTTCTGTTGCCTCAGGTGCTTGTTGCCTAAGGAGGTGATTTACATGCATAAATTGACTTTTGAAAATTGCTGATATATTCTACTCTTATGTATATAACTCCTTTGAAAATACACTATATAGCTTTTTCCCAATGACACAAAATGGGGAAAATGCCTTAGTAAACAAGGCCTTTAGACTGTAAGCCCTCTGGGGTAGGGGAAATACCTACTGTACCTATTTGTAGCTGACCCTGAGCTTGGATTTGGAAAGATGAGTAATTAAATTCAAATACTCAGCTTGTTCCCAGTTCCCACAGCAGCTCCCTGACAGGGTCTGCAGGAGGGCAGCTGGGAATTCAGCAACACTGAGACAAATCTTGAAATCATGGAAAAAAAATGACTTTTGTCCCTTTTAGGGGCATAGAGCAGCACCATGCACCTGCAGGTGGCATTTCAGTAAGGGTCAATGAGCTGGTAAGGATGAAAAGCCTCTTTAATTTTCGTATTTATCCATCTTGGCTGCCTGCCTGCCTGGTAAAAGCAGAGTAAATTGTCTTTTCAACACTGAAGCCTCTAATTTTTTTTTCCAGTTGTTGTATTTGTTTTGTGCTCAAATGATCACTGCCGTGGATCATTTGAGCGTAAAAATATTAAGACTGCATCTGGAAGTATAACATAGGGATGTAAGTTGCCTTAAGGCAAAAGTACATGCTTTCATTTACTACTTTATCATTGCAGCACATAATCTTGCAAAATCATTTTGAGGCCAAATGAATGCTTTCTATAATACCCAGATATTTTGTAATAAAAGAAAATAACTGTGAGGACAAAAGAGAGACCCTGTGAGGGTGGGAGCATGGGGTTCTCCAGCTCTGCCATGGGCTAGCCTTGTAGCATTACTAGTACTTATCTAATTACTCCATTTATTCTCAATTTCCTGTCTTAATGCCCGAACCAGGTTGCCAGTGAACATAAATACAAAATACATTTTAAAATACATCAGAAAGAGTCTGGGTACAAAACTGCACATTTTTGGTGCATTTTAAAAATTGTATTTCCCAGCTGAGAAGCTGGGGAGGAAAGCAGTAGAAAAGCAGTTCTAGCCTCAGAGAATCCCAACTTATTCTGCCATGCACTGTTAAAATGGTGTTTCCAAAACGTGCTTAGTTTAGTTTTCTTAATGTGTTTTATATTTATATAGTCACCTTTCCAAACTCTGACTCAAGGCAAGTTATATCCAGGGGGCTAAAAATCTGAGTGGGCTCCTGAAATAATAGAAGATAAAGAGACTTACCAAGGGCACAACAAGACTAGTGAAAAGGTAGGATTTGAACCCTGGCTTCTGTATTTCTCAACCCACTGCTCTAGTCACTAGTGTCTAACAATTCATCTTTTGTTGCTTCTTTTAACACCTAATCACTTCTCTACAATAAACATACTTCCCATTGACTCTTTTTTTGTAATGTATGTTTATCTTGAGGAGAATGTAAGATCCCCAGAGCAGAGACTGTCTCTTCTGTGTGTCTGTACAGTGCTGTGTATATCTAGAAGCACTTTATAAACAATAGTAGTAGTGCTTGTAACAACAGGCTACTCCTTCATCTGAAACAGGTACGAAGGGGTCTGTGATCAGAACAAAGTACAGGATCCAGAAAACAGTATCCGTGCCTGTTAGATAAGCAGGATTGAAAGATATGGTAAAGTTAAGGCTGGAAGGGACCTCAAAAGGTCACCTAGTTTATCAACCGTCCTTCAGGCAGGATGCGCCATCTTAAACCATCCCAGCTGAATGTTTGTCTAATCTATTCTGAAGACAGGTTCACCATCTAGGTAGATGGTCTCAGTGTTTAACTCCTCTTACAGTTAGGCATTTCTTTTTGCTGTCTAATCTAAATCTCCTTAGCTGAAATTTAAACCCACGACATTTTGTCTTTTGTCCAATGGAGACAGAACAAGTGATCATAGTCCTTTTGTTTGTGCATGGCAGTTTCTTTCTGCTCCTGTGGGTTTCCATCTCTACCAAAACTGGCCTCCTTTGTGCTATGGTGTACACAGCGCCATGAGCCTTCCTCACAGCTATGCAGGATTTTCCCCTCTATTTTAAATCTCTCTCCAGGCTCACTTAGCCTGGTCATTGCAGTGACATTCCTCATTTGGGGGCCACGCACCTGGGTTCTTTTTGGACTGATGTCATCACGAACCTTAAATTCAGCCACTGGGTGTCACTGTTATCTGGGGCCACTTTCCCCAGGAGGGCTAAAACTGGGTCTGGGACACAAACCCGAGTCTTTTGTGTGGCAGCACACACACATTGCTTGCCATTGAGCTGCACGTCACCATCTTTAGAACCACGCGTTGGGCCAGATATCCCAAAGGGTTCTTATTTTGTGTCTATGGTGACAGGGGTACATTTTTAGTGAGGTGCTTGAAAGCCCACAGGGAACAACCTGATGCTCAAACACAAGATACCCACCCGCACAGAGTGAGTCTGAAAATCGGGTTGTTGTTATTCAGGTAAATTAGGCAAAGTAGAATGGGTGAAAACTTGCCCATCTAAGGCTGACATGTGGGTTAACTCTATTTTTAACCCTGTAATAGGTGGCTTTGAAAATGTATCTCAAAAAGCTTTGTATATCTGGCCAAAATTATGTATTTCAATTTTTCTTTCAAGTCAACCCCCCAGTTCTCTCATCTCTAGGATAAAGAAACCCAACCCCCTTCAAGTTTTCCTTGTAGGGCTTATTATCTGTACTCTCTGCTGGACGTTTTCCAGTTTCTCCAAATCCATCTTGAAGTGTAGGGGCTCAAAAAGGGAGCATGGTACACCAAGAAAGGCCTTACTAATGTTGCAGTAGGGAAAAAATGGATGAACTCAAAATTATGAAGGTGCATAAGTTACTGATAAAAAAGAACTTGTCTTTCCAGCATTTCAGTTTTGTGCCCAGAACCCTGAAGGAGGTTCTAGACATGGTATTGAAACATAGTCACGCCAAGAATTAATATATAGTTACTTATGAAGCTAAATATTTTGACTATGCTTGCTTTCTTTGCTTTTTTTTCTCCTTAATCGTTGCTGAGTAATTTGCCTTACACTGCTATTACTAGGATCAGTAGCATGGGATCTATTTAATGTTTGGGTACTTGCCAGGTACTGGTAGCCTGGATTGGCCTCTGTTGGAAACAGGATGCTGGACTTGATGGACCCTGGGTCTGACCCAGTATGTCACACTCCTCTTCATGGGGTCCGGTTTGATGTTAGCTGTTTGTTGTTGACTGCACTTAAGGTAGCTGTTCCATGGCTATTGGTGTGGTTTTTCTTTCAGCCGAAAACAAGAAAGAGGTAAATAATTAATAAGAGATGCGGCAAAAGGATGAAAACAACAATGATTAAAAAAAAAACAAAAAAACCCCCTCTTTTCCACGTTCCACTCGCATGATTTATTCATGCTGAAGTTGTGACTTAGTAGAGCAATCAAGTGATGATCTTAAAACTCTAAACCATCCACATATATCCTAAAAATACTGGCAAGGCTTTGTAAAAGACTACATGCAGATGAAGCACGGTTTCATCATCCCCGGGGTTTGCACTACAGACAAGGCAATATTGCTAGCCCAGCTTGCTTGCAACCTGTGGCAGACAGTCTGCTCTGACTCAGGTGGTGCCTAGCACACATTGCAGAAGCAGATCTCTGAGACAGCCATGAAAAACAGGGCAGCTAAGTTACCCAGTTCCAGGATGAAGAAGTTTTGTCTGATCCTGGTTTTGAACTTGTGTCCTGGTACACAGTGGTATTTGTAGTCCTTGAGTCTACCTATTGAAATTGGTGCCACAGGTACCAGACTACATCTGGATGGGGGGTATCAGATATCCAGGTCTGGATTGAAATCTCCCTCCTGGAATTGTGTCACTTGGCAGCTCTGGAATAGAACAATAGATTTAAAAAAGAAAACCTGGTGTTTTGAGGTGGGACTTTGCTTCCATGAGGCAGAGATCTCCCAGTGTGGCTCTTTGGGTCAAGCATACTGAGGGTCCCACATAATGAAATGAAGTGAGTTATGTACTATGCAGTTACAAGCTGGGGGTGGGGGGTGTCCACATAAAAAAATGTATCCTAAGATACACAGAGACTCTGAGCTTTTTTTCTAAAATCAGGATTGTTTGCAGTTCTTCCTGTGAGAGGCAGCTACAAACTATCTGAAATTATGTGCTTATTTATATCTGGACTAAGTATATTCCTTGTCTGATTTTTTAAATATTTTGTGCCTTTGAGGGGTGGGGAGTTATTTTACTTGTGAACAAAAGTCCTAAAGTATATATTGGGGCTGAAAAACAAACAAAAAAAAGTTCCAAAAGTTTTACCAGTGTATCTAGGGGGAGGGGCTCTTTGGAGATTTCATTTGCCTAGAGACCAGCATTTGGGAGCAGACATTATCCATTGCTTGCAGTTCTTCCTGTGAGAGGCAGCTACAAGGTATCTGAAATTGGGTTTTTTCCTACAAGTAATCTCAACTGTTTAATTCCCTCATGCCCTACCCCTCTACCTACCCATCCCTGAGTTTACTTTTCTTATATAGCCTTCCCTGGACTCCTAGTCAATTAAATTCAATTACTTCATCTCCTATTACATAGTAAGAACATAAGAACATGCCATACTGGGTCAGACCAAGGGTCCATCAAGCCCAGCATCCTGTTTCCAACAGTGGCCAATCCAGGCCATAAGAACCTGGCAAGTACCCAAAAACTAAGTCTATTTCATGTTACTGTTGCTAGTAATAGCAGTGGCTATTTTCTAAGTCAACTCAATTAATAGCAGGTAATGGACTTCCCCCTCCAAGAACTTATCCAATCCTTTTTTAAACACAGCTATATTAACTGCACTAACCACATCCTCTGGCAACAAATTCCAGAGTTTAATTGTGCGTTGAGTGAAAAAGAACTTTCTACGATTAGTTTTAAATGTGCCACATGCTAACTTCATGGAGTGCCCCCTAGTCTTTCTAGTATCCGAAAGAGTAAATAACCGATTCACATCTACCCGTTCTAGACCTCTCATGATTTTAAACACCTCTATCTTATCCCCCCTCAGCCGTCTCTTCTCCAAGCTGAAAAGTCCTAACCTCTTTAGTCTTTCCTCATAGGGGAGCTGTTCCATTCCCCTTATCATTTTGGTAGCCCTTCTCTGTACCTTCTCCATTGCAATTATATCTTTTTTGAGATTCGGCGACCAGAATTGTACACAGTATTCAAGGTGCGGTCTCACCATGGAGCGATACAGAGGCATTATGACATTTTCCGTTTTATTCACCATTCCCTTTCTAATAATACCCAACATTTTGTTTGCTTTTTTGACTGCCGCAGCACACTGAACCAACGATTTCAATGTGTTATCCACTATGATGCCTAGATCTCTTTCTTGGGTTGTTGCACCTAATATGGAACCTAACATTGTGTAACTATAGCATGGGTTATTTTTCCCTATATGCATCACCTTGCACTTAATCCACATTAAATTTCATCTGCCATTTTGATGCCCAATTTTCCAGCCTCACAAGCTCTTCCTGCAATTTATCACAATCTGCTTGTGATTTAACTATTCTGAACAATTTTGTATGATCTGCAAATTTGTTTATCTCACTCATTGTATTTCTTTCCAGATCATTTATAAATATATTGAAAAGTAAGGGTCCCAATACAGATCCCTGAGGCACTCCACTGCCCACTCCCTTCCACTGAGAAAGTTGTCCATTTAATCCTACTCTCTGTTTTCTGTCTTTTAGCCAGTTTGTAATCCATGAAAGGACATTGCCACCTATTCCATGACTTTTTACTTTTCCTAGAAGCCTCTCATGAGGAACTTTGTCAAATGCCTCATGCCTTACCCTTACAGCTCCTTACAGCTCAGATAATAGTAACTTAAACTGTCTTATTGCTTGTAAAAATTTATTTTCATATTCTATCTATCAATCTTTACTGGCTAACACTATTACTTTTAGTTTTTATTTCAAATACCTATTAAAAATCTTTGCTAGAGCCTAAATTTTACCATAACTTATCTATATGATTTTAAGGAATTAGTGATAATTTAACAAAATGTCTTTCATTCAATGCAACAATTGTGGTGCTTATGTCCTAAGGCCTATCATTTGGAGAATCAAAGGTTGTCCCTTTTGCCTTCAGCTGTCTACAATTAAAATGGAGCTGATTCATCTAAGCGATGAATTGTCTGGGTTTCAATTAAACTCCTCTTCCTTGAACCATCCAGTATCTCACACCCATCTCCCATAGAAGTTTTAGAAACCCAGGAAAAAATGGTTTTCAGTGGGCTCTGGTAGAATAAGACATATGACAAACAGATACCCACTTTCAGCAACTTTGCGGTATCATGTGCATCTACCCCCAATCCCACAGAGATGTTGGACATCCAGGATTCAAAAACCCAGGAACAATTGGATAATAGTGGGCTCTGGCAGAATAAGGCTTGTGATGAAAAGTGTTAGGATTTGTGGGTATGTGGGCCCTTTGGCTGAGGTAAGAGATGGTACTGCCCAGGGGAGGAGCCCCACTGAGCCTCACCGTCAGGAGGCAAGGTCTTGGCTGCGGGATGGTATACAGCAGAAGTAGAGAAGGAGAAGGAGAGAGAGAGGGTGACCCTAGGAGGCGGGCCATGGAGCGACAGCACAGGTGCTGACGTCAGACTCAGCTCGGGATAACTGGAGTCAGGCAATAGGTGTGGCACTTCCAGAGGAGTGGGGGTGCCGAGCGAACGTACAGTCACTGAAGTTACACGGGGTCCATAGAGATGGTACATAAGAGGGTTCCTTGGTGCGAAGTCACGGTAGTGGTCTGCAGAGCGGGGTACCCCGGCGAGGGTTCCTCTAAGATATCACAGCACTGATCCGCAGAGCAGGGTACAACAGTGAGGATCTTCTAGCGATATCACAGCAAAGGTCCGCAGAGTGGTGTAGTCCTGGAGAGCGCTCCTCTAGCGATATCACAGCAATGGTCCACAGAGCGGGATACACCGGAGAGGATTCCAACGTAGATATCACAGCAATGGTCCACAGCGTGGTTACTCACAGTGACTGAAGACAAAGTAGTAGTTTCGTAGAAAACCTCGAAAAGCGAGGCAGACAGGAATCTGGGCAAAGACCCTCTGAGGAGCGGATAGCCGAGAGACAAGGAAGGGCCCCCGAGGAGCGGGTACCCCATAGTCTCACACCATGGAAGCAGGAACTGGAATAAGTACTGAAGCGCGAGTAGGTGGATTCAGCAAAATGAACTCGTTGCCAAGTCGTCAGCTGTCTGGGCCGGCGGGTTTAAGTATCCAAGATGAGTGACGTCATCTGAAGGGGACACCCCTGAGGTTTCCGCCATGACGTGGTTAAAGCAGGCCCAGAAGCGCGCGTGCGCGCCTAGGGGATCCCGAGGGTAAGATGGCGGTCGGCAGTGTCCAAGTTGCTCAGGTGGGCCCGGGAACAGAGGTAGAAGGTGCGAGTTCGCCCAACGGAGCCAAGGCACAGAAAAAGGAGGTGAGCAACAGAAGTCGCAGTTGTCTGCATCCGTGGAGCATAACAGTACCCCCCCTTCTCCCCCCCGGGGGTTTGGGGTTTCTTGGGTGAGAAGTATGAAACTACTTGATCAGTTCTTTATCGAGAATATTGGCTGCAGGCTCCCAGCTATTCTCTTTGGACCCAAAACTCTCCCATGATATCAGATATTCCCATCGTCTTCCTCGCTTCTGTACATCCAGGACGTCCTGTACTTGATATGTGATGTCCTCCTCCGACGCCAGAGGTTGAGGTTCAGGCGCCCTTTTGGAAAATTTGGACAGGATTAGAGGCTTAAGTAATGAGACGTGGAAGGCGTTATGAATCTTGAGTGATGTGGGCAGGCGAAGGCTGTACATAACTGGGCCCAGGCGATGAAGTACAGGAAATATCCCGATGTATCTGGGAGCGAAGTAGGCTGAAGGTAATTTCAGGCAAATAAATCGAGTACTAAGCCATACTTTATCACCAGGATTGAATTGAGGGGCTGCCCGATGATGGGTATCATAGCACTTCTTGGACTTCTGGGCAGCTTGTTGTAGAAGTCGTTTAGTGTCGCCCCAAAGTTGATGCAACTCCTGGGCTTTGGCCTGCGCAACAGGAGAGGCCACTGACAGAGGTAGCGGAAGCAGAGGCAGGGGCTGACGTCCATATACCACTTGGAAGGGTGAAGACCCGGTGGATGTGGAGAGATGAGAATTAAGGGCAAACTCAGCCCAAGATAGTAACTCGGACCAGTCATTTTGTCGTGAGTTTACGTATGCCCGGAGAAACTGCTTCAGGGTCCGATTTGTCCTTTCCGTCTGACGTGGTTAAAGCAGGCCCGGGAGCGCACACGCGCGCCTAGGGGACCCCGAGGGTAAGATGGTGGTGGGCAGCATCCTTGCACCTCGGGTGGGCCCGGGAACGGAGGCAGGAAGGCCGGCGGTAGCCGGCAGAGGCCGCAAGTTCACCCAACAGAGCCAAGGCAGAGAAAAAGGAGGTGAGCAACAGAGGTCGCATTCGTCTGTGGCCACGGAGTGTAACAAAAAGATACCCACTCTCCCCAGTGTTACCCCTACATAATGCTTTTTCTGTATTGGAGAATGAAGAAACCTCAGCAATAGATATTGAAGTGATTTCTAAACGAGAAGTCACCCAATGCACCCAGAAGCCCTGCAACAGAATCAAATATCATAAAAGAAAGCTGCTTCTGCTGGGAGTCTCAGCCATCAGAGGAACCAATTTGGAAGCACATTTTGATGGTGACACAACAGTTAAATGCCTTCCAGGATCATCAGCTAGTAGAAATGCATACCAGATAATCCAAGTTATTGAAGAAGAAAGTAGGAAATTTGATGTCAGTGTTATCATCCATTTGGAGACCAATGACTTCAATAGAAATGGTAACTATGAAGAACAAAAAGATTTCCAAAATCTAGGAAAGATGATAAGACAAACTGCAAAGACTACTGCCTTTTCAAAATATTACCTGTTCATGAAAAGAGAAATGAGAAGCTATGCCATATAGATCATTTTAGTTCCTGGCACAAAACCTGGTGTACAGAAAGTGGTTTTGGATACATTGGAGGCTGGGGTTGTGTATGGAGCAGTAAAGGCTATATAGTAAGGAAGGCCTACATTTGTCTGTAGTAGGAAGGAGGAAACTAAGTGAGAAATTCAGATCATATATTATCAGACATTTAAACTAAAGAATGGGGATGGCAGGAGATGGCCAATGAAATTGATATGTCACCCCCAAGCAATACAGGAAGTGGGAGGAGAATATAACAAAATCAATTAGCTCATAAAAGCAGAAAAGGTATCTAGGAGGTGCAACAAATCATGGAAGAAAAATTGGAAAGTTATGGCTACAAATGTTCATAGTTTGGTCAATAAAATCCCAGACCTGCAAGCCCTAATGGTGGAGGCGGACTTGGACATTGTTGCTATTTATGGAGACATGGTTCACGGATTCTCATGATTGGGATATGGCCATACTAGGCTATAACTTGTTAAGGAAGAACAGAGAGGACAGAAAAGGGGGAGGAATAGTTCTTTATATAAAAAACAATATCCAAGCAACTTAACTGCAAGGAATGTAGGGTAGAGGAGAAGCATTATGGACCAGCCTAAAAAAAAGATGATGGTGTGTCCATTTTTACTGGAGTGGTTTACAGGCCTCCGACTCAAACAGAAGAACTGTTGGATGTTAAAGACATCCAAAAGGTGGGAAAGAAGGGAAAAGTGTTGATTGTTGGAGATTTTAATCTGCTGGACGTAGACTGGAGGATCTCTTGTGCAGAATCTACCAGAAGTAGAGAGAAGTGGATGCTGTGCAAGGAGCTCTGTGCAAACAAATGGTATTGGAACCCACAAGTAAGGGAGTTATACTCGACCTAGTGCTCACTAATGTGGATAATGTCTGTAATGTCCGGGTAGATGCCCACCTCAGCACCAGTGATCATCAAACAGTATGATTTGATATCGCAAATAGGATACAGAGAGGTCACACGAAGACCCGAGTTTTGAATTTAAAAAATACGAACTTTGTCGAAATGGGGACGTACTTGGAGGTAGAACTAGAAGACTGGGAGAAAATGAGAGAGGTGGAACAACAGTGGGCCAAACTAAAAGGAGCAGTTACAAAGGCAACAAATCTATATGTTAAAAAAGTAAACAAAAGTAAGAGAAATAAGAAACTGAAGGTGGCTGATAAAATAAAAGGAAAAAGAACAGCGTTCAAGAAATATAAAGAATCCGAAAAAGAGGAACACAGGGAAGAATATCTGGTGAAACTGAGGGAGACAAAGAAGAAATCAAGAAAGCAAAAAGTTAGGTTGAAGAAAGGATTGCCAAAGAGGTAAAGTGAGGCGACAAAACATTTTTCAGCTATATCAGAGAAAGGAGAAAGGTACGAAGTGGTATAGTGTAGAGACAGATGAAGAAATGGATGAAATATTAAACAAATACTTCAGATCGGTGTTCACTAAAGAAGACCCTGGAGAAGGACTGTCGCTAATTGACAAGACTGTGGATGGGGATGGAGTAGATGAAACTCCGTTTATAGAGCAGAATGTATGAGAAGAACTAGGAAAACTGAAAGTGGACAAGGCCATGGGGCCTGATGAGGTACATTCCAGGATACTGAGGAAGCTCAGAGATGTGCTGGTGGGACCACTGCAGGACCAGTTCAATAGATCCTTAGAAACGGGAGGGGTGCCACAAAATAGAATAAGCACAGTGGTGGTCCCTCTTCACAAGAGTGGGAGCAGAGAGGAGGCTAGAAACTACAGGCCAGTTAGCCTCACCTCAGTGGTGGAAAACTTAATGGAGACTCTGCTAAAGGAAAGGATAGTGAACTATCTACAATCTGGTGGGTTGCAGGACCTGAGGCAGCATGGATTCACCAGGGGAAGGTCCTGTCAGACAAATCTGATTTTTTTGATTGGGTGTCTAGAGAATTAGTTCAAGGAAGAGTGCTCAATGTGATTTACTTGGATTTCAGTAAAGCTTTTGATACGGTCCCACATAGGAGACTCGTGAAGAAAATGAGAAGCTTGGGAGTGGGAGCCAAGGTAGGAGCATGGATTGCAAACTAGTTGACTGACAGGAGACAGCGAGTAATGGTAAATGGAACCTACTCTGAAGAAAGAACGGTGTTAAGTGGAGTACCACAGGGATCAGTTTTGGGACCGATTTGTTCAATATCATTGTGAGTGACCTAGCGCAAGGGATAGAAGGTACATTTTGTCTATTTGCGGATGATACTAAGATCTGCAACAACAGAGTGGCACGCCTGAAGGAGTAGAGAGAATGAAGTGATTTAAGAAAGTTTGAAGAGTGGTCGAAAATTTGGCAGCTGGGATTCAATACCAAGAAGTGCAGAGTCATGCATCTGGGGTGCAGCAATCCAAAAGAGCTTCATGTGATGGGCGGTGAAAGACTAATGTGCACGGACTGGGAGGGGGACCTTGATGTGATAGTGTCTGATGATCTGAAGTCGGCGAAGCAGTGTGACAAGGCTAAAGCCAGAAGAATGCTAGGCTGTATAGAGGAATAACCAGTAAGAAAAAGGAGGCAATAATTCCCTTGTGCAGGTCCTTGGTGAGGCCTCACCTGGAGTACTGCATTTAGTACTGGTGTCTGTATCTCAAAAAGGATAGAAACAGGATGGAGGCGGTTCAAAGAAGAGCGACCAAAATGGTGAGGGGGTCAGCATTGGAAGACTTATGAGGAGAGACTGAAGGATCTGAATACGTATACCCTGGAAGATAAGAGGTGCAGGGGAGATATGATACTGACCTTCAGATACCTGAAAGGTTTTAATGATGCACAATCGTCAAACCTTTTCCATTGGAAAGAAATCAATAGAACTGGGGGTCACAAAATTATATTTCAGTGCGGACGACTCAGAACCAATGTCAGGAAATATTTCTTCATGGAGATGGTGGTGAATGCCTGGAATCCCCTTCTGGAGGAGGTGGTGGAGATAAAAACAATGAAGGAATTCAAAAGGGCATGGGATAAACATTGTGGATCCCTAAAAGCAAGAAGCTAAAAATAAAAAATAAAAGTGCATGGGGGTAACTGGGGGTAACTTGCTGATGCAGCAGTTCTTACCCTTAAGAAAAAGGCCTTGATACTGTTAATACAACTCCATCATTGCTCTCTTCTTCAATGGCAGACGGAAAAGCGGAAATGGATTCAGACAGCAACAAACGAGGGCCCCAACATAACGGTTTGGGGAACAAATAAACATGAGGGTAACTTGCTGTTGCAGTGCTTACTACTCTTAATCACTGAGCCTGATACTTTTGATGCAACTCCAACATTGCTCTCTGCTTCCACGGCAACAGTTAAGGGAAATTGGATTCAAACAGCATCCGAGGGCCCTGACTTTTATGGTCTGGGAAAGTGATAAGCATGAGGGTTACCTGTACAATGCAGTAGATACTGGCATAAGCTTGCTGAGCAGACTGGGTGGATCATCTGGTCCTTTTCTGCCATCATTTCTATGTTTCTATGTTTCTAGGATGAAATTATTTTTATGTGCCAAAACTCTTGAATGGCTTTCTGCTGGTAATATTTCCAAGTCCTGAATGCGGATGTATCAAGCCATGTATGTAGATATTCTGTGAATTCCAGGCAATATCTACTGACATTATTAGCTATTTTCTCTTTCTTTAACTTGCTCAGCTATCGCAGAGTAAAACTGGAAGTGAAAGCTTAACATATGTACTTTCTTTGCCTGACACCATCAGGAATCAGGCTGCCAGCTAACCTTTTGATAATGGCAGTGCTAGAAATACTGTAACCTACACTGCTTATCTTCTGATTGCTGATGGGGGCAACTGGCTCCAAGTATTCTCCTCTCAATAGTTTCCTGTGCACTTCAATTGAGACATGGCACTCTGTAACAAGATGCCCGAATGGGAGGTAGGCAGACCTGCACAATACTAAACACACACACACTAACACACACACACTATGATACAAGATACGAGATATACAGTAATGAAAATATAGCTTTATTTACAGCACACATACTTCATTTCCCGTGACTATAATACATACCAAATCAGCATCCTGCCACTCATCAGGTCAGGGAACCCCAGTGCGACCGAAAAACAGCATCAGGTCAGGGAACTCCCAGTGCGATCGAAAAACAGGAGCTCACAGCTAATCAGCATCCTGCCACTCATCAGGTCGGGGAACCCCGGTGCGACCGAAAAACAGGAGCACACAGCTTCAATAGGAAAGATCCTCTGCCACTCGTCAGTGCACAGGTGAGGCTCCAAGTTCCCACCGGAGGACCCAGAACTTTTATAGGGCTTTGTAAACAAGTGTGTGCGCGTAGATGAACCAGCACCTGGGTCTGGAAACCTTTCTGTAGGGCTGCTGGCCAGGCATTCCTCCTCCTGTTGAATCAGGTCCCAGGCACAGACAAGCTACTCTCCCCCACAACCACTTGTGTAAGCCCTACTGATAAACAGCTTTTTGCTTAAAAAAACAAGTCCCCAGCTTAAAAAGTAACAGGACAGCATAATGTTTGTTCTGAGAGCATTTTTTTTAACCCTTTGTATTACACACTCTCTTGTTGAGTCCAACCATCTTGTTTATTTATTTCACACACTTAACACGACACACAAAACTTGCCAGCAAGAGATAGTTGATTTAATTGATCTCATCCTGAATTGCAAGTACACCAGGAGGTGGCTAAATTAATGCTGATGTATTTATCTCATCGGCTTTGGCATTATTCTCACTAACTAAGCTCATCATCACTGGACTAATGCAAAAAACATGGTGGTCACTGCAGAAATGGTTTGGTGCAAACTCCCACTCATGGAGAGATCCAGATGAATTAGAGGGCATAACCTCCGTGGAGCTTGCATATACCCTACAGGGAGCTGGATCTACTAGAGCTACATGTTAGGGAAAAAAAAAAACCCCACTCCTCTCAATGCAGAATGATCTCAGAAAAAGTTGGAGCATACTCAAACAAAACAAAACCCCCAGAACAAACCATGAGGGTACAGGGCCAAACCATCTCTAATGGTAAGCATACTTTACAATAACAGAGCCTGTGTTTTGTGTAAGCTTCATTGTGCAGAAGCAAAGGGCTGATTTCAAAGGCTTTTTTTTTTTTTCTTTCTGGGACATATCCCCTTCTCCTAGAGAGGATTTACATATAGCAAAAAGGCTAAATTGATTGATTGATTTGCCAGCACAGAAATCCTACTTTGCAAGAAAAGCACACAAAAAAAGTTTTAATCAGGCTCTTAGTGTGTGATAAAGTGATCATCGGTCAACTAACTCAGCAGGTATTACCAGGGAGGCATACAGCAAATGCATGCTAATAATCAAGGGTATAGTTATTATTATTATTATTGATGTCTTCATCACACATTACATGAAATAGAAAATGTACAAACATTATTTATGTATTATTTATTCATTCATTCAGTTTGGAATCCACCTTTCCAATTATGCTCCAGGCAACAAAAACAGAGCAGCAAAACAATATATATATATATATATATATATAAAAGAAAATCGGATCAAAGAAATAAAAACTTGTAAAACAGATAAACATACGGAAATAAAAACTCGAGTATTTCTTACAAAATCATAGTTACAGACTTACGAACAACAAGTCCTTTCTCCCCTTCCCTGTGTATGTCAAGAAGAGACAGAGAGAAAGAGGATACCCCCTTGCAAAGGAATACATGCAAGACATGTGAAGTTTTACAATGTGGCTCTTACCATCTTCAGACCGTAGCCTATACTAGAGCTGGGATTTTGTAGCTGAGACCAGGGCAGTTAGTACTAGTTTCCCTTATCTGCTCTCAGTGTTTGAACTCTTTTTTTTTTTTCTTTCTCTTTCTGTTTCTGTGTTGTTTTGTGGAGACAGCAGCCACACAGCATCGTTCAACGGCGCCTCCTGGAGGGGAATCTGAGCAAGCTTCCTGTTGAGAAAACAGATCGTCCTGTCAGGACCCAGTCCCCGCTGGTGTGGGGCAAGGAAGACGAGGAAGAGGACAGGAGGAAAGAGACTATGTCCTTACTTATACCCTGCAAGGTAGACATTCAGTGGATGTATCAGGGAAGTACTCGGTGGCTGAATCCCATTTTCTCTCTGTTAATAACGGTATGGGCCAGATTCACTAGGAAATCCAATACATGCAAAATGGGAGAAACCCCTTAGGAAGCTAAGTCCTTTCTATGTCTGCACTGAGGGATCACTTTCTCATTTGCAACCTCTTGATGAGAATATAGGCCCTTTGCATTCTTGGTTTGACCTTGCGAAGTGGGTGTTGTGGGGCAGATGGCCTATTTCTATTCCTGCCTGAAATTTGCTAGAATAAATGGAGATTTGGGAGGGAGAGAGAAAGGCAGTGGAAAAATAGTTTCTTAGTGGCCTTTTTTCTAAACAGAGAAAGTGGTGATTCCTGGACTGGGTGGAAAAAAAAAAGAAAGTCTGGCTGTGTTTGTATCTATGGGGGCATGGAATGTTTAAACTCTTATTTCCAGCAGGTGTGCTTGTGCAAGTTTCTTCTATCTCTATATGATATACATCAAGCTATTATTAATATTGTTCTTATTATATTATAGTGCTAACAATTTATTTGGAATGCACAGATTACAGTAAATGAAATTCACAATGATACAGTTGGTCAGGGGCATTATTTGCTTCAAAGAGCTTACATAAGAACTGGGGCTGTGCTTTCTTTTTACATGAATGGGTAATCCAAAGCAAAATGGGAAATTTTCATTTGGGTTCACAGCCCTACAAAAACCCTGAAAAATTTCGGGTAAGGGAAATAGCAGGTGCTATTAGTAAATAGTGTGCCTGGGCATCACCTCTCTGGGAGCGTAATGATCCAATTCTCAATGATTTGACAGGCTTTCTTGCTCTATTTCATTCTGTATTTGACGACCCCACTCGCAAGACTGTCGCTGGATCCGCACTCCTGCATCTACAACAAGGTACCAGACCTTTGTCTGAGTATATTATTGAGTTCAAAACCTTGTCTTTGGAGTTACATTGGGATCTGGGGTGCCTGCGGGCTATTTTCCTGGAAGGTCTTAACTCACGCATCAAATGAACTAGCAGCACGTGAGCTCTCTGAAACTCTGGACTCGCTCATTGACCTAGCTGGGCGTGTTGATCGTTGCCTGCGAGAGCAATCTCAGGAGATCAAGGGTCCTAAGAAAATGCCATCGGGGGTTCTGCGCTCTCGTCCAACGCCTGTTATCTAGACTACTCCTGCACCTACTATCGAGGAGGAAGAACCCATGCAACTAGGCCGCAGTCACCTATCAGCTAAAGAGAGGCATCATCGAAAAAGATTAGGCCTCTGCATGTACTGCGGACAACCTGGTCACGCTGTGCCCTCCTGCTTTATCTGTCCCGGAAGCTCGCTGGTCCCTATTTTTCAACTGCTTTGACTTCTATTTGAAGTACCGTCCAGCGGACAAGAACATTCGAGCTGACGCACTCTCCCATTCCTTCTCAACGGAAGATGTCCCTGACACTACACATCATTTCATTGACCATACTAGGGTACTTCTCTCTGCTACCCACACGGTTCCAGCCGGGAAGATGGTGGTTTCTCAGACACTCAGGAAAAAGATTCTCAGATGGGCCCATGACTCTCTGTTCGCAAGCCATCCTGGACAATCCAGAACCCTGGCCACACTGCAAAGATTTTACTGGTGGCTCACCATGAAAAAAGATGTCCAGGCCTATGTAGAGTTGTGCCGTACATGTGCTGGACAGAAACCACTGGTTGGCCGTCCCTGGGGACTTCTCCAACCACTGCCCGCTCCGAGTGAACTGTGGACTCATATAGCCACGGATTTTATTGTCCATCTACCAGTGTCCAACTGCAATAATACCATCTGGGTCACTGTTGACCGCTTTTCAAAAATGGCTCATTTCAGGGCACTACCTGGGTTAACTTCAGTCCCAGAACTAGCGAAGCTATTCATCCATCATGTCTTTCATCTTCATGGTCTGCCAAGATACATCCTCTCTGGCCGAGGGGTCCAATTCACAGTGAAATTCTGGAGATCTCTCTGCAAGAAATTTGACATTTCCCTAGATCTCACCTCTGCCTACCATCCACAGGCCAATGGACAGAGAGGATGAACCGTATACTAAAACAGTTTCTCAGGGCTTACGTTAACTCCAGACAAAGTGACTGGTCCGAGTTGCTCCCCTGGGCTGAATTTGCGCTAAATTCTCACCAGTCGGCTTCAACTGGTTCTTCACCGTTTCAAATCGTCTATGGACATCAACCTCTGCCTCCTTTACCAGTGCCTTTGACGGCATCATCACCCACAGTGCAGGCCTCAGTGCAAGAACTGCACCAGCTCTGGGAGCAGACTAAACAACTTCTCCAAAAGGTTGGGCAAAAAGCCAAGAAGTTCTATGATGCCCATCACCGAACAGCTCCGCAGTTGCAACCCGGAGATAAGGTATGGCTCAGTACCCGCTTCATCAGTCTAAAGCTGCCTTCTGCACGATTTGCACCCAGATACACAGGGCCCTTCACTGTGCTCCGCCATCTGGGCCCAGTCACTTACAGCCTGCAACTACCCTCTTCACTGAGAATCCACAACGCCTTTCACGTCTCCCTTCTAAAACCGCTCATCTTGTCAGAATTCTCAAAGAAGACACATGAACCTCAACCTCTTACTGCTGAAGAGGACATTACCTACCAGGTCAAGGATATACTAGATGTAAGGAACCACGGAAGGCGCTGGGAGTATCTCAATTCTTGCGAAGGATTTGGTCCTGAGGAGAATAGTTGGGAGCCTGCAAGCAACATCCTCGACAAGGACTTGATCAGACATTTGCATGTTTCCCATCTTAGGAAATCAAAACCTCCTAGGAAGGTCCCTAAGAAGGGGGGTACTGTTACGCCTGTCAGTCTCAGATGGCTGCGACCTCTCATGCTCACCTCTTTTCTTGCTGCATCGTCAATCCTTGGAAGAATGGCGGCCTCCGCCTGTTCCCTACCCCCACACCCCACTTTCCCTTCCCTTCCCCTACCTCCCCCACCCTTTCCCCCTACCTTTGACGTTTTCTTTTTTTTATTATAAAACTTACTTCAGCCCTGGGGCTGAAGTAAGTTGCGCGCACCAGCCAACTTCCGGTGCGCGATTCCCGGCCCAGCATCCGTGTGAAGGCCTCTGGCCATGCCCTGCCCCCTCTCCACCCCCTCCCCACCCCTTTTGTAAAGACACAGGACTTACATGCGTCCCAGGGATTTATGCGCACCGCCGGGCCTTTCTAAAATAGGCCCGGCGCGCATAAGGCCGGTGATGCGCTTAAATCTGCCAGATTTACGTGCTTAACCTTTTGAAAATCCGGCCCTATATGTACACATTACCGGGTTCCATAATAGGTGTCTCCACCCAAGAAAAAGCTCTTGGAATCATTGTGGACAATACGTTGAAATGCTCAGCCCAGGGTGCAGCAGCGGTCATAAAAGCAAACAGAATGTTAGGCTTTATTAAGAAAGGTATCTGTATTGATCTATGGTATGACCACACCTTGAGTATGGGATGTAGTTCTGGTCATCTCATCTCAAAACAGATATAGCAAAGCTAGGAAAAGTACAGAGAAGAGCGACCAATATGATAAAAGGGATGGAAGGCCTTCTCTATGAAGTGATACTAAACAGGTTAGGACTCTTTAGCCTCGAGAAGAGACCACTGAGAGGAGATATGACAAAGATTTATAAAATCATGAGTGAAGTGGAATGGGTAAACAGGGAACAGTTATTTATCTTTTTCAATAGTAATAGAACTACGGGTTATTTCATGAAACTAATAGATAGCTGATTTAAAACAAATCAGAGAAAGTATTTTTTTTTTCACTCAACGATCAATGAAACTATAGAATTTATGATTCATTTTCATAATGTTACATGCATAAAAATTAGCATATACATGAGTAAGTAGCATCTACTTGCATATTCTATATTTTAGAAAAGTAAAAAATACACACATATTTTCAGTTTCGTGCACATATATACTTGCATAAAAAAGGGGTGGTCTAGGGGCATTCCAAGGTGGGGGGTCAATACATACGCACATAAGTTACTATTTTTAAAGACACTTATATACATACATTTACAATTTGCATATTTTTACACTTGCTAATTATCCTGCATAAGTGATATTAAATGTGTTTAATGTGTAATACTGACTGGGTGGGAGATCTGAGTGAACTGAGGGAGTTCAAACGGAAGACACAGGAAGGTCTTGATGATCTGCAGAAGACTGGGCAAACGGGTAGACAAGTTGGTAAACTGGTTAATTTCATTTATGCTCATGTTATAAAACTGGCACATGTTATAAAACGGGATCTATGAGAGTAAGTCCTACTTTACTTTCATGCGTAAAATATATGCATATATATTTTTAAAATAGGTAGGAAAAGTACTCACATTCAATGCATTGATATATGTGATTTCAATGCATTTCATGTATTCGCGTGTAAGCCTACATATGCATATATGTTGGGGGGTAGAGATACTTGTATTTTATAATACACACAAATATCATACGAGCCTATTATAAAATACTTGCATAGATCTGCTCGCAGCAATATAAGTGAGTATAGACCACCGCACACATTTGTTTGAAAGTTATTTTCCCTATTGCCAGAGGATGTGATGAAAGCAGTCAGCATAGCTGGGTTCAAAGGATTTGGACAAATTCCTGGAAGGAAAGTCCATAAAACATTATTAAACATGTAGACTTGGGAAAGCTACTGCTTATCCTGGATATGAACAATAAAGATTGGATCTTGCCAGAATATTTGTCACCTAGATTGGCCACTGTAGGAGTCCATCAAGCTGGGCTTGATGGACTCTTGGCAGACCCAGTATAGCATTTTTTATGTTCATAGAAACATGGCTAAAGAAAAAGACCAAATGGCCCATTTTGTCTGCCCATCCACAAAACTGTTCAACCTTACAATCCCTACCATACCCTCAAACATCTCATATGTTTGAATTCAGATGCTGTCCTTGACTTCACCATTTCCACTGGGATACTGTCCTGGTCTTCACCATTTGCACTGGAAGGCTGTTCCATGCATGCACCACCCCTTCTATAAAGAAATACTTCCTAAGAGGCTGTGTGCCCAGGAGGGAAGGGTTAGGATGACTGTTATAGTGGGTGATTCAATCTTCTGATATGTAGATAGCTGGGTGGTTGATGGGTGTGAGGATTGTTTGGTAACTTGTCTGCCTGATATGTAGGTAATGGACCTCACGTACCACCTAGATAAGATTTTAGAGCATGAAAGGGAGGAGCCAACTGTTGATGGTACATGTGGATACCAATGACATAGGAAAGTGCAGGAGGGAAGTTAGGGAGGCAAAAGATAGGCTCTTAGGTAGCAAACTGAAATCCAGAACTTCAGGAGTTGCATTCTGAGAAATGCTACCCTTTCCATGTGCTGGACTGCGAAGGCAGGCTGAGCTCCAGTCTGAATGCATAGATGAGACAATGGTGCAAGGAAGAGGGTTTTAGATTTGTTAAGAACTGGGGAACATTTTGGGGAAGGCGGGGCCTATTCTGGTGGGATGGGCTTCATCTTAACCAGAGTGGAACTAGGATGCTGGCACTAACCTTTAAAAAGGAAATAGAGCAGCTTTTAAACAAGATGATGGGAGAAAGTCAGCCGTTGCTAAGAAGTGCACGGTTCACAATGATGTATCTTTGAAGGATACTAACAAAACAGGGATGTTAAGGCATCCTGATAGAGAGGTTGCAATAAATGCTATGCCTTTAAGTAAAGAGCAGAAGAGCAGAAAGATTTTAAATTATCCTTGTTAACTCATAAGCAGGTTGTTAATATAAACAAAATATATACTTTGAAAAGTCTGTTTACAAATGCTAGAAGTCTAAAAAATAAGATGGGAGGGTTAGAAAGCAAAGCACTGAATGAAGAGATAGATATAATTGGCATCTCAGAGACCTAGTAGAAGGAGGTTAGCCAATGGGACAAATTATATTTGTCCCATTGGCTAACCAGAAGGAGGTTAGCCAGGGTACAAATTATATTTCAGTGATAGTATGGATCAAATTGGTGAAGGGCTGGCACTTTATGTTAAAGAGGGCATAGAGTCAAATAGGATAAAAGCACTACAGGAAACAAAATGCACTGTAGAATCTTTATGGATAGAAATTCCATGTGAAAAAGGGAATAGAATAATAGTGGGGATGCATTACCATCCACATGGCCATAATGAACAGACAGATGATGAAATGCTAACAGAAATTAGGAATTTAACAAAATTAGCAACACTGTAATAATGGGTGATTTCAATTACTCCACTATTGACTGGATAGATGTCACATCAGGACATGCTAAGGAGGTAAAGTTTCTAGATGAAATAAATGACTGCTTCATGGAACAAGTGGTACAAGAATAAAAAAGGGGAGGAGCTACTTTAAATCTAATCCTTAGTGGAACATATGATTTGGTGAAAGAAGTAAAGGTGTGAGGGTCACTTGGCAATAGTGATCATAACATGATAAAATTTGACTTGATAACTGGATGGAGGACACTACTGCAATAGCATTTAGCTTTCAAAAGGGAGATTATGATAAAATGAGAAAAATGGTTATAAAAAAACTGAAAGGAGCACCTGCAAAGATCAGGAGTTTACATCAGGCATAAATGCTGTTTAAAATTGCCATCTTGGAAGCCCAGACCAGATGTATTCCATGCATTAAAAAAGATGGAAGGACGGTGAAATGACTGCTGGCATAGGTAAAAGATGAGGTGAGCCAAAAGAACATCCTTCAAAAAATGGAAAAGGAATCCAAATAAAGAAAACAGGAAACAGCAGAAACACTGGCAAGTTAGATGCAAAGCATTAATAAGGAAGGCAAAGACAGAATTTGAAAAGAAACTTGCTGTGGAAGAAAACACTCTTAATAAAAGCTTTATTAGGTACATTTGAAGCAAAGCCTGTGAGGGGTAAAAGGGGCACTAAGGGAGGATAAGGCCAAAGTAGAGAGATTAAATTAATTCTTTGTTTCGGACTTTATTGAGGAAGATGTAAGACAGATACCCATGCAACGTAACTAATGTGTGGCAGATATCAATCACTGGTCAATACATCTCAGTGGAAAGGACTTTTATTGTAGAGACAGACACATCAGTGGCACACATTGAAAAAATACCATGGTTTATAATGGAAATAGGGCCTCTGACACAGCCGTGTTTCACGTCAGGGCTGCATCAGAGGGACCGGATACTGTGAAAGTCTTAAAATGGATACTCTTCAGATGTAGGTAAACCTTAAGATTGACTGTAAATGGTAGGGAGAGGTCTTCACTGTACTTGTGAGATTCCTAACAGCGTCAAGGACGGAACAGGTGTGTAAATACTTTTTGAAGCGAAGTGTTCAAAGGAATGTTATTTAAATAATTATGGCGGGTTGGGTAAGTGACTAATCCTGGCGAAAGCTTTGATTGGCAATTTTTTTTGAAGAACAAAGAAGGCTTAAGGAAGATTTTTAGAAATGCTGACCCGATTGACAGAGCAATATGTGTTTTTAGTACCTTTGCGCAGGAGGTGGACCCTTGGGCCTAGGTGGGGTTGACGCTACCCGCAGGGCAAGCCCTAAGGGTCCCCAACGTTGGCAGGCAGACCTGGCTGATTGATGGAGGCCGGCTGGAGCTTCACCAATACCAGCCCTCGTTCCCCGCAGGTTGAGCCCTTGGGTACCAGGGCCGGTTGGACTTAGGTGGGCCTCCATCCGAGGTCGTCTCAGGGATGACGAGGAAGTCAGCCAGGGGCCAGCAGCAGCAATAGGAGTAGGTGGTCTGATCTGGACGACGCAGAGTCCCAGAGACCTGGGCGCCAACAAGAACAGGAGGCAAACAGGGAGCGCCCGAGTAAGAACAGGCCGAAGCCTGAGAGGCCAAATCCAGAGTGAGTTCAAGAGGAGCGTCATAGAGCAGGCTGAAGTCAGGGCAGATGGCAGACAAGGAAGAGTGGCAAGACAAGCGCAGTTCAAAACCAGAAGTCGGCTGGAGAATAGTCAGGCAAGGCCAAGGTCAAAACCAGGAGATGGGCAGGAATGTAGTCAGACGTAGCAGAGGTCAAAGCCAGGAATCAAACAGTAGTGTGATCAGATGAAGCAGAGGTCAAATCCAGGAATCAGTAAGTAGTGTGGTCAGGTGAAGCAGAGGTCAAATCCAGGAATCGATCAGTAGAAGACAAGCAGTGTAGACATGGACACAGGAGCAGGAATGGATGCCAGGAGCAGGAACAGGAATACAGATGAAGTAGGAACGAGTCAGGAACCAGGAACAAGGAGGAAATGCAGGACCAAGCAACTAAGCACATGACTAGCGTGGAGACCTGTTGCCAAGGCAAGGAAGCACTGGCTGGGCCCGGCCTTATATACCAGGACCCAGTGACATCATCATCCAGGGCCACGGGTTGGTTTCCTGCCGCGACCCCTTTAAAAGTAGACCTGATGCGCACGCGTGCCTAGGGAGGGGCGTGGCGCAAGATGGCGGCGTCTCCCTGCGGGCCACGCGGGGTAGCCCACCATGGAGCTGAGACACCCGAGCGGAGCTGGGAGCACGGGGAGTGGCCCGTACACGGAGGTGGCTGCCCACGGCCGCAAGAGAGGCAGAACCAGGCGCTGGAGCAGGCAAACGAGGGTAAGAGGGCCTGGCCATGGGCCTGCCGCAGCCGACACATGCAGCAAGTACTTTGAAAAAGGTCTGATCAGACTTGACCCATCATAATTATTTAAATAAGAGTATCCATTTTAAAACTTTCACAGTATCCGTTACCCCTGATGCAGCCCTGAAGCAAAACACAGCTGAGTCGAGATTCCTGTTTACATTATAAACCATGGTATTTTTTCAATGTACGCCACTGATATGTCTGTCTCTACAATAAAACTCCTTCCCACTGAGATGTATTGACCAGTGATTGATGTCCGCCACGCATTACTTACGTTGCATTGCTCTATATGTGTGTTTATTTTATTCCGCCTCTCTTATAGGCAGATACCCATGCCAGAAGTGATATTTAAATGTGATAAATCAGAGGAATTGAAACAAATCTAAGGGAACCTGGAAGATGGACTAGGGCAAATTGACAAATTAAAGAGTGACAAATCATCTGGACCAGAAGGTATACATCCCAGAGTGCTTGAAAGAAATGGAAAATGAAATTGCAGACCTACTTTTAGTAATCTGTAAACTATCATTAAAATCAGCTACTGTACCTTTTAAAAAAGGTTCCAAGAGTGATCCGGAAAACTACAGACCGATCAGTGCTGGGAAAAATGTTTGAAACTAGAGATGTGAATCGTGTCCTCGATCGTCTTAACGATCGATTTCGGCTGGGAGGGGGAGGGAATCGTATTGTTGCCGTTTGGGTGTGTAAACTATCGTGAAAAATCGTTAAAATCGTGAGCCGGCACACTAAACCCCCCTAAAACCCACCCCGACCCTTTAAATTAAATCCCCCACCCTCCCGAACCCCCCCCCCAAATGCTTTAAATTACCTGGGGATCCGGCGGTGGTCCAGAACGGCGGTGGTCCGGAACGGCCCCCTCAATAGAATCGTGTTGTCTTCAGCCGGCGCCATTTTTCAAAATGGCCGCCGCAAAATGGCGGCGGCCATAGACAAAAACGATTCGACGGAGGAGGTCGTTCCGGACCCCCGCTGGACTTTTGGCAAGTCTTGTGGGCAGGGCCGGTGCAAGGGGATTTGGCGCCCTAGGCGAGCCTTCTTCCTTGCGCCCCCCCCCGGTCTCGGCCCCGACTCCTACCTCATTCTCAATCACGCCCGCTGACTGGGGTTTTCTGGGTCGCGAGCAGATTGGGCACTGCTTGCGGCCCGCCAAATCTCCACTCCTCTTTGCCACCACTTGCGGCCCCATATGGCTCGCACCCAGTGGCGCACCAAGGGTCTCCGGCGCCCAGGGGCCAATGCATTTGTGTGCCACAGAAAATCAGTGGCATCTCTAGACAGAAGAATTTGTTTTGGGTGGGGGGGGGGGGGGAGCCAAAATGACATTTCTTCATCACACCCACCTCTATAGCATGGATCCTGCTTTAAAATTGGTTATAAAAAAAGTGTTGTTAAAAAAAGTCCAAAGGGTCCTCTGCATTATTTTAAAAAGCTGGCCAGTTTCACACTTCTAGTAAAACTACTATAAAATTATTTGATAGCCTCATTCAACTAATTCTATATGGATTATGAGAGTGAAGTCTGGAATATATAGGAAGGGACAGAATGTCAATACAAATCCTGCACCTCCAGTTCTGTATCTCTGTGCATCCACTGAAATTCCCCCAAACAATGGAGCTTGGATGTTTCCCTTACAGCTCATCATACTAAAAGATATTTTCAAATTCTGGTGTCACCTCACAGTAACAGCAGCACAAACACCTTCCACTGCCAGACACATTGTGAACTAACATAAAGCACCGCAAAAGAGACACCCAAAATCTATACTGCAATCCCATCATAACATAACAGTAATAACACCAAGGACTCAAACAACAATAACCCTACCTGTGAATAAGCGAGGATAAATATTACACTGGGTCCTAGAATACCAATACACCACCTACCGAGGAAACAAAACAAACCCAATTGCTATAGATCCCTATGCTAGCAGAATCTCTCATCATGGTCACACACACAGAGCAGAGACAGACCTTCACCAAATACAGAATACAAAATAAAGGAGCACAAATTAGAAAAAACTGAAATGGAAACCCCAAGAAGCCAGACTCTGTGTATTAACAATGGAAAAACAGAACAACCATTCCTCATAAAACAAATAAAATCAAGAAACAAAGCATCAGTTATAATAGTAAAACCATACTAATAAAATATTTTAAAACTACTGATAAATAGAATTTCTATTAATTAAAATCATATACATTTTTTACAATTTCCCAAACACCAATAAAATATTTCAAAACAGTACATATATCAAATAACACACAATAATTAAAACTAATAAGGATTTTAAAAAGCCCCTGCTGTCCATACATGGGAGCTCTTGATTTCCAGTCACCCTGATATTGTCGAGGATTAGGAGGTTATCCTCTCTCTCTCACACATACTCACATGTCCATTCTCTCTCACACATACACTGTCACACACATACACATTCATGCTCTTATACCCAACCATAACCTCTCGCTCTCACAGACACTGACACACTCTCAGGGTGTAAGACACTCTCTTTCCCCCCCCCCCCACTCACACACACTCTTACTCCCCTGGATTTTCTCATACACACTCATGCTCTCACTGGCTCCCTCACATACACACAAACACACACTCCCAGGCAAGCTCCCACTCGTTCTCACACAGACACACACACACAGGCAAGCTCCTAGTCATTCTCACACTGAACCCCAGGCAGGCTCCCATTCATTTTCACACCACTCCCTCTCCATCCCCCAGGCATGCACACATTCATTCTCACACACACAGACCCCCAGGCAGGCACCAATTTATTCTCACACACACACATACACCACAAACAGGCAGGCACATATTCTCACACATACAAACCCCAGGAAGACACCCATACATTCTCATACACAGACACACCCTCAGGCAGGCACCCATGCATTCACACACATACACCGCCAGGCAGACTCCCATTCATACACATGCACACACTAAAGGCAGAGACCCCCTCTCTTTCTTTTGCCAGCAACCTCAGAGCCTCTCTCATCCCTCTGCTGCCACTGTCACTGCTGCTGTATGGCTATTGCGGAGGTGCTGATTGCTGCTATTGGCACTGAAGCCCATTCTGCTGCCTCCTCTGTGCAGGCCCCATGGGCTTCCAGTTCCTCTATGCTGATTTCGTACATTGTGAGATCCGCATAGAGAAAGTGCTACTCTTGCACATTCCCAAAGATTACATGTTCCAATCAGTAAAAAGTAATTTATTTCTTTTTACATTTGCTGTCTGATCTTAATCGGTTGGTCACAGGCTTTTTTTTTCCACCTTCCCTTTCTTATTTTTTTGCCAATTCCTTTTATAACATATTTCTTTTCTCTCCATCTGTCTGCTTCCCTCAAACACACAGTCAGGTTCTCATTCTCACATGCTTTTTCTCTCTCACATACACAGGCATTCTCACATGCTGTCCCTCATACAATTATTTATACACAGTCTCTCTCTTGCACATCCTGTCTAACTCTCACTCCCACATGCTGTCTTGCTCAAGCACAGGTTCTCACTGTCACATGCTCTCTCTCATACAATCATTCCTACACACAGGCTCTCACTGTCACATGCTGACTCACACACACACACAGGCTCTCTCTCACTCCCACATGCTGTCTTGCTCAAGCACAGGCTCTCACTATCACATGCTGTCTCTCACACACACAGAGGCTCTCCCATGCTGTCTCTGCAAACATTCAGGTCTTCACTCACACCCACACACACAGTCTCTCAACTCATCTCATACACGCACACATACACACTGTACAAACCCTCAGTCTCTACTCTCACCTCTGGGCCTCCTCTTCACGGGCCACTGCAGGATGGGCTCTGCAGCGGCCCCGGTCTTCTCGAGCCGCGCTGATCCTCTTCTGCACTGGCTGATGCTCCTCCTCTTTCCTGCCTGCGCGGCTCCGGCAACATTTTCTTCCGGGCCGCGCGGGCAGGAAGGAGGAGAAGTTCCTGCATTGGCTGATGCTCCTCCTCTTTCCTGCCCGCGCGGCCCCGGCAACATTTTTCTTCCGGGGCCGCGCGGGCAGGAAGGAGGAGAAGTTCCTGCATTGGCTGATGCTCCTCCTCTTTCCTGCCCGCGCGGCCCCGGCAACATTTTTCTTCCGGGGCCGCGCGGGCAGGAAGGAGGAGAAGTTCCTGCATTGGCTGATGCTCCTCCTCTTTCCTGCCCGCGTGGCTCCGGCAACATTTTTCTTCCGGAGCCGCGCGGGCAGGAAGGAGGAGAAGTTCCTGCATTGGCTGATGCTCCTCCTCTTTCCTGCCCGCGCGGCCCCGGCAACATTTTTCTTCCGGGGCCGCGCGGGCAGGAAGGAGGAGGAGGGAGCACCAGCATGTTTAGACGCGACTGTACCACGGTCCTGCCGATCTTCTTGCTGTGTGTATCTTGGCACACAGCATAGGCAGTAGTTCACCGCTCAGCCGCCATTGGGATGACGTCCACCGGCGGTCATTGGCCATCAGCGGCTCGGCGCCCCCTAATGCTCAGCGCCCTAGGCGATCGCCTAGTTCGCCTACTGCTTCCGCCGGCCCTGCTTGTGGGGGTCAGGAGGCCCCCCCAAGCGGCCAAAAGTTTCCTGGGAGTCCAGCGGGGTTCCGGGGAGCGATTTCTCGCCGCGAATCGTTTTCGTACGAAAAATGGCGCCGGCAGGAGATCGAGTGCAGGAGGTCGTTCAGCGGCGGTCCGGAACCCCCGCTGAACGACCTCCTGCAGTCGATCTCCTGCCGGCGCCATTTTCCGTACGGAAAACGATTCGCGGCGAGAAATCGCTCCCGGAACCCCGCTGGACTCTCAGGAAACTTTTGGCCAGCTTGGGGGGGGCCTCCTGACCCCCACAAGACTTGCCAAAAGTCCAGCGGGGGTCCGGAACGACCTCCTCTGTCGAATCGTTTTTGTCTATGGCCGCCGCCATTTTGCGGCGGCCATTTTGAAAAATGGCGCCGGCTGAAGACAACACGATTCTATTGAGGGGGCCGTTCCGGACCGCCGCCGTTCTGGACCACCGCCGGATCCCCAGGTAATTTAAAGCATTGGGGGGGGGGGGTTCGGGAGGGTGGGGGATTTAATTTAAAGGGTCGGGGGTGGGTTTTAGGGGGTTTTAGTTGTGCCGGTTTTCCTACCCTCCCCCTTCCCCCGATTTACGATTTTTTAACGATAAATCGGGGGAATTGGTATTGTATCGTGGCCCTAACGATTTTTTGACGATTTAAAATATATCGGACGATATTTTAAATCGTCAAAAAACGATTCACATCCCTATTTGAAACTATTCTAAAGAACAAAGTCAACATGGATTTAGCGAAGGGAAATCTTGCCTCCCCAATTTGCCACATTTTTTTAAGGTATGAATAAACAGGTGGATAAAGGTGAGCCAGTTGATATCGTGCATCTGGATTTTCAGAAAGCATTTGACAAAGTATCTCATGAGAGACTCTTGAGGAAATAAAAAACTCATGGGATAGAAGGCAATGTTCTACTGTGGATTGAGAATTGGTTGAAAGATAGAAAACAGAGTAGGGTTAAATGGTCAATTTTCTCAATGAAGAAAGGGGAATAGTGGAGTACCCCAGGATAGTATTAGGGCTGCTGCTTTTAACATATTCATAAATGGGCTAGAGATAGGAACAGTGAGTGAGGTGATCAAATTTGCTGATGATACAAAATTATTCAAAGTTATGAATAATTTTGCATTATTGTGAGCAATTGAGAATTGTGAGAAATTGCAAGCAGACCTTGCAGGACTGGGAGACTGTGCATCCAAATCGCAGATGACATTTACTGTGTACAAGTGCAAAATGATGCATGTAGGGAAGAACAACCCAAGCTACAGCTACACAATGCAAGGTTCCATATTGGGAGTCACCACCCAGGAAAAGGATGTAGATGTCATCATGGATAATATGTTGACATCTTCTGCTCAGTGTGCAGTGGTGGCCAAGAAAACAAATAGAATGCTAGGAATTATTAGGAAAGGAATGGAGAATAAAATAGAGAATATCATAATGCCTCTGTATCGCTGCATGGTATGACAGCACCTTCAGAATTGTGTGTAGTTCTGGTTACTGCATATCAAAAAAGATATAGCAGAATTAGAAAAGGTACAGAGAAGGGTGCCCAAAATGATAAAGGGGATGGAATGATTTTTCCTATGAGGAAAGGCTAAAGAGGTGAGGGCTCTTCAGTTTGGAGGAGAAGGTTGAGGGGAGATATGATAGAGGTCTATAAAACAATGAGTGGAGTGGAACAGGTAAACGCAAATTGGTTATTTATTCTTTTAAAGAGTGTAGACTAAGAGACATTTAATGCTTACTAGGTGATACATTTAGACAAATAGGAGAACATACTTTTTTTACTCAACACTTAATTAAACAGTGAATTAGTTGCCGAAGGATGTGGTGAAAGCTGTTCTTGTAGCTGGTTTAAAAAAGGTTTAAACAAGTTCCTGGAAAAAAGCTCATAAACCATTATTAAGGTGGACTTAGAAAATCCACTTTCTTATCCCTGGGATAAACAGCACAGAATCTATCAACCTTTTGGAATCCTGCCAGGTTCTTGTGACCTGGATTGGCCATTGTTGAAAACAGGATACAGGGCGTAATGGACCTTTGGTCTGACCCAGTTTGGCAAAATCTTATGTTCTTAGAATACTCTGTAGTGCAACCCCTCTCACCCTCCTCCCATGACCCCTCATTCCATTGAAAGAAACTCCAGAACTTTACATAGTATCTAAATGAACTCTCACTAAGGACTTATACAGGTGCAATATCATTTCTTTATTTCTGCTAACCATACCTCTTCCTATTCATCTCAGCATCTTTCTGGATTTTGCCATGCCTGATCCTCCTGTTTGGCCATCTTGAGACCATCAGATATGATTACCCCCAGATCCTATTCTTATTTTGTGCATAGAAGAATTTTTCTCCCTTGACTGTACTGCTCCCTTGAGTTTTTGCAGCCCAAATGCATGACTCTGCATTTTTTAGCAATAAATCTTAGGTGCCAGACTCTGCACCATTCCTCAAGCTTCATCTTTTCCACACCTTCCTGGGTATTTACCCTGTTGCAGATTTTGGTATAATTTGAAAACTTCTGATAACCCTTCTGCAATATCACGTCCAAAAATGTTGAAAAGAACCGGTCCAAGGACCAATCCCTGTGACACACCATTAGTAACGCCCCTCTCTTCAGAGTAAGCTCCCTTTACCGCCTTCCACTCAACCAGTTTCTAACCCAGTCAGTCCCTTTAGGGCCCTTGCCAACATCAACGGAGATGTTAAGACCCGCTCACAGGTGTCCATGTGCGAGCGATTCCCGGCGCGTGCACACGGACATGTCGGTTTTATAACATGCGTGTGCTGACAGCCGCATGCTATAAAATCCACTATCCATGTGCACATGCCTGCCTGATTTTATATCGGCTCGCACACGTGAATGAGAATGCCGACTCGCACACGTAAGGGGGGGAATTTTACTACATGCGTGCGGCGACGCGAAAGGCCCTAATCCCAGTTCCCTCCCAGTCCACTCCAATAAAGAAGCCTCCCTCCCTTTTACTCTATCCAGCACGACCCTTAAACCCTGCTAACTAATCTATTTTTTTTTGTTTTAAAACTTTCCCGTTCTCCCGTGCAGAAGCAGGTTGCGCGGGCTGGTGGGATCCCACGAGCACTTCAGTAGGACAGTGCCTAATAGTGCTATCCCGGCCCGCTCACGCCCGGCCCATACCCCGCCCATGGCCCACCACTTTGCAAAAAAATCCTTTCTTCTCGCATACCAGGAGATATGCGCGTGGCCGCGGGCAAATGAAAATCCCCGTGGCGCACGCGCGGCCCAGCCACGCACATATCTCCCGGTTTTCACACGCACTAGGCTTTCAATATCCGGCCTGCAGGGTATAGTATCTCTTACATTACTGATTTAGTGTCTGGCAAGCGTGAGCCGCTCTCTGTCTCTCTGTTTAATACCTCTTGGTGTATTCGTGTATTGGAAGGATCTGCTTACTCTCGCCTTCTTGATTCATCCTAACAGATGTTCTTTCTAAACCACATAAGGTTCACTGGTCATTACTGCATGCAGTTGTTGGGATGAGGTGAAGAGGCTCCCTGTGCCGATGGAAAGCAGAATGGAAAGCAGAAGGTACAGAGAAGGGCTACCAAAATGATAAGGGGAATGGAACAACTCTCCTATGAGGAAAGACTAAAGAGGTTAGGACTTTTCAGCTTGGAGAAGAGACGACTGAGGGGGGATATGATAGAGGTGTTTAAAATCATGAGAGGTCTAGAACGGGTAGATGTGAATCGGTTATTTACTCTTTCGGATAGTAGAAAGACTAGGGGGCACTCTATGAAGTTAGCATGGGGCACATTTAAAACTAATCGGAGAAAGTTCTTTTTTACTCAACGCACAATTAGACTCTGGAATTTGTTGCTGGAGGATGTGGTTAGTGCAGTTAATATAGCTGTGTTTAAAAAAGGATTGGATAAGTTCTTGGAGGAGAAGTCCATTACCTGCTATTAAGTTCACTTAGAGAATAGCCACTGCCATTAGCAATGGTTACATGGAATAGACTTAGTTTTGGGGTACTTGCCAGGTTCTTATGGCCTGGATTGGCCACTGTTGGAAACAGGATGCTGGGCTTGATGGACCCTTGGTCTGACCCAGTATGGCATTTTTTTATGTTCTTATGTTCTAATAGATTAACTGGCTGGTTTCCTGAAGGAAATGTGTGCTCAAATTGTTTTCATATTTAAATTTAAATGGAGCTAGGGAACAGTGGTCATATCAGAGATGAAGTCAGTGCCTTCTCTCTGAGTTTCAAGCGTAGGAAATAAACCCTGTCAGAGTAAGTAAGAGAAAAGAAGGCCGTCCTGTAAACAGTTTAATTATTCTTAACTCCTCGGTGTTCGTCCTTTCTTTCTCCTTTCTGCAGCCCCTTCTTATACGCTCTACAGAACACACTGCCCTTAAGAAGTAGAGCACATGTTCAACTGAAGAGACACTAAGACAATATTATGAGAACAGAAGTGAATTCGTGTCATTAAAACCTGGGATAGAGTTTGATGACTACAGTCAGTGAGAGGAAATGCAGTTAGATGAGCAGTTCACTTCTGATTTTGGATTGAGCTAGCAGAAGACTTGTTGGCACTGATTTTGTTTCCAAATGACTACTTGAAGTCTGTTGTACTTCCTATGGAATACACCCAATTGATCTTGTACAGGATTTTGCCTGCCTCCATATTTCATTGCAAAGTGGCATATAAGAGCTCAAAAAACATGTAAGATAATAATAGGGACAGCTTTTCAGTTCATGGTCTGATGCATTTAGAAGATGAATTTGGGTAATTATAATGCACAAGAACTAGTCTAGGTTTCATGTTAACACAATGTGATCTTTGCGATTTCTCACCTCTCTTCAGGCTTCACTGAGTACTGCTGCAGAGATTCTCCAGCTTTTGCCACTGAAAAAGACTGCAAAGCAGAAGCCAATGAAACTTTCAAAGCTCAACGTACCCTGCCTTGTGTACGTGCATTAATTTAAGTATTCTCTCTTCCTGGCTCATGTCACGCACTAAAGTCCTAGCAGGACCGCAGGACTGTTTTACACTGTTCCCCCCCTCAATAGACATATCGCAGAAAGATTGCAATGATTATGCAACCACAATACATCCAATTCTTTCTAATATATTCCTACTTTTGATTTTGGTTTTCTTCCATTTCACAATGTAACCACCTGAGGATTTTCCTGGGTGTTCTGCAGCTCTAGAACATATAGGGCACCCTTTCCTTTCCTACCTCCTCTGATCCTCACTTCCTTCTTAAGATCTCTTTTTCCAGGGCCAAGAGATCCTCCGTCTTCACAAGAGAATGGAAGCAAAGACCTCTGCTGCAGTTCCTGTCTTCATTTGCTCAGCAGCTTAAAAAGAAAACAATATTTTGTGCAATAGATTAGTTTCGTCAGTCGCACACACCTAGAACTTGTCAGATATCCCAATACGCTGCCAAATTATCCAGGAAGAAACAGGTGGGGCAAAGATTGTTACATATGAATACTTTAGAACAGAAATATTTGTGCTCTTTTTTTTTTATAGGTTCTCTGTGTCTGGTGACATTAAGGATCTGATTTCCTAAGGCTTTTCTCCCATTCTGTGTCTATGGAAAAAAGGCTTCATAAATGAGGCCTTAAGTTTGATTTGCACCATTTCCAAAACTTCAGAACTATATGAGCCTGCAAAAGCAAGGTCATAAGATGACTTTGGGGTTGTCCAGAAATGCCTGGATTTATCACCAGGTCATGCTCAATAGCCTCATGTCGTTATCTGCCCCAACTCTTCACATAGACCCGACTCTGCTCTGAATGAATGGAGTTTCCCCATTCCATTACTACTCAAACTGATTAATGACAGACCTTGTTGTGGCAAGAGGGCAGTCACAGCTTGTCTGAGCAAAAACTATGGATGTTTCATTTGGCCGGCTGCACTTACCCTGACAGCTGATGCTACTGGGCCATTGGCCTGCTGCCTCCTTAGTTGCACGCTCATGCTGCAGAGCACCTCTTAAAGGCCCCACAGCGGGAATCCACTCGGTGGGCGTCTTCTCCTCTTCGCCTCAGCAATGGGTCCCCTGCCTAGCCAGCAGTATGTGTTGCCTCAGTATGTTGCAGCCTGTCCAGCCTTGCCTCATCCAGTCTCACCTTGCCCTGTTCCTGTTCTGCCTGGACTTGACCTTGCTCCGTATCCTGACTACACCCTCTCTGCTGCCTGCCCTGACTCTTGGCTCATCCCTGGACTCTCTCTTGGTTCACTCTCGGGACCGACCTGTCCTGCCAACCCCTGGAACCCAAGGGCTCAACTGGCAGGGAACGGGGCTGGTTTAGATGAAGCTTCAGCTTGTCCCAGACCAGGGTGTGTTCAACCGCTATTGGCAGGGGCCTAGTGGGTATGCCTACTAGGCTGCATCAACCTTGCCATAGCACAAGGGCTCACAACCATTACAATGGAGTCTCCCTAGTTGAAGAAAGGATCATTGAAAAAAGCTTGGAAACCATTTTTGGTTTAAAAAGCTCATTTATTCAGAATTTCTCTGTTTCTCTCTCTTTTTCTCTGTCTCTGTATATGTCAGTGTGTATCTTTCTCCCTCCTTCTTCATAAGAGTTACTTACCCCTACCCCCCCTTCGCCCGACCCATCCCCACCCCCTCTCCCCCACCCTAGCCATCCCTAGATCCTTGGGCCTCCTGGCCGTTATCATCTCCCCGAGTACACCTCTCTCTCTTTTGCACCTCCAGTTTCCCCTTAAATAAATTATATCCTAGTGAATACCCTCCCTCCCTCCCCATACCCTGCCCCCTGCCTATCCTCCTCCATCGCTCCCTCCCCCTTCCTCCCCCCGTTATCATTGATCCTTTGGTTCTCTTTGTATTCTGATTTTTGGTTCTGTTATTAATGTGTTATTGTTATATTGTTATATTGTTATATTGTTTCATTGTATTTCCCGCCTGAGTTCTTTGTAAACCGGCATGATGTGCTCCACGAATGTCGGTAAATAAAAGTTAATAAATAAATAAATAAATAAATAAGAGTTGTGTAAGGTATTTGATATGGCAGGGTAAGTTGGCTGATATATTAAGGGTTAAGATAAGAGGTTTGATGTATGATGGATATGCACTATGAATGTTAGGCAGTATAAAGTTAATATTATGTTTGTGATGTTTGTTTTAAGGTAATTATTTGTATCTTTGTTATTTTTGCCATGGTAGCTTTGGCTGATCTGAGCATTATATAAAATTTTAAATAAATAAATAAATAACTCATGTACAAGCACAAGCAATAATAAAAGCATACTTTATTTATATAATGTCATCTGTACAAGATGACTAGCATCTTCTTAGGGAATCTGAGCACATGGAGGTTAATGAGGAATACCAGTTTTCAGGTTAGCAACTCTGGGCTCTAACCACTATGCTTAACTACAGCCTCACCAATGATGACAGCTGTACGTTAGAAAAGATAACTATGTACATGGAATTGCAATGGCTCTAATTTTTTAAAAATTAGGATTCATAATATAATATACATTTTCAAGAAGGTTGAGAGCATGCATCTCATATTCTGAGCAGTGGACTAATGTGCCAGTAGAATTGCTCAAATAAAACCATTCATAGTACTACATCTATTTTGAAATTTCCCACATGATATAGCTGCTGACACCAGTGTGATATCCTACGGCATCATCTCAAGGGTATCCCCTGAGAGAGCACGGCAGAAAAGGGAAGGATTATGATTAACCTTGCCCAGACCATGGCCAATACTGGGGTGGCCCTAGTCATCACTCTGGAGGGAGAATTGGAGCAGAAGGGTGCCTACCCCACACCCCCTATAAACAACATTAGTAAATCCCAAGGATGCAGATATCAAGACAAGACTCTTCCAAATTATCAGGAGGGTCAGCAGTTAAGGTTGCAGCAAGTTCTATATTGTAACCTTTTAACCTTTTTAGCTTACTGATTTTACTATTCTATGATTTTATATTTTACTTTAAGGATGTAATAATGTTTTATTGCTTTAGAATAATTTAATGTTACCAACATTTTAGGGTATTAATTTGTTATTAATTGTATTTATGACACTACTGTATTTTCATTTTTACTTGTACACCATTGTGATGGTCCTATGACTGATGTAACGGTATAAAAAAACCTAAATAAACTATAAACTATAAACTATAGTGGTAGTAGATTATCCACATGAATATATGGCAAGGATTCAGTAACAGAGGAAGCGATTCAGAATACCTCCACTGTTTTCAGCAACCAGAGTGTTACGTGTCCCGGCTGTGCTAGACCCACGCCCGGACCTACTCACCCCAGGAGCTCAGCTGCCAGCTCCGGTTCACCTTTGCTCACGGCGGTGGGCAGCCGCCTCCGTCCCCGAGCGCGTGTAGCCACCTGTTAAGTTCGTGGACCCTTGAGCTGGCTGAGACAGATGATGGCGCACCATGGGAAGGCCCACAGTGGATGTCGAAGCCGGGAGGCGGCACATGACAGGAGACCTGAAGGATCTTCACCACTGGAAGCCTGAGATCCCCCCAGGAGAAGCCCGTGAGGATCCGAGGCGCATGGACTTACTAAAGGTCTCCTGTGGTCAGTGTCTGAAGAGACATTCCTTAGAGTGAAGATAAGGAGGTTGAAGCCAGGAGGCTGACTGGAACTTAACTACTGGAAGCCTGTGGTCCCCCCGGGAAGAGCCCATGAAGACCCGAGCCACTTGGACGTAGGAGAGGCCTCTTGGAAGGAGCAAGCAGGACACTGAAGGATGAGCCGAAGTCTGAAGCCAGGAACAAGCCGAAGTCAGAAGTCAGGAACAAGCCGAAGTCAGAAGCCAGGAACAAGCTGAAGTCTGAAGCAACTTGAGATTCTAAAGCGAGTGAACCTCGTTGCAAGGCCAGAAGTGGAGTTGGTGCAGGGTTTAAATACCATGGGAGCGTCTGACGTCACTCCTGGGAGGTGCTGTGCTTTCCCGCGCTGGCCCCTTTAAGAATCGGGACCGTGCGCGTTGCTAGGGGGGCGGGGCCAGCTCTGAAGCGTCGGCGGCATCTCCCTCAAGGAGGGAGCGTCACGGATCGAAGCCAGGCAGGCCTGTATAGGCCAAAGAGACGCCGTAGCGGCCCGGACCGTCCCCGAGGCAGGTGTAGGGACCAGGGCACAGCCCGGAACCACAACACCAAATCTTCCGCTTCTGACTCTGCGCGCATCTTCCTGGCACCCTGCAGGCCTCCCCGCTTGGGCTGCGGAGTAACGCCGCCGCCCTCCTTTCTCTGGGCTCCGGCTTAGGCGCACGCGGGTGTGTGCAACTTGCACTCTTTTAAAGGGGCCGCGGTGGGAAAGTAGCCTGCGGCCCCAGATGATGACATCACTGGGCCTCTGTATAAAAGGCAGGGTCCAGCCACTTGTTCCCTGCTTTGGCAACAGGTCTCCACGATTGCTCGTGTACTAGTTGCTTGTTTCTGGTTCCCGTCTTCGTTCCTGTCGTCTGTTCCTGTCTTTGGTCCCTGTCATCGTCCCTGTGTGTTCCCTTGTATGCTCCTCGTTCCTTGGACTGATTCTCCGGTATTGACCCCTGCATCGCCTGGACTTTGCTTGGACTGATTCTCCAGTATTGACCTTTGCTTTGCCTGGACTACGCTTGAACTAATTCCCTGGAATTGACCCTTGCTTCGTCTAGACTACACCTGATCTGATCTCCTGGCTTTGACCTCAGCTCTGCTTCCGGTACTGTGCTTTCCTGCCACCTGCCCTGACTCCAGCTTGCCTTGGACTCTCCTTGTTTCCTATGGACCTGGCCTCTCAGGCTTCAGCCTATCTTTACCTGGATGCCCCCTGTTTCCCACTGTACCTGTTGGCGTCTGGGTCTGGGTCTTCTCCTCTAAGAACTTATCCAATCCTTTTTTAAACCCATCTAAACTAGCTGCACTAACCACATCCCCTGGCAACAAATTCCAGAGTTTAATTGTGCATTGAGTGAAAAAAAATTTTCTCTGATCAGTTTTAAATGTGCTACTTGCTAACTTCATGGAGTGCCCCCTAGCCCTTCTATTATCTGAAAGAGTAAATTACTGATTCACATTTACCCATTCTAGACCTCTCATGATCTTAAAGACCTCTATCATATCCCCCTTCAGCCGTCTCTTCTCTAAGCTGAAAAGCCCTAACCTCTTTAGCCTTTTCTCATAGGGGAGCCATTCCATTCCCTTTATCATTTTGGTCGCCCTTCTCTGTACCTTCTCCAATGCAACTGTATCTTTTTTGAGATGCGGCATCAGAATTGTATACAGTATTCAAGGTGCGATCTCAACATGGAGCGATACAGAGGCATTATTTATTTATTTAGCATTTTTATATACCGACTTTCCAATAACAGAATTACTGATCAACTCGGTTTACATTATAACAGAACAATCACATTTACAAGTAAATGTCTTACAATGAACAGGTAGATAAAACTTGGATAGGTATATATGGGGTTAACCAGTAAAAGATACATTGCCTAATGTAGGCATAAGTAAAGATACAGTGCCTAAATTTAGGTTAAATAAACAGTGCTAATTATAAGACTAGGTTATGATCCTTGACTGCCAAAGTTTACGTGTGTTCTATAGATGATCTGAGTAGCTCTCAGGTGGATTACCACCGAGAGGAACATTGGCATTATGACATTTTATGACATTTTATGACATTTTATGACATTGGCATTATGACATTTTCTGTTTTATTCACCATTCCCTTCATAATAATTCCTAACATTCTGTTTGCTTTTTTGACTGCCGCAGCACACTGAGCAGACAATTTCAATGTATTATCCACTATGAACCCTAGATCTCTTTCTTGGGTTGTAGCTCCTAACATGGAACCTAACATCATGTAACTGCAGTAAGGGTTATTTTTCCCCTATATGCATCACCTTGCACTTGTCCACATTAAATTTCACCTGCCATTTGGATTCCCAGTCTTTCAGTCTCGCAAGGTCCTCCTTGTTATGATTCCTCCCATGGCTGGAGCCACGGTAGACCTCCTACCTACGCGGCAGGAGCTGCCGATGCTGGGCCTTCACCGCGGCAGGAGCCACAGACTTTTTTTGCTCCCATGCAGCCCGGAGGCCGCAGATGCTGTTCCAACGCGGCTGGAGCCACCGCCACCACCCTCTTATCTTCGTGGCCCGGAGGATGCAATCCCTGGTCTTTCCCGGCGGCCAGAGCCACCCTTAGTGTCTTCTCTGCAGCAGGGAGCCGCCTCCACGGCCCAGTTCCTGCTTCAGCCCTGCTATCCAGCGATGCAGCGACAGCGTGGCTGCTGTCCATGGTCTTGTCCACTTTCCCTAAGGGGCAGGGCCGCGTCTCTTTTGCAGATTTAAAGGGCCAGCCCTCCTGGCCCCACCTGGACTCCTCCCTGGGCGTCTTTTGATCTTCAGCCCTATTTAAGGGCCCTGCAGTCTTTACGTCCTTGCCTTCACAAGGGGTTAATCCTCCCTAGGACTTCTTGTCTTCACTCCTGCTGGCATTCCTTGTTCTTCGTGGGATCCCTCGTTGTTCCGTTCCTGGTCTCTGCTGATGTCTTGATGTTCCATGTTCCCTGATCCAGTCCTGATGTTCTGTGTTCCAGTCCTGATGTTCCAGATGTTCCGTCATCCAGCCTTGATGTCCTGAACCCCTGGTTCCTCGTCCACCTTTCTTGGCGTGCCACCATCCTGCTCCGTCACCTCATGGCACAGGCCTGCCTCCTTGTCTGCAGCACAAGCCTCTGGAGTGTCAACCTACCCGAAGCCAAGTTCCATCTTGGTCCTCTGTCCTGAATCTCGTTCTGGCCCTCGGATTCCCTTGTGGCTGCTCCGTCCATGACCAAGACTGCCAGAACCTGCTCCACTCTAGCGTGGTCCGTGACCAGCCATGGGCGGCTGTGTAGGGCACGCACCGGTTCAGACCTCTACTGAATCTTCGACATGTTCCAGTCTCAACTTCCACTTCTACTCCTGGAGTCTGTCTCACATTAAGCATGGTCCGTGACCAGTCCCGTGGGTGGGCTGTGTAGGGCACACTGCGTCGCAGCTTCAACCTAGTACTTGATCCTGAATCCTTGTTCCGAGTCATTCCAAGACCTCGTCTGAGTCTTCCTAGTGCTCAAAGTCCTTCCAAGTTCCTCGTCCAAGTCTCCACATTCCAAGTTCCTCGTCTGAGTCTCCACGTTTCAAATTCCTCATCTGAGTCTTCATGTTCCAGAGTCTTCGTCCGCCCTTACCTCCTGTCCGGTCTGCCGCCTTTGCCGTTCCCAGTGGCAGGTCTGAAAGGGCTTGGAGTAGTTGGAGGACCACTCAGAGACCAACCTTGCGTGGTTGGCCTCACTAAGGCTATGCAGGTTGGCGGGGGCCTGGCTTTCTGGTCTCAGCCCAGGCTCGGACATGTCTCACCTGCCTCGGTACCGCCTTTTCTGGGGTCGTGCCATGGCCCAAGGGCACACAATCCCCTTGGAAACAGGACTGCTCTCCTAGCACTCGCTAACACTCCTGCAATTTATTACAATGCGTTTGTGATTTAACTTCTCTGAATAATTTAGTATCAGCTGCAGATCTGAAAGTGGTGACTGCAGATTTATTCAAGAGCTTCAGATAGTGTAGATTTTAAAGCAGTAAACAAGCAATGTGTCCCCTGACACAGAGCCGTGTTTTGCCCGGAGGCTGCGACAGGAGAGACGAAGCAGGCAAACAACTCAAACTGCAGGGCAAACAAAATATACAAGTTACCAAAACATAGAAAATTATTGAGAAATGGAGACAAGGGAAAATACTGGAGGCAGACAGATGGGCAATACATATCTTACAAACAATGAATCAAAATTCCCAAAAGGAAGCTCTTGCAGAGGTTGACAAATTAAAGAATATGTAAATATTGTGTCCTGGATGTGAAGTGTACAATGCCAATGGCTTCATACCATTTGTTCATTTTCTTGTTCCTAATAAACAGATTTATACATATAAATATGTTAAAACAGATAGTCCAAGTTTCGCGCCAGTGGGTAGGGGGAGCCAATCAGGGAAATGGGCACATGATCAGGCACAACCACTCAGAAGGGAAGGCTACAATACCATGATGACAGGCTCAAATACATATGGTAAATAATGCACAGGAACAACCATAGCAAAGAACATGGTAACACACCAGTGTTGGGTCCAACTAAGTAGATATATCTAAATATGGAGATGGAGACAGTGCAAGAAACATCCAAAAAACAGGGGAAGGAATAGAAGGAGGGAGGGTTTCATTTTACCAGCCACAGTAAAACCATGTTAATGCATTATTTACTAAAAGTCTTAATGGTCTTTAGTAAATACTATGCTAAATGTCTTGCATTAACCCAGGTTAAAAACGTGTTAATAGGCTGTTTTAATGCACTTTAATACAGAGGCCCCTATGAATGTTGTACTGATTTCTGCCAAAGAAAGTATATAATTTCTAATCATTTTTTTAATCATATACCTATCTCTATAAGAATAGGAACTCTCTGATGAATACTTGGACATGGCAAATGGTTTTAGGATGCAGAACTTTCAGGTTTCCAAGGGCTTTGAAGGTTAATTCATCAAGCCCTAATGGGTAGTAAATGCTTTGACACAGAACCTGCCAAGAAGTTTTCTCCCTTGCAGTCCACAGGCTCAACTTTACATTCTAATTCTGTTCCCCAAAAGCATACCATGTATAACTTGGGAAGCAGTGTAAGAAACAAATAATATATATCAGGGTAAAGACAATAGGCCAGTAAGAAGCCAAAAATGAAAGAATGCATGCAGGTATTCCGAATTAAGGTGAAATAAATAAATAAGTCAAAAGAATATAACATTTGCCATACTTAGTCAGACCAAAGGTCCATCAAGCCCAATATCCTGTTTCCAATACAAGCACCTCGCAGGATCCAAAAAGGTCGATAGATTCCATGCTATTTATCCCAGGTATATGCGGTGGATTTCTTAGACTTTTCCTCCAGGAACTTGTCCAAACGTTTTATAAACCCAGCTACACTAATATCTTTTACCTTATCCTCTGGCAACAAATTCCAGAGTTTAGTTATGTGTTGAGTTAGGCAGGATCTCAAAAGGTCAATAGATTTCATGCATTGAAGTTTTGGGGGTTTTCGTCCAGGAACTTGTTCAAACCTTTTTTAAAACCAGTTACACTAACAGCTTTTAAAACATCCTCTGACAATGAATTCCAGAGTTTAATTATATGTTGAGTAAAAAAATATTTTCTCCTATTTGTCTTAAATGTATAATCTAGTAACTTCTTTGCATATCTCCTAGTCTTTGAACTTTTTGAAAGCATAAACAATCAATTCACGTTTACCTGTTCTAGTCCACTCATTATTTTATAGACCTCAGCCGTCTCTTCTCCAAGCTGAAGAGCTCTAACTTCTTTCCTTAAAGGGAAATCCTTCCATCCCCTTTATCATTCTGGTTGCCCTTCTCTGTACATTTTCTAATTCTGCTATAATTTTTTTTGAGATGTGGTGACCAGATCGGCATACAATACTCAAGATCAGTTTGCACTATGGAGCAATTCAGAGGCATTATGATACCCTCTGTTTTATTCTCCATCCCTTTCCTAATAATTCCTAGCATTCTATTTGCCAGTACTGAATTCCAAATTGCTGAACATGGTCTCTGCTCAATATGAACTATACAAACAACTCAGAGGGACTCGGCACCATATTATGCCCACATTTTATTGTTTATATAATTGTAATTGCTTTTTAACAACCTATTACATCCCCACCACTATGTGACCACAACACCTTATATCTAAAACCAATGTCATACACACATTACCCTTCACTCATACCACTCATACCTCATAAAATCAAGTCACATATCTCTAATCTTCTAGATGGCCTCAATAAGAGTTCCCCACATGACATTCAATAACATCTGTAATTATACAATTAATCCCATCATATGACATACATGTAAGTTACAAATATATGATCAATATGGCCATTCAACTGAGTGAAACTGAAGTGAAAAGAAGGAGACATGATTGGATATGAAACTAAAATTCTGCCAAGCTTATTCTGTGCTAGGACTGACACAATTTTGCATCTCTTTCACTTTCTTCCAGTGCCATGACCAGGACCTGAGAGCTGTGGTTAATACAGGCTGCCAGAAAAACCTTATCTCCAGAAGCTGTGTAACCAGGCTAGGGTAAGAGTAGCAGAGAACAAAGGCATCTGTGCAAAATGCTCTTAGTACTTGAAATGAGTTTGGATGACACATGTGGGAATAACACCTGCCTATGGCACTATTTAATTATAAATGAGTCACAATCTGTTATCATTTTGTGGGAGCCGAAATATGCTAGAATAGTGTGTCCAGTTTGAATTTTGTGTCATTTAGACTCCTGTGTCCACTGTCCAAATATGGAGGCCATACCTTTGAGGCAATCCGGGAAAGGCTATCAAAATGGTGCAAGGTCAATGCCAAAAGTCCTATGAAATGTGATTTAAGGATTTAAATATGTATATTAGAAGAAAGAAGAGACAAGAAGGATCTGAAAGAGACACTGAAATACTGTACCTCAAAGGAGTAAATCAGGCGCATGAAGCAAACCATTTTTATAGGAAAGAATACTCTAGACCAGTGATCCCCAACCCTGTCCTGGGGACCCACCAGCCAGTCGGGTTTTCAGGATATCCAGAATGAATATGCATGAGAGAAAATGTGCATGTTATAGAGGCAGTTCATGCAAATTTTCTCTCATGCATATTCATTCTGGATATCCTGAAAACCTGACTGGGTGGGCCCCCAGGACAAGGTTGGGGACCACTGCACTAGATCAAAAGGTATAAGGTGAGATATTTCTTACCTCTCCTTTGGTACATTTTGACTCTATCTGTTGATAAGGAAAATTAAGGAAAATCCTATAATGGCATCAAAATCAATAAACTTGAGTTTAAAACAAGAGCTTTTGCAGATGATTTATGACAGTGTCTATTGACTCTCCCCCCCCCCCCCATGCTATTGCAATGCATGAATTAGTAAGCTTTGAGAGGTTTGTGGGCCTAAAAATCAATATATATAAGTTAGAAGCAATGAATCCTTCAGGAAGTTTAATAGTTAACTGGTAAGGGAACTTTCTGTTAAAATGGGCCTCTTGCAAATTGACCGGGTCATTCATCAAAATGCATTAGGGCATTATCACATGCGTTAGGGCCCTAATGCCCACCAAAATGCCAGCGTTATTTTTCGCATCACAAGATGCGTTTGCAAATTTTGAAAATTTAGTCAAAGGGGAGGAGTCTGGGTGGGATTTTATGAAAATGAGGGGTGTTTAATATAACACATGTTTTAATGCCAGAAATAACTACACTGTTTTCCTGGCATTAAGCTATGTGATATGCCTGAACTGGGATTTGTGATAGTTATGTGCAAATCCCATATCAGGCACCTGAGAGAGAGAGAGAGAGAGAGAGAGAGAGAGAGAGAGAGAGAGAGAGAGAGAGAGAGAGAGAGAGAGAGAGAGAGAGAGAGAGAGACTCTAGGGAGGTATACATATTTGTCATCTATTTATACCACTGTAGAAGGGGCAACTAGTAACTCGAGGTGAGGTTTTGGTGGTGGTCTAGGGTTTGGGGGCAGTTTACATGCACAGTCAGAGGTACGAACAGCACAGTAGACATCAGGGAACATTTGATGTGATTTGGAGTAAGGAAAGGCACACAAAGATGAGATTTGTACAATGTACTCTCGTCCTAGCTTGATAGCACCTAGGAAGAGAGTGCATCAAGCTAGGGAGAGAGTAAATTGTAGAAATCTCAGCAAAGTGAAAATATCATGGGTGCAATGAATTTAACGTGCATTGTGGTAAATAGCATGCATTGCAGTAACTCAAAAATGACCCTAACCATGCCCCCCCCTTTTGTTTTTTTTATCACGGGTGCTATTCATACAAAATTTATAGGAAAATGATGACTCTAGGCCTTAGATATTTGAGTGTATCACTCAGCTAAAATTCCCACAATATTAACCTTCTGATACAGAATATAGAAATATAATTGATTTGAAAAAATCTGCTGCTTTATTTGGAAATATTTAAAATGATAGAGTTCCCCAAGTAGTGTTGTTGCAATTCTATTACCTTTATTCATAACTGCTACTAGAAAAGACATAATAGTTGCCTTACAGATACTAATGAAGATGTATCAAGAGAGAGAGTTGCAATTTCCAGATATAGTTTAGCCAGTGTTTTGAAATAGGTAGGAGAGTTGCTATATAATAGTGAATCATTTGCTTCTATATCATTTGACCAACAGTGGTTGTAGCCTTTGGAACTGAAATATACCATTCATCTGGTATACCACAGTGTTCCTCACCAATCCCAGTCCTATTTAATATATTTTTAGCCTCATTGGGTAAAGTGGTTCAGGACTATGGGTTTGATATATTTATCTATGCTGATGTTATACAGATCCTGGTTCCTTTGGGAAGTAATCAAGACCAAACAGTTGTTAGATTAAATCAATGCTTGCAAGTGGTGTCTGGATGGTTAAGGATGTATCAATGTTTTAAATTGTTCAAAAACTGAAGTAATGAGGGGGGTGCTGATCAGCTATTGAAAAATCCAGTGCTGGGTGGAACAGAATTACAGCCTAAAAAAGAGGTGCGATCATTGGGAGTGATTATTGATGAAAATCTGTCAATGGAAAAACAGATAGCTAGTGTATTATGCCAGACACATGGGAAACTGAAAGTAGTTTGACAGTTACGCCCATATTTAGATCTCCAGGCTTTGAAAGCAGTGACTTTATAGGCATTGATTTGGTCATGCATAGATTACTGCAATATTTGTATTTGGGCTTATCTGGAAGTTAATACATAAATTTCAAACAACCCAGAATACTACTGCACGCATTGTTACAGGGTGTTCCAGAAGAACCTCAACTGGTCCTCTTTTACTCCAACTTCATTGGCTACCAGTATCCTTTCACTGCAAATTTAAATGTTTGATATTAGCATCTGTCTGGTCAATTTTAAAAGCCTTATGTGTGCCAAAGCCGGGAGATACACGCGCGATTCTGCCCGGCGCACACCACGCGGATTTTAAAACCCCTGCGAGTACGCACATAAACAATTTTTTCACAAAAAAGGGTGAGAGCAGGCCGGGACTGCACCATGAAGTCTGCATTGTAAGTGTTTATGAGCACAAGCGCGCACCTGGGTCCCCTACTGTGTAATTTTACTTCTGCTATGGACAGCGTGTAAGTTATGTAGCAAACAAAACTAGGCTAGTCAGCAGGGTTTTAAGGGTTGGGGCGAGCACTAGGTGGGATTAGGAAGTCCTCTCCTTTACTGGAGCGAACTAGGAAAAGGGGCTATTGCATTGGTGCACGTAGCTACTAAAATGAGGCGGCATTTGTGCGTGTGATTGTAAAATCGTGCACACATGTATGCGCAAATAGCCGATTTTATAACGTGCTCGCATATAGGTGCATATACGCTCGTATGTTATAAAATCGCTACATCCACATGTGCGTCCGCGCACAGGTCTTAAAATTTACCTCTAAGGTTTTTGATGGAAATGGTTCTGTATGCCTGAAGAAACGATTGAAACGGCATGAGACAAGGAGGTGTCTACGATCAAAAGGGAAATCTTTGTTACAAATTCCTTCAGTAAAATGCTTTCGACAATCAAGATTGTTGAAAAGATCATTCGAAGGCAGTGCTCCAGCACTCTGGAATGATCTCCACCTTGAGTTAAGGGAAGAAACCAATTTTACAAAATTTAGAAGAAAGTTAAAAACCTGGTTCATGTCTCAATCTTTTTAACTTCTGATGTGGTAGTTATTGAGCAGGATGGAATATTGAGATCTGTAGGTATTGGGCTTTTTCTCTCATTCCTTTACTACCTGACTTATTATATTAATGGAGGTAGTTGGGTTTGTCAAGAAAGTTATTTTAAAATTATTTTGTTTTATTAAGTTTTATTTATGCTTGTGTTTTTAATTGCATTGTTATATGTATTATGTTGTACACCGCTTCGAGCAATTTTTAATCAGTGAAGCAATATATAAATATTATTAAATAAAATAAATAGATTCATGCAGAAGAAAACTGCCTTGTGAACCTGAGATGTGCGCGTAAATACTGAATGCGACTTGGTGCATGCTGAGGCCCCTTGCCGCATAACTTTACTTCTATTATGAATGTCGTGTATGTTAAAATGTAAAGACAACTAGGCAGATCTGCAGGGTTTTAAGGGTCAGGGCTAACTGGGGGGGAGTGAAGGCTATCAAACCAGGGGGGGTTGGAGGGCCTATCTCTTAACTGGGTGACCTGGGGAGGAACTGGTAAAACTGGGAATGACGTCGCCACATGCCCCCTTTAAAATCCCCTGATTTATATGGAAGAAATGGCATTTATGCTCACATGCGCATGCCCACTTAACATGTGTCACACATATGTCATACAATGGCCGTGTCCCTGGGCGTGAGCCAACAGAGGCATATTTGACCTTTGGCATGTTGGTTAAGCGTTTTAGACATTAAACAAAACGGAAACATTTTAATAAGAGAAGTTCAGTTCAGAATATTAAGACATGTATATTCATGGGAGTTAAGCTTTGAAAGTAAACATTGCATAATCAGAGTACAGTATTAAATGTCAGAAGGAAAAAAGCTACACCAAATCATAGCTTTTGGTTTTGTACTAACATACAGAAATTTTGGCAAAGTATTATTTTATATTTAGGAAAAAAATTCTAGTAGACACATATCATCTTGTGAGAAGTGTTTAGTTCAAGATCTGCCATCGCTGGATCCAGGAAGGAAACCATTTAATTATTTGTATGACAATCATTCTTATTACCCAATAAGATCTCATATTAACATATTAGTTTCTAGAAGAGGGTCCCTTGTTAACACAACAGAAAAGTAGTTTCCATAATCTGATGCCAAGAGACCCAGGGAGCAATGTTCTTTTTCTAAATGTCTGGGAATGTTATATCTATCTAATCACTTCCCAATGCAATGAGAAGCTTAATGTTAATGAGCCCCAGCTCTGTCACTTTTCGTGTTATGAAGAATTTACTTCAAATATACAAATATAATAAAGATGTTATATTAAATCAAAGTGTATCAGGTTTGTTTGACTGTTAGGATTATAGCCTGTAAACTGGGAAGCAGAGGGGGGAATTCTGGGTGAACACCGAAAAATATAATTATTGAAAATATTACTGTTTTGTCATTGCAATTTATTTAATAAAAAAGATTTAAACCGAGCAGCTTGTTCCATCCAGCATGATATTTGGTGGCTCATCATAGACTCATTAAATCAGCATAACTCCAGTCTGAGTAATTGCATTCTCTGTTTAACTGTTTCTAGCAGTTCATGCAGCAGACCGTGCCACAGATTCACACCATGGGCTGAGGAAAACAGTGTTTTCTGATATTTGTGCCAGCTTTGGTGAATACACTGTAGTCCTACAAACTTTCAGAGTATGGGTAGTTACGCTATTACCCTAGTAGGATCCTAAAGAATTAAGTGCACTGCTTCCTCATTACCTCTAATCTGAACATGTTCATTGTAACTACGGTAATATTAGGCCTGAGTTAGTATGGCTTTTCACCTATTGTGTGTCTAAGGGAAAAATGCTTAGTAAATTAGGCCCATTATTAGCATTATTACTAATCATCTTATTGCAAGTTTTTGCTTTTTACTTAGAGAGTAAAAGATATATTATGCATTTTTCTTTACTGGATAAATTCCTGAGTCCTCACAGTAAAGGGGAACTTGCTGGAGGTACAGGTCTGTTGTTAACTGGGGGGTGGGAAGATAAACGTCTAGGCTCTTAGGAGTTTAATAAATCACCCTCACTGACAGCCGATTGGTTCTTTCAGAATTCTGAAAGGGGATGTGTCAGTGAAAGGACCAATCGGTTGTCAGTGAGGGAACAGCCATACTGGGAAGAGACAAGCTTTTCTCCAGCAGGGGCTCCCAGATGGGAAGGGGGGGGATTTGGAAGACTCCGCAGTTTGAATGGCCAATTTCATTTTTTAGGAGGAGAGTGACCCGGACATATGGGGCTATTCATTTAAGAGGCGAGAGGGAGGGAGTGAGGACAGACCTGCAGACTTGGACCTGGTCTGCCTGGCCACGCTTCATAAGAGAGAGAGAGCAGTTTGGCATGCTGGGGAGGGAAGGGGAACTTCCCAGGCCGGTCCATGGGACATTTAATGCCTGCCTCTGACCAGGCATTACATTTTCAGCAGTAAAAAGAGACAGCCATCGCATTAGCGCACCTTGTTGCATTACAGGATAATAGCTAATAAGGCTATCACCCTACAATTTGCATCAGATCTGCTAAGCCTTGCCACAGGTTTTTTAGCATGGGTCTTTTCAGCACTAAAGTCCTTAGTACATACCTGGGCAAGGCTAATGTCGAAAAACCCACGCTAAAACACAAGTAAAAACTGAACTGGAAACCGCAAGAAGCCAGACATTCTATGCAGTGCAACAATGAAAAAACAGAGCCACCACCATTCCTCAAATATCAAATAATAAAATCAATCAATAAATAAATACATAATCATAATACTAAAAACATACTAATAATAATATTTTTAAAAAGCTGATGAATAAAAGATCACATAATTAAAAACTTATATACAAGTTTTTTTAAATGTCCCAAACATTAATAAAATATTTCAAAACAGCAGACACAGCAAATAACACCTGAAAATTGATTTCCAGTCACCCCAAGATTGTCATGGATTAGTGGAGGAGGGATACACAGACTTTCTTCTCTCTTTCTTATATACACATACACATACACATACAAGTTCATACACACATACACGCCCTCTCAGATAAAGCTGCAGGCATCTCCACCTTTTTTTTGGTTGGGATCTACCAGCAGCATCAGGCCCTCATCTTCATTTTAGCTGCTGGCAGGTTGAAATCCACAAGCAGCACCTATTCTCTCTCACACACACACACACACACACACACACACACACGCACACACACAAACACACACACAGAGCTCCCATTCACACACATGCACACACTGAAGGCAAACCCTCTCTTTTTCTTTTGCCTGCAACCTCAGAGCCTCTCTCGTTCCTCTGCTGCTGCTGTCACTGCTGCTGCATGGCTATTGGGGAGGCACCAATCGCTATTACTGGCACTAAAGCTCGTTCTGCTGCCTTCTCTGTGCAAGCCCCACAGTATTACAAATTTGCAGGGTTTCCAGTTCCTCCATGCTGATCTCCAGAACTTTACCAGCTTATGCATGTTCTTTATAATAATATTTTGTTTTCAAATTAAATATTTCTGAGCTTTCCAGTAATAAACTGAGTATTTTTAGAGGATCAAAAATGCATTTGTGTGCCAGTGTAGGAAAATGCTCACATGAGATCAGCAAAATCCAGGAAACAAAAAGAATTCATAGAAACTCAAATGTATTTGCTACTTTGCATACAAGGACAAAAGACAAGATTAGGATAGAACAGCTTTCATTTCCTCTTTCATTTTCTTTTCACTGTGCATCATTTGTGAAGAGAGAAAACTGAAAGAGCCAAAAACTGGTGCTGTGTGCACAGTACAATGAAATAACATTATACCTGCTATAGTGATATTCCACAAGTCTAATACTGACTTGGTATTGGCTTTGCAGAAAGTATTGATTGTGTTCCAGAACTGTAAAACATAAAAAATAGGTTTAACAATTTTGCTATTGAATATCTGGATTTGATTCCAAGACTTTTCTTATTTGTTGATTAGTGCTACTGATTAAAAAAAAAAAAAAAAAAAAAGCCTTTGGATGCATTTTTGTTCTGTTCAGTAAATACTAACTACCTCTTTCAGATCCAGAATCTAGAATTCTCTTGAGCACATAGGTAGGTACATGGTTCTAGATCAGACCAGTGGCAAAAAGACATAGATTGCATACCAGAGTTCTAAAGGAAAGATGTGAACTAATAATGGAAGAATGCAATTTGCCACAGAGATAAAAGAAATCCTTGCCTACAGGTCACATGTTCGTGCAGGTTAGCTGGAAGTGAAAGTCATTCCCTTTGATGACTGGTAGTGCTCAGTGTCCCATGTGACATGAGTTTAGTCTCAATACTGTTCCTAATAGAAGTGTCCCCATATCATACATTAACAATCATGATCACAGTTGGCAATCCACTGAGGAATTAAGAGTGAAATACAAATTAGGACTGATAGCTAAAGCAGACATTATCTTCTCTACTATTTTTTTTCACATACTAAATATTATCCCAGGCCTTTTACTGGTTTATATAATTTCTCATAATTTTGCTATTGCAGTGATACATCTTTTCCAATAACAACTACAAATCTCCTCGAAACTCAGTATGCCTGTGGCTTGTTCCTGGCCAGTAGGTGTTATTCTTTTGTGATGTCTAATACTCCCTCCAGAGAGTTGAGATCATCACTTGTGCGATGCTTCCAGCCCCTACCAGCTCACGGAGCAAGAACCTTGTCCACAAATCAAGCCTACATAGCAGTGCAGAATACTGCCACTGGCCATTTGGCCTAGCTCTTTATGACAGATTTTTAATTTTACAAGGGATAAATTAATATTTTTAAAATTCAGCTCCAGATTTTGATTAAATGAGGCAGACACAAGTTATTTGTTTCCATCCACAAAAGAGACTTTTGTTTGTACTTCTCACAGCACAATAATAACTATACCAGATATGGATTATGAGCTGAGTTATGCTTAATGCCTTTACGAAGTGAATGCATGGTTGTAAATGGAGAAATTACTTACCTGATAATTTCGTTTTCCTTAGTGTAGACCGATGGACTCAGGACCAGTGAGTTTATGCTCCCCTGTCAGCAGATGAAGATGGAACAAGCTGATGTAACAGTATATATAACCCTGCAGTGACCCCAACCTGCCAGTATTCTCTTCAAAAACATCTGTGGACAGACTAGCAAAAAACTTGATTAAAACATGATTAAAAACAGATAACATGAACTGAACTCAACCAACCATAAACACTGAACTCACATAAGATTCTAGGTACCCCAAGCTAGGGATTAGAAGAACACTTACCAGTAATCCCTTGGCACCCAGAGCCCCACAGGAGGACTATTGACACATTCATGCAGTAGCCAAGGGTGGGAAGCTGAGTCCATCTGTGTACACTAAGGAAAACAAAATTATCAGGTACATAATTTCTCTATTTCCTAGCGTGTAGACAGATGAACTCAGGACCAGTGTGAGAGGCTGCCCATGGTCCAGTCAACACTGCATGTGCAAAGGCTGCATCCTCCCTGGCCTTCACATCCAGATGATAAAACCTGAAAAATGTGTGTAAGGAGGACTATGTTGCAGCTCGGCAGATATCGACAGGAGACAACAGACTAACCTCCACCCATGACACTGGCTGAGCCCTAGTGGAATGAGCCCTAACTTGAGTAGATAATGACTTTCCAGCATCTACATATGTGGCCTGACCACCTCCTTAATCCAATGAGCTATGGTAGCCCACGAAGTTGGAGCACCCTTACTCCTGCCATGGTGAACAAACAGGCAATTTGTCTTTCAAAAAGACTCAGAGACCTCCAGATACTGCACGACAAGAGCATCCAAGGAGCGCAAAAGGCGAAACTCCTCCGCATCCCTGACCTTATCCAGGGATGGCAAGGAGATGGACTGATTGAAATGAAAGTCCGAAACTACTTTGGGCAAGAACAATGAAACAGTACGCAGTTGTAACACCCCTGGATTCACCCAAAGGAACGGCTTCCAGCGAGTCAAGGCCTGCAGCTCAGAAATCTGATGCGCAGAACATATAGCCACCAGGAACACAGTCTTCAAAGTCAACAACTGTGAGGAAAGTCTATACAGTGGTCGGAAAGTAGGGCCCGCCAAAAAGTCCAGCACCAAATTAAGACTCCACAATGGAACTGGTAACCTCAAGGAGGTCTAAGATGCTTCACTCCCTTCAAAAAATGGGCCACATCAGGATGAGATGACAAGGAAACACCATTCAGTAGGGTTCTGAAACAGGCAAGAGCCGCAACCTGCAACTTCAAGGAATTAAGGGTCAAGACTTTATTCAATCCATCTTGCAAAAAATCCAGAAAGAGAGGGATCTTAACTGAACAAGAAAGAACACACCGCTCCTCACACCAGGCCTCAAAAACTCTCCAAACCTGCACATAAGCCAAGGAAATGGAGAACTTGCGAGCATGGAGTAAAGTGGCAATCACTGCAGAGGAATAACCATGCTTTAACAGGCAAATCCTCTCACAGGCCAAACCGTAAGACAGAATCAAGTCAGATCCTCATGAAGAACAGGTCCCTGATGAAGCAGATCCATGTGCGGCAGAAGACGAAGAAGGGCCTCCACCTTGAGTCAGTGCAAATCTGCATAGTACGGATGCCTGGGCCGGTCCAGTGCCACCCAGAGCACTATCCCCCTGTGGCCTTCGATCTTGAGAATTATCCTGCTCAGCAAGGGCCACAGAGGAAAGGCATAAATCAATCTGTCTTCTGGCCAGACAAGTATGAGAGTTTCTATTCCCAGGGACCACGGATCTCTCCTGTGACTGTAGAAGCGAGGAACCTTTGCATGTCAAGAAGTCACCAGCAGGTCTAGAATGGAAGGCCCCAGTGATCCACAATCAGCTGAAATGCTTCGGCTGACCACACCCACTCTCCTGGGTTCAGACTCTCCCTGCTGAGAAAGTCTGCTCTTTGTCTTTTCCTGCAATGTGAGAGACCGAGATCATCTGCAGATGACCTTCTGTCCATTCCAGAAGCTGGACAATTTCCTGCGATACCTGCTGGCTCTTGGTTCCTCCCTAGTGATTGATATAGGCCACCATCGTCGCATTGTCGGACATCATGTGAACCGCTTGATTCTGCAGTCTGTGGCTGAACTTCAAACATGCCAGCCATACCACCTGTGCCTCCAGGCAATTGATGTTCCAGCAGGACTCTTCGGCATCCCAGCACCTCTGGGCCATTAACTCTATACAGTGAGCTCCCCCCCAACCGTGGAGACTCGCATCTATCATGAGTACCAACCAGGCCAGAGAGGACAAGGGAACTCCCTTTCTCAGATGATCCTCCTACAACCACCACTGGAGGCAGGACCAGATTTCCATCAGCAAGTGGAGTAAAACCGCATAATCCTGAGACTTTGGGGTCCAACGAGATAGCAGAGAGCACTGAAGAGGACACATATGCGCCCTTGCCATGGCACCACTTCCAGGGTAGCTGCAATCAAATCAAGTGCCTGTAGGTAGGATCACACTATTGGGTGTATGGTGTTCATCAACTGACGCACTTGGGCGATCAGTCTCTGGGTCCAAACTTCCAGTAGCAAAACACTGTTCTGTCCCATGTTGAACCGGACCCCCAGACACTCCAACAACTGGGATGGTTGAAGATTGCTCTTGGTCAGGTTCACCACCCAACCGAGCACCTGCAATAAGGAGATCACATTGTATGTCACCAGGTGGTTCTCTTCGTGATACTTGGCTCAAATCAGGATTCCTTCTTTTCATGAGGCCGCTGCTACCACCACTATAATCTTGGAAAATGTTCTGGGAGCGATGGCTAGATCAAAATGCAGCGCCTGAAACTGATAATGGCACCCCAACACAATAAAGCATATAAAGCATTGGTGTTCCAATCGGATGGGAATATGAAGGTAAGCCTCTGACAGATCCAAGGAAGTCAGAAATTCCACCAACCGCACCACCATTATTACCGAGCATAAGCTTTCCATATGAAAATGAGTCACCTTCAAGTGACAGTTGACCCTCTTGAGATCCAAGATGGGACAAAAGGAGCCCTCCTTCTTGGGCACAACAAAATAAATGGAATATTGCCCCGTACTTTCTTGAGATGTGAGCACTGGAACCACAGCCCTCAGTCTGAGAGCCTTTTGAAGCGTGAACTCCACTGCCTGATTCTTCTGTGGGAAGTGGCAAGGGGACACCATGAACATGTCCCAAGGAATACTGTGAAATTCCAGTGCATACCCTTCGTGTATCACCTCCAGGACTCACTGCTCCAATGTGATCTCGACCCACCTCTGATAAAAGAGAGAGAGACGTCCCCCTATTTCCTGTTCCAGAAGGTGGGGTGGCAAACCTTCATTGAGAAGCTCAGGAAGGTCCACCACCCAAGCCCGCTCCTCTCTTGGGCTGCCGGGAACGAAAGGGCTGAGACCTACTGAAAGGTCGAGTCCATTGAAAGGTAGTCCCTCTCTAGGGATGAAAATGCCTGGAACCCTGGAAACAACCCCTCATGCCAAAGGGGCTGTAACTGTTTCTTATCCTCTGGCAACTGAGGTACCAGAGACTCACCCCACTTACTGGCCAGTTTCTCCAACTCACTTCCAAAGAAGAGCGAGCTTTTAAAGGGCATCTTGGTAAGATTGGCTTTGGAAGCTGTGTCAGCTGACCAATTTCGCAACCAGAGTTGATGCCTGGCTGCTATCACTGAAGCCACTCCTCTGGCCAAGGTCCGGACCAAATCACAGGCTGTGTCTGATAAAAAGGCAGCAGCAGGCTCCATAACCGCTCTGGTATTTCCTCCAGTCTCATCAACTTCCTGAGAGAGAAGCAGACAAGATCTCACCACTAGGGCACAACAGGAGGCAATCTGTAAATTCATCGCCACTACCTTCAAGGCTGTTCCTCCCTCTATGGGGATAGTCATCCGCTTAGACCTGGTACATACTAGAGCATCCACTTTGGGAAAATGCAAATGCTCTCTCACAGCCAGATCCAGGAGGTACAGGCCTTCCAATGTCCGACACCCTTTAAAATTTGCCTCTGGGGCATCCCATTCCAGATCAATCAATTTCTGGATGGCATTCTTCACCGGGGAAAAAACAAGAGGCTTTACGTAAGGAAACCAAAATGGGATTCTTCCTCGTCTTTGACATAGCATCTGAACCAGGAACACCTGGCTGTTTCAAGTTCTGGGAAATCAGGGCCGGCAGTTCATCTTTATGAAAGAATCACAACATGGTTCGATATGGTTCTAGCCCTAGAGGAATTTCCCCATCTTCCAGGAAATCAGGATCAACCTCATCATCAGTGCCATCCGGATTCCTGTCAGAACATCCGCAGGGAGCCAAGGCGAGCCCTGGCGCTTAAGCACACGACTGGATGAGGGGGGGAGCGACTGGATGAGGGAGGAGCCACTGGATGAGGGTCTGACTGGACAGAAATGGGGGAAGCGGAGGACTGCGCCTGAGGAAAGGCTTGTGAGCCTTGAAAAAATTCCACCCAAGAAAAAGCAGCTGGGTCCAGATCAAGCCCAGAAGGAACTGGAGCTGGTCCCACAGTACTGCCCTTGCCAGTGGAGGAGCCAGACAAGGGACAACCAAGATCTGGCGTACCCCCAATCAAGGCCATGACCAACCCATCATTAGAATGGGAAGAGCCAGGCTTAGCAAAATCCAAGGAAGACAACTCTCCCTGAGCGTCTGAGCAGCACTGACACAGGTTAGAAGCCCTAATATGACAGGCAACACAAATAGGAAGACACTTAGTTTTCTTGCTTACTGACACCATTGCTGCAGTAAACGTGCGTTGGAACAGCTTGCGCTCTAAAATGAAATGTGCGCAAAAAATAAGCACCTAGAAGAAAGTGCAGCAAGACGCATGCACAACCTGTGTGCCAAGTTAAGCACGTAAAAAACCTTTGTACACGTAAAAAGCGCTCCCAAAAACCGAGCGCACAATGCGTGCAACATAGCCAACACAATGTGCACACTGACGGCCTTTAGAGGGCAGTAGATCATACCCAAGAGCACGCGAAAATGGCCGCCACGGCCTACCAAGCAGAATGCAAGAAAAAAGCCCAAGTGCGGGGCCTATTCCACCTGGTGCTGCTCAAACCCGCCAGGCTACCGAGTTCCCCAACTCCAACAGGAGCGGGAATGAACGTCGGCACGGCGCACTGAGAACAGAGACCAGAGGAAGTCCTGAAAACTCCTCTGTCTGTGATTCAAGTAAAACTTTCTCCTTTTTTTAAAACTTTACCTGAGCTCAGCGCTTACCGGCTGAGTACAGAGACAGTCTCCGGTTGCGGGGGGAGAGGGCATCTGCCGTCACCACCACGCTTGGCCTCCTGCATCTGCTGCCTTTCAGCTGAACTAGCAGCTAAATCCATGCTGGGAAACCCAGCTACAGGACCAAGGCTCACCTCTGAGGGACCACGGAAATCGCCTCAGGAATTCTCAACTGGGGGAGGGACCTTTAGGTATTACCACAGAAGAGCCAAGCTTTCTTTTCCTGAATTTAGAATTTCAATTTCTCCTTTCAAAAACCTCAAAGCAATCCCTATAGGGAGATGCATGTCCACCATCTGCTGGAGATGGAAAGTACTGGCAGGCTGGGGTAACTGCAGGGTTATATATACTGTGATGTCAGCTTGCTTCGTTTCATTTGCTGGCGGGAGAACATAAATCCACTGGTCCTGAGTCCGTGTCTACATGCTAGGAAAATCTATAATTAAGGCCCTTCTCAAATTGAAGTAGAAGTCTAATATTGTGGGATCCACAATTTCTGCAAAATCGTGATTAAAATAGGACATTGCTGATCAACTACTTCCTACCAGCGAGCTGCTGATCAGTTGCTTCCCAAAATTGTGTCTGTCTTGTCCTCTGCTTACAAATGAAGAACTGAAAAGAATATTCTTGTTAATGCCTCGCAGGCTGGAGGAGATGCCAGAGGTTGGAAGTGAGGATTCACGTCTCTGCTTCCCATACAGTTATAGCATCGTTGGTCAAGTGGAACAATTGAATATCCAGCTTGGTGAAGAAAGGGTGCAATGCTCGGCGCTTGTTGTAGGTGAGTAGAGGAGTCTACCAGAATCATTCCATTAGTTTCTTCCTGTTGCTGTTCCACTGTTCCTTTGTATCACCTGAAATATATCAGTAAAAAGCCTGCACGACACAGACAAAGCTTTTCAAACTCTTGTTTAATGATTTGCCTTTCAATGTTTATGAATGTGATGCAATAAATTCTGGTTGGAGGCAGGTCACCATTATTGTAAAGGATTAGGACTAGAATAGGGTGCACAGTACTAACATTTGGGACTGAGGCTGTTTGGCACTGTGATGCGCTGACAGAACTTTGGGGTGATTCGAATCAAGAAGTACTAAGGTTGCTAAAGGTTAAATTAAAGAGAATCATCACCCTGTTCTATGTGCCTGCTGTTATAATGCAACGACAACAAGTTAGATAACAAAGAAGGGTGCACTGAACTCCAGATTATTTATTTACTTAGGGTTTGATTTTAAAAGGAGTACACACGTCAGCGCGCACATGTTATAAAAACATGGGTCCCGTGCGCACATGCGCGCCGGATTTTCATGTCCACGTGCACATGTGTGGGTGGGTGGCCTGCTCTGCCCACAAGGGGATATTAGAAAAGTACGTGCGGCGATGCAATCAGGCCTCCCCCAGTTCCCTCCCAGTCCGCATCAATTAAGGTGCGGACTGGGAGGCAACCTTCCTATCCTTATCATATCCTAAGCATCTCCAGATTATATACTAACTATCTTGTATGTCCTCTAGATTATTCACGATACACTGCTTTATTTCCTTCCATTAAACCTCCTTTTGGTTTTCTAAATAGATTATTCATCCATTTTTCCAGCTTGGTACAGGCAACAGTATCAGCATGAAATATAGTGTTCTGTCCATCCGGGTACTAATCATTCCTAAACAAAGAGATGTAATCAAATAATTAATATGAATGCCTTCCAACATTTTGGTAATTACAGTACATAAAAGGTCTGATTCACTAAAGCTTTTCTCCCATTCTGTGTGTCTGGGGAAAAAAACCATTGTAAATCAGGCCCTTAATTCGAGGTAAATAGTTCAGCCTTCTTAAGAGAGAGACATTTTCTTTTTTTTAGGTCGATGGCCCCTGCTGGAGAAAGCAAGCTAGTATCCTCTTCGGTGTAACATTGGCCTCAAGATTACATTTTCCTTTTTTCTCCACCCAAGAAATGCACAAACCTATGAGCATTATTGGACAACTGCCTGCAATCTATAAACTAGCTCAGGATGCATATTTTAGGTGTTAAGATCTGTTATTTTATGATATGTACTGCTTTTTTATTAAACGTGTAATTGTATGTACTATAATTTATGCTTTAATTTTAATATATTTATTTTATTTTACTATGGTAGTATTGTAATTCACCCTGATATCCTTGATGAAGGAAAGTACCGTATTTTCCGGCGTATAAGACGACCCCCAACTTTTCCAGTTAAAATATAGAGTTTGGGATATACTCGCCGTATAAGACTTCCCTTCTGTGTCACTACATAACCATACTGTATGTGGTACCCAGTATACAACAACCAGCCAATCACGGCAAGCGATGTACCTTACCGGCCATTGGCTGGTTGTTGTATACAAATCCTGCTTGGATTGGTCAGCTCTCCCTGCCTGCCCAGCCCTCCCTGTCTCCAAGACTATCAGAGCGGTAACGCATCCCTCTGGCCCGCCCTTGTATCCTATTACCAGTACCTCCTTCTCTGCCTCTCAGATCTCGCTCCTGAGGACTGCAGTGAAACGGCGCAGACGTGCATGTGCGAGATCTGAGAGGCAGAGAAGGAGGTACCGGTAATAGAGAAGTGAATCGGAACCGGAATCGGTTCTGAATCCGGTTCCGATTCACATCGTGTTTTTTTTTTCATCCGGCCTGATCGGGTTTTTTTTTTATCGGCTGCGCCCGAGCCGATAAACAAAAAAACCCACCCCGACCCTTTAAAACTAATCCCTCAGCTTCCCCCACCCTCCTGACCCCCACAAGACCTGCCAAATTAATTAAATACAACCCCCCACCCTCCTGACCCCTCCAAAACCTGCCAAATTAAATACAACCCCCCACCCTCCTGACCCCTCCACAAGATCTGCCAAATTAGTTTTCTACAACCCCCCACCCTCCTGACCCCTCCAAGACCTGCCAAAAGTCCCTGGTGGTCCAGCGGGGTCCAGGAGCGGTCCGGGAGCGATCTCCTGGACTTGGGCTGTCGGCTGCCAGCAATCAAAATGGCGCCTACGGCCCTTTGCCCTTACTATATCACTGGGCTCGACCAATGGCAGCGGTAGCTCCTGTGACATAGTAAGGGCAAAGGGCCGTCGGCTGCCAGCAATCAAAATGGCGCCGATGGCCCTTTGCCCTTACTATGTCACTGGGCTCGACCAATGGCAGCGGTAGCCCTGTGACATAGTAAGGGCAAAGGGCCGTCTGCTGCCAGTAATCAAAATGGTGCCGATGGCCCTTTGCCCTTACTATGTCACAGGGGCTACCGCTGCCATTGGTCGATCCCAGTGACATAGTAAGGGCAAAGGGCCGTCGGTGCCATTTTGATTGCTGGCAGCCGATGGCCCAAGTCCAGAAGATCGCTCCCGAACCGTTCCTGGACCCCCGCTGGACCACCAGGGACTTTTGGCAGGTCTTGGGGGGGTCAGGAGGGTGGAGGGTTGTAGTAAGTTAATTTGGCAGGTCTGAGGGGGGGTCAGGAGGGTGGGGGGGGTTTGTTAAATTTTTATTTTTTTTTTATATTCGCTCCATAAGACGCACAGACATTTCCCCCCCACTTTTGAGGGAAAAAAAGTGCGTCTTATGGAGCGAAAAAAACGGTAATTATTCGCCCTATAAGACGACATCCGGCGTATAAGATGACCCCCGACTTTTGAGAAGATTTTCAGAAGTTAAAAACTTGTCTTATACGCCGGAAAATACGGTATATCAAATTAAGAAATCAAAGGCCCACTGAATTTTCTGATCATTCCATGATATAGATAGATATCAGGTTGGGGGCCCTAGGATGGAACACCGCCGGTGGTGTTTCCCTGCTCATCTTACAGAGGATATTGCTTTTCAGGAATACCTTAGAGTTAAATGGAAAGAATATGTGGCTCATAACTCTCAACATCAATCCCATCCTCTTCTGTTTTGGGAAACGGGGAAGGCGGTAATGCAGGGGGAGGTTACTGCATATCTGATTTGGAAAACTAAACTGCTTAATAAGCAGAAGGGAATTTACAAAGAGAGTTTCAGAAGGCTAAAGTGAGATTAACGGAATATCCATTTGTGGCTAATAAGCAACGCTACAGGGAGGCTTTGTACTCCTTGAATTGTCATTTACATCAGAAAGCAACGAGGGTTATGTTGTACACATAAGTTGTACCGTTTTGGGAATAGGGCTGGAAAACTGCTGGCTAATTTAGTAAAAATTTAAAAGGGGCATAATTATATTAAGGCGCAGCGGAATTCCAATGGAGTTTGACAGACCACCACTGCAGAGATCTGTCGGATATTTCGGTCCTTCTATGAATAGCTCTATAAGAGCGATAGAGTAGAGGAGGCTAGTGCGGTGGAAGATCGGTTTTTCATAATTTAACTCTGCCAAGAGCAACTGCCCAACAGTTGTCCTGGTTGAATAGACCGTTCACCCGCCGGGAAATATCGGATAGTATACAGACCAGTCCTTTACATAAAGCCCCGGGTCCAGATTGGCTCAACATGGATTTTTATAAGATTTTAAATGAGGATCCAGGGGATACACTTAAAGAATTTTTCACTGAGGCCTTATCAAAAGGTCCCTTTCCCAGAGATAGTAAACAAACCTATATTACGGTTCTCCCTAAGGATCTGGGTCAGCCAGCTTTGTACAGACCCATATCTTTGTTGAATTTTGATCTGAAACTTTTTGCCAAAATCATTGCAAATAGGCTGAATTTGGTGCTGCCCTCCTTGCTTTCACAGAATCAAGCTGGTTTTGTGGAGGGTAGAACAGCGAGCAAGCATATCCTGAGGTTATGGATATGACACAGAGCAAACATTCTTTGACAAAGGCATTGATAGTAGGATTTGATGCTGAAAAAGCATTTGACTGGGTGGCTTAGCAGTATTTGTTTTTAGTCCTGCATCAATTTGGGTTTGAGGGAGATATAGTGCAGAATATTTCTCCCCTTTATCAGGAACCTTGCTCCATCATCTTGGCAAATGGTTGTATGTCGCAAGAGTTTGAATTACAAAGGGGTAGAAGGCAAGGCTGCCCTCTCTCCCCGCTGCTATATATTCTTTCCTTGGATCCCCTATTGAGGAAAATTGATGAATGTTCAAATATATTGGTGTTCTGGCTCAATAAAAACTTCCCAGGTTTCCTCATCCAGACAGCTAACTTTCCTCCAAATCAGTCTCCAAAACAAAGATCTTTTAAGTATGAATCATTTATTGCATAGATAATTTTTCTATTACTCACAATTGTTGGATTCAATGTAGCCTCAGACGAAGATCTTTGTGGCTGGAAATAGGTAGGCGAGGGAGGAACAGGAGTTTCTTGAGATGCAGGGTAAGAAGACGAGGGTTTGAAGCTGATTAGTCTTTTAGGATTAAAGCGGTAGGAGGAATGTAAAAAAGCTGTTCGTGTAACAGAGGTTACAGGCACGTGTGTCTTCTACATGGCGTGGCTGAGACTGACTCACAGTCTTGGAGAGTGATTACAGGAAAAGTCCCCACAGGCTGGGGCTAGGGGCGAGATCCAATGGTGGCGAGCCTAGGATCCATGTGACACAGGAGGGGACATGAAGAGCAGTCCCTTCAGCCAATAAGGCACCTGAGAAGACCCAAGTTAGATTGAGAAGGCATGCAGGCCCTTTCCCAATGGGAGGAACAGAGGGGAGGGGGCTTTTGTTAAAGGCAAACTCCCTTTAAAGGCAAGGCTCCCAGACTTTTGTCCTGGGTTACAGAAAGTGTCACGAGTTCTCAGGGGGGAGGGGCTGTAGTAAACACAGGTGGGATGCAATGTATACAGACACAAACATGTACCCTTTACTGGGGACAGAACACTCCCTGTCTGGTATCACAAGATACCACAATATCAGTTCTCATGTCATGCAACAGTGTAAAGTTCATTATAACTGGATCTTTCGACGCTCAGGGAAGTTCGCGGTCATCTCGGTCATCCAGTCATCTAGGCGGTGGATGGTGTCTTCCTCAAGGAGTTTCGCTAAGCTGAAACGAAAGACAGACAACACAAAGAGAGAGTCTTTGGTGTGGACAACAGTCCACGAAGTTCAAGTTTCTTCACGTGGCAAGAGGAGTACCACTTCACTGACAGGCCTGTAGAAGATCTTGGATCGCCACTTGCTCCGGTGCTGGAGAGCCGGCGAGTACTATTTCTTCCGACGGGTCCCAAGGGAGTTGGCAAGCTGTTGGACTTGTTTCCATTGATGCTTGTGGAGCTCCCCGCCATCAAGTTTCCGCGAGGTACCGGAATGTTTATAGTCTTTTGCCTCAAAGGCGTGATGGATACAATGCCCAACTGTTTACAGGTTCCTGCGAAGTCGGTTCCACAGTCGGAACGGATCCGGGTGGCTGAACCCCAGAGCTGAGCATATACATGGATCCTTCTTGTCTGGTTGTAGATGTAGCTCCGCACTACTTGGCTGTCCATGTGAGGACGGACGGTATCAATTCGAATGTCTATTTCGGCCGTTGTTAATTCCATTGTTTCCTCAGCCAGCGCCGCTCCACATGATTCTAGGCGTGGTATGCTGTGGTTAGGTTGTGGTGCTGGCTTGACTTTGCCGAAGATGAAGTCTCCACGCACTGTTCCTTCTGCACCTGTCGCTCTCAAAAGGCCTACCGCAGCTATGGCCTTCACCGCTGTGTCCGAGAAGTTGCAGTTCTCCTTGTGGCTGTTTGTATTGAGTGGTGTTGGAACGTGGGTGCGTAGTGTGTGGAACTGTTGAAGCGCTCTTCGGGGGCTCTTCCACTTTTCCCATTCTGGCTTCCTTGCTGGAGGTAGTGGGGTGTCCCACTCTGTGGCGCTTGATGAAGGCTCTCTTAACAAGGCTCTTCCTTGTATCGTGGCTGGAGTCACAAACTCCAGTGGATCATGCAGGCTGTTGACTGTGGACGGGACACCTCGGTGAGTGTGTGGTTCACCTTGGGTCGAGATTTGGGACATGAAGACGTCACTCTTTGGATCCCAATTTAACCCAAGGTTTCATTGGAGAGGAGGTGTGTCCACTCTCAGGACCGAGTTTTCTGAGTCTCTGGCATGATCATCTGGAGGAGATGCTCTCATTACTTCAGGTTTGTCAGAGGCTATTTCGTGGAGCCATAGACTGGTGCTTGCCAGTATTGCCTCCTCTGCAATGGGTAAGGACTTCGGCTCGTCATCTACATGGAAGTCCTTTTCCATGAGGCGTTTGGCATCTGCGTCGTACTCTTTATCTCCTTCGTGGGCTGTCCTTCTGAGCCCGGGCGTGGCCACTGCAGGCAGCGGGCTATTCTCTACCGAAAGGGTAGGTTTGTCGTCATCCATGGCGACTTGAAGCACTGGGTCCCCTAGATGTTCCTCTGCATCTGATGGGGGGGTGATCCGGCTGGTAGCTGAATTGAGATGTGGTCCTTTGCAGCTTAGGATCTCCTTGGTGCTTAGATGGTTAGGACATGGTTCAAATAGGGTAGGATTTCTATTCTCTGAGATATTCGTGGCATATGTCTGAACACTTGGTTTCCTTGTCCGATCCAAGCAGACATCGCCGACTATTACCCATCCTAAGGCGAGTCAGTAGGCTAGGGTGTGGCTGGTGGATCATCGCGCATCTCCAGGGACTTGACCAACTCCGGTACGTCCCTGCCCAGTAACAGTAGGATTTCTGCTTCCGGATCTAGTGGTGGAAGCCGATGCATTATAGATCTCAGATGGGGGTGGTGTTGGGCAGCTTCTGGCGTAGGAATTTCGTCTCTGTTGTCAGGTTATCTGGTCGCACTCAATGAGCATGGGTAAGTTCGACTTGTTGTTGCCATCTATTGCTTCTATTACATATCCACTTGCTCTCCTCCCCGTCATTTGGACGACTCCTGAACAAGTTTTGAGGCTGTACGGTGAGTAGTGTTCATGGATATCGAACAAGTCAAAGAATTCCGGCTTTGCCAGGGATCTGTTGCTCTGTTCATCTATGATGGCGTACATTTTGATTGCCTGTTCAGGCCGCCCCTTGGGGTACACTCTAGTCAGGCATATTTTTGTGCAGGATTTCCCTTTGCTATTTCTCCCGCACACCTGTGTACATTTTGGGACCACTTCAGGTTCTGGTGTTTGTTCATCCTTCTCCTCCCCGCCGTGGTTTGAACTGGGGTGTGAAGTTCTTGAAGGATGAGGTTTGCTTTATCAGGGTGCAGAGCGCTATTATGTCGGTTGCTCCCACACTCTGAACACTTGATGGTTGTGTTACAGTCTTTAGCCATGTGGCTAGATGAAGAACAGCACCGGTAGCAAATTCTGTACTTTTTCAACAGTTCTTTGCGTTCTTTCAAGGGTTTCCCCTTGAATCCTCGGCACTTTCTGAGTGGGTGAGGTTTTTTGTGTATGGGGCACTGCCGGTCTGGATCCGCCACCCTACTCATATCGGGAAGTTCATCTGATGTGGGTGTCTTGGGTGACACTTCCATTTTGTGCACGGAAATGGGTTTCCTGTTGTTGCCATACTCTTTGGCTGGCCTTTCGCCCACTCGGAAGCTGATTCTGTGTGTCTCATGTGCGCTGAACTGGAAGCTAGGGTCGTTCCTGTGCTTTGCCAAGTCATGTATGAACTTTGTGAGGACATGGAAAGATGGGTGCCTGTCGTTGTCCTCTTTGTACTGTGCACCGTGAGATGCCCATTTGTCTTGTATATCGCTTGGCAGCTTATTTATGATGGCGTTCATGCCTCGTGGTGTTTCTAGGATGTTGAGACTCGGGTAAATTAGTTCGGCTTTCGCAGTCTCCACCTCTCGGAGGAGATCTCCCAATTCTAATAGCTTTCGGTTGTCTTTTCTGGATATTTCTGGAAAGTTTTCCAGTTTCTCGAACCATGCATTCTCTATGGTGACTGGGTTTCCATAGTATTGCTTGAGTCTCTCCCACACTTCCTTTAATGCTGCAGAGGGATCCCTTAGGTGGACGGTTCTCAATCTGCTCACATGTTTGGCCGATTCACATCCTAACCATTTCATCATCAAGTTCATCTCTTCTGACAAGTTCAACTTCATATCCTTCACAGCATTTTGGAAGCCAGCTTTCCATGTCCTGTAATCCTTGGGTTGGTCGTTGAACGCGTAGAGTCCTGCGGTTATAAGTTCTCGGCGAGACATATACCTTGTTAAGTCTTCTCTTTCTGAAGGCTCATCCTGAAAGGTGGCGGGCCTCGCTGGATTGATGTCCTGTGGTTGACTATGCACATCTCTCCTGTTGTGCGTTGGCTCGGGGTGTTCGGCTGGGACGCTTCCTGTGTGTGGCTCTCTTACATTCGTATGATTTAGAGTCAGTGGATTGCTGCCATGAGGTCTGGTACTCATGGCAATTTGTGTTTCAGGTTTGATTTCTCTATTTGAGGTCTCTATTTGTGGAGGGAGGTGTGTTCCTTCCCGGTGCGGAGGTTGCTCTGGGGGAGGTGATGTTCTGGCGCTGGCGTGAATTAGAGGGTGAGCCATGACGTACTCTAGTGTCTGCCAGACTGGTTCTTGTTGGGCCATGTAGCTGAGTAGGTCTTCCCCATTGTCCCGGTCCGGGGGCGCATCGAGTACTTTAATTTGGGCTTCAAGGGCTGCTGCTTCTCCCTTTTGCTGCAACAGGTCTAAGGCGATCTCTAGCTCAGCCTTTCTGCGCTCCTTGGCGGCGGCTGTAGCGGCAGCTGTGGCGGCAGCTGTGGCGGCAGCTTTCTGTTGTTCTTCTATTCTGAGCCCTTCTATCTTGAGGGCTGCTGCTTGTTCAGCATACTGTACGCGCGCCATAGCTGCTTGGGACTCTGCTCTCTTTCGGAGGATGATAGAGCTGAGTTGAGAGTGGCTCGAGTGTCTTGACCCTTGTGACCTTGCAGACCTTGATGTACACTTAGAGGTGCGAGAGTGCTGAGAGTTGGTCTCGCTTATTATGTCACCTGCTTCTGCACTGTCAATAGTGTCCATCACCATTCTCTGCCATTTTTGGTGTAAATTCTGTTGGCGGCCCTTTTCTTCGAGGCTTTCTGCAGTGTTAGTCCGTGTTAAGAACCCGAGATACTCTTCTGTGTTGAGCTGATAGATTTGGAAATGAAGCCTCAGCTGCTCTGTGTGGTACTTAAGATTGGTGGGGCTGTCTAAAATCTTCTCTTTTTTCTTTGCAATCTCATGCCATTCTCTCTCTATCTTGTCCTCATGCTTCAGTTTCCTCTCCTCATATCTCTGTGCGGCTCTTTCTGTAAGTGCGCACAATCTCTTTGATCCCCTGTTTTCATCTCTCTCTTCCCCGTTCTCCCCTCCTCCTTCTGTGTTGTCTTTTAATGTGATGGCCTTTGCCGGCTGTTCTGAAGTTTCAGCCATGATTCTCTCTGTGATTAGGTTGCTCAGGCTGAGTTTCTTGTAATCAACACTTCAAAGGTTTGTCTTTTTGGCTCTCTGCTCTTAGCCTGCCAGAGCGTAGCGAAGAGAGGGAGGGAGCTTTAGCAGCAAGGTATAACAAGGGGATGTGCGGAGGGATGGAGCACCTAGAGGAGGGTGGAGTAGCTTCTATCTTCCCCTCCCCGCCGTAGCTTCTATTACCTCTAGTCCCTGGAATAGGCGGAGGCCTCGTATCTTGGTCTCTATAGCAACTGATTGCTCTCTGCCTGTAGCAGTGGTAGAGGGGAGGGGTGAGTTTCTCAGTTTAGAAGACTTGAATAGACTTAAGTACCGTCGTTAAGTCCTTTTGTCTGGAGCTGGGCTTCTTTTTCCCGCCTCGTCTCAGATTACACAAAGCCAAGGCATCTTTGGAGCTCCAAGTATTCCTTGCTTACAGTTTGGGCTGACTTTTAAATCTGTATTTGCTTCTCAAATGCCCTTCAGATCCAAAGTTAGTCCTGAATTGTAAATCTTTACACTTGGGATTTTTATGCTTGTTTCTTCTCACACTGCGGGCAGGAGAGGCTTATTCAAATGCAAGACAGTCTTTAACGATTCTTGTTCAATGCAAACCTTCTGTAACAGGCTGAAATCCCTCTTTCAATATACTGCATACAGTTCCTTGAAAGGCTTTCAGTTCAACAAGTTTCACAGCCTGTGCAAACGAATTTTCCTGAGTTTCTACTTGCTGGTTTCTCACTTGCTCTTATCTAAGCAGCTTTTTGCTGTTATTATCTTCTGTGTGATCTGAGCTTTTACTTTCAGATCACTGGCTGACTTTTCTTGCAGCTCTCAGTAAGGTGCTTTACTGAAGCAGACTAGCCCTTTGCTTGTAACTTTCTGTAGAGAGATCAGCTTTTTTACTGTTCTGGCTCAATAAAAACTTCCCAAGTTTCCTCATCCAGACAGCTAACTTTCCTCCAAATCAGTCTCCAAAACAAAGATCTTTTAAGTATGAATCATTTATTGCATAGATAATTTTTCTATTACTCACAATTGTTGGATTCAATGTAGCCTCAGATGAAGATCTTTGTGGCTGGAAATAGGTAGGCGAGGGAGGAACAGGAGTTTCTTGAGATGCAGGGTAAGAAGACGAGGGTTTGAAGCTGATTAGTCTTTTAGGATTAAAGCGGTAGGAGGAATGTAAAAAAGCTGTTCTGTAACAGAGGTTACAGGCACGTGTGTCTTCTACATGGCGTGGCTGAGACTGACTCACAGTCTTGGAGAGTGATTACAGGAAAAGTCCCCACAGGCTGGGGCTAGGTGGGAAATCCAATGGTGGCGAGCCTAGTCTCCATGTGACACAGGAGGGGACATGAAGAGCAGTCCCTTCAGCCAATAAGGCACCTGAGAAGACCCAATTTAGATTGAGAAGGCATGCAGACCCTTTCCCAATGGGAGGAACAGAGGGGAGGGGGCTTCTGTTAAAGGCAAACTCCCTTTAAAGGCAAGGCTCTCAGACTTTTGTCCTGGGTTACAGAAAGTGTCACGAGTTCTCAGGGGGGAGGGGCTGTAGTAAACACAGGTGGGATGCAATGTATACAGACACAAACATGTACCCTTTACTGGGGACAGAACAATTGGGCTTCGCAATGGGTGGGAAGCACTTTAAAATAGCAGCATTTGCAGACGAGGTTTTAGTTTTCCTAACGGATCCTGTCCACTCGGTGCAGCAAGTGATGGATCTGCAGCGGCAGTTTAGGGTGTTGTCGGGCCTTAAAATTAATTTAGACAGGTCTGAAGCCTTGGATATTTCCGGATCCTTGAAGGCTGACTGGCCGGGCCCTTTTCCTTTGCGCTGGGTAGGGAGTAAGATGAAGTACATGGGGGTTAAAATTCTGGTTAATATCCTCCAGATCTATGACTGTAATATTCTACCTCTCCTTTCAAAGACTAAAAGGAAATTGGCTGCCTGGCAATCGCACCCCTTTTCTATTTGTGGCTGGATCCATTTGTTTAAGATGATGGCGTTACCCCGTTGGCTCTATGTACTACAAATGCTACCGGTGTAGCTTAAACGAAGACACTTAATAAAATTAGACAGAGTTTTAGGGAAATTCTTGTAGGGAAATAAAAGGGCCAGGTTAATGCTTTCCAAGATGCAGCTAACATGGAGAGAAGCCGGGTGGAGTGTCCAAACCTACAGAATTACAACTTAGCATGTTTATTACGTCATGTGAAAGATTGGTTGTCTGGTTCAGAGGTTTTTTCACCCACTGGCTTTTTACAGGCATGGTGTAAACCACCGATTCTGGGAAATTTACTGCATGTCTCTGGTCAAGTGTTACCTGATTATTTTAAGAGTAATCCCATTGTAGATGCATGTCACTGTGCTTGGAGGATGTTGTGTAGCCGACTAGAGATCCCTTGGGAAGTGTCACCATTTCTCTCTATTGTGGGCTATCTGGGATTTTTACCGGGCTTGGAGAATATGCTTTTTTTTTTTTTTTTTTAAATGGACAGCTAATGGATTAACTACCTTGAGACAATCCATATATGTGGACTCTGCCACTGTTCGTGCATTCACGGAGTTGTGTTTGGATTATGATCTGTCTCATAGGGAATTTTATGTTTATTTGCAAGTTAGACATTTTATTGAACATGACTTATTCAAACGGTATTCACCAGAGTTTGCTCGCCAGCTAGTTTTTTTTATGTCTCCCCATGGCAAAAGATGTCTTGTGCCTCCTTGATAAAAGCCCTTAAAGCCATAAAATAGCCAGATCCTATGCAAGAAGTAGCTACTCATTGGAATCGGGAGTTAGATGCCCCTATTTCCTATAAAGCATTAAAATCTTGTTTTGAGAATATCAGTAAAGTTTTGGAAAATATTTTACTTCGGGAGACACACTTCAAATTTCGACACCACTTGTTTATCTCTTCTGTTTGGGCCTTTAAAGCCAAATTGGTATCTACAGACAAATGTTTAAAATGTTCAAGTGCCATTGGCAATCTTTTTCATTGCTTTTGGGATTGTGCTGTGGGATGGGCCTTTTGGACATTGTTGCTGGTTTGTTTGGGGAAATTATTAGGTTTTTCTTTGCCATTGTCTTCCCATCTTTTCTTATTTGATTGTATGGACCAGTTACATCATATCACAACCAAAGCTCAGGGATTGTTTTTACAGATAGCAATTTTGTTGGCAAAAAAAACAAAACAATTTTGGACTTTTGGGTTAAAGTGCAACAACTTGGAGATTCAGACTTCATAAAATGGTAGTTTTTGAACACCTTTTGGCCCGCAGTTCGTCTCAAACTAAATATGGCTCATTTTTTGAAATATGGCAAGTGTATATTCTGTCTTTAAGTGCAAAAGCGCGTAGTGTACTGTTTGCCTTATGATGATTGAGCAAATTGTGCCTTATAATGTCCTTTCTATACCCTGGGAGAGTTTTGAGTGGTAGGTTGCTCTATAGGACCAGTGTCTGCTACTTAGGTTGCTTAATTAAATTACAGGGAGGGAGCGCTGGGGGAGGGGCAGGGATGGGGAGGGGTTAAATTGTAATATTTTATAATGTGTTTTTGCAGTTCTGTTGTAAGAATGAAAAATCAAAAAATAAAATTTACAAAAAAAAATTAAGAAATCAAAATCTAATCTAATCTAAAAGGAAATGGAGAAATTCTGGGATAGGACAATTCTGATTTATTGGTCCTCTGCTTGTCCAGTACAACAATGGCTGGCTGTGTATCTTCAGCCTGACACTCATGTGCAAACTTTCAAGGAATGCAGTCCCTTTTATGAACCCTCTCCTGTGAATGTCAGGTTTTGGAGGAGGAGGAGGAGGGGTTAAGAAGACCTGTCAAGATGAAGGGTGGGAATTCAGTGTTTGTAAGAAATAATGGATTCACTTCTATTGTAGAAGCTAAGGGGTACATATTCAAAAGCCATTTAAATGGATAACAGGAAAGTTATCCATCTAAATGGCTTAGCCACATATTTAAAAGGCTTATCCAGCTAAATTCTAGCTGAATAACGAATTATCTGGCTAGAATTTAGTCAGGTAAGTGGGGGGCGTTCCTGGGGTGGGAGGTAGGCATTCTGGAGAGGAGAGGAATTAGGCTAAAGGTAAAATTCTGAGGGCCATATATAATGCAAACCTCTGTTTTAAAGTAGAGTGCATGGAGGGTAAATAGAATGAATTGGATTTTGTAGGCCTTCCAAAAAAGTATTATGCGCTGTTGCTCAGGGCTCCTTCATGACTGCTTAACAGAGAAGCAGGTCAATCCATATTCTAGTATTATACTTGTTAGAAGAAGCTGGTGGAAGATTCTGTCAGGCCAATATAGAGAGGTGCATTCAGCCAAACGCACAGATTTACCTGCTTTTGAATGATCATTTGTGAGCAAAAACCTTACTTCCAATGCAGCAATGAGTTTTACGCTCAGCATTCAAAAATGTAGGGTCAGCTTAGCACCCTCACAGGGAAATCCCATGCTAATGAGGACATTAAGTATGCCCTCCCAATACACAGAGGTGCACTAGCTGAACACACATTTTTTTTAACATTGGAAACTTTATGCCTGGTGGAGAAAAGTGTCCAGCATTGTTATCTGGTGATAGATAGGCAATAAAAAAAAAGATTTTCCTGAGGCCTGCCAGATAGGCAGATAAGTACGGATTTGTCTAGGTAAGAGGCAGAGATTAGCTGCTGCCATTTACCTGGGTAAATCCATTCTTATCCAGCTAAGTAGCGGCGGCCATCATTGGCCCGACTCTTCCGGTGGTGGCTCCTTCACCCCCCCCAGTTAAAATGTGCATTCAGCCTGTGCATTCAACCTGTTGTAACTCATCAACGCACATTTTAACTCCTGATGTATTAGCATATAATTATCTTACTGCATTGGGAGATTTAAAAAAATTGAGAAACTGTGTACTGGATTTCAGCATGCAGTTTTAACACACAGATTATTGCATTGGCTTAGGTGATAGGGAGATCAAATCCGGCTCAGCTTCTCTAGGTTGAGAATCTGAACAGCACAAACTCTTAGACTATGTATGGACCCAGAGGATTGGACTCTCTTACCCTTCAGGCCTATGTTGCTGTTAAATTATTCCAGCATGGAATGAAAAGACTCACATGCACTCTGGTCATATTTTATTCTTAGAAAACATGTTTTCTGTGCATAAATCATTTTGGGCTACACACACTTTTGTGCTCACACTTTGTTAAACTCCAAATGCATTTACATACCATTAGCTTACTGCATTAGAAATTAACTCAATATTTACCGCATGAGTTAAAAAAAAAAAATGGGGCCGATGCAATAACATGCGGGATAAAACTGTGTGCTGAAATTCAGTTTCTTAATGCACAGGTGAACATTTTTTTTAAACTCCTAATGTAGTAAGCTAATATTATGCAAATGCATCAGAAATTTAAAAAAAACCCAAAAACACTGACTGGAAAATGTGAGCCCAAACCCGAGTTAAAAATGTGTGCTCAGCACAGCCGGAATGCACATTTTAAGCTCGGGGGGAGCAAGGGACTCTCAGACATGATTTGTGCGCATAAAGAGGTAAATTGTCAAAGAGTCACAGGTGTAAAAATGTACATATACACACGTAAGTAGCCTGAACTTACATAATCACTATTTTATAAACACTGAGGGGCGGATTTTAAAAGGCGCGCGAATAGCCTACTTTTGTTTGCGCTCCAGGCGCAAACAAAAGTACGCTGGATTTTAGCAGATTTGCGCGGAGCCGCGCGTATCTGCTAAAAACCTGGATCGGCGCGCGCAAGGCTATGGATTTTGTTTAGCCGGCGCGCGCCGAGCTGCGCAGCCTACCCCCGTTCCCTCCAAGGCCGCTCCGAAATCGGAGCGGCCTCGGAGGGAACTTTCCTTTGCCCTCCCCTCACCTTCCCCTCCCTTCCCCTACCTAACCCACCCGCCCGGCCCTGTCTAAACCCCCCCCTTACCTTTGTCGGGGGATTTACGCCTCCCTATCCCCGCGCGCCAGCGGGCCTCCTGCGCGCCGGGCTGCGACCTGGGGGCGGGTACGGAGGGCACGGCCACGCCCCCAGACCGCCCCGGGCCGTAGCCACGCCCCCGTACCCACCCCTAAAACGCTGCCGACACGCCCCGAAACGCCACGACGACCGGGCCCGCCCCCGACACGCCCCCCTCGGAGAACCCCGGGACTTACGCGAGTCCCGGGGCTCTGCGCGCGCCGGAAGGCCTATGTAAAATAGGCTTCCCGGCGCGCAGGGCCCTGCTCGCGTAAATCTGCCCGGTTTTGGGCGGATTTACGTGAGCAGGGCTCTGAAAATCCGCCCCTGAATGTGTTAGATTTCATGTGCACATATATGCTTGAAAAACGTGGCAGTTTAGGGGCATTCCAGGGTGGGCCAACAGTTCTGTGTGTAAGTTGCTATTTTAGAAGAGACTTGCGTGCATACATTTGTCTGTTTACTTGTGGAATTTTACACCTGCTTGCATAATTAGTATCAGATTTGTTTGTGTACAGATACCCTGGGTGGGAGGTCTGAACCTATTGGGGGAAATTCAGGCTGAAGAACCAGGAAGGTGCCCCTGACCTGAAGAAGGACTGGGCAAACTGGTGGAGGAATAGGAAAACTGGTCATTTCAATTCTGTGTGCATGTTTTAAAATAAGCCAACTTACGCATGGAAATCAGGGGTTACAAGAGCAAGTCCTACTTTATTGTTGCGCGTAATCGGGTAGATTTTAAAAAATAACGCGATCGCGTACTTTTGTTGGCGCACCAGGTGCAAACAAAAGTACGCTGGATTTTATAAGATACGCGCGTAGCCATGCGTATCTTATAAAATCCAGGACAAGGATGCCGATTTTGGGCATCCTGCGCGCGCCGAGCCACGCAGCCTGCCTCCATTCCCTCTGAGGGCGCTCCGAAATCGGAGCGCTCTCAGAGGGAACTTTCTTTCGCCATCCCCTCACCTTCCCCTCCCTTCCCCTACCTAACCCCCCCCCCCCCCCCGGCCCTATCTAAACTCCCCCCTACCTTTATCCATGGATTTACGCCTGCCGGAGGCAGACGTAAATCCGCGCGCGCCAGCAGGCTGCTGGCGTGCCAAGACCTGACCCGGGGGCTGTTCCGGAGGGCGCGGCCACGCCCCGGAACGCCCCCGGGCCGGCACCACGCCCCCTGGCCTGCCCCCCAAACGCCGCATCACGCCCCCCAAACGCCGCGTCATTCGGCCACGCCCCCGACACGCCCCCGACACGCCTCTTTCAGCAAGCCCCGGGACTTCCGCGCATCCCAGGGCTCTGCGCGCGCCGGTGGCCTATGCAAAATAGGTGCGCCGGCGCGCACAGGGGTTTTAAAATCCGTCCCAATATACACATCTGTTTTTCAAACTGATAGGAAAAGTACATGCATTCAATGCATTGAAATACTCCCAGTGTAATGCATGTGACCGTGGCATGGTAGACACACGGTTTTTATAATATGAATGTATTTGATGCACGTGGGTTGTAAAATACTATCGTAGATCTCAGCGCAACCATATATGTGGCCACGCTTAGCTGTTTGAAAGTTACCCTCAGAATATGATCTATGCACACAAAAATGCTTTCGGTGCAGAAAACATTTTTTTCTGCGCACAGAAGTCATTTTTATAAACAGAAAACATGCCTTTTGTGTGCAAAGCATGTATTCTGCACATAAATCCCGATTACAAGTCCTAGAACTTCAGCTTTTGCCCATAGACTGACACAAGTGCTGAAAATTTTACTTACCTCTGACCAGGAGAAACATTTCCAATGCTAGGAAAACCTGAGTTAGAAAACAATGTGTGTGTGTGTGTGTGTGTGTGTGTGTTAGTGTTAATCATTAATGGCTTCATTTGCATAGGGTTTCCATGCGAGGGTGCTAAGTAGGACACACAGTTTTACATACACATTTTTTTGTGTGCAAAACTCTCTTGTTGCATCTGGAGGAATATGCGTGCACCAAAAACGTGCACACAACTGTAGGTAAAACTGTGTGGTCTGCTGAACGCGCCTTATTGCATCAGCCTTAACGCTCGCATTTTTTTAATTCACATTTTATTATATCCGGCCCCCAGTGACTTTGAAAACCCTCTGCAATTAACTGACTTCTGTTCTCCTGGAAAGCAGCTGCTACCTGTAGAATAGGCTCTTGTGTTTAGTTAAGCCACAGTTAGAATCCTGCCCTGTGTTTGCTATGTATAAACATTTCTGTGGGAAAGATTTCCTATCCTCCTCGTACTGCAGGATCACAGGTACCGAAAGGCAGACAGACGCTCACAGCAGAAACTTGTTAATATGCCGAGGCACAAATCTCAGACTCCCTGACCGGCTTCTTTGTTTTGACAGAGGATGAAATGCTGGATTTTTGCTTTGGACTTCAGACTCTGCTGTCTCTCAGAGTAAGAAACTTCCAGATCTCTCCCTCCCAAGCATGAGCGCCTGCTATGTCATTTGTCATTATACAGCCAAACACGCCAAAACAGAATGTATTTACCTCATTTTTGTATTTAAACAATATATTTATTGAAAAGTAGTAGAGATACCTGCATTTCCCAATGTATTGCTTGCCTGTTTCTGTGCTTTACCCAGTTCCCTAGCTTTACTCCTAACGTCTTTGATGTTCGCATATTTACAGTGTTTTTTGTATTTTACATGTTTTCAAGTTAAAATGTGTCTCTCTTATTATCGTCACTGTGATCAGCTCTTTGCTTTCAGCTCTGTTTTACATAGAGCATGCAGAGATGGTACCAGAAAAGATTTTGGATGCACCGTGGCATACTGATTTACTTGTTATCTCTATGAAACCAATAAGAAGCAATAGGTTTTCTTTCACCACCATGACATTGCAATCCACCTCAAGTGCTTTGTGAGATCGCATGCACGGTTTTTATCAGTGAACTCTGCTTCTTGCATTGCAGGCTTGTAGATAGTACATGTCATCACTAATGCCACTTGTGGGTGTGAGCCGTAGGATGTCAGCCTCAACTGCATCTTTTCTGATTGATGCCTGTCCTAACCCTCTGCTACATGACCCTGTTCTCTGTTTCTTCCATTAGTGCTGTATCGATCTGGATGACGGAACCCTCCGGCTGAAGGCCCTGGGGCAAGAGCTTCCTTTTATGCATGTCATGGAAGAGCATGGGCCGTGATGGAGTCCGCATCCCCGTATGCATTAAGAAGGAGATGCAATGCCTTAGAAGAAGAACTCAGGGGTTCGCTAGACACACTTGCATCTGCTGAGCCCTTGCCAAAGTTTTCCATCGAGGATAGAATGAGCTGAGTGGATGCCCGGATCTGTTGTTCTGCTGTAACCATATGAGCTGCCAACCTGTGAGGAAAGCTATCACACCGTCAAATGAACCGATTCTCATTTGTTCTTGAATGCTGGGTCAATGTCCTTTTTATCCTCTCTGTTTACATCATTACTTTTGCTTCCACATCGGGATTTATATTTAGGCTGCCCTAGCTTGCTTTTCTGAAGTCCGGCCCTGACAGAGATGTCTTTCACAGCTGTAGAGATGGAGGGATGACTCTTTTCCTTTTAGCCTCAAAATCCATTTGGGTAATAATGTTTAACAATCATAGCACACTTTCATGTTGTGTACCCTAGAGACTAAAATATCCCTGCGCTACATGGAACAATGCTTCCTCACCCTCTCTTCTTGGAAGGTTGATTTCACTGACCTTCATCTTCTGTAATGTATAGGAAGCTTTTTTTCATTGAGAGAGGGTCCTAATGTGGTTTCAGTGTTTTATTGTGTACTTAAAAAAAAAAAAAAAAAAAAAAAAAGAAAGCCACCGCATTTCATGAATTTTCAGTCCTGGCAGGAAAATCGTCCTGGAATATATGAATAGTAAAATTCTCATTGAATACGAATGATCAGTCAGGTAACAGGTCTTCTGCTCCAATTTGAGGCTTTTGGAATTTTCTATGGTGTGAAATCACCTGATGAGACTTTGTCCTAGAATGTGGAGTTGTATATACCATGTGCTGAATTCCATTATTCCTGGTCTCAAACTTAATGAGAAAGCTCAATAATTCTTCTGTTCTTCAGTGTGTGCATCTGTGAAGACAATCATGATAACCCTTTCAGTGCTCTAGGGTGATCTTCCTCTGAGTAATGAGAACTAATGCTATAACCCAAACAAAATTTAAAAAAACAGTATCCCACACAAAGCTTTTTTCTCTTTGAGGTCCATATTCAGAAGCATTTAGATGGATAATTCAGAAGTTATCTGGCTAAATGAATATTTAAGCACTTAGCCAGCTATATTTTAGCCAGCTAAGGAGGTTAGAATTTAGCCTGCTAAATTAGGGGGGATCCAGTGGCGTAACTGGGAGGACCTGAGTTAGCAGCTAATGTAGTCGGCTAAGTCTAGTTGAGCCAAAATGATGTCCTAAAGTTAGCTGGCTAACTTTAAGATAGCTGACTGTATTCAATATGAACCTCATTCAGTTTTCCATGTTGCCTTTCCTATTATATTTTACATTTCATTCTCTCTTCACTCTCTTGAGAACAACAAAGCAATTTTGTGCCAGTTCTAGAAAACATTATAAAAAGAATATTATGTCTGAACCCTGATTTCATCAGCTTAACCTTTCCATCCCATGCATTTCTCCTATAAAAACTTTAGCAATTGGACATTTGGCAACCCGGTGTGATATTCAGCAATCGTGCCGGTAACTGAGGATGGAAAAACTGAAGACAATTCTAGATCTATCAGTCTGTTTTTCTTTCGTTCCTTTCCTCATTTCCCCAGTAACTAAACAGACCGACAGCACCAACCTAACAATTTTATTTCTGGTTCCTTTCGGTGGATGCTAAGACCTACCCAACGCTGACTTTGCTCTCCTTTTGTAGCAGCTTGAGAATCTTAACCTCTTCATTACTAATCCCCTATCAAGTGACACTTCCGCTGAGCAGAGAGGCACCGAAACTGAACGCTTGACTGTGTCCCTTGTATAACTGGACTTACCTATAGCATTCATGTGATTGCTTCCTAAGTACAACAATTTCTTATTTATTTGTGCTAAGCCAGGTTTTAGATTTTCTGGAAGCAAAGGTGTAATTCTGGAAATTGTTTATAGCATTTATATCCTCCTACTTTTCTCCTCCCCTCAACACACATATACAGAAAACAGAGATAAAACCTTTTCATTATACTGAGGTGGTGTATTTTCTGCTTTTTCTTCTTTAACCCATTTTGGATCAGAGGTGCTAAAAGGATTTTTTTTTTTTTTAATTTTGTTTCTATGGGAAAATGCTTACTACATCTGACCTTTTATGACTGGACCTCTGTCCAGGTATAAGCTCCCTGCATAGCAGTCAAGATAGTAGGAGCTGAACTTAGCTTTGACTTTACCTTGCCCCAAGTACCCTTCAGCTTGTGGCTTCTTCTGTCTTTCCATTTCATCCAACCAGTCCTTCAGCTCTTGAGCCTTACAGCTTTGCTTACTGCCATGTTCATGGCAGTTACATTTTAGCAGAAGCAACTTCCTAGCAAAATGACTCAGAGCATCAGAGGCCGGCACACAGGTGCCCACGTGAACCATGCCTGGGTCTTCCTTCTCTGACAAACGTGGGCACAACTAGGCTCCAAGGCAGTTCCCTCAGCTCTAGTTGACAGAGGAATAGGGAACAGCTTTGGCCTTAGCTCATAAGGTAGCTGCCAGTGGGTGAGGCTGGTTCTCAGATCCTTCTTGTCTACTGTTATTCAAGGGCACCAGTAGAAGTTCACTTCCTTTTTCTTCTTAAACAAGGATCGATCATAGCGCCACGAATTCCTGACACAAGACCTCTCAAATTAGCAATGTGTCACACTTCTGAACTTCACCATACTGACCCCTATTGATTAAGAATTAGAACCAGAACAAGATTCTGTGAAAGAAAAGAAGTGATAATGATGATCACAGGGAAGTCTGACGTCTACGTACAGCGAATATGATACCTGACCTGAGGCATCATGTTTCTATCTGAAAGATCATAAATCACCAAGCACACCAAAGCACTCTATATGTAGTTCCACACCGAAAATGAGTGCTAAGATAAAGTTTGTACAGTCCCAAAAACTCAGAACAATTTAAATGTCCAAAAGTAATATTTATTCAAAACGGCAACTCCACTGTATAAATCATGCTTTAAGCAAGGAGGTCCCCCGACACGGACCCGTGTTTCGCCAGGGGCTGCATCGGGGGGGACGCACACAATATTTTAGAATAATCTGTAATTAAAAGAATAGAACAGGACTGTAACAACATGTAGCTACCAATGTCACAAAATTCCAACAATCTGTTCACTTACCAAGTTGCAGGTTATATACACGTAACAGGGAGCGCGTTTGATAGCCATTCAACATGGAGTTTTAAACATGCAAAAGGCGCCAAAATCATTCACAGACCAAACAGCTGTGGTGAACCACCCACCAATCGGAGCCAGGTATTACTGTCCAATGAGCTGTCAGATAAAGTGTACCCATGGCATGCCTATACGTGGCACAATTTGAAGATTTCTATGTCTATCCATCTACTTGGCAGAAGTGTATACATGCATGGTTTCGCTACATTGACGACGTGCTGTTGATCTGGTTAGGAACTGAGATTCAATTCTTCATGTTTTTTGATTGGTTGAACAATTGTAACCCACATCTTCAGTTTAGTTTTAATCTACATCATTCCCAAATTCCTTTCTTAGACATGCTCATCAAAATTCACAATGGCACTTTCACGACTTCAATATATAGAAAAGAAACCGATCGCAATACGATTTTGAAATTTGACAGCTGTCACCCGAGACTTCTTAAGACTAACATCCCGACAGGTCAGTTCCTTCGGCTGTGTAGGCTGTGCTCTTCAAAAGTTGAATACATGAATAAAGCTAAGGAGATGGTGCTCCGGTTTCAACAGAGGGGGGTACCCTTTGAAGATTTTGAAAAGAGCATATAAGAGAGCATTATTTGTCAACAGGGATCTGTTATTTTTACCCTCACATACTGATTCAGAAACATCTATAAATTGCATTTTACCTTTCTCACCAGCCAGTTACAATATTGCTTCAATTGTTCGGAAACATTGGTTAGCCTTGTCGTTTTCACAACTCTTTCAGAGCTCATTGCGGTTTACGTACCGGAGGGGCAGAAATTTAAGAGATATTTTAACTCACTCTGATTTTTCTTACAACAGACCGACACACACACGGGGCGTACATGCTCCATGTGGAAATTGCTCAGTCTGTAGACACACTGCCAATATGTCTGATTTCATTGATCCCACCTCTGGTAGAGTGTTTACTCTGTTTGACTGTACTGACTGTAGTTCCACTGGTGTAATCTATGTTATCCGTTGTCCCTGTAATAAACTTTACATCGGTAAGACCAACAGACAAATCCGCACTCGCATCATAGAACACCGTTCTAATATTAAACATTCGCGGCTCTTAGCTCCCTTGGTCGATCACTGGGTAGCTCTGTCTCATTCAATTTCTGATATTTTCTTTTTTGTCTTAGAAGTGCTATCTCCCCTTCCTAGAGGGGGAGATTTTGATGCCCACTTGATTCGATGTGAACAACGTTGGATTTATCGACTTAATACTGTTTCCCCCGCAGGTCTCAATAAGGAGATCGAATGGGTACACTTTATCTGACAGCTCATTGGACAGTAATACCTGGCTCCGATTGGTGGGTGGTTCACCACAGCTGTTTGGTCTGTGAATGATTTTGGCGCCTTTTGCATGTTTAAAACTCCATGTTGAATGGCTATCAAACGCGCTCCCTGTTACGTGTATATAACCTGCAACTTGGTAAGTGAACAGATTGTTGGAATTTTGTGACATTGGTAGCTACATGTTGTTACAGTCCTGTTCTATTCTTTTAATTACAGATTATTCTAAAATATTGTGTGCGTCCCCCCCGATGCAGCCCCTGGCGAAACACGGGTCCGTGTCGGGGGACCTCCTTGCTTAAAGCATGATTTATACAGTGGAGTTGCCGTTTTGAATAAATATTACTTTTGGACATTTAAATTGTTCTGAGTTTTTGGGACTGTACAAACTTTATCTTAGCACTCATTTTCGGTGTGGATCTATCTGAAAGATGACAGGGTACTAGAAAATGCAAAATAATGGCTGTAACAGTCTGTGAGGGGGATAACACAATGAGGTAGATTTTATAAATTTATGCAAGCACGTACTTTTGTTTGCGCACCAGGCGCGAACAAAAGTACGCTGGATTTTATAAGATACGCGCGTAGCTGCGCGTATCTTATAAAAACCGGGGTCGGTGCGTGCAAGGGGGTGCACATTTGTGCAACTTGCGCGTGCCGGGCTCGGCGCGCGCTGCCTGTTCCCTCCAAGGCCGCTCCGAAATTGGAGCGGCCTCGGAGGGAACTTTCTTTCCACACCCCCGCACCTTCCCCTCCCTTCCCCTACCTAACCCACCCCCCTGGCCCTATCTAAACACCCCCCTACCTTTGTTGGCAGATTTACGCCTGCCAAAAGCAGGCGTAAATCTGCGCGCGCCAGCAGGCTGCTGGCGCACCATCACCCGACCCGGGGGCTGGTCCAGAGACCTTGACCACGCCCCCAGGCCGGCGCCACGCCCCCATCCCGCCCCTGACCCCGGACACGCCCCAGACACGCCCCTTTTATGAAGCCCCGGGACTTACGCGTGTCCCGGGGCTGTGCGCGTGCCGGTGGCCTATGCAAAATAGACGCGCCAGCGCGCGAGTGTCCTGCGTGCGTAAATCCAGCCGGATTTAGGCGCGCAGGGCTTTTAAAATCCGTCCCTCTATCTCAGCATGAAGAGGCTGTATCACTGGAGAGCCCTTCTGCTCTCAAAGTATTTCCTCTACTTATCTGTTGATATATCCTTTTCCTTCATCTGTATGATTAATTTGAAATGTACTGCATGCACCAGAAAGTTCTTGTTTTTTCAGGTGTCAGAGAAGAAATTGACTTCAGGTTTTGGTGTCCATGGAAATGTATTTCTATGCTAGGAGAGTGTGCCCAAGACATTTCCAGGCCTTCGGAGTCCCAGTCCTGCATCTCACACAACAAAAGCTGCCACAGCCTGAGAAAGGGCAGAAGGGGCAAAAGTTGTAGCATTAGAGCAGGCAGGATTCAGGACTGCTCCGAAAGTTCAGTGGGCTGCAAGTCAACAAATTCCATTCTCAGAAATTATGTTATTGAAACCCTCTGAGAACCATGCATGCTTTTATATCTATTGCCAGAGTTTTGAGTTGTGCTCACACTGCGATTGCTGTTGATTAGCAGGGTGGGGGGAATAGGGGGACAAGAGAGGGAAAGAATAATGGTTGTCAGTTTTCTTTCCTCTGCCACCATTTCCACTAATCCATACTTTCTCCTCCCATCCACTATTTTCCCCCTCCAGGGATTACCCCAGCATTTTTCCCCTTCCTCTTTTCCTGACCACGGCCCGCCCTTTGCTCTCACACCCCATATAAATCCCAGCTCTCTGAGTCTACCCTCAGCAGAATGAGTCCCCTGTCCTGCAGTCACAACTGGGTAAAATCTGGGGGGGGAGGGGGTTTCCAGCTATGTCTCTCCCACTTTCTCCCCTCACCGCTGGCCTGTTCTCAGATCCTCATCCTTCTTCCTCTCATTCCTTGGTCCAATCGCTGCTACCTCCCTCACCCTCCCAACCTCTGGAGTGAGCTGCAGAGAGCGGCAGCGGCCTTATCGGCAAACATCAGCGCGGAGTTTGTGAGCTGGCGCCCGGCGCACGAAGCCCCTGCAGCCGCCCCATTTCCCATGCGGGTATCCCGTTACCATGGAAACCTGCATGCCGGCTCACTCGTCCTGTGCTGTTTGTTGAGAACGGTGCTGCTGCAGTCTACAGACCACTGCAGGCCTGATCAGCTGTTTTGGGACAGTGGTGCCTGGCCCTCTTCTTTCCCCGGGCCTCGCCACACTGATAGGGACTGCTTGGATGGAATTTACACTACTGATGAAGTAGCCTGGCTGCTGTGTGAGCCAACATGAATGCGCGGAAATAAAGGTCAATATACAAAAAAAAAAAAAAAAGAGATCTTTTTATTGGACTAACAATATAGTTACAGGTGAATTCTAAAAGCCTGACACGTGCATTAATTAGGGGGTGCGCGGATATGTTTGGTTCGCGCACGCTGAGCGTGTTTTAAAAGCCGCCGAGCTACCTGCGTATCTCCTGGTGTGCACATATCTTGGAAGTTTTCAAAAAGGGGGGTAGGGAATGGCCAGGGCATGGGGTTTTGGAGCGTGAACCTGAAGTTTGCGTGTAAATACGTATTCATTCTGGCTCATGCTTTACTTCTGCTCAAACTTTACTTCTGCTATGGATGATGTCTAAGTTAAAAAAAAATAGGCAGATTTGTGAGGTTTTAACAGTCGGGAATAACTGGGAGAAGTGAAGGCTATTAAACTAGGGGAGTTTGGAGTACCTGTCTCTTAACTGGGTGAACTGGGGACGAACTGGTAAAACTGGGAATAGCGTTGGCATGTGCCCCTTTTAAAATTCCCTAACTTATGCGGTATAAGTAAGATTTTCGTGCACATGTGTGCGCCCACTTAAAATTTGTTGCATATGTGCGCGTGGCCAGTCTATTTTATAACCTGTGCGCATGTATGCCCGTGCACTGGTTTGAAAGTTATCGTCCCTAGGAGTAATTTTCAAAGACTTATGCGGGGGGATGTGGGCATGAATTGGCATATGCATGTGTAAGTAGCCCATGGGGGTAATTTTCAAAGGAGTTACGCATGTAAATGTGACATACTATCGTAGCAATTTTCAAAAGCTATTTACTCGAGTAAAGTGCACTTACTTGAGTAAATCCTATGAACAATTCAATGGCATATATTGTAGCAATTTTGAAAAGCCCACTTACTTGAGTAAAGTGTATTTACTCGAGCAAAAACCAGTTTTGCTCGAGTAAATGCTTTTGAAAATCTGGCCCTTTGTGTGCAATAAATGAATTTTCAGAAGGCCAGGAGTATTCACATAGGGGCGGATTTTAAAAGGCGCGCGAATAGCCTACTTTTGTTTGCGCTCCAGGTGCAAACAAAAGTACGCTGGATTTTAGTAGATACGCGCGGAGCCGCGCGTATCTGCTAAAAACCTGGATCGGCGCGCGCAAGGCTATGGATTTTGTATAGCCGGCGCGCGCCGAGCCGCGCAGCCTACCCCCGTTCCCTCCAAGGCCGCTCCGAAATCGGAGCGGCCTCGGAGGGAACTTTCCTTTGCCCTCCCCTCACCTTCCCCTCCCTTCCCCTACCTAACCCACCCGCCCGGCCCTGTCTAAACCCCCCCCTTACCTTTGTCGGGGGATTTACGCCTCCCTCTGGGAGGCGTAAATCCCCGCGCGCCAGCGGGCCTCCTGCGCGCTGGGCCGCGACCTGGGGGAGGGTACGGAGGGCGCGGCCACGCCCCCGGACCGCCCCGGGCCGTAGCCACGCCCCCGTACCCACCCCCAAAACGCTGCCGACACGCCCCCGAAACGCCGCGACGACCGGGCCCGCCCCCCGACACGCCCCCGACACGCCCCCCTCGGAGAACCCCGGGACTTACGCGAGTCCCGGGGCTCTGCGCGCGCCGGGAGGCCTATGTAAAATAGGCTTCCCGGCACGCAGGGCCCTGCTCGCGTAAATCCGCCCGGTTTTGGGCGGATTTACGCGAGCAGGGCTCTGAAAATCCGCCCCATACAGTCGCTGCCACAAGGAAAAGTATACATGTGCAGAGAGGGCATTTCAAAGGCGTTCTGGAGTGGGGTTTGGAAGTGCACATACATTTATGCATTTTTATAAACAGAGTACGTGCATATGTCATCAATATACACGCATGCTTTTATGCCTGCTAATCAAGTTGAGGATATTAAATCTGACTTCTCTTTTGTCTCCAGTTTTTGGGAGGGGAGGGTCTAGAACAAGTGGTGGAGGGTGTCGGTTGGTGGAGGATTTGGGTGAATGGGCAACGATCTGGCTCAACTGGGTGAAGATCTCTGCAAACTTTTGCTTGGAAGTATGCTCACAAGTAAGTATGTACAAAAAATTGCAAAATCCACTAATGCCAGGAAACAACCAATATAGACAATTAATAAACAATTCCTGAAGAGAGCTCCCTCAAGAGGCAGCTCTCAGGTTGGGACAAGACATTTTGAGTAAGCATCCACGTCCCCAACGCATACCAACAGAATTCTTGGTGTCCTTATTGGAATTGGTCCTTTTTAAAAATTATTTTTCTTACCAGGAAGAATATTTTTTACAAATCCATGGGGTAGCAATGGGGTCTCCGGTAGCCCCTGATATTGCCAATCTTTATGTCTCGCATTTTGAAGAAACAGTTTTATATCCATCACCTTTCTTTAAATCCATTACTCAATGGTCTAGATACATCGACGACATATTTTTCATCTGGAATGACACTGAACATCAATTATCAGAATTTTTGAAATGGCTAAATTCTGCAAATCCTCATTTGAAATTTACCATGACAGCAAATAGAGAGCGATTACCGTTTTTAGATATACTCATTTCCAAACAAACAGGTAATATCCATACTACTCTCTTCAGGAAACCAACTGATCATAATAATTTTTTAAAATTTGAAAGTCACCATCCACGAAGATTTAAGGAAGGTCTTCCTGTGGGACAATTTTTCCGTATTCGCAGGATTTGTTCCGATCAACAAGATTTTTTGAATCAAAGTGCAATCCTCAGTAATAGATTTCAAGAAAGGGGTTATCCTATTATGACCATCAAAAGGGCTTTCAAAAGAGCAAAATTTTCTCCACGTGATTCCCTTCTACAATATAAAAGTAGGAGACAGACGCCACAGACAGTATGTGTGTTGGAACACACAAACCTCACCCAACTAATCAAACAATCCATACAATGCAATTGGCATGTCCTCAGCCCACATCAGATTTTTTCCACTCCACCAATGTTCGCGTATAGCCGCGGTACTAACATCAGACAACAAGTGGTACGCGCCACTCAACATCGAGATTGTGCCCCTGGCCCTCCGGGTCAGACACAGTGTGGCAATTGCAGTTTTTGCACCCAAGCCATTACAGGCACCGTTTGGCAGGATCCCAACACCCAGGTTCGCATTACACGGCGACATGCTGTACACTGCAATTCTGATTTTGTGGTATATGGACTCATATGCCCATGTTATAAGATATATGTGGGCAGAACGACACGCAAAATTAAAGTCCGCTTAATTGAACATAGGAGCCGCATTAAGAACCTCGACGTAAAAGCTCCTATGGTGCAGCACTGCATTACACATCAACACAAGTTTGAACAATTCCAGTGGTTAATTATTGAACAAGTCATACCATCATGGAGAGGGGGAGATAGACTTTCTATTTTGAATCTGAAGGAACACCAATGGATTTATCGTCTGCAATCAGTGGAACCACACGGTCTTAATGAGAAGATAGAGTGGTACACTCTCATTTAGTTTTTGCTCCTGTACCTCCCTTTACCTGCTTACAGATTTCTTCTCTTACGACATCACTATCCTTATCAGGATCGTTTGGGATTCCCCGTCCTTGCTTCAACATCTCCAAAATGGCCCCCAAAACGTCATTTCCCTTACATGGACTCTTTACAAGGGCTTTCCTCAAGCCGAAGCATTTTCAAAATGGCTGCTGACAACGTCACTTCCCTTTTATGGACAGCGCTTCAGTGCAGTCTGTTAGGGGTTAGCCCAAGCCGTAGCAGTTTCAATATGGCCGCCGCTGACGTCACTGCCCTAATATGGACAGCTCGTTGTCCCAAAATGGCCTCCACAGTGACGTAGGTGACCATATAAGGATACTCCCACAGATTTTGGCGCTTTTTTCTCCTATTAAAGGTCAGCGTTTCCTGATCTCGCGCTGCTGATAGTTCATTCATGGCACAGCGACTGACCACAGCTTTTTGACAAGGTAGTATACAGCGATACAAGGTATGCACCGTACAAGTTTTTAGCTTTCAACGGGGAGTCTTATTACATGTTGCTTCATTTATAGAGTGTTCACAGAGACGCCATCCGGTTCAGCAAATTGTGTCAACGTTTTGCACACAGTGAGTGTTCCTCCAACCTGCACTGCCATTGTCATTCTAGTGGTGGGTTCTAATACGCACTTATTCCCTTTTGCTTTTTTATCCGCAGTAAGCAAAGTATCTGCGGTAAGAAATACAAAGCAGTCACCAGTGGTACCCGACCCCCTGAGGAAGGAGGTTTCCTCCGAAACACGTCGTGTCGGTAATAAAGTCGGATTCGACCACTTTATCATCTTCATCTTCAGCTTTCTACAACTTCATGCCGGATATCAAAGCTGCAAGTTGCAAGTTAAGTACAACTCTCCAGCACAGTTAGAGACCTTAAGTGCGTCCCACAATAATCAGCCCACTGAGACCTATGATTATAATATTACGAGAAGCTTGCATCATTATAAGCTCTCATTAAACCCTGACACAGGGTATACAATATATGAGGTCTCGGTGAGCTTCCCACCCTAATTCTCTTCAGGAATTGTTTATTAATTGTCTACACAAGTAAGTATGTTCAGAAGCGCGATGCGTGCATATATCGGCCAACTTTATAAAATATATGCCTGAAGCGCAGAAACTTAGGGTTCTTGTATACACGTTACAATTATTTAATGATAAAATCTATGCATGTACTTTTATAAAATATATGTACAATCTGCAGATCCCTGCATTAAAAAAAGTGCATGCAGCGGGAGCCCCGATGGGACTCCTGCTGCGTAGTTAATAAAATACAGGCACAGCAGCTTATGCATGCACATGTTGAGTTATGTACACTATTGAGAATTACCCTCTTATTGACTGGTTTTTGGGAGCTGTCATGCTTTTTTGTCAGGTCAAAGCAAATTAAGGATTATCCAGGAAGGTAAGACATTTTGAAATTAAAATGATCAAACACTTCAAAACTAACATAAAAGTTCTAAACAGAGACTTGGATTTTTTTTTTAACTCACTATCAAACTCAGTTCCGTGCCTCTCTGTCACCTTCTTGTCACTCTACTAACACATCAGCCCCATCTCCTTTTTCCTTTTCCATTCACACCACCATATATTGTAGTCTATCATTCACTTGTATGTTCAGGCAACTTCACCTAATGTTTTGACCAAAAGCCAGTAAAGAATTATATTGTTAGTCCAAGAAAAGAGGATCGCCAGATTTTTTTTATGTTTATTGACTTTTATTTCCTGCACATCCAAATACATGGGAAGTTAACCAAGGGACACTTTCTAACATAGGGCCTGAATTACTAAGGCCATTTCTCTCAATCTGTGTCTAAGGGAAAAATGTTTAGTAAATGAGGCCCATAGCCTGTAAATGCATGGCTTCTTTCACTTTCCGTGCCATTCATGGTGCGATAAGTATTAAAGGGAGAAAATCCAGTCAATAAACTAGCGATGGAGGTGAGGACATTATCTTTCCGGCTTTCAAAAAATGCAGACTAAATACTGGAAATCCAAATAAGATGTTTCCAGAGGCAGAAAAGATGCCAACAAGTTGTGTTTGCCAAAGAATGGGTGAAAATCAATGGTTGATAAATCAGACCCGATGTACTGCAACTGACCCTAAGCTGGCAGAATATCAATTGCCCACTTTTTCAAATAGTTTCTCTTCTCTTTTCTAGTTGGAAAAGCCATGAGCTTTTTCAGATTAACTGTCTCTACACACTATCTTTCTATTATGTTACTGCTGGGCATCCAACCCCTGCTTTGCATGGACTTACATAGAAACATAGAAATGACGGCAGAAGAAGACCAAACGGCCCATCCAGTCTGCCCAGCAAGCTTCATACATACATACATTCATATATACATACATTCAGACATACATACATACTTCCACTGACATTCACACAAAATGTTCATATAATGATACTATCAGGAAGTGGGGACAGCAGAATGCTTCATCGGACCCCTCTCCATTAAACAAGACATTCCTTTTCACCTGCTGGATACACCTCTGGATACTCGTCTGGTTTTGAAAGGTTTGAGGATAATAATCCCCTCGCTTCTTTTCCACAGCTGCAGACATAATGGAAGCCTCAAGCCTGGACTTTATCTTCCCAGCTGTCAGTTCCATGCGCTATGTAATTTCTGCAATCTGCTCTTTGTACAAATGAAACAGCTTTTACAATACCACTGTCGTCACTAATGTTCCCTTCTTGGCTGGATTGTTAATAAAGGTTATGTTTTTCAATGGCCAGTGATGTGCATAGTGTTTTCTGCATATCCAAGTAAAATAGGGCACCCTTATTTTTAATATACTGCTGTACCATTCTAGACAGGATATTATGAAAGGGTAGATGTGAAGGGTCTCTATCTCTCTGTATATGGATGAAAATTTATATTTGGTTTGCATGTGAGTGGGGGTGGATCTGCCTTTTTATCCATATGTCCTTGTGTGAATATATATATATATATATATATATATATATATATATATATATACATACATACTCATCCTTATTCACACAAGGACAAATGGATAAAAAGACAGATCCACCCTTCAGTATCAGCCTTCAGTATTTTATATATCCCTACTGTCCCCACTGGAGTTCCTCGAACATGTGCTGGTTTCAGGGTCACTTGACTAGTAAAATCCTAAGCTTCTAGAGTAGGGGTGGCCAACCTCTCACACACCAAGAGTCACAAAACCAGAATGCACAGTACCAGAGAGCCTGATCTTTGACAGGCGTGGGGGGAGGGGCAAAGGAATGGGCAAGAGAGGACCTTTCTCTTCGTTTTCCCCTTCAAAGAGAAAGCCAAGACTCTCAGTCTCATTATTTCTCTCTCCTATCATTTCTACCAATCTCTCTGAGTCTCTGTCCCCATTAGCCTCTTTCCCTCAGTCCCCCAACCCTGCTCCTATCAGTCTTACTCTCAGGTCCTCTACCCCATCCCTAGCAGTCTCTTTGTCTCATCAATCACCAGCCTCCCTCTCTCTCAGAACCTCCCTTGGTCTCTACCAGTGTCCGGCTCTCAAAACCCCATTCTACCCAGCAGCTTCCTGTTTCTCAACCCACCCCAATCCCCAACACTGATCACCCTGCCTCCTGCTCCATTGGCCCAGGTAGGCAGTCGCCAGCGCTGCAGCAGCAGTCACTGGAAATGAGCTGCATCTTTGGTTTCAGCGGCATCTTTGGTTGCAGCTTGCAAGATGCTGGTTGGTCACCCGTGTTCTAGAGCTTTCCACTTAGCTGTTGTGGCTACCCAAGGGGTCTGGTTTATTTGTTTATTTTTCCATTTCTAATTTGCCTTTTCCACAAGGCATCAATTATATTAAAAACATACATAATAAATATCAGTGTAATAAAACTAAACAATAAAAAAATATATAATAGCCACAAAAAATTAACAAAATATCTCCCATTGACATAGTAAAAACACCCAAGAAATAAAAATAATAATAATATCTAAAAAGGTAGTCTAACAACTGTTTAGAACACTCCAAAAACAGCTACAAAGAGAGAGGATTTTAAAGCCTTTCCAAAGCAGGAGAAATCATCTATGACACAAATCCAAACAAAGGGCCTTCCATAATGTGGGACCCACTCCTGAGAAAGCTTGTTTCTCTAGGGTTATCCTGAGAAGAATGCAGGGGTTGAAAAGTGACTTGGCGACTCATTTATTGAGTTGTGTAAATCTATGAAACACAAAATCCTAAAGCTAGCAAAATAGGAAAGCTACTGCAAACCTGAGTCTGCCATGCCACTACACACAGAATTTTGGCCAGAGCCACAAGACCCACCCAATAGTGTAACTTTTGAGTATTATATCTGCCTAGTTTATGACTTTGAAATCATATGTCCTCACTTTACATGAATTGTTCCACACACTGAGAGGTCCATAATTAGCCCCTATCCGGTTGAGCTAGTTAAACAGATAAATCTATCCAGCTAACTTAACTCCTCCCAGTTATGCCCATGCCCTGCCCACCACTAACTATTTAGCCAGATAAGTAGTTATCTGGCTAAATGGTGGCCGCTGATCCTGGGCATATTCAGCAGTTGCCACTTAGCTGGATAACTCAAAACTTATTTGGCTAAGTGGCACTGAATATAGACCTTCATATTACTGTATAGTGAACAGTGCCAGGACTAGGGGGGTGGCAAACGGGGCGTTGTCAGCACCCATCCTATCTTGTATTGTGCACCTCTGAAAGGCAGACATCAGTGTGGCCATAGGTGTTGGAACAGGGAGGACTGCAGGGGCTGCCACTGACAACGACTCTGCTTCTGACCCCTCCCTCTCCTCCTCCTATGCTCATGATCAAAAGAATGGAAGCAGAAACAACAACAACAACTTCTACTACTACTACAACTCCTCCTCCTCCCCCCCCCTGTTTGAGCTACAGCTTGCTCATAGGACGAAGTTACAGCTTAAAGACGTAACTTCCACTGCGAGCAAGTTTTTAAAAGGGCCTGGAGCACGTGTAGGCTCTTTTTGCTTCTGGTGTGCACGTTGCTGACCGGACCACTGCTGGGACTTGGGAGGTACTGCTGCCTGCTGGGCCTGGAACTGTAGCTCCCCTTTGAACCTGCCGAGCAATGCACCTCGGATCGCAGCCATAAAAAAGTAAGTTCAAAGTTGCAAAAAGACCCAGAAGTCCGGCTAGCTGCCTTGAGCCACTGTCGCTACCTCTCTCCTTCTCGCGTTGCTCCTGCCTGCATGGAACAGCTGTCTGCAGCACCAACTCTTCCCTTCCAGGTTTACAGTGGGCTGTTGTAGCTCTTTAGAGACTTCCCCAACTGCAGGGAGAGCCCATCGGGAGTGTCCTCATTGCTTGTTTGTCCCTAGGAGATGGGAAGCTGACTGTCTCTGCTGATTCCACCATTGTGGCAGTATCTGCTGGCCTCTTTCCCTTGCCTGGGTGCTCAGAGTAAAAAAATACAAAACAACAGGGTGCCACAAGCGTCTGCCAGTTCAGGGCTGAATGGGACTCCCACCATAAAAGGGGCACTACCTTAGAACATAAGAACATAAGTCAGACCAAGGGTCCATCAAGCCCAGCATCCCGTCTCCAACAGTGGCTAATCCATGTCACAAGAACCTGGCAAGTACCCAAATATTAAATAAATCTCAAGCTACTATTGCTTGTTAATTAATAAAGGTTTATGGATTTTTTCTTCTAGGAACTTATCCAAACTTTTTTAAACCCAGTTACACTAACTGCTGAAAACACATCCTCTGGCAATGGATTCTAGAGCTTAACTATGCACTGAGTGAAAAAGAATTGTCTTCAATTTGTTTTAAATGACCTACTTGCTAACTTCAGGGAGTGCCCCCTAGTCCTATTATCTGAGAGAGTAAATAACGGATTATGCACAGCCTCTTCCCTTACTCCTCTCCCATCCTGCTCTTGTTCAAGATACCATCATGCACAATTTTGGGCATTTCTCTTCTTTTACCCCATCCTTTGTGCACACCTTGCAAACAAGTGAGTTTGTAGAATGAAACAATCATTTTTTAAATGTACATCTTGGGTGAAGCCCTCCTACCAGCCATGGGAGTTTAAAAGAGGAGGTCAGGGCAAGATATAAACAGCATTGGCGAAGAGGGGTGGGGGGGGGGGGGCAGCAGGGAAGTTTGAGAAACTGCTGAAAGAAGGAACGACCAAGAGAGCCTAGGCCGACTGTGAGAGACAGTGGGGCCAAATCAATATTTGTGGGCAGAAAATGGATGTTCAGTGTTGAGCGCCCGTTTTCCTAACACTCACCCAGCCAACTCTCCTGGGAGCATGTTACAATATTTCAATTAGGGGTTGTGCAAAAAAGGAGGCACTAGGGAAAATTTGTGCGTCCCTAGCACCTCCTCAGCATCGGGTACACATGAGAGGTGGCTGTCAAAAAATTTGCGAAACGGACGCTCAATCTACGAGCACCCATTTTCTCCCTCTACCGGCTTAGACATACACAAGATACACGGCCTGGACCATGTATCTTGTGTCTTTTGGGCGTCCAGAACCATTTTTTTTTTTTTAACTAAATCTGCTTTATTTGGTTCCTCCTACTTACTATCACTACGATACTATTAGGAGGAATCACAGAAAGCAGGATTTTTCTTCTTTTTTCAACGTGCCCTTGGGAATGGCACACCTTTACGCCTGCCCTGGGCCGGCTTAAAATTTGCCGTGTTGCAATGGGTGCATTGGCCACGCAGGAAATGTTTTGCATTGCGGGGATTAGCTGATCGCCATGGAATTTACATGAGATGACTGCTATTAGCTACATGGCGATTTGGATGCGTGTTTTGGATGTGCTAATCCCCGTATTACATCGGGGGTTATGGATGCACGCCCAAAACACGCATCCAATCGCGTGTTAAACTGTGCGCTAGCCGCTGCGCCCTGTATTGCATCAGCCCTGGTGTGAGAGACTGAGCAGAGTGTGGGGAGGGTGAGAGAGAGAGAGGCTGGGCAAATTGGGGGGGTGAGCGGGAAGGGAAGAGGGGATGGGGAGGAAGAAAGCCTGGGTAGCCTTTGGGATTGGGGGAGAAGAGCCTGGGCAGAATGTGGACACTCAGAGTGAAATTGTGGGGGGTAGGGGAAAAGAGACAGAGCCTTTGCAGACTTAAAGAGACAATGAAAGAGAGAGAGGCTGGGAGGAGGGTGGAGGAGAGACAGGGCTGGCCAGAATGTTGAGAGAGAGAGGCAGAGTGTGTGGGTAGGGGAGAGACACTGGGCAGAGGTGGTGGTGGGGCAGAGCACAAGAGAGGTTGGGCAGAGTATGAGGATGGGGGAGAAAGGCTGGGCAGAATGTGGAGAGACAAAGAGTGCGAGAGAAGCGGAGATGAGTGAGAGGCTGGGCAGAGTGAGGGAGTGGGGAGGAGAGAGAAGCTGGGCAGAGTATGAAAAGACAGAGACTGGACAGAGTGTGGACGTGGGGGATAAACATCAAAATAGGACAGCAGAAAAACACCATATGGCCCATCTAGTCTGCCCAGAGAGAGAGAGAGACTGGACAGTGAGTAGGAAGTGGTGGGGATAGAGAGAGACTGGGCAGAATGTGGGGGTTGGGGAGATAGAAGGACAGAGAAACTGAGCTGAGTGTTCAGAGGGAGACACTGGGCAGAGTGTGGGAGGAGAGAGGCTGGGCAGAGTGTGCAATGTGTGTGTGGGGAGGGGGTGGGAAACAGGATAGGCAGAGTGTAAATACCTTTTTTCTGCTTTTCCCTAGTAATTTTTTTTTTGTAAAAACTTATTACTATTATATCATACTAGTTATATCAGTATTACAGGCTCAGTGTCATGTGGAATGCATAATAAACTACATTGTTTACATCTAAAGCAAACTCAAAAAGTGAATGGGTGTATGCGAGGTGGAGGGGAGGCGTAATTCTGAATATTTGCTTCGCCATGCTTCTCCAAGGTACCATAGGGCGCGCGCGCGCCCGCCGCCCTCATCTTTATTTCCTCATTGGCGCGTACCTCAGGGGCGTCCCCCTGAGATGACGTCACGCTGCCCGGATATTTAAGCCTACAACTTTTGCTAGCTAATCGAGTTAGCAACAACTCAGATTTCTGCGGATGGGATTCGCTCTCCGTACCGAAGCTACTCTGCCACTCCAGCACTATCTGGAACTCTTACACCCTTCGGGGTTGCTACGGGGTACCCGCTCCTCAGGGGCCTCTTCTGGTTCTTTCAGGTGCTATCAGGAAACCGGTACTCGCTCCTCGAGGGCCCATGTTCCCTGAGTTGCTGCCTGCATCTACAATCTTCTCTACTTGGAAGACTTCACTAACAGTATCCATCTGTGAATACAACTACCATCTATTCCACAGTACTGCTTCCCCGGAACCAGGTACTCGCTCCTCGAGGGCCTGCCCTCTGTTCCAGTGCCAGACCTCTCGTCTAGTGAAACTGCTGTGTGAGTACATTACCACTGAGTCTCCCTGCTCTAAGGCATCAGGTACTCGCTCCTCGAGGGCCTGCTGTCCCTGTCTCGGAGCTTCTCCTATTCTACCTGGGACTCTGTATATTTCTCACTGTCTACTCATAACTCTCAGTCTCTTTCCACTACAGCACAGCCAAGCAGAGGATCCACTGTTCCAGCGTCCTGTGGGATACTTGCCCAGCCAGGCTCAACATCTACTACTCACTACTGCCACCTCTGGTGGTTTCCAAAACTGTTTAAATAAAGATTCAAACTGTGTTTGTGTGTCCAGAGTCTAGACTGACACTGTGGTCCCTCACGGGACTGCCCCCTGTGGGCTTGGTCAGCTGCCACAGTGTCCAAGGATCCACCCAAACACCAATAACCATAACACCTCAAGAATGTATAAAAATTTGTGCTTATCTAGCTCAAAGAACAAAATAAAATTTAAAACAGAAATAATTGTAAACTTCTATTTTATTATTATTTTTCAATATTATAGTTGAAGTTAACACGTACAATGTCAGTAAGATTAAATCATATGGTCCAACCCAGTGAATCAGTGGCAGTGCTATGACTTCTATATGGAGGACACAGGTTTCTAGGATTGGTTGGGGCTAGAGATGCTGAGGTAGTGCTCGAAGCTCCTAGATGGAGGGAGTCTTGGCCATTTCTCGATGGTGATACTTAGTGGGCAGACTTAGTGTTCAATGTAGCCAAGAGAGGGAGCTGCGGTTTGTGTCCTTTTGGCTGTTGTTGCAATGACTAGGATGAGTTGGGAGCAGATATAATCTAGGGCTCCTGTAGCTCAAGAGATGTTGGCTCCAACTGAGCTCCAGGGGGCATCATTAACTCTGGGTACATGGGGTTTATGCCCCAAATCTCCTTCTTGGTGCCCTTGGATGGCTCTTGGGCCATGAAAAAGCAGAGAGACCCAGCGGAGCCAGAACAGATTCCATCCTGTGGCAGTGGAGGAAGAGGCCCGGTGATACCTGCAGTGGTCAAATAAGAGGCTCAGGAAAGAGGTAGGTCTGGAGTAAGAGCTTTTGTGAGTTTGTAAGGGAATCTGTATTAGTGAGAGTATGTGTGATTGAGGGAACCTATGAGCCTGAGAATCTGTGTGTGCATATGTGTGTGTGAGGGAGCCTGTGTGTGCAGGTATATGTGAGTGTGTAAGGGAACCTGTGAGAGGGAAAGTGTGTGTGTGAAAGAGAGAGAGCATGTGGGAGTAAAAATGTGTATGTGAAAGAGAGAAGGAATATATGAGAGTGAAGGAATGTGTGTGTAAATATGTGTGTATATTTGTGTGAGGGAGAGAGGGCTTGGATGTGATAGCATGTGTGTGCATGAGGCAGAGAGAGCCTTTGTGAGTGTATATAAGAGTATGGGTTTGTGTGGCAGAGAATGTGTGTGTGAGAGAATGAACATTTGTGTGTTATTCAAAGTGTGTATATGAGAGAGAAAGAAGATATAGTTTTTGAGGCTCTCCCTCCCTCCTCACCCCACTAATTCATGCCAATCTTAGGGTGACTGGAAATCAAAAGTTCCAAAGTATGGACAGTGAGGGATTTTAACCTTATGAATTTTAATTATGGGTGTTATTTGATATGTCTGCTGTTTTGAAATATTTTATTGGTGTTTGGTAAATTTGTAAAAAAAAATTTATGAGTTTTAATTTTAATTTTAATGTTATTCTATCCATCAGCTGTTTTGAAATATTTATTCTTTTTATTAGTATGATTTTACTATTATGATGATGTTTTATATTTCTTGATTTTATTGTTTGATGTTTTATGAGGAATGGTATTGTTTCTTTTTTTCTATTGTTGCACTCCTTATAGAGTCTGGTTTCTTTTGATTCCAGTTCAGTTTTTGTCAGCATGTTTGTATTTCTGCTTTATGGTCTCTTTATGCTGTATTTGATGAGGGTCTATCTGTGTTCTGCATGTGTGACTGAGGTGAAGTATTCTGCTAGCTTGTAGTTTCTGTGTAGTAGCTTGGCTTGTTCTGTTTTCCTAATAGGAGGTGTACTGGTATTTAACGGCCTGGTGTAATATTTGCAGTGTTGCCTTTTCATAGGTAGGGTTGCTACTGTTTGAGTCTGGCAATTAGTATGTTATGGTATGCAAGTTTCCTATTATTCCTGTTACTGAGGTGGCAACAGAATTTGAATATTATTTTTCTATGCTGAGTGGTAAGGGGAAATGCACTTGTTCTGCACTGTACCCTTTGTTGGGAAAGTTTCTTGCATGCAGGGTGTTCTAGATCTTGAGGTGCAGGGTTTATTCTGGAATTCTATCCTATTCTGTATAGACCCCAGACTTCTCTCCCATACAGAAGAATTTTTATTGATTGATCCACCTAAATAATTTTATTGGTAGTTTTACTAGATGGTTGAAACTGGCCAGGGTTTTCTTTACTACTAAGAAGGTCGTTCTATGTAGAGGTGCCAATAATATGCATGCCCAGCATCTAGCAACAATGGTGCAAAATGTTTGTAGAGGTGCCTCCTGTTTTATAAGCAGGGGTGTCCTGTCTCTGTATGTATGGAATTTGGTAAGAGACAGCTGTTGAGACAGCCATTTGACCCCCGCCAGGATTGCATTAAGAGAGTGGTTTCCCTGTAACAGGCCAAATAGGATGACTCACTGAGGACAGTGGTATAGGAATGCACAACAGAGGTCATTTGTGTAATGTCCAATTATGTGTTTTTATAGGATGGTTCTTGTGGGGAGGGGAAGCTGCTGTTTGTGATTGAGTTAATTATCAAAATCTCGGGGAGGGTTTATGGGCCCATGCCCTGGATCTTTTAGATACCCAGCAAGGCCCCTGCTGAACTGGAAGCTCAAAGGAGAAGGAGGAAACTGTCAGGCCATTAAAAGATTCAGAGGGTACAACAATGACCCAAGGAACATACAGAGAAAACTCTAACCTTGGGTTTGCTTCTACATGCTTAGAGGAGAATTTTAAAAGCCCAGCGTGCAAATTAATTAGGAGATGTGCGAATAAGTCGGGCTCGCACTCACCAAGAGGATTTTTAGAAGGCACCGAAATGCACGCACATCTCGAAAGTTTTCAAAAAGGGGCAGAGCGTGGACGTGATCTGGGCAGGGCAAGGGCGTTTCAGGGCAGGAACCTGAGATGTGCGCGTAAATACTGACGCAACCCGATGTGTGCCGAGGTCCCCTGCCACCTAACTTTTACTTCTGCTATGGATGACGTGTAAGTTAAAATTTAACAAAATTATGCAGATCAGCGAAGTTTTAAGGGTCAGGACTAACTGGAGGGAGTGAAGGATTTTAAACTAGGGGGGTTTGGAGGACCTATTTTAACTAGGTGAACTGAGGATGAACTGGGAAAACTGGGAAAATTGGCGTGCACCCCTTTTAAAATCCTCCGATCTACGCAGTAGAAACAGGATTTGCGTGGCACACCCACTTAAAATTTGGCATATACGTGTGCATGGCCAAGCTGTTTTATAACATGCGCGCACATGTGTGTGTAGATTATAAAATGGTCACGTCCCTGTGCGCGAGCTGACATATGCACGCAAATGTGTGCACGCAAATGTGTGCACGCACACTGGTTTCAAAGTTGCTGTCCCTGCAAATAAATACTAAACTGGCAATTACCTAATAATACCCCTGCCTAGGACACTATCAGTGTCAGAAAATGGAATTTTCAGAAGTAAAAGCAGATGTGTCTGTAACAGCTCAGGTACTGTAATTCTTCAAGGAAGATCGAAGAGTAAAAAACAGGGATATTTTTATTCAAATGACTGCTAACAAAACAAACACAAAAATATTTTGTTTTAACTTAGACTACAAGCCAGCTGATTAGTTCTGGGAATGATCTGGTTTTCTTGAGCAGTCCCTGATGTGTCAGAGGGATGCTGTACCAACCTTGAAAACCATGCGATGAAGACACTTTGGATTGCATACATTCCCTGGACCTCTTTCCTGCTCATTACCATAAAGTTATTTTAATGGAAATCAAGACTCTGTGTCAGGGCTGACTCTGTTGGAGTTGCATGGCCCGGGGTGATTCAGACTCCCATCCCAAACATTGACGACTGGGGGCAAGGGTCCTCCCCTGAGATATTGAGAGAAGGGAACCTGACCCAATGGTGCCCCCAAGTGATCTCAGATTCAGGTGTAGGGCTACCACAGTAATGCAGGGTCCTTGAAAGTGAGGGTCCCTGGGAGATGCTTCTTGATTCACTGCCATTTCCCCCATGCCCCTGTCCCCCACCCCAGGATGGCCATGCTCTGTGTCCTGTGAGTGACAGAGAAGTGACACCAACTGCTCTCCTGCTGTTTCTGCATTAAGATGAAGTCACAAAGACAAGGCAATGAGAAGAGGATCTTGCCCTGGTGCTGCTTGTGAGTCACATGTAATGTGGGTAAACACAGCATTTCAGTTTTCATTGCTGGCAGTGAACACATAATTTATAATAAAATAAAGTAAAAAGGAGATGTAATCAATACCATGCATATGAGTAATAGGACCTGAAACAACTGTCACATAGACATTATTGTGATGTGCCATGCTAAAGCTCTGTTAGAGGCCAATGTGGATGCTTTGACATTTTGTATTGAATTAATTATAGTTGGTCTGAATCTGGTCTAATTCTTTCGTTTTCAGAGGAAAGAGCTTCATCTATTAAGCATATTTAATAAAACATCATAAAGGCAATGAAGGACAAACAGAAGCACAGCAGTAGGTCTGGCAGCTGAAAGCACTAACTAATGAACTGATGCTGTGAGAAGATTCAAAGCAGACGAGGGGCTAGATGGCAAGTGGGATATGTGTGTGCTTACGGGGGACATTTGCTTGTGTGCACTTACGCAGATGTGTACCTGTGTGTGCGCTTATGGGGAGCTTGTGTGTGCTCTCTCCTCCAGGTCTCAAACAAACCCCAGCAATCAATTCAAAACGCCGCACCCCGATTGCTCACCGGAACCTCAGTCCGAGAATACAGGACTCCAGTTCTATACACTTTACTCTGGCAGCCCCTCCATCGTCAAACCCAGTACAAACTAATAGCCAGAATACGCAAGCTACTTACGAATATTAACTCATCCTGGATTGCCTCAACTTTGTGAGTATACACCCCGGCACGGGCCCTTCGTTCCGCCAGGCAGAACCTCCGGGACATTCCTTCGCCATGATTAATTTGTCATAACACCACTAGGGAAAGGGCCTTCTCTGTGACAGGTCCCATAATTTGGAACTCTCTCTGTTCCTCACATTATGCAGCATGAAACACCCATTGAAGATCAGAAAAGCTAAAAAAAAAATAACCCTATTTAAAGCAGCTTTTCCAGAAGATTAATGAAAGAAAAGGGTATTTATCTTAGCCTTGTTATGGTGTGGTAACTGCAACGTTAATTAGCCAGGTCTAATGCTCATGAATTTTTTTTCATTTATGTTTCACTGTCTTTGTTATTTTTAATTATGTATGGCTTTATATAACCCATCTGGAACTTTGGAGGGTGCGCTAACTAAACTCGCATATTGCCACAAAACATGCGAATACCTGAACCGCAAGGCCAAGTGTGCAATGGGTGACCAGCGCTCTTTTAACATTGCTCTGCCTCAGACTGCTGCCTGCCCTTGTAACCTCCTCCCAGCCCCCTCTCGGCTGTAAAAGCCAGTGTGCTGAGTTGGCTGTCTATCCTGAGGTCAAGCATCCATGGTCCCTAAAAGACCCCGAGCTCAAATGGTAGCGTGGCTACCATCCTGCCCCCATCCGCCGTCGAAGCTCATGTCATGGGCTCCGCTGCTACTGGGCTGACAGGCGGCTGCAGGCATCTGCCATGCCCTACTATGACTGATTGCCTTCCTTTCCTCTGGGAGCTTTCCCTTTCGAGCTGGTCATCCCCCACTGGTGCTGTGGCAAACCCAAAATCCCATCCACTAACCTTTTGAGGGGACAATCTTTTCAGGCGGGTGTGCTGGAGGAAAAGGGGGAATCTCTCAATGCCTTCCTCTTTTGAATTTCTTGCTGGCCCACCCCTCAAGTTCCAGCTCCCCCCCCCCTTCCCTCTTGGACCCTACCCCACCATGTGGCCACTCACCAATGACTCCTGTCCTCCCTTCCCTCCTCGCCACCTCCCTCCACTTCCCTTCCCCCATCCCAGCAAGGGCTCCCCTGTTGCTGCCCATGTAGTGCCCTGCTCAGCCAAGTCTCAGCTCACCCGCAGAGCTGCTTAAACAATTTGTGTGAACTGTTTTCTATTGTTACTCGTATATCATGATTTCCTCATTTGGCTTGGCCAATAATATTGCACTGCCTGATAATTGTGCTCATTTTTTTCAAGTAAGATCACTGCTTTGGCTGCTAAATTTCATACAGATAATGGTATTACCTAAGAACATAAGAACATAAGAAAATGCCATACTGGGTCAGACCAAGGGTCCATCAAGCCCAGCATCCTGTTTCCAACAGTGGCCAATCCAGGCCATAAGAACCTGGCAAGTACCCAAAAACTAAGTCTATTCCATGTTACCATTCCTAATGGCAGTGGCTATTCTCTAGGTGAACTTAATACCAGGTAATGGACTTCTCCTCCAAGAACTTATCCAATCCTTTTTTTAACACAGCTACACTAACTGCACTAACCACATCCTCTGGCAAAAAATTCCAGAGTTTAATTGTGCGTTGAGTAAAAAAGAACTTTCTCTGATTAGTTTTAAATGTGCCCCATGCTAACTTCATGGAGTGCCCCCTAGTCTTTCTACTATCCGAAAGAGTAAATAACCGATTCACATCTACTCGTTCTAGACCTCTCATGATTTTAAACACCTCTATCATATCCCCCTTCAGTCGTCTCTTCTCCAAGCTGAAAAGTCCTAACCTCTTTAGTCTTTCCTCATAGGGGAGTTGTTCCATTCCCCTTATCATTTTGGTAGCCCTTCTCTGTACCTTCTCCATCGCAATTATATCTTTCTTGAGATGCGGCAACCAGAATTGTAAACAGTATTCAAGGTGCGGTCTCACCATGGAGCGATACAGAGGCATTATGACATTTTCCGTTTTATTCACCATTCCCTTTCTAATAATTCCCAACATTCTGTTTGCTTTTTTGACTGCCGCAGCACACTGAACCGACGATTTCAATGTGTTATCCACTATGACACCTAGATCTCTTTCTTGGGTTGTAGCACCTAATATGGAACCCAACATTGTGTAATTATAGCATGGGTTATTTTTCCCTATATGCATCACCTTGCACTTATCCACATTAAATTTCATCTGCCATTTGGATGCCCAATTTTCCAGTCTCACAAGGTCTTCCTGCAATTTATCACATTCTGCTTGTGATTTAACTACTCTGAACAATTTTGTGTCATCTGCAAATTTGTTTATCTCACTCATTGTATTTCTTTCCAGATCATTTATAAATATATTGAAAAGTAAGGGTCCCAATACAGATCCCTGAGGCACTCCACTGTCCACTCCCTTCCACTGAGAAAATTGTCCATTTAATCCTACTCTCTGTTTCCTGTCTTTTAGCCAGTTTGCAATCCACGAAAGGTCATCGCCACCTATCCCATGACTTTTTACTTTTCCTAGAAGCCTCTCATGAGTTACTTTGTCAAATGCCTTCTGAAAATCCAAGAATACTATATCTACAGGTTCACCTTTATCCACATGTTTATTAACTCCTTCAAAAAAGTGAAGCAGATTTGTGAGGCAAGACTTGTCTTGGGTAAAGCCATGATGACTTTGTTCCATTAAACCATGTCTTTCTATATGTTCTGTGATTTTGATGTTTAGAATACTTTCCACTATTTTTCCTGGCACTGTGCATGATTCCACTTAATCATGGAAGGAATTCAGCCCAGTCTCTGAAAAAAGAAGTCTTGCAAGTACTAAGCTCTTCCTTAGCGTTCGGATAGGTCAGTCCCAAGGAGTGGGTTATGCATCTCTGCCAGCAGTTGGAGATGGAGCAAAAGCTGACATCACAGCTATATAGTCCCACCCCGATATCAGCCTGCCTGTACTCTCTGTCTCCAGCAGATGGTGGACATACATTTCCCTTTCGGGGATTGCCTGTGAGTAAAAAAAAAAGAGAAAAAGAAGAAAGAAGTTGGAAAGGAGATGTCTATGGAGCACCGCTTGCCTCCTGAGATGATACCATACGGTCCCTCCCTCAATAGAGTGCCTCAGTCCAGTAGTCATGAATGGCATGGACCTAAATTTCAATTAGCACTTGCAGGCTGAGAGAGGCTTGGCGGTGAAGGCTTTAGCCCTTTCTCCCAGTAACCAGGAGCCGTTCCTGCTCTCAGCCAGGGACGGCTAAACTCAGGTAAAAGTTTTTAACTTAAAAAAAAAAGGGGAGACCACGTGACCTGATGCGAGAGTAGGATGTGTGTGCTGCTTGCTCCCGGTGCTCCCCTTCAAAAAACGCGATTTTCAACCTCGATCCTTACCGGGTGGAGATTTTTTCATCACCTGTGGCTTCCCAGAGGAGCATAGACAATTTTTTGCTGTGAAACTGTGGCTCAATGGCATCAAAACCTCAGCGAGAAAAGAAGCCCCCGGGATGACCTCATGATTCCAAGATGGCGGACGGCCCTCCGAGCCCGAGCGCGGGCCCGAGCTCTGCAAACACATCTTTGGTGGAGGCGGTCGTGCGAGCCCTGGATAGTCACTTCGCGGAGTTATCACAGCAGGTTCTGGCTGGCAATGAGACTCTGGCAAAAATACAGACCGAGGTGGAGAACATGCAACAGAGGGTGGCTGCAGTAGAGATGGAATCTCAGGCCCTGCAGGTGAAACAAAAAGAAATGCTACAACAGATCACTTCACTGGTAGTTAAGGTAGACGACCTGGAGAACAGGGCCAGATGGAATAATTTGCGATTTGTGGGGTTCCCAGAATCGCTATCTGACTGCAAGGTTCACTCACTGCTCGAGGGCTAGCTGCTAAAAGAGCTAGGATTAGAATCCCTTTTGGAGCAGTGTTATGTGGAGCGAGCACATCGCCTGGGGACCCGGGCCATGGGCATAAACAAGCCCCACACAGTGGAGAATAAAAATAAAAGAATGTAAAAGAATGTGTGACCATCCATCTCGGTAACCTTGTTCCGTTTTTCTTATCCTCTGTTCTCATTGTAAAATGCTTTTCTGTATAGCCATGTTTTTAAACTTTTTTTGAAGAGTTTTGGATTACTCTGTAATCTAGTTTCTGTTGGCAATGTGTTCCATAATGTTGGACCAGCCAATGATAGTGCATGCTCTCTAACTTGTGATAGCTTTGCTATTTTTACCGAAGGGATGGTTAGTAGAGCTTTGTTGTCTGATCTCAGATTTCTCTGGGGTACGTGTAAGCGTAGCGCTGTGTTTAACCAGTCAGCTTTTTCTTCATTGATTAGTTTGTGAATAATGCATAGTGTTTTATATTGAACTCTCTGCTCTACAGGTAACCAGTGTAGCTCGGCAAGTGTTTGAGTGATGTGATCTCTTTTGCTCTTGCCAGTGAGTATTCTGGCGGCAGAGTTTTGTAGGACTTGTAGTGGTCTTATTGTTGAGTTCGGTAATCCCAGAAATAGTGTGTTGCAGTAGTCTGTACTAGTGAAAATTAGTGCTTGAAGAACTGTCCTAAAGTGTTTTTGGGATAGTAGCGGTTTCAGCCTCCTGAGGACCATAAGTTTGGCGTAACCATCTCTGACTTTCAGTGATATGTGTTGTTTAAGGTTAAGTTCCATGTCAATTATTACTCCTAGGTTTCTAGCTTTCTCGGCTATATCCACTTCTTGATCATTTTTAAGTTTGATGGGGTTCTGAATCAGTTCCATGTTTTTTCGTTCTAGGTGTATAAACTCTGTTTTTTCGATGTTTATTACTAGCTCCATTTGGCTTAGTAATTGTTTAATTATATCTAGGTATATCATTGCCAGGTTTAGTGTTTTATCAATTGTTTCGTCTATGGGTAAGATTAGTTGAATGTCGTCTGCATATTTGTAGTGTGTTATACCAAGTCCTGCCAGGAAGTGGCAAAGGGGTAACATATAGATGTTAAATAGTGTCGCTGAAAATGCTGAACCTTGAGGTGCTCCTGTTTTTAGCCTGATTTTGTCTGATGTCATATTTTTTATCTGTACTTGAAAAAAATCTGTTGTTTAGGTAGGTTCTGAACCAGTCCAGTGTTTTGTTTTGTATACCTATTTCTTCTAGCCTTTTTAAAAGTATGGTGTGGTTTACTGTGTCGAATGCTGCTGACAAATCCAATAGTATCATTATGTAGTGTTTCCCACTATTAAATCCTCGTAGTACGTTATCCGTGAGTGCGATTAGGAGAGTCTCAGTGCTGTAGTGTTTTCTAAATCCATGTTGAGAGGGATAAAGTATGTTATTGTTTTCTAGGTGTTCAGCTAGCTGTTTCTGTACCATTTTTTCTATTACTTTAGCAAGATGTGATAGGTTTGAGACTGGTCTGTAGTTATTTAAGATATTGGGTCGCTGTTCTTTGTCTTCAATAGTGGTTTGATTATTGCCCCTTTTAGGATGTCTGGCAGTATTCCTTCGTTAAGGGATAGGTTAATGATTCTGGCTATTGGATGTGAGGCTATGTCAGCAATTTTTTTTATATCCATAGTCGGTATGGTATCTATTTTATGTGGGGAAGGATTTAACTTTTTTATCATGGATTCAACTTCGATGTCGGATACTTCGTCAAATGCGGTCCATTGCATCACATCTTTTTTGAGCATTTTAATTTCTTGCTTTGTTGAGTTTGGGCTCTTATCTCTTAGGTTTTTTATTTTGTCTGAGAAATATTTAGATATTTCGTTACATTTATTCTCTAGTGGGGTTTGGGGCACCTCGGTTTTGTCTTCCGTCAGATTTTTTACAATGTTAAATAGCGTTCTTGGGTTGTTTGCAAATTTTTCAATTTTTGCGCTGAAGAATATCTTTTTTGCGTCAAGAATTACTTTTTTATAATAAGCTAGTTGTTTTCTAAATTTAGTCAGACTTTCTGTTGATTTATGTTTAGTCCATATAAAGATAGTGAGGGGAGCTTAGTGATTATAATAGGAAATCTATTCAGTAATGAGGTTACTATATGTAATGTGTATGTGCCCAATATCTATTTGCACAATTTTATTCAAGAATTTATAAGGTCATTGACCATTTCTGGAACTGGCACTTTCATACTAGTGGGGGATTTTAATTGTGTAATTGACCCCATTCTAGATAGAAGATCCACACTATCTATCCCTAAATTGGGGTGGGAAAAGGGTATTATGCTTTTATATAAAAAGCTCAACTTATTGAATGTTTGGCAAGTCATGCATCCAGAGGAAAAGGATTATACACATATTTCTTGCGCTCATGACATTATGTCCTGAATTGATTATGTCTCCACGACCCTATTCTCACAGGTCCATAGAGCTGAGATAGGGTCTCTAGAATTTTCAGACCATTCCATAATATGGGGAGATGTCAGGTGGGGGACATCTAGGATAGGGCAGTGCAGATGGAAATTTCCTAACTAGCAGGAGATGTGGATTTTCAAGCCAACCTACAGACCAAATGGAGAGAATATGAGGAACATAATTCAGGGCACAAAACCAATTCCCTACTATTTTGGGAATCAGGGAAAGCAGTGACTAGGGGAGACATCACGGCATATACTATTCAGAGAAGTAAGCTTTTAACTCATCGAATAGTGGAGCTGGAATAGGAGTACCAAAAAATAAGAGCCAGATATATGGCATGTCCCACCCAGCTAATAAGCAGCTATACAGGAAGACCCTATACAACTTAAATTATCATCTCCTTCAAAGGGCTACGAGATTTTTGCTGTACTCTTCTCATAAGCTCTATCGCTTTGGCAATAAAACTGGTAAACTTCTGGTAAATATGGATAATCTAAAGCAAGGACATAACTTTATAGAGGCACTGATGGCAAAAAATGGGAAAAAACGGTCCTTGGTGGAGGAGCTTTGTAGTATCCTTAGGTCCTTCTATAAATAATTATATAAGGAGGAAACAGTCCCAGGGGCTCTCAAGGTTGAAGAGCAATTATTTAAGGGGTTAACTCTGCCCAGGGTGTCTGAACAATAGCTGGCTCGGCTGAATGGACTAGTTACCATTTTGGAAATCTTGGAGGGTATTAAGTCCTGTCCCCTACACAAAGCTCCAGGCCCTGATGGGTTAAATGCAGAGTTTTATAAGATACCTAGTGGGGAGGTGGGTTCCACCCTTCAGACATTTTTTTAATGAGGCCTTGAAGCAAGGGGCATTCCCAAGGGATGCCAAATGGGCATATATTATGGTCCTCCCCAAAGGGGGTAAACATTTGACACAGGCTGCCTCTTATAGACCTATATCTCTCCTAAATTTTTATCTGAAATTGTTTGCGAAAATTTTGGCTACCCGACTAAATTGGGTTCTTCCCACTTTAATTTCTCAGCACCAGGCTGGTTTTGTAAAGCATAGGTCAGCTGGTGACCAGCTGGTGACACATCGCTGTCTATGGACAGCGATGTGTCATTTCAAATTTCTCAGTATACCAGCGCTGGTGGTGGACTTTGATGCTGAGAAAGCTTTTGACCAGGTGGCATGGTGGTATCTTTTCTTGGTTTTACACAGGTATGGGTTTGAAGGGGATTTTGTGCAGTATATCACATTATTGTATCAGGAGCCCTGTTCCATCATTTTAGCCAATGGGAGTATGTCAGCAGAATTTGAACTGCATATAGGTACAAGGCAGGGTTGTCCTCTTTCCCCTTTATTGTATATCCTCACTTTAGATCCTCTCTTGAGAAAAATTGCAGATTCACATAAAATTTATGGATTTGATGTAGGGGGGAAAGTTTTAAGATAACGGCATTTGCCAATGTTTTAATTTTTTTGATCGATCCAGCCTCCTCACTACAAAGAGTTATGACCCTTCAGGCCCAGTTTGGCATGTTCTCTGGTTTGAAAATAAATCTTGATAAATCCAAGGCACTAGATGTTCTTGGGACTCTGAAGGCACAGTGGCCAGGGTCATTTCCCCTGCGTTGGGTGGTCAAGGAGATGAAGTACTTAGGGATCAAGATCCCTACAGACATATCGCACATTTATAAGACAAAGAGTAAGCTGGCAGATTGGACTAAATTACCTTTGTCTCTCATCGGCCGAATCCATTTATTCAAAATGATGGAATTACCTCTCTGGCTCTATGTTTTACAAATGTTGCCAGTGTGGGTAAAGCAGGAATACTGTTTAGAGTTAGATTCAGCCTTTCGGAAATTTATATGGAACAAAAAAGCACGACTAGCACTAAACAAACTGTGGTTGCCCTAGGCAGGGGGGAGGGTGGGATGGCATGCCCGAATATACCGAAATATAATTTAGCCAGCTTACTGTGGCATGAATGTGATTGGTTATACTTCTTGGAGATGTATTCCCCACCCTGCTTCTATGGGCATGGTGCAAACCATTGAATCTTGGTAATTTAATCCATGTTGCCAGCCACCAGTTACCAAGCTACACCCCCGGACCGCCCCTTTTATAAAGCCCCATGACTTGCATGTGACCCGGGGCTTTACGCGTGTCGCCGGGCCGTTTTAAAATAGGCCCGGCGCGTGTAAGGCCATTTACGCGCGTAACCCTTTTAAAATCCGGCCCATAATATTTACTTTAATTCACAAGGCTTTGAGTAATGACACCCTACCATGCATCATTTCTTTGCTCAAAATTAATAAATCAGTGAGAGATTTAAGATCCTCAGGGTGATGTTTACTGGACATTCCGATTTCCCAAGTAATACGTTTTAACAAAGTCTTGGGATAGAATGCAGTTGCCTGCCCAGAATTATTGAACTCTCTGCCTGAGTTTCTTAGAAAAGAAACAAGCTTGAAAACATTCAATAAGAACTTAAAGACTTACTTTTTATGAAGCTTTCAGGTGATTATTGACCCTTGCGCAAATGCAAACCTATTGCGATTGCTATCAAGTTGGTTAAGGCTCAACTTGATTATTAGATTAAGTTGTGAAAGGTATGAATCTAAGTAAGTTACAGCATGGCAAGTATAATAGATTATTTGTTGTAATGAATATTATGTATGTTATTATGTGAGCCACTAAGGACATAGAATTACACAGCATATATTAATTTTTTTAATAAAACACTATTATCCAGGTAGACTAGGCAAAGCTACTGCTATCCATGGGAATGAGTAAGAGTAAAAGGAAACTGATCTACTTTTTGGGATCTAGATTGGCTACTCTCAGAGACAGGAAGCTGGGCTCGAAGGATCTCAGTCTGACACAGTGTAGCATTCCTTATGTTCTTATGTAGGATATCATTCAGTTCGTATAATTTCCAAAGGGTAAAAGTGGCAGCTTATTCACTCAGTATGTGCATAGTGCGTGCAAGCTTCCATCCATAGTAACAGATGTAAGAGCCGTTGCAATGCCAGCCTGCTTGCATCAGCATCACAAGTTCAAAGCTTTCCTGATAACTGGATACACTTGGGTGAGTGCAACAAAATATATTATTCATTCATGCACTTCCTAGCATAGGGAGAGTTCCCTGCATTTACAGAAAAAAAAAAATAAGATCTGGCTGTAGTGTTCCAGTGTGCTTCAGAAATCAGGAACAAGTTTTAAGATTGAACTAAACACATTTATTAACACTGACTGTGCCATTCGGTCATGGTAGATGCTTTCATGCTTCCTAATCGGCCTGCGTGTGAGGAACCTGACCTCTTAATCCTGGTAACTTGGTAGTATTGTCTCCAAAATCTGAGGTGGGGTACAAATAGAAATGAACTAGTAGGAGCCACAAATAAATCTTGGTCAGGGTTATTGGGAAATGTCTCACCACAACATTACATTGGGAAGCACAAGAAGACCATGGATAGATGCCTTGCTTGCATTCTTTCTTGGAGAGAGAGAGAGTCCTGCAGCCTTGCGACACAGGAGACCAGGATCTGGGCTCATCAAGGAGGCGATGGGGCTCAGACCCCTAGAGGACTTAAGGATCTGCATAGCTTCTACGGTCACTACTGATTTTAAGGTGGCTTTGATGCTTAGCCCTGGAGGAGGATTTCTTCTAGGCCATCTTAAGTTCTGCCTCCCTTGAAATGCGCCAGTGAGATCTTTGAGAATCATCAAAGAGAAGTGAGCAGAGAGAAAAAAAAAGGAGAAAATACAACAAAATAAAAAAAACCAACCATAAAAAATTGCTTCCTGTTTTTCAGCTCTTTACACTTTCAAAGAGAGAATGGAAGAACTGCAAGAATGTTTGACTACAGTAAATTACGGCTTTACAATGAAATAAGTTCTTCTTAAAATGTCAACGCTAAAATCAGTCCATTAAATGTTTCACTTGTCCCAGCAGTTAAATCACTTGTCTGGAGCTCATGCCTGAACTGATATGCCAAAACCAGAATTTAGTTTCTGATTTTTTTTTTCACTAGTGTGTCTAACCTCACTTCACCTCAAATGTATGTGCCCTAACCAAATGCTTTCTACTTATTTTACTGCTGGGGGGAGCATAGGAAGGGATAGAGAGAGAACAGTCTGTGAAGAGATAAAATGATTTACTAGTTTACTGCTGTAAAACTCTAACACAATGGAAAACTCAACTAAGCATTAGCATTTTATTATGCATTGAAATGGTTTTCACAGCAAGAATGCCACAAATATACTGCTGTGCCTTCACTCTTCCCTTATGTACTCACACGGTTTTAAAGGAAGGATTGAATAATGAATTTTTATTGAAGCAATACCTAGTAGAAGTCATTGTAGAACCAGATGTATTGTTTGTTTGTTTTTTAGTACATTTCAAAAATTTGAAAATTGCTATTGATTTTCATGTGAACATCTATCTGTCTGTTACCAGAGCTGTCCAGGCCATGGTGCTGAAGGACAGTGAAATGCTCTTTAAGAAACTCCCGAGTTTATTAGATCGTTCTTGTTTGAATAAGACCTCTGATTTTTGTTATTTATGACTTACATTTTAGGATACAATTGGACTGCTTTCACTTTGCAATTCAGCACCTTTTTGTTGAAAGGAGCTTATTGACTGCTGGTAATTTGAGCCCTTTGATGACAAAGAACTAAAGAGGGATTGTTTCCTGGCATAGAAAGTTAATTTATTCCAATCACTAACAAAAAGTATAGAGAGGATTCTTTTCAATATCTATGTACTTCTTGGCTATGCAAACTACTTTTTTCTACAACAGTTATATGTAATCTCTCTGCCATTGTACAGTGATATCACTGCCTAAAATGAACTTGAAAATTTAAGGCTCTTGAAAACTGAAGTTGGTGTCCTGTTATCCCTACTTTACCCCTCTTTTTTAGGTTGCCAGCTGCCTACATTTATTCACAAAAGGCTAATCAGTAGTTTTGTTTTGTCTTTTTAATTAAAAATAAAATAAGAACAAAACATAACAAATGTCATTCTGAGTTAGACCAATAGTCTATCAAGGCCAGCATCTTGTCCTTGACAGTGGCCAACTTGGAACATTTGGAAATAACCAGCAGATCTAAATGGTGAGATCCATTCCTTGCTGCTCATTCCCATAAGTAAGAGATTGCATTCCTCATGTCTACCTGGATAACAGTTGAACCTGGACTCCAGAAACTAGTCCAAACATTTTAAAAATGTAGCTATTGTACTGGCCTTGTCCACATGCTCTGACAACAAATTCCATAGTTTAATTGTGCATTGACTGAACAAAAAAAACTTTTGTTTTAAATCTGCTACCATGGAATGTACTCTAGTCCTAGTGCTATTTAAAAGGATACATAACTGTTCCCTAGCAACTTTTCCATACTACTCATGATTTCATAAACCTCTATTTTATCTCCTCTCAGTCATCTCTTCTCCTTGCTCCACGAGGAGTCCTACCCTGTTTAACCTTTCCATCCCCCTTATCCTTTTGTTATGGTTCTGGTCCAGGCAGAGCTTGGGGAACACCACCCCTGGAGTGGTACAGGGCAGCAGGGTGAGGTTGGATGAAAGCTTGGATAGTCTGCTGAAGTTGGAGCAAGGCTTGGACAGTCTGGCAATGCTGGAGCAAGTCCTGGACAGCCTGGTACAGTGGAAGCAAGGCTTGGAAATATTGGTAAGACTGGTACCAGGCTTGGACTGAACAGAGTGCAGGTAAGGCTGGAATCAAGGCTTGGACTGGAACAGCATGCAGGTAAGGCTGGAACTGAGGCTTAGACCAGAACCTCATTGCGGTAAAACTGGGACTGACTAAGACAGAACAGGCGAGACAAGGACAACACAGAACATGGAATATAAAGTCCAAAGGCAATAAGAGAGGAAGGCCCCGAGGGTCAGAACAAGGAGAGGCCTAGATATGCCATAGAACAAGGCTAGGCCTTTACAGGCCAGAAGTCAGGGCAAGAGGCAAGAAGGCACAAAAGGCACAAGGCAAAGGTCAGAAGACCCAAGGGCCACAAGGCAAGGCAAAGCAAGGAAAAGATCAGAAGGCTCAGGGGGTCACGAGGCAAGACAAAGCAAGGTTGAGGTCAGAAGGCCCGGAGGCCATGAGGCAAGGCAAGGCTGAGGTCAGAAGGCCCAGAGGCAATAAGGATTGGCCTGGGTAGGCCGCAAGACAAAAATGGCAGATGCATCTTGGGACTGGCAAGGCAGGGTTATGTAGGGTTGGAGTCTGGCTATGATGCAGGAGGGAGGAGGGAGGAACTTGGCCAGCCTGGAGGGTAGGCTCGTCGAGGTCCCTGGTGGAGAGGCTCAAGTAAGCATTATTAAAGATCTAACGTTTTCTTTTAGATGGATAGAGAATCTGGAAATTTCTAAAAGATTTCTGAATTTGCAATTACTTAATTTTCCAGTCATCAAATTTCTCTCCCCTACTGAGCTCTTTAAATCTTATATGAAGGAGGTGTTACATATGCCTGAAGCTACTCTACCTTCTATTGGGAAAATTATTTCTGCCTAAGAAAACTTTGGAATAAGGTTCAGCAGATATATCTATTGATATATCTGGTTTCTTGGAGACGTCGCATGAGGAAATTTCCTTTAGAGCAGCTCTGCTTGTTTCCTTTACATTTCCACAAGATCGTAACAACATGCTTCATCTCTCACCATGAAGCATTATTTAAAGGACAGAAACTTTGGATATTTGGATATTTCCTGACCTCACAAAGGCAATTACTGTAGGAAAATGTTTCTGGAAATGAAACCTGGAGTTCTGTCCTTAGGAGCCATTTGTGCAATTAGACATCCTTGTGAATGTCTTGTGACTCAAGATGCTACTAAAGTTTTCTTCAGTGATCCATCACAATTGAGAGAGTTTATTGACTCTAGGTGGAATGTAATATCTTAGTGTGCGCCAGCTTGTAACATAAGTTTTGGGGGGCAGTGGGTTTTGCTCAGTAGAACTCGTTTTTTCTTTTTATGATATTTGACTTGTGGTCCCAGGGCCTATTTCTGTTCCCTTCCATTGTAGTGGTCTAATGGGGATTTGTGCAATAATTGGTAATTCTTTTGTAATATTGATAGTGTTTTCTTCTTTATTTGATAGTATATTTTCCTTTTTTTTTTTTTTCAAATATGTTGATATTTGTATTTGTCAAAGTTGAATAAAAATAAAGATTTTTAAAAAGTGTTACATTGATTATTGTTTTTCTACCAAATCTCCAAGATGTCTTTTGGGTTTGATTTCCAAAGTGATTTATGCACGTATAACTCTGTTTTATGCATGTAAGTGGCAATTTTTTTTTTAAATCAATTGGGCCAGATATGTTATATCTGTTTTCTAATGATTTTAATATTGTAAATCACCCATATTTACGCAGTTTAGAAATGATTTTAATTAAACAAAAGCACATGTGCAACTTGGTTTCACATGCAGTTTTATGTGAACTGAGAAGAGGTGTTCCGGGGGGGGGGGCGGGGGAAGAGTTGGGACTTATATGCATACTTTTTGATTTGAAAACTAATGGGCCTGATTTTCAAAAACATTTACATGCTTACAACTGGGTTTTACATGTGTAAATGCACTTTAACCATCTAAGTGGGCTTTTGAGAATTGCTGCAATATATGTCACCCATGTTAAGAGCACTTAATTTGGGTAACTGGATTTTGATAATGAGTATGATAGCATGTTACATTTACATGCATAACTCCTGATTGTGCATAAGTTACCTCTACCAAGTTATGCCCTGCTTGGAGCAGGTGTAACTTGGTGTGAGGTCATTTGTGTATGTACTCAGTCAATAACTCAAGGATCTTTAAAGCACATTTATGCATGTAAGTTTGCTTAGAAAAGACTTGGTGAAGTCTATGGGCTATTATAAAATTACCCTCCCTATGTCAGTACTTTCATTTAGTGCCATACATTCTAACTCTCCAGTCAGGGACAGTAACTTTCAAGCCAGCATCTGGGTGCACATTGCCATGTGTACATCGGCACGTGTGTGCCTACTTTTAAGTGTGCGTGCACATGGGTGCACAAATCCTGTTTCTACCGCATAAGTTGTGGGATAAGTAAACTTATGCAGCACTAGACCTGGGTGCGCCCAGACACATAAGTATTTGCATGCACATCTCCAGGCCCTACCTCCAAACACCCATTGTCCTGCCCAAACTCCGCCCAGACCACACCCCTTTTTTTAATCAGAGCAAGTTATGCACGCTGCGGGAGTTATGCACATTTCTGGGTGGCTTTTATGTTTCAACAATTTTTATTGCAGTGTTAATAACAACTCGGCTTGGGGAAACTTCTCCAGCCGATAAATACAACACCACCAAACAGTGTACAATAGATAATACATATAGTTTCCCATAAGTCTCCCCCCCCCCCCCCCCCAAACACCATGCTCATACAGTCCAACGCAAATTACGGTAGTTCACTATGTTGTTTGTAATCCTGTGGTGACAAGACCAGCAATCAAGGGTCAGATGTTCACAATAAGACTCCGGGAACGGTGCGGCAATAATTGAAAGTATTTCTCCCATATCAGCATAAATAACCTCCGATGAATCGGTGAAGTAGTGGATGCCATATGTTCCATTTGCATCAGGCGGTGCAGAGAGTTCCTCCACATCCAAAACGTTGGCCCTTCAGCCCCTTGCATAGCACGAGGATGAGGTGTTATGCCTTCCGCACTAACATGCAAGTACCTCTCCCCTGCACAGTTAAGGGGGGAATATTATCAAACAAAATTGCCTCTGGAGTTACAGGGATGACCGTATTGAATAGATCAGCAAGATACTGCGTGATACGATCCCAGAGGCTTTAATCTGGACGCATCCCCAAAACATGTGGTGGATGGAACCCGGGGCCACATTGCATTTAGAACACATTGCACTGTCAGATAAGTTGGCAAGAAACAGTTCTCGGGGGGAAAGATACGCTCTGTGAAAAAACTTAAATTGCATTTCCCTGTAGTACATATTGGTGGTTATTGTGGCAATACGTCGGAGACCAGAATGTAATGTAGACGGAGCAAGAGCAAGATGCCCATCTTTATTCCATCGTTCGGCCAGCATGGCGCAGATGTCCATCCGAGCATGAGCTCTCAAACTTTTGTAATATGTAGACAGATACAGTACCAGATCGATCCAAGAGGAGAAGAGAATCCAGAGACTGAAACACTATAGGCTGTCGGGCCTCGGGAGGTATAGAGCGGATATAATGTTGCACCTGCAAATATGAAACACTTGGGACGGGTGAATAGCATACAATTCCCTCAACTGTTGAAAGGTAAGAATCTTCCCATCCCCGTCAAGCATATGGCCCAATTGCACAAGACCCTTAATAGCCCAAAGAGCAAAAGCCCGAGAATGCTGGGTGGCTTTTAAAATACAGTGGGCGGGCACAAGCCTGACTTGTATGGGCATCCCCTAATAGATGCGCGCGCTGGGCTTTTAAAATCCACGTTTTAAGGGTAATTTTCCAAAGGATTTACGCGCTTAAAACTGGGTTTTACATGTCCCAACATATAATCTAAGGTCAGAAGATGTAGAATTATTAGTCCTGCCCTCACTTAGACGGTAAGTTTCATACTGCGCGCAGGTGCATATGTATGCGTGTGCCGGCTCGCACAAATGGATGTGGCCATTTTATAACATATGTACGCATAAGTGTGCAGTGTATAAAATTGGCTGTACGCATGTACGTGTGTGCACAATTTTATATGGACATGTACATGCAAATGCCGGCTGTACCACGTAAGTTTGCCCCGATAACGCATAGGACTTCTTAACCCCCTAGCTATATAAGCCTCCCTTTTACCCTGTTAGCTCCGACCCTACAAAACCCGCTGACTAGCCCTGATATTTTTATTTTAAAACTTACACGCCATCCATAGCAGAAGTATAGTTCCGTGGTAGGGGACCCCGGCACGTGCTTGTGTGCGTAAATACTCACACGCATGCTTCAGGTTTCAGACCTGGAATGCCCATGCCCTGCCCAGATCCTGCCCCTTTTTTTGGCTTTTCAATTTGTGCGCATACTGGGAGATATGCGCGTACTCGGGTGCTTCTTAAAATCCATGCGGCGCACGCTGACCAGAGACATATGCGTATATCTCTTGGCTTTGGCACGCGTAGGGCTTGAAGCCCATTTCTAAAAGAGCTTTCTCCTCTGCGGCTCCTGAAATGTGGTCCATACAACTGAGAACATGATGTAAAAATGTTCAGGAAAAGCTTAAAAGCCATACTCTTTCAGGATGTTTTAAATTCATTTTTATTCAGTAATTGTTTTTATAATGTGAATGTATTCTGCATAACATTTTATGAATGTAGACCTGTAACCCGCCCTGAACAATTCTATTGGAGAAGCGGGATATAAATTTCATTAATAAATAAATAAATAAGTAAATGCACTTTACATATGTAAATGGGCTTTTGAAAACTACTGCAATTTATTCCATTGAATTGTCCATAGGATTTACATGCGTAAGTGCCTTAATGGGCTTTTGAAAATTGCTATGATAGTATGTTACATTTACACATATAACTCCTTTGAAAATTATTTTTAGACTTCTGGCATTCGCATATTGACACCTCAACATAGTGTTTTTCTTTCTATTTGCAATTTTCTTATTATTAGCAATAGATTTAGTCATTTCAGAATCATTCAATATTTATCTGCTCTTCATTTAAATCCACCCGAGCTACCTCAGATTGTCCCACATTCTTTCTATCAGGATATTTTAATTTCCAAGTTTTTAAAGTATCCTTTGAAAATATTTCACTCTGAATCATGGTCTGCTGGGCAACTGTCAGGTTTCCCCCATGAACTGGTTTAAAAACCATTCTATCTCCTTGTTAATTGTTAGTGCCAGCAGCCAGGTTCTATTCTGATTAAGGTAGCGCATTCTGTTGGAATCCCCCTTTCCCTCTAGTTCCCCAGTGCCTAATGTATCTGATGTTATGGCCGCCAGCCGCAGCAGGCCACGACCGGGACCGACTGTCATGGCCGCCGGCCGCGGCAGTCCACGGCCGGGACCAAGTACTCACCCGCGGCAATGGGTTGGTCCCGAGGCTCCTGCAGGAGCAGGCAGCCTTCTTCGATGCTCTCCTCATAGCCATGTCCACTGCTGAGGCCGGTCGCAGGGCCCTGCACGGCCGGGATGACTCCGCCCCCTTCTGGCTGAAGATAAGATTTAAAGGGGCCATGACAGGAAGTTGTCATGGCTCCTTCCCGGGACTCCTCCCTCGTTTTGGATATTTAAGGCAAGGTCTGCTCCTCAGACCTTGCCTTGGTATTGAGGCTCTGTGCTTGGTTTCTGGTGCTCCGTGTTCCTGGACTTGCTCTGTTCTTCGTCCCGCTTCTGCTCCTCCTCTCCGTTGGATTGATTCTTTGGCTCCAGACCTTCGGACCGGCTGTAGTGATTCTCTTGCATTGACTCGGATCGGCTTTGGACCCTTCTCCTGTGTTGCCCCGGACTGGCTTCGGACCACTCTCCCGTCTGTTCCTGGACCGGCTCTCGACTTCTCTCTGGACTTCGACCCTTGGCCCGGCTTTGGACTATCTGACTTCTACTCCCAGACTATCTACGACCAGCTGGAGGTGCCAGCCATCTGGAATCCACTACCTGCAAGAGGCGCCTGCATCCAGACCTTCATTAGTCTTCAGGGAGTTTCTTAAGTCCCAGCGGCCAGATCCAGTGGCTGTCATGGTACATGTGGATATCAGTGACATAGGGGGGATCTCGAGCTTCCAGGCTTATCGCATCAAGCCTTGCCCTCCGACGGTAGAGACCTATAGGGTTACTCGTCCATTTGAGTAATGCCTACTCTACCTTGGAACAGGGGTCCACCTTCTGAAATGCAACATCTGAAGCACTCCTTTCTGTACCATTGTCTCATCCATGTATTGAGACTCTGGAGTTCAGCTTGCCTCTGAAGCAATACGTGTGGCCTTGAGAGCATTTCTGTGAATGCTACCCTGGTGGTTCTGGATTTCAATCTCCTACCTAGAAGCCTAAATTAGGCCTCCAGAACCTACCTATGTCACTGATATCCACATGTACCATGACAGCCAGTTGCAGTCCAGCACTCGAAAATACTGTCTAGGTGAGATGTGAGATGAGATCTGCTACCTACACACACTAGGCAGGCAAGGCGTTCCTCAGTCTTCATAGCCACCAGCCACTCAGCTATCGAAATTCCTAATGATTGAATCACCATTAAGAATGTAAGTCTTATTCCTACCCTTCTGGACACATACTCATAGAGACACATGCTTGATGTGAGAGGATCATCTAGAAGGCAGGGCCCAGCTACAGTAGCACTTCCAGGTATTCCATGATGATCATCTCCTTCCTGGTTTCCTTGCTCCTCCAAAGCAGCACAGGGTCTGCCAGACTGGAGGTGGACCACTCTACTATGTCCTGGAAGGACTCTTCATATATACCTCTCTGCCTGCCTCTGCTCCTCCAGGGTCTGCTACGTGATCTAAAATAAAATAAAAAAGGTTGGGGAAGGGGAGCCAGGAATGGATCAGCCTGCTTGCAAAATGGAATTATTTGGCATCCCTATAATTTCTGCGTTCAATTTATTATTATTATGCCAAACCAAGGCATCAGAACATTATCAAAATACATGCATGAACTAAAATGAAGGGCAAAGGGGTTTATTTTTATATGTGGTAAGTGTGACACCTTCCCTTTAATGCTGACCCATGCAACAAACTTTCCTTGAGTACAATTAGCATTGGGATTATTCATAAATAAAACCAGTACAGAGATTAAACAACAAGTTATACACACAAAATCAAAGAATACCATTAATGTATTCAAGCGTGTCAGAAGAAAGTAGGTGTGGTGCTCCGACTGTGAGCTGAAAACAGTGATAAATCTCACATGGTGAATTCTCGAGCTACATCTTCCATGCTCTCTCTCCTGCAGTCTAACTCCTCATCAACAACCACCAGTTCAATAATAAATTGAAAACGTGCCTCCCGTCTGGAACATTTATTAGTATAACGATGAAACAGGCTGCATGGCTTGGTAATAAAAGCTGCAATCAATTCAATAGAAATCCTAAAAAGTATGTATACATTAATTTAATGACTTCTGCCAAGTTTTACTTCCCCTCAAATGCTCATTTTATGCACCAATGAATGCAAATGGTTTACAATGCAGTCTTAACTTATTAAATAAAATCCCCAGGGCTAGAGGCCCAGAATAAGAAAGGATGGAGAGGAAGGTGCAATATGGATTAGGGTTGCCAACTGCCTCCATTTTTTAGGACAGGTCCAATCTGTCCTGGTTTTATTCCAACTGCATTAATAACCTTGATATCTTGCTTTTCTTAGGGAAATCTGGTTCATTTTTAGACCGTTGCCCACTGATCTCACCTGAAGTTTGGGATCAAGCAACAAGCACAAACTTTGTTCCCTTGTCTGAAGGTAATTAAGAAAAGAATAATCTAAACAAAGTTCATGACAATATATCATAAATGAAAAACAGTGCATAAGGATATTAAATATTCATGTGCATATCTTAATCCTGGATAGAGAGGAAGTTAGGCAGAGTACATTGTACAGTGCAAAAAGGCCATCAAAAGTGTCCACTGAAACAGGAGACACTGCAAAATACTGCTCTGCTAGGAGGTGAGAATGCATTGTTGATGAGAATAGGACCCCACAGTCTAAGGGTATCTCCCTTTCTGTTTGCTGCATTCTGATCTCATAGGTGGCTGCTTTTGCAAGAACCAGGAGCAAGTTGATGGAGAGGTCCTTTGATCCTGTATTTCAGAGCCTTAGGCATGATGAGTCCCAAAATAAAAAGATAGGGAGAGAAATGGGGCCAGGACTTAGGTAACAGATTTTTAAGAAACTAAAAATGGGCAGCAGTCTGTTGCAAAATAAAAAGATAAAAATCATGGACTCCATTCTACTATAGAAGAAGCAGGAATGCCAAGAGTCTGTGAAGCATGCTGAGGACTCACCTGTGCACTAATGCTCTCCAGCTTAATTCCAGCTGGGTCTTGGAACATGCAGCGACTAGCAGGTTGTCCACCAGAAATTCTTACCCTCGGATAACAGGAGAGCATTCCTCCAGGACATACATATTAAGAAAAGTCAACAAGTTCACTGTCAAATCAGACTCAGGCATGGTGGCCTTCACACAGATCACTTTGGGCTTGTATATCGCAGTTAACAGTATGATCATACCATAGAATATGGGCATAAGGTGACTGGGAAAAACTGCCACACCACTTCACTGGAGAGATATGAGTTTCCTGGAGAAAACCCAAAACTTTTCAGGTGTTTTTATTCCATTCAGAATGAACCAAAAATAGCCTCATTGTGGTATTTGTTAGAAATGAATGCACATCTCCACTATTTATTGATAATTTTTCCATAGACACAAAAGAAAGCCTTTAGTAAATAACCCTCTTAGATTGTAAGCCTTTCAGGGCAGGGAAATACCTACAGTACCTGAAATATAACTTGTCATGTGAAATTCGCAATATCGAGTGATATTTAGGCCTGTTTGTCAACAGTTAGTTGCTGGCTATTTAGTAGTGCTCTGGTTCTCAATTTATGAAAAACCGAGAACTTATGGTGTTCTCAAAAAACTTGGCCTGAGGACCTCCTGTATAATCCCAAAAGATGGGGTAAATATAGAGGTCCATATTCAAAAGCCATTTAGACGGAGAACATAATAGTTATCCATCTAAATGGCTTACATGGCTATATTCAGCTTTTATCCGTCTAAACTAGTTACCCGGCTAGAGTTTAGCCAGATAAAAAAGGAACATTTCATGGGTGTTCTGAGGAGGGGTTCAGTTATCTGGCTAACCTAGATGAATATTGGGTTTCTTCTGCACTCAGGCAGGCCAATCCACACAAGTGGGTTATGCATCTCCACCAACAGATGGAGGTGGAGTAAAGCTAAAGTCACAGACATATAGCCGTGCCCCGACATCAGCCCACCAGTATTCTCCATTTCCAGCAGATGGTGGACATGCATTTCCTTACTGGGGATCGCTTGTAGTAAAAAAAAAAAAAAAAAAAGAAAAGGGAAATTAAGAAGAAAAAGTTAGATTGCACCATTTGAACTCCTGAGGTGACACCAATGGGTTCCTCCCTTAGTTGTGCGCCTTCAGTCCAGCAGCGTTTTCAGGTGTGCACTTAAAAAAAAAAAAAAAAAAAAAAGGTGAAGTGGTTGAAGGATGAGGGAAGCTTGGTGGTGAAGGCTTTCGCCCTCTCCCTCCGTAGCCAGAGACCCATTCGTGTTCTCAGCCAGAGAGGGCTGAGCTCAGGTAAAAAAAAAAAAGAGAGAGAGAGAAAAAGAAGACAGAGACTAGGAATTTTTTATTTCCCCTATTCTTTTCTTACCAAGTCATCTTCCCTTGGCATTAGTGATCGGATTCTTTTCTCTTCTCTGGGGAGTTTAATGAGGTGCGGAGGCGTCACAGGTTCAGCAGGTTAAACAGTATTTGGCTAGGCTCCTCTCCCAGACTTAGTCTCTTCGTGCCGTGTTGTATGATGTGGTGGCATTTTCGCATGCTCGCATGTGCGCCTTCTCACTCCACGGCAGTATAATGATGTCGGCGAGCATGTGCATGCCTACTTGTGCACACAAAGTTGTGGCCTATATTTGAGCGTGCACTTGTGCATCAGGGTTTTTCCTGGGTGTGTACTTCTGCGGTTTGCCGGTTATTGAGCACATACTGAAAGCGTACTTGAGGGTGTACTGTGCACATACTTGAGCACATATCTTATTTGGGCACACAAGAAAATGGTACGAGGCAGTATGGTGCTGGTGACAAAGAAGTCTAAGTGCTTAGCGATCTGTGCTGCTTGCCATAAAAGGGCAATACAGCCAGGGATTTCTGCGAGTCTGTGTCAGCACTGCCTGGATGTTCAAGGTGATTTGCCTCCTACTTATTTTGTCAATGCTGGTCCATCCCCTCGGACAGAGAGGAGTGGGGCTGAAAGGGACAATGAGGGTGTCCCATTCTTCTCTTGACCCTATGACAGAGATGTTTTCAGGGGATGTTTGGTCAGAGGACATCAGGTTGGAGCCTCTGGTGCCTGGTATGGACCCATCCTCCTTTTCCTGGGTAGTATTTTTTCAGGGACCACAGACCTTTCTGCAGGGGTGCCCAGCAGAGATGGCAAAGCAATGCCTTCTAAGTCAAGGTCGCATACTCGGGGTTTCCACTTGTCTGCCACCGCATACAAGCACCGCAACTCAGCGGTCCCTGATGATATTCAGGAGGATGTGGATAAGATGATTCTGAAGAGGATTTGGGCTTCTCCCCTCTGGAAGAGGGGGAAATTTCCCCAGAATTAGAGCCACATAGAATTCTGCTACATTTCTTTCATAGAAATGAGTTGCCAAGCCTGTTATCTCAGACTCTGAAGACGCTAGATGTGGCTGGGGGTGACTCTATGGGTGCGCTAAAGAAGGATCATATTTTGGTCACCCTACGCAAAGCATCATGTTTCTTTCCTTTCCTGGATGCAAATCAAAAGTTGATTGACCTTGAATGGAGCGCTCCAGAAGCAAATTTTAAAGGGGGGAATGCTTTGGCAGCTCTGTACCCTTTGGATCCGACAGCAAGGGAACAGTTGTGTTTCTGAAAGGTGTATGAACTGATATGTTCTGTGACCAAGCAGACCACCATTCTAGTGGAAGGAGGGGCAGCTTTAAAGGATGCTCAGGATAGGAGAGTTGAAGCTATCCTTAAGCAGGCTTTTAAGGCCTTGGTGATGAATTTGCAAATTGCCTCTTTTTGCTCCTGGGTAGCTTGGGCTAGTCTATGTCACTCTCAGGAGACTGATGGGGCGGGGTCGAATAGTACAGTGGTAATGGAATCGGGAGCCATCTTCTTAGCTGAAGCAGGTTGTGACCTTGTTCGCAATGCTGCCAGAGGAGTGGCTTCTGTGATGGCATCTAGGCAACAGCTGTGACTGTGAAATTGGTTGGTGAACACAATTTCTAAGTCCAATCTCATGAGGTTATCTTTTAAGGGTTCTCTTTTATTTGGCAGTGAGTTGGAGAAAATGGCAAATAGATTGGGGGGGGGGGGGAAACCAGCCTCTCATTTGCCAGAGGATAAGAGGGTGGCATGCTACAGACTATAGTTTTTCATCCCTATAGGGCAGAAACTACTCAGAGGTCTCGACTTTTGAGAAGGTCTTAGTTCTTTTGACCCCAAAATCCTCAGAAGAATGTGGGCTCCGGTTGCAGAGCACCTCAATCTTCACAATGAAGATGTGTATACTCATCTGCTGGGGCAGGAGATAGGTGGGTGTCTATCTCACTTTTATCAGAGGTGGGTCCAGATTACATCGGACCAATGAGTCCTGGAAGTGATAAGAGAAGGCTATGCTCTAGAGATTCTTCATATTCCTCTAGGTGCCCTTTATGGTCTCTCCCTGCAACTCTCTACAGAAGAGGGTGGCAATGGAGACTACCTTAAGGAGGCTGTTGGACTTAAAGGCTGTAATGCCTGTTCCCGAATCACAAGAAAATACGGGCTACTGTTCCATTAATTTTGTCGTACCCAAAAAGGAAGGATCCTGCCAGCCCATCCTGGATCTCAAAAGGAGTCAATCGACTCAGGCTTGGACGGAGATTGAAAGAGAGGCAGCAAAGAGTTGCAGTTTGGTCTCCTTATTACATATGCCATCTTCGTCTCCTAATGTATGGACAATATTGAGAGATCATAAGATAATCTCCCATACTCTTAGAATTTGGCAGATGGCTCAGCACCTTCTCACTGGACTAGGGGATCTCAAAACCTAAATGATTTCTCTGATATGCAACCCACAGTTTTCACCTAGTACATTTTCCCCAGACATGGAACACTGGGCAACAGATGGCCTAAGGACTTTAGGGCAGCTGGTCGAAGATGGTTGTATAGGGCCTTTCACGGACCCCTAGGAACTTCTCATGCCATCACTCTGCCCCATACCATCCTGCACTCCCACCTGATTAGGCCAGAAAACACTAATGAAGTCTGAGGCTTAAAGAAGATAGGATAGAATTTCCAGTATAAACCCAGTGCCAAGAGTTCAGCAAACACGGACCCCTAGGAACTTCTCATGCCATCACTCTGCCCCATACCATCCTGCACTCCCACCTGATTAGGCCAGAAAACACTAATGAAGTCTGAGGCTTAAAGAAGATAGGATAGAATTTCCAGTATAAACCCAGTGCCAAGAGTTCAGCAAACATAGTCTGTGTCCAGAAAACCTCCTCCAATAATGGGTGCAAAGCAGAACTAATAGACTCCCTCTTCAACTTGCCATACCAAAAAAATATTGGGGTAGATTTTCAAAGCAGCGTGCGGGCGTACATGTGCGTGCGCTACCCGGTGCGCACACATGTACGCCCGATTTTATAACTTGCGTGCGCAGGCGTGTATAAGTTATAAAATCAGGAGTCAGTGCACGCAAGGGAGTGCACAATTGTGCACCTTGCACGTGCCGAGCCGCACTGCCTTCCCCTATTCCCTCCCCCTAACCTAACCTTCCCACCCCTTCCCCTAACCTTTCCCCCCCCCCTTAGCCCTACTCTAACCCCCCGAAAACTGTTATCTAACCTTTTGCGCCTGCCTGGAGGCAGGCGCAGTTTGCACACGCCGGCAGCCTGCCGGCACGTGATCCTCCAACACAGCAGCAATGGCCGTTGTGTCGGAGGCCTCTGGCCCCACCCCCACATCGCCCCTTTTTGCAAGCCCTGGGACTTACACGTGTTCCAGGGCTTTAAGCGTGTCGCCGGGCCTTTTTAAACTAGGCCCGGCATGCGTAACCCCCCCTACGCGCATAAATCCTCTGGATTTACGCACGCAGGGCTTTTAAAATCCGGCCCATTGATACTTTGATGCACTTCAGTAACAGCAACATGCACACCCTTCACTATGAGACACACTGTGATGCAGCATAAAATCCTGCAAAAAAAATCACTCAGGACCTACATAGTAAATCTATCATACCAAAACAGCACTAATTCCAGGAACTCAAACAGCAACAACTCTACCTATGAAAAGGCAAGGGGCCTTGAATACAATATATCTCTTATTGGAATTTAAAACAAGCAGAAATGCTGCAGAGCCTTATACAGAATCTACAAGCTAGAAGAATATCAGACTTGTATCGTACATACACAGAGCACAGGCATATCCCCAACAAATTCAGAATAAGTGACCATAATGGGAAATAGGCAAATACAAGCAAAAACAGACTGTGCATGCAGTGCAACCTCAGAGAACTAGAAACAGAAATGTATTTCCTCTGTATTTTGCAAATTGCAAAAATTTCAGAGATGTACAGTCCCCAGGTTAACATATTCCATTCACTAAAATGAAAATAAAATGCCTTTCTCTACCTTTTTTGTCTGGACATTTTATTTGTGGAACCATTTAAGTTCTCATCTCTTTTTTTCTGCTTTCCCATTGTCAGGCTATTAACTCCTTTTTCAGGCTATCCTGTTCATTTTCAGTTTCTTCTCTCTCCCCCCACCCCCCCACCCCCCCTGTCTTTACTTCCTTCCCTACATCTCTGATCTTTCCCTGGCATCTCATTTTTCTCCTTTTCTCTCTCTTAGTTGGATTTCATCCCTCCTTCTCACCCTCTAGTTCTAACTTCCAGCTCTATTCCTCTCCACCTCTACCCTCTATTGCTCTCTCTCAGTCCACTCTCCCTTTTTGGGTTGCTCCTATCACCATCTCCAGCTATCTGGTTCTCCTGTCCTGTTCCTTAACAGCTGCTTCCTTTCTTGCTTTCTGAAACCCCATCCTCTCCCTCAACTAACAACATCCTTCACTTTCTATTCTTTCCTTTCCCTTCCTCCCTACTCTCCTCCACCTCTTTATCCTTCAACCCCCTTCCTTTCCATCTTCTTCCTTCCCTTCTCCCTTCTACCATCCCTCACCCCCAATCCCCCTCACTTTACACATTCCCCTCGTCTCCTTCCATTCTCCCCCCTCTCACCTTCCATTCCCCCGATCTTCCAGCTTCCCCTCCCAACCCTTCAACTTCCACTCAACCTCCTTTCTCAACTTCCAGTCCTCCTATACCTTTTGCACTCCCCTTTCTCACCTAACCCTTTTCATCTTCCCCCCTGATTTTTCATCCTACAACCTCTCTCACCTTCCATCCTACACTATTTTACCTTTTAACCCCCTCCCTTTCCATACTCTCCTCCCTCATCTTATGTTCTTCCCCTCCCCTACCATCCAGCCTCCCCTTCCCTCCCCTTCTATCCTTTCCTTTCCTTTCCCTCCCCTTCCAACCCCCATCCTCCGCAAACCTTCTATTCTTCTCCATCTTCTCCCTTACCTTCCCTTTCTTTCCAACCTGCCTGTCTCATAGGCCAACAAGCAGAAGAGCCGAGCCAGTGGCCATTGCTTCTGTTTTCCTCCTCATGCCACCAGCTCCTCTCCCTCCTGTGCAAATCTGATGTTTTTGGACCATCCAGGCAGGAGGGACAGTAGCCAGCAGCAAAAGGAGGAAGTTAGAAGCATTGGTCACCAGCTCTACTCTTCAGTGTCTTAGGCCGTGGGGTGCAACTGTTAATCTTCAGCCCCATAGCATGGAAAATCTCAGGAAGAGGAGGAGCAGCAGCAGAAGCCATTTTGAAAAATGGCGCCGGCTGAAGACAACACGATTCAATTGCAGGAGGCCGTTCCGGACCGCTGCCGTTCCGGACCGCCGCTGGACCCCCAGGTAATTTAAGGCATTTGGGGGGGGGTTCGGGAGGGTGGGGGATTTAATTTAAAGGGTCGGGGGTGGGTTTTAGGGGGTTTTAGTGTGCCGGCTCATGATTTTCACGATACTCACGATACTTTAAACACCCAAACGGCAACAATACGATTCCCTCCCCCTCCCAGCCGAAATCGTTAAGACGATCGAGGACACGATTCACATCTCTAATAGATAGTAGATTTTAATTAAAAATTGTAAACTAAGGGCTTTTCATGTATGTATGGTTGCATGATATGTCACCTGTCCTGTTTATGCATCACTTTAAAAAATAAATCAGCAAAAGGATTATAGCAATAAAATGTACTATGAAATAAAAGGCCAAAAACTATTATTATATATATGTATATAGTTTACTCCTTATTCAGTGGCTGTTTGGCTCTTCTTGCCTTGTTTCTTGTATTCTTGGAATATTTCTTGTCGCTGTCCAGCAATAGCCTGCAAGCATTAATGGGCTCTATTTGTCCTGATACCATTTTTCCATTGCTGCAATGTCCTAGTGAAATTGCTTGCCATACTCATCGCTCATTGCTCCACTGTTTGGTGGGAAAAAACCTAGATGAGAGAGCAAAAAATGTATCTTTAGTGACATGTTATAGCCACAGCTTTTGAATGCCTTATAGTTGTCTGCCTTGTTGTTTCCAAGAAATTTGTTACCAATAACTGAAAGGCTTTCCACATTGTCTCTTCCGTGCCACGCGATGAACAGTTAAATGCATCATCTCAAAGACGTTCACGAAATCTGAGGGCCAACAAAGATACCTTCCTTTATCTTGGCTTCACTTAACCTTGGAAATTTACCACTGAGGTATTTGAAGGCTGATTGAGTTTTATCCATGACCTTGATGAAGTTCTTCATCAGATCCAGCTTATGTTGGCGCATGCATGTTATAAAATATGGTTCCCGCACATACATTTTAAAATCCGCTCGCTCATGTGCAGGCGGGTCAGTTCTCACGCACGGCAACGCAAGTAGGCCTTCCCCACAGAGGCGTTCCTAGAGTATTTGGCACCTGGGGCGGATACTTCTTTGGCACCCCTCCCTCAATATATAATTTACAAATTTCCTAAACAGTGATAAAATATTTCAAAACAGCAGGCACATCAAATAACACTCAATAATTAAAACTAATAAGGATTTTAAAAATCTCCTGCTCTCCATATCTGTCATGCTAAGATTGTTGTAGAGTGGGGGCACGCATGCACACACACACACACACACACCCCAAAATATGCTCCCTCTCTCTCTCATACAAACATATATGCTTGGTGAGAGACAGAGGGAGCATGTGTGTGTATTACGGACACACAACCAGACATGCTTTTTCCATCTCTCTCTCTCACAAACACACACACACACTCACATATTTCCTCTGTGTCTCTCACACGCTAACACACACACACACACACATACACACTTCCTCTCTCTCACTCTCTCTCACACGCACACATGCAGACAAAAAGTGAACTAGAAACCACAAGCCAGATTCTGTTTGCAGTGCAACAATAGACAAGCAGAAAATCACTATTCCTCAAAACAATACAATCAAGAAATGTAAATCAATAAGAATACTAAAACCATACTAAAAAATATACATTTAAAATCAGCTGATGAATAGAATAATATTCAATAATTAGAAGCTCCTGTACAAATTTTTAAATATTTCCTAAACATTGATAAAATATTTCAAAACAGCAGACATCAAATAACATCCAGTAATTAAAACTAATAAGGATTTTAAAAATCCCCACTCTCCATACCTGTCACCCTGAGATTGTCGTGAACTGGGGGTACACACACACACACACAGACACAAACAAAATATGCTCCCTCTATCTCTCATACACATGCACGCTTGGTGAGAGACAGAAGGAGCTTGAGTGTGTGTGTGTGTGTGTGTGTGAGTGAAAGAGACAGACACACACGTTTCTTCCATCTCTCTGTCACACATACATGTTTCTTCTTTATCTCTCACACAGGATTCCAGTCTCACCCATGCATGCACGCACACACACACTCATACTCACATGCTTCCTCTCTCTCACATCCACCCCTGCTTACAGGCATCCTCTCTCACACACACACACACACACACACCCTCTCATACACATCCACAGTCACACACACCCTCATATACCCTCGTAAACACACACCCTCATACACACACACACACATACACACACCCACATCCCCAAACACCCTCATACACATACACCCACTCTCATACACCACACACACACCCTCATATATACACACACACAGACACACACACCCACACTGGCACTTATTCTCAAAGGGCCAGTCTCTCCCTTCTTCGCACTGCAGGGCCTCTTCTGCTGCCGGCTTCCGGAACACCGGCGGCAACGCTAGGTCTGTTCTTTGTTGCCATGCTGGCTCCAGGAAATGCCGGTGGCGCCTCTAGCCTCTGCCACCATAGCTCCTTGCTTTTGCCGGCAGGGTTTCCCCCGCTATGTCACCGTTCCATTCAGCTGCAGGACCTTCCCGCCGGTGGCAATGGCACCCCTCTCCCTTTTGCCACTTGGGACAGATCGCCCCCTTAGCACACCTCTGCTTCCCCAGTTCCCTCCCACTCCACTCCAATTAAGGAGTGGAGTGGGAGGGAACCTTCCTATACCCCTTCCTACTCTGCCTCCCTTTTTCCCTCTCCTCCCCAAACCCTAAAACCACTTTCCTTACCTTTATTTTTCTTATTTCGGAACTTGCTTCATCTGAATAGATGAAGTAAGTTCCACGCGCCGGCCGGCTTCCGGCACGCGCTTCCCTGGAACAGGGTCTAATGGCCGCTGTCTCGGCCGGCCCCTTCCCTGCCCAGACCCCCACCCCCCAGCCGGCCCCTTTTCCATAGCCCGGCACTTCTGCACATATCAGGGGTTAAGCGCGTGGCCAGACCAGTTTCTAAAATGCACTTGGCATGTGCATGGCCCAGCCATGTGCGTAACCCCCGGAATTTATGCGCGAGGGCCTCTTAAAATTCGGGCGTTAATGAGTAAAGGTGGTAACAAAATCTTCCTTGATTCAACAAGTGCTGGATGCTGAACACTTTTACTCCTTGACTTCTAGGAATAACTCAGTGCAATTCATATCATGTTTGATACAAAACGAGCTTTAGATTGCATCATTCATTGTTGTGTCCAAAAAGCAAGTACTGTCCACACCCAGTCATAGATTTATTCATAGATTCAGTCAAAGATGTACATTAATTATTTCTGGTTTAATTTGAGAAACTTTCTATTTTAAATTTTAAATTGTACATTGCTTAGAGAGATTATAACAGTTAAGCGATTCACAAATGATTTTAAATAAATAAATAAACACATATCCTCTGGAATTCCCAAGTCAAAGGTTGTATCTTCTAACCCAGTAGCATATCTTGAAAACTAAAGCCAATCAACAATTTTAAGCATCATTTTCATTATCTATGACCTAGATTTAGTAAAGTTTGACTACCTTCATTTCGGAAGCTTTTTGGCTGTAGACCAGAGTAAGTGTTTATGGACTTTTCATTCATGAACTTCTCCAGTTCTCTTTTGAACCCCACTATCAACTAGATCCATTAAAATGTTTTGTTTATCACACACCTACTGCGCGTGATAAACAAAAGGGGCGTGTATATTCAAATCGGAAGCTTGCCACAGTGAGGTAGCGCATACTGCAATATTTTTTCCTAGTATAAATGCTCACTTCCTGCCCCTCCTTCTTTGGTATATCACATTGGTTTATTTATATATCACAGAATGTCTAAGGCTGGCCTTAATGACAAGATACAGTATAACATATTAAATTGAGAACCTAGCTAACTATATACAGTAGGTTAACTGATAGTATAATAGTGTTATAGTGTTATGCTGGACAGAAGCAGATTCATTCTCCTGCCTTCACTCACCTGCAAGTGCATCCTCCCGTAACTTTCTCAAGAAGGCGATGCCACCTACATAAGAGCACAGGACCCTCAACGTTTGCGCATCTATTCTGATACATTTCTACGCTTGATGTACTACAGTACATGCACTGAGAAAGGTAAATGCTACCTTTGAAGGAGCTGTGAACATATGAAAAATGGCACCAGATACTTCTCCAATACTTTCATTTTTTTTCCAGTGATCTGGAAGCGAGCAGCAAGAACCAAAAAGCAAGAGCCGTGAAGCTGGCTAAAACTGCATCCTTTCCCAAGCAACAAACTACCAAAGGAGTGAATCCAGGAGAGGAAAGGCCCACCTGCTCGGACAAGGAGCTGCAACAGGGGTGCATGTTGATGCCCTAAGTTGCAGAGATAGCATGTCAAGAGGTCAGCTGACAAATCGGTCAGCGGGGCACCGTAGCATTTAAAGACAGTGAAAGGCAGGTATGTCAAACCAAGGTGGTCGACTGGCAGTTGGCCAGTAAATGAAGTAGCATTATTTGGCGACATGTTTACTCTCCCACAGGACAGTGTCCAGTGGAAACCAATGACTGTGAGTCTTTCCATTTCAAGAAATATCTAAGAGCACTGACTGTACAATCAGTCAAGGGAGTTTCTTAATTTGGGGACTGGGAGTGTTACTTTGAACATTAGGATTTTTTCGTCACTTGAATGTTTAATTTTGTTAATTAGAACTGATTATTTAATTCAATTGATTCTTTGACTGACAATTTCATTGGCCACTTACTGGATCCTGGATAAAACTAATTACAGTGAATTCTTTGCAATTGTTCTTAGCCAGTTCGTTACAATATTTCACAAGTCTGAAATGGTAGTCAGTCACAGGTATCGAGATTAGAACATAAGAACATAAATTGCCATACTGGGTTAGATCAAGGGTCCATCAAGCCCAGCATCCTGTTTCTAACAGTGACCAATCCATGTTACAGTTTTGGCTGCAGTGCAACCGCCTCACCACCAGGGGTCCCTCTAGTGCTGGCTTTCCGGACAGGCCCAGTCCATCTTATCTGTCCACTCTGTGCTCTGGGTGTGTCCTTATAACCCTGCCTGACAGTTGCCTCGGTGCTTCGGCATCGAGCTCTCCTGGGCTCCCTGCTCTAGCCCTGCGCGGCCTTCGGGCCTTTCCTTGCCTAGCCCTGCGCGGCCTTCGGGCCTTTCCTTGCCTAGCCCTGCGCGGCCTTCGGGCCTTTCCTTGCCTTGCCCTGCGCGGCCTTCGGGCCTTTTCCTTGCCTTGTGTGGCCTACGGGCCTTCTGACCTGCCTTGCTCTGCTTACGGTGTGTGGCCTACGGGCCTTCTGTGTATGTGTGGCCTACGGGCCTTCTGACCTGCCTTGCTCTGCTTACGGTGTGTGGCCTACGGGCCTTCTGTGTATGTGTGGCCTACGGGCCTTCTGACCTGCCTTGCTCTGCTTACGGTGTGTGGCCTACGGGCCTTCTGTGTATGTGTGGCCTACGGGCCTTCTGACCTGCCTTGCTCTGCTTACGGTGTGTGGCCTACGGGCCTTCTGTGTATGTGTGGCCTACGGGCCTTCTGACCTGCCTTGCTCTGCTTACGGTGTGTGGCCTACGGGCCTTCTGTGTATGTGTGGCCTACGGGCCTTCTGACCTGCCTTGCTCTGCTTACGGTGTGTGTGTGGCCTACGGGCCTCCTGTGTGTGTGTGTGGCCTACGGGCCTTCTGTGTGTGCGTGTGGCCTACGGGCCTTCTGACCTGCCTTGCCCTGCTTACTGTGCCCTGACCCAGCCTGAACCTAGACACTGCTTTCTGCCGCCTGCCCTGACCCAGCCTGAACCTAGACACAGCTTTCTGCCGCCTGCCCTGACCCAGCCTGAACCTAGACACTGCTATCTGCCGCCTGCCCTGACCCAGCCTGAACCTAGACACTGCTTTCTGCCGCCTGCCCTGACCCAGCCTGGACCCAGACACTGCTATCTGCCGCCTGCCCTGACCCAGCCTGGACCCAGACCCTGTATCAGCCATTCTTGTCTCTCTCAACCTGGAGCCACCCTTCTGGGTGGTGTTCACGACTCCTGACCAGTCGTAACAATCCAGGCTATAAGTACCTGGCAAATACCCAAAAACTAAGAATATCCCACGCTATTGATGCCAGTAATAGTAGTGGCTATTTTCTAAGTCCACTTAATTAATAGCAGGTAATGGACTTCTCCTCCAAGAACTTATCCAAACCTTTTTTAAAACCCAGCTACATTAACTGCACTAATCACATCCCCTGGCAACAAATTCCAGAGTTTAATTGTGCGTTGAGTGAAAAAAAGAATTTTCTTCTATTAGTTTTAAATGTGCACATGCTACCTTCATGGAGTGCCACCTAGTTTTTCTATTATCCGAAAGACTAAATAACAGATTCACATTTACCCGTTCTAGACCTCTCGTGATTTTAAAGATCTAGATCATATCCCTCCTCAGCCGTCTCTTCTCCAAGCTGAAAATTCCTAACCTCTTTAGTCTTTCCTCATAGGGGAGCTGTTCTATCCCCTTTATCATTTTGGTCTCCCTTCTCTGTACCTTCTCCATCAAAACTATATCTTTCTTGAGATGCAGCAACCAGAATTGTACATAGTATTCATGGTGTGGTCTCACCATGGAGCGATAAAGAGGCATTATGACATCCTCCATTTTATTAACCATTCCCTTCCTAATAATTCCTAACATTCTGTTTGCTTTCTTGACTGCCACAGCACACAGAGCCAACAATTTCAAAGTATTATCCACTATGATGCCTAGATCTCTTTCCTGGACGGTAGCTCCTAATATGGAACCGAACATTGTGTAACTATAGCATGGGTTATTTTTCCCTATATGCATCACCTTGCATTTGTCCACATTAAATTTCATCTGCCATTTGGATGCCCAATTTTCCAGTCTCACAAAGTCCTCCTGCAATTTATCACAATCTGCTTGTGATTCAACTACTTTGAATAATTTTGTATCATCTGCAAAATTTGATTACCTCACTCGTCGTATTCTTTTCCAGATCATTTTATAAATATATTGAAAAGAACGGGTCCTAGTACAGATCCCTGAGGCACACCACTGTATACCCTTTTCCACTGAGAAAATTGACCATTTAATCCTACTCTCTGTTTCCTGTCTTTTAGCCAGTTTGTAATCCATGAAAGGACATCGCCACCTATTCCATGACTTTTTACTTTTCTTAGAAGCCTCTCATGAGGAACTTTGTCAAATGCCTTCTGAAAATCCAAATACACTACATCCATTATATACTATATCTATATGTTTATTAACCCCTTCAAAAAAGTGAAGATTTGTGAGGCAAGACTTGCCTTGGGTAAAGCCATGCTGACTCTGTTCCATTAAACCATGTCTTTCTAGATGTTCTGTGATTTTGATCTTTAGAACACTTTCCACTATTTTTCCTGGCACTGAAGTCAGGCTAACTGGTCTGTAGATTCTCGGATCGCCCCTGGAGCCCTTTTTAAATATTGGGGTTTCATTAGCCACCCTCCAGTCTTCAGGTACAATGGATGATTTTAATGATAGGTTACAAATTTTTACTAATACGTCTGAAATTTCATTTTTGAGTTCCTTCAGAACCCTGGGGTGTATACCATCCGGTACAGATGATTTACTACTCTTCAGTTTCTCAATCAGGCCTACCACATCTTCTAGGTTCACCATGATTTGGCATCTCCCTAACATCCTCTTTAGTAAACACCAAAGCAAAGAAATAGTTTAATCTTTCCGCTATGGCCTTATCTTCTCTAAGTGCCCCTTTAATCCCTCGATCATTTAACGGTCCAACTGACTCCCTTGCAGGCTTTCTGCTTCGGATATATTTTTTTAAGGTTTTTACTGTGAGATTTTGCTTCTACGGCCAACTTCTTTTCAAATTCTCTCTTAGCCTGTCTTATCAATGTCTTACATTTAACTTGCCAGCGCTTATGCTTTATCCTATTTTCTTCTGTCGGATCCTTCTTCCAATTTTTGAATAAAGATCTTTTGGCTAAAATAGCTTCTTTCATCTCACCTTTTAACCATGCTGGGAATCATTTTGCCTTCCTTCCACCTTTCTTAATGTGTGGAATACATCTGGACTGTGCTTCTAGGATGGTTTGGTTTTTTTAAAACCATGTCCATGCCTCTTGCACACTTTTTACCTTTGTAGCTGTTCCTTTCAGTTTTTTTCTATTTTTCTCATTTTATCAGTTTCCCTTTTGAAAGTTTAGCGCTAGAGCCGTAGATTAACTTACTGTCCCCCTTCCTGTCATTAATTCAAATTTGATCATATTGGGGCAGATTTTCAGACTCCGCGAATAGGCCTACTTTTGTTTGCGCTCCAGGCGCAAACAAAAGTACGCTGGATTTTAGTAGATACGCGCGGAGCCGCGCGTATCTGCTAAAAACCTGGATCGGCGCGCGCAAGGCTATCGATTTTGTATAGCCGGCGCGCGCCAAGCCGCGCAGCCTACCCCCATTCCCTCCAAGGCCGCTCCGAAATTGGAGCGGCCTTGGAGGGAATCCTCTAACGCCCTCCCCTCACCTTCCCCTCCCTTCCTCTACCTAACCCACCCGCCCGGCCCTGTCTACACCCCCCCCTTACCTTTCTCCGGGGATTTACGCCTCCCGGAGGGAGAAGTAAATCCCCGCGCGCGAGCGGGCCTCCTGCGCACCGGGCCGCGACCTGGGGGCGGGTACGGAGGGCGCGGCCACGCCCCCGGACCGCCCGGGCCGTAGCCACGCCCCCGTACCCGCCCCCAAAACGCTGCCGACACGCCCCCGAAACGCCGCGACGACCGGGCTGCCCCCGACACGCCCCCCTCGGAGAACCTGGGACTTACGCGAGTCCCGGGGCTCTGCGCGCACCGGTAGGCCTATGTAAAATAGGCTCACCGGCGCGCAGGGCCCTGCTCGCCTAAATCCGCCCGGTTTTGGGCAGATTTAGGCGAGCAGGGCTCTGAAAATCCGCCCCATTATGATTACTATTGCCAATCTGCCCCAGCACCATTACCTCTCTCACCAAATCCTGTGCTCCATTAAGAATTAGATCTAAAATTGCTCCCTCTCTCATCAGTTCCAGAACCAATTGCTCCATAATATTGTCATTTATTCCATCCAAGAACTTTCTCTCTCTAGCATGTCCTGATGTTACATTTACCCAGTCAATATTGGGGTAATTGAAATCTCCCATTATTACTGCACTACCAATTTGGTTAGATTAGAGATGACAGAAAACTTGAAGGTTGTCTGGCAGGCCAAGTGTTAACTTCCACTGATTTATCCACCCCCTTAAACTTGTACATTAGAAAAATTGGCATAGTTTCTGATGCACTACAAAAAAAAATCTGCACAGCTATGAAGAGAACACATTAGGTATCCTATTTAAAAGGGAAATCCAGATTTCAACATATCAAAATATGGAAAAGAAATTCTGAATTCTTCAGACTTGGAAGCCAAAAAACATACCAATCTGTACAAACTTTCAGTCAATGTTTCGATATAAAATCTAATTATTTAAGCATTTCCCCCCTTGCTTGAGTGATCTCAGGATCACAGTGTCCAGCCTTTTCAAAAACTGCTGCACTTTTAACTCCTACTGTCATAATGTAATGCCTTAAATTTGATATTGCTTTATGATGTTTACGCTATGTAAATCTGAGGTTTCATTTTTTTTGTGATCCGCTTAGGACAAATGTTGAATTTGGTAAAATATTTAGTCAGATGATATGCTGTCTATAGTTGGTAAAGGAGCTTCAACGTCTATGTCAGCCTGCTGGAGTGAAATTTCACTAACAGTGATCTGCATATTCTAGAGCACAGAATTCAGAATTTGTGACTATTAGTTGGTGCCCAGAATTCCAAGCAGGACGTCAGAAGAGCTTTTTGCCAGTGTGGATAGAAGAAAGAAGGTGTTTAACATTTGAAAAAGAAAAAGAAGCAGCTCTGCTTTTAGGTGGCAGAAAATACCTCGGGTCGCTGTCAGCTCTCAGCAGTTTCAGTGTACGACTAAAATGGTAATTTATCAAGTTTTCTAGGCTTTTTGTACAATTCTGGTCGCCGCATCTCGAAAAAGATATAATTGCGATGGAGAAGGTACAGAGAAGGGCAACCAAAATGATAAGGGGAATGGAACAGCTCCCCTATGAGGAAAGACTAAAGAGGTTAGGGCTGTTCACCTTGGACAAGAGACGACTGAGGGGGGATATGACAGTGATCTTTAAGATCATGAGAGGTCTTGAACGAGTAGATGTGAATCAGTTATTTACACTTTCAGATAATAGGAGGACTAGGGGGCATTTCATGAAGTTAGCAAGTAGCACATTTAAAACTAATTGGAGAAAGTTCTTTTTTACTCAACGCACAATTAAACTCTGGAATTTGTTGCCAGAGGATGTGGTTAGTGCAGTTAGTATAACTGTGTTTAAAAAAGGATTGGATAAGTTCTTGGAGGAGAAGTCCATTACCTGCTATTAAGTTCACTTAGAGAATAGCCACTGCCATTAGCAATGGTTACATGGAATAGACTTAGTTTTTGGGTACTTGCCAGGTTCTTATGGCCTGGATTGGCCACTGTTGGAAACAGGATGCTGGGCTTGATGGACCCTTGGTCTGACCCAGTATGGCATTTTCTTATGTTCTTAACCCTGGATATGGGGAACACCCACTGCTTCAATGTTACAGTGATTTTCTGGGCTTGGAAAACTTGAGGACGTTCTGAGCGCTTGCTACAGGGAGACTGAATACTAACAGCACATGGTTTGCTATCTCCCATGACTGCAATGTGGGATTTACATTTTTTGTTGGCCTACATACTTTATCTTTCTTTAAGCATTAAGATATCCTAGGGAGGAGGGAAGGGAGGTAACATTCATACACACACATATGACGAGAATATTTAGTGGCATTTGTGTGTCTGTACATGTGTTAATTTCAAGATGTGTATACAAACGAATGAAGTGCTTGTCTGTGGGGAAGAAGGGCAGGTGAGCGAAGTGGTGTCAGAAGCACAGTGTTGATATCATTAAGGCATTCTGATTTAAGGACCACAATGACGGACAAATCAACCAATTCGTGTTTAGTGATGGTTTAGCACATTTTTGTGATCGCAATCTGAGTTTTGAAACAAGATCCTTACTCACCATTTTTGCATAGAAAATGATATGAGAACAAACCCTCTCCCCCCAGGAGTCTCTTTCTTGTGAGGGTAGCTTGCATTTCAAAAAGGAGACTGCAGTCACAAAAAAGGGGCATAAGCCATGGCCCAGGATGTGGATTGCTAGGACAGAATAAAACTGGTCCATTTCAATTCAACAACCTATTCATGTACCTAAATGTTCTTCATGCAACCATTATAGCAGCAATTAAATATGTAGTACAAATCACCCTCTCTCTCTCTTTTCTTCTTTAGAATAATAAAATACAAGATTTGGTAAGCAGGATAGAAATGGCTTCCCAAAACCTGTCCCAAGACCTGAAGACGATTGGACAGAAATTCCTGAGTAAGATTCAGGAACTCCCTCAGTCAGGGTTCTTCAACATTATTGCGTTTACCGTTCTTCTTCTGTTCATAGGTAAGTAGTGCTCCAGATACTAAGGAAAGGGTTTAAAGGGACACATGCCACCTACAGGCCAAGGACCAGATATTAAATATACTTAATTTCAAAGAAACAATTCAAAGAACATGTTCTCATAGATCAGTGAAGTCTGCTGTTTAGATGATGCCTTGGATTTTGATACGATTTGGTATTTTGTCTGCATGGATGAATATGTTCTTGGGAAATAACAGTCAAACTAGTTCTAGGTGAAAACATTTTAATGGACTAACTCAGTACATCTGGGGCTAATTCAGTAGCCTGGAGAGCATAGCTCGGGAAAGCTAGTCACAGACGTAATGAGTTAGTTCAATATTTTGTTGACCTAATTTCTACATATTCACGTGAATTAACATTGCGACCACAAGATTTTGCTAGGGAAATAAGTAAAGGCCTCCATACACATCATGCTTATGCCACATTACAATTTTGTCTAGACTTTATTTAATGAACTCCTTTTTCTTATTAAACTCTAAACCAAAGCTCCCCTGCTGAATAATGCTATGAGCTTCCTGGGATATTAAGTTCCACATTTAGCCTCCCAGGAACTTTAGTGATCTTGCCCCTCTTCCAGCGGAGTGCAACTTGGCTGTTACTAGCATGGAAGGAAAAATTATCACCTCTCCCCCCACCACAATTCAGACAAAGGGACTGTGGAACTGGCTACCAGCAGCAGGTGTGATATAAGGAGAAATGGATGGTAGATCCACAATACAATGGGCACTGCCCAAATTTTATGCCCGAGGTTCAGTGGGAATGGCACAAAAGAAAGAGAAAGGAAAAGCTGCCCTGAAGAGCACCAGAGTGTATTACACGCTGCCGACACCACTCTGTGTGTTTTAGAGGGCAACTTTCAAAGCCATTTATGCAGACTAATAGTGATTGCCACGTGTACACTGGTTATCTGCAAGTTGCCCTACTTCAATTAAGGCCAACAGAACAAGGAGTGTTCCGCAATGCTTGTACCATTAGCCTCATTTAGGGGAGGTGTTCTGGAGGGGTAGGGGAGGAGAATGTTTGGAACAGGATAGAAAACTAGCATGTTTAGATTATATTTTCAAGTCTACGTGCATTATTTTCCGAAGATGTTCTTACCTGGCACCAAGAGCAGTTGAAAGTGTCCGAGTACTTGATATCCATGACAAATTTCAAAATGACTCTCACTTGCCCACAAACTTAAAGGTGATGCAGAGTCCTTGAGTAAAAAAGGCACCTACAGATTTGGTTCATGCGGAGAGTGTGAAAACTGCCCCCTTCCGCCCCCCACCCACCCACTAGCCCTTTCAGCTTGAGTTTATTGAACAGAGACAGCAGTAATGAAATTATCCTCTCACATTTCTGTCTCTAGATGCCCCAATATGAAGTTAACACAGGCAGCAGCATCTTCTTGCTGCTTTGATGGCAATTAACCTCTGTTTCCAGTAAACCAGAGTTTCTCTTTGCATGTTAAACAGAAGCTGATCAATTGCTCTCTTCTCCCATTCCTCTTCCTAGTTGCCGTGCTGCTGATGGTTGTAATCGCCTGCAGCTATTACTGTTGCGGGGTTAATAAGAAACACAGGCTCATCAAGGTTGAGCCAACCCCGGATGTATGAAGACCCACAGAAGATGTTCCGAGGAAGCAGCTGGTCCTACCTGCGTGGGCTGGCACTCAAAAGAACCAGTTCCCTACCACCGTCCTCCAATCACCACCGTTATGTCAGCTCATTCAAAGTCACCTTAGTAACACCATTCAACAGAAACAACTGGTGAGAGGGGAAAAAAAAACAAACCCAAAAAAACAGAGTCTCGTTGGGATGTCTGCCACAGTCCGTCTTTAGACCCCCAAAAAAAGAGACTGCTACTTTCTAAATGACTATGCGCAAAACAAAAAACAAACATTAACTTAGCATCCAAATAAAGAACTATAAAAAAAAAAAATGTTAAAGATACTGGAATAACTGCAAATAAAACCATATTTACATTTTCTTTGATGACAGCTAAAGAAAAGAACAAGCAGACACAAACTGTGTGGAGGAACCAAGGATGAATTTTATATCTCTGTCTTCCACTAGTTACATTTTTCACTTTACTATTTCAATCCCTTATCATCGGATTTTTTTTTAATTATTTAAAGAGACTGGAAATACATTTTATGGACATGACAACTAAAAACAGGATCACCTCTTTCAGTTCTGATTGTGGGGAGAAAAACTACTTTTTTCAGGAGATTGCAAACTAAATATTTCTTTTGAGATTTGTTTTATGAGGAATTCCACAATTTATTGTTCCTACTGTGTACTGTACAATTGGCAGTACTTATATTTTTATTGGTAAAATGGAAGAATTTTAAAAATATAAACAAGTTATGGATGCTAAGATCATCCTTACAATGTCATTTACTATTTCAATCCCTTATCATCGGATTTTTTTTTTAATTATTTAAAGAGACTGGAAATACATTTTGGGGTAGATTTTTAAAAAGAGCGCGTTCGCGTACTTTTGTTTGCGCACCAGGCGCAAACAAAAGTACGCTGGATTTTAGAAGATACGCCGGCCCATAGGCCGCCGGCGCGCACAGAGCCCCGGGACGTGCGTAGATCCCGGGGTTTTTGGAAGGGGGCGTGTCGGGGGGCGGGACCCGATGACGCGGCGTTTCGGGGGTGGGGCGTGGCATTTCGGGGGCGGGACCGTGGTCATGGCGCCGGCCCGGGGGCTTGGTCCAGGCCTTCGAACCAGCCCCCCGGGTTGGAGCACGGGGCGCACGTAGATTTACGTCTGCTTCTCGCAGGCGTAAATCTACGGACAAAGGTAAGGGGGGGGGGGGGTTTAGATAGGGCCGGAGGGGTGGGTTAGGTAGAGGAAGGGAGGGAAAGGTGAGGGGAGGGCGAAAGAGAGTTCCCTCTGAGGCCGCTCCGATTTCGGAGCGGCCTCGGAGGGAATGGTGACAGGCTGCGCAGCTTGGCGCGTGCCGGCTGCCCAAAATCGGCAGCCTTGCGCGCGCCGATCCAGGATTTTAGAAGATACGCGTGGCGTATCTTCTAAAATCTTTGTTTTAGAAGATACGCCACCTACGCGTGGCGTATCTTCTAAAATCCTGGATCGGCGCACGCCGGCTGCCTTGCGCGCGCCAATCCAGGATTTTAGAAGATACGCCACGTGTAGGTGGCGTATCTTCTAAAACAAAGATTTTAGAAGATACGCCACGCGTATCTTCTAAAATCCTAGATCGGCGCGCGCAAGGCAGCCGGCGTGCGCCGAGCCGCGCAGCCTGTCACCTTTCCCTCCGAGGCCGCTCCGAAATCGGAGCGGCCTCGGAGGGAACTCTCTTTCGCCCTCCCCTCACCTTCCCCTCCCTTCCTCTACCTAACCCAACCCTCCGGCCCTATCTAAACCCCCCCCCCTTACCTTTGTCCGTAGATTTACGCCTGCGAGAAGCAGACGTAAATCTACGCGCGCCCCGTGCTCCGACCCGGGGGCTGGTCCGAAGGCCTGGACCACGCCCCCGGGCCGGCGCCACGCCCACGGTCCCGCCCCGAAACACCACGCCCGCCCCCGAAACACCGCGTCATCGGGTCCCGCCCCCTGACACGCCCCCTTCCAAAAACCCCGGGACCTACGCACGTCCTGGGGCTCTGCGCGCGCCCGCGGCCTATGGAAAATAGGCACGCCGGCGCGCAAGGCCCTGCTCGCGTAAATCCGGGCAGATTTACGCGAGCAGGGCTTTTAAAATCCGCCCGTTTATGGACATGACAACTAAAAACAGGATCACCTCTTTCAGTTCTGATTGTGGGGAGAAAAACTACTTTTTTCAGGAGATTGCAAACTAAATATTTCTTTTGAGATTTGTTTTATGAGGACTTCCACAATTTATTGTTCCTACTGGGGGTCATTTTCAAAGGAGTTACGCATGTAAATGTGACATACTATCGTAGCAATTTTCAAAAGCTATTTACTCGAGTAAAGTGCACTTACTTGAGTAAATCCTATGGACAATTCAATGGCATATATTGTAGCAATTTTGAAAAGCCCACTTACTGGAGTAAAGTGTATTTACTCGAGCAAAAACCAGTTTTGCTCGAGTAAATGCTTTTTAAAATCTACCCCAAAGTGTACTGTACATTTGGCAATACTTATATTTTTATTGGTAAAATGGAGGAATTTTAAAAATATAAATAAATTATGGATGCTAAGATCATCCTGACGATGTCATTTACTATTTCAATCCCTTATCATCGGATTATTTTTTTTAATTATTTAAAGAGACTGGAAATATATTTTATGGACATGACAACTAAAAACAGGATCACCTCTTTCAGTTCTGATTGTGGGGAAAAAAACTACTTTTTTCAGGAGATTGCAAACTAAATATTTTTTGAGATTTGTTTTATGAGGACTTCCACAATTTATTGTTCCTTCTGTGTACTGTACATTTGGCAATACTTATATTTTTATTGGTAAAATGGAGGAATTTTAAAAATATAAATAAGTTATGGATGCTAAGATCATCCTGACAATGTCAGATCTTAAATCAATGATCTCTTCTAGTATTTCCAGTAGTTGCTGTGTTTTTAATTGAGCTGCACATTTATCTGTACAAGGGAGCATAAAAAAAGGCAGCTGAGCAATTTCATGGACAAAAAAAATACTTTAATGTATATTAAAAGGACAACAATTTGAACTCTTAAAATTATACCATCAATAAATTTTGGAAACTAGCTACATGGCAATCACATTCAAAGACTTGAGGATCCAGTGGCCCTTAAAGGGGTACTTCACGTTGAAGTGCATTCCAGGTGTTGCAGAGTAACAACATAAAAGGGACCACAGTAAAATGATTTCTGTGCCATGCCATTGTCTAACAAAAATGGAGCTGTGATGTTCGAGACAGGGATATCATCTTGCTGAAGTGAGAGACAGCAGGACAGGGAGAAAGCTCATGCCAAGATAATGGTGGAATTATGCCAACTGGGTAGCAAAGATCATTAGAGTCTGTGCACTGGTTGGCACCAGAATGAGACTAAATACAAGCCTATCTCCAGTACTACATGCATGTGCTTTATGGGTCTCATGCATTGTTTCCCCATACAATGTGCCTCTGCAAAACAATTCTGGATGTCTCTGGCTTTTTAGGTGTTACAAAACAACTAGTCTACCTTTCAGTCACACCCTCCTTTGCTCACATCTTTAAGCATATAAGAGGCAAAAAGCTTTAATCTACATCCAAAACCTGCACTAACCATTTTAAGGTGCAAGAGAAAAGGAAAACCACTGGATTTGTATTTTTCTATTTTCCTAAGTCATGAAAATGAAGAATTTGACTGTTTTCATACTACCTGTTTGATGAATGTAAATATTCTGAACTGTTTTGTATTGTGATAGAGATAAGATTGTATATAATAAATATCTGAAAGGTTGATGCTATCTGTTCAATTGTATTTTCCTGACTATTCTTTCTGGCTGTCAATAGCTTACTGAGCTCAAGTCCTTTTAATGGCAGTATGTAGTATGGTAAAAGTGTTTTTATCTGATAATTTTCTTTCCTCGTGTCCTGCTAGACCAATCCATTACCCTTTGGATTTCCTCATTCCTCAGCTGCCAGTCACAGAGATCACACACCCCTTATGCAATCAGTCTTTTGCATAAAAGGGGGAGTAGTCAGTGGCCCTGGTCAGCAGCCTCAGTCAGAGCAATCAGACAAGAAATCTCAAGTATGCCCTTTCTTTCAGTTCTTATTACATTTTTTATGATCGCTTGAGATCATCCCCTCCTCAGGGGAGGGCAAAGAGGGAGCATGGAGAGAGAAAGAGAGAGAAAGAGAATTGAGGGCTAGGCCCTTGTCCAAGCCTTTCTGTAGAAGGTCCAAGATTTGCAATACATCCATTTTCCATGGTCAGATTCCATTCTCTTGACAGTCCACCTCAAACAACCTCCAGATTCTGACATAGGCTAAGGAGATTAAGTTTTTACATGCTTTCAGCATTGTGGCTAGTATGGATATTTCTTGCGAGTATCCTGTTTTGAAGTCGTACCTTCTCAAGAGCCAGACCATATCCCAAAGATGGAGAAGGTTCTCCTGTCTGTACCAGGCCCTGTCCTGGCTACCCCTGTTCTCAGGGTTGCCACACACTGTCCTATCAGGCCTTCTTCTTGGTCAGACCAGTGTTGCCGCCATCATTTTTATAGGTGGCCTTATCTTTATCCTTCCTTACGTATCAGTCACCAAGATGAGAATATTAACCGAAGACTGACCTTGTATATCAGATGGAAGCAGGTCACTGTATCCTTGGATTCCACATTGCAATGACTGACTTCTAGGTCTGGCCTGCACCTCCTGACAAGATCCTTACAAATATCTTCTCTTCCTACCAGATGTCATACTGCTAACTGGGACCCAGACTGGGTTAACACATGTCTATTCTTGGGCCACGCATAGTCTTTAATCTTGGCCAGAGAATCCTCTGTAGTATTCTGATGACCCTTGATTGTGCTTTGTTCAATAGTTCTAGTGCTGCCTCTTTTAGCCCAGCTTAGATGGGCCAGTATGGCCAGAGATCAGAGTGTCCCTTGGGCAGTCATTACTCTGCTTTCCCTATGGGGTGATGCTCTGATACCAGGTAACCTCTTTTTCTCCCCATCCTGACTACTTAACAGTGTATATTAGGGTGCTTTGAAAAGGTTTTTTCTATGAAACCAAACTAATTGAGTAGAAAAATCATTACTGCACTGTGAAACTGCTCTAAATAGAGTTGTAAAACTATTCAAGATTGTTGGCATGCCAGAATAAGTTGAAATGCTAGAATGTAGGCCAAAAGCTAAAAAGTATGTTGAGTTCAATATGACATATCGTTCCTGCCTTTACATTTTATTTATTTAGCATTTTTTTATATACTGAGGTATAGCAGAGTTGCCTTCACTCCGGTTTACATTTATAACAACCTGTTACATTAAAAAATTTAAAATGTAATTTTAACAATAAACTGAGAACTGGCATATAATGTAGTATAAACAAAACAAGATATACAAAAGGATAGGTACATTGAAATATCTGAGTTCAAATCATAAAAGGAGACATCTGTAGCTTGAAAGCAGGAGAGATTGTCATAGGGGGAGATTGAATGTTAGAAGGCTATGGGATTATATTTTAAGATCATTGTGCGTGCTGTCATTAATAGTTTGGCTGAGTAGCCAGGCTTTTAGGTCTTTTTTAAAAGATTTTATGTTTTCTTGAACGGTTAGGTGATGAGGTAACGAATTCCAGAACTTTGGGCCAATGATGGAAATGGCTCTGTTTCTGGTGGAAGACAGTTTGGCATGTGGAAGTGATGGAATCACTAGTTGAAGTTTACTAGTTGTTCTTGTGCGTAGAGAACAATGGATATGTATGATGTCATCAAGGGCAGTGTAGTCTGCTTTATAAATTGCTTTATGAAGTATTGAGAGAACTTTGAATTCTATTCTTTTCTCTATTGGGAGCCACTGTAATTGGTTGAGAACAGGTGTAATGTGTTCAGATTTTCTTTTACCAGTCATGAGATAAAATTATAATTCCAACCAATTAGGAAAATGTTATGCAAACAAACTAGCTTATTGGTGTGTAAATTGGATGTGGCTATCTATTTAATTTGGTGTGTATTTAATCTGGCAGTGCTCTCTGAGACTACTAGCAAGTCAATTCAAAACAATCTCACACTCTCCTGAAATATTACATATTTTATCTAAAATAAAGTTCTTTCTTAAGATGCCAGTGTTTAAGCATTTATTTATAGAACCATAACAAGGGTCCTCAGTCTGAAATGAGGCACCCTGAAGTCCCTGCTCATTCCTCTTAAATCTAATATGGGCACATCATCTTTGCCCTTCCTTGGCCCCACAAAGTAAAGTGAACACACACTCTATCCCTTTCCTGGTGGCAGGATTGGAATTATTGCTTTAAGTCCTGTATCCTTTGCAGGGATGCTTCTACTACAAACACTCTGAACTGCCAAACATGGGGGAAAATAAAAAATAAATCTGGAGCTGGGGTGGCATCATTGTGCAAGTACACCTTTAAAGTTATATTTGGAAAACATTGGCTCACTAAAATATGGGCCACTTCCAAGGAAAGTAGAGTTAAATTGCTGCCTTGACTTACTAGCGGAGGGGCTTAGAATATTTTATTGGGCAGAGTAGCTACCATCCACAGCTTCAGGTGGGTTGGTCCTCAGCCTCTTGGCCCTACAAAAGGACTAGAATCTCCCTCTAGATACCTGTGACGTTACCGACCCAGCCTCCTTGCCCTTATGCTGGTACTTTTTTATTTTATTTTTATTTATTTATCGAGTTTTATATACCGTCGTTCAGTTTCGCCATAACAACGATTTACTGTTTTGATGTTTAACAGGATGTTTAAAAATTCACGTGCTTGTTAAAATATTTATTGTAGGCGTTATAAGATAGTTCGGTTGTTGAACTGTACAGGTTAAATTACGTGCTTTGGATTGGTTCTACATGTTTATATGGGTCGGTAGGGAGAAAGTTATAACAGAGTCATTGGCTGTTGGTAGGCTTTGGTGAACATCCTAGTTCTTTTTTGAAGGTTTTCTAAGTCCTCACATGTTCAAATGACCTCTTTCCTCTGCCTGCCTTTGTGGCTTGGTTTTGCCTAAGTCCTTTACTAGATTCTCTAATTTCACCAACAAGGAGCCCCCTCTCCGCTCACAAACGGGAGCTTACACAGACATGCCTTAGATGCTGAGTCCACTGCCCAATTATGGAGCCACAGTAGTCTTCTAATTGCCATCTCAAAGGCAATCGACCTTCAGGATAACTTGACCAGGTCATACAATATATGTGCCAAAAAGGCTACCGCCAATTCTCTGGTATTGTTGAACACAGCTTAGGGTAGCTTGAGCTAATAACTCCAGAAAATAGAGTCCTGAATTGTCATGTCCACTGTGGCGAAGGCCTGCTTTAGAACCGCCTCTGTCTTCCTTCCTGGGGTCCCTCAAGGCCCCCAGGAAGGAAGGGCACCTTCCTCTATGGGATGGTGGTTTTGCAAGCCATAGCTGACATGAGCATGTCCACTCTTGGGACGCACAGCAGCTAATTCTTCTCATCCTCAGGGAGAGGATATAATCACTCCATTATCCTGCCGCCTTTGAGCCGCCCTGAGAGAAGTTCCATTCTGACAGTACCATCCATCTTAGGACCTCATTTAATGAAATAGTTCTTGTGGGCTTACTAATGACCTGTAAGATATAGGTTGCCCTCCGACATGTCCTCTGTTTTAGTGTTTGCTGTTTTCAAGGCTGTCTGAATGCTGGTGATGAAGTCTGCAAGTTCTTCCTCAAAGAGCACTGTCCTTCCTGAGAACTCCTGGGTACACGCGGCGCAGATCTGACTGCCAGCCATCCTTCTCCTGGAGTCTGGCACGGTGGTCATACCAGGCAAATCCCTCCACTTCCACGTCTCCTGTGAGCAGTTAGGGGCTCCAGTTCTGTTCCCCAAAGATCCATGGTCTAGGGATTTTGCACTTGCCATAAAGCCCATCTTCTACATAGCACAGAAAGCCTGGTATATTACGAGGACAAAATCAGGGGAAAACCCTCTAGGGTGAACTCCTGCCGTATCCCTAAGCTGATTCTAGAACAAAGCCCTGCTATGAGTCTATCATACCGTTCCTTTGGGCTGCTTCAGTTTCCCCTTCCACAAGAGGAGCTACCGAGTCTACTTGTCCTGGAATGAGACCTTTTTTCCCTAGGGTAAGGGAAGCAGCATCCATCCATAGCTGATGTTTCACCCCTCCCGAAGCTCTTCCCCTACATGAGAAGAGATACAGTTATGCCCTTCCCAGGTGTCCACATCCGGTTTGCCATCACAAGATGGGCAGAAGGAGCCTACCTTACTAGGCACCTTCCAAGTGCCAAGGAGCTGCACCTGCAGCCACAGAGTATGTTTTCAGCTGTTAGCGTCTCACTGTATCCAGCACAAATTGTACTTATATAGAGAATCCCCACAAATCCCAGCTCCAAATCCTCTGCCCAGATAGCTTTAGCATTTCTAAATAATTGTAGCAAGGTTTTCACTGTGCCGTTCAAGCACACTGCCAATAGTTAGCTATTCTAGCAACTGCATTTTTTTTTTTTTTGCACAATGCGGTGCTACCGCTGGTGTACAGGCCTGCCTTAACCCCTGCTGCGGCTCGGTGCGGCCTACACTCTCTTCCTTTTCATTTGCTTCACCCTCTGGCTTACTCACCACCTACCTAATACCACTGCTCAATGCTGCTGCACTTTAGACCACTGAAGTCCTCGCTCATATGGTGTAGAAAAACTCTTGCTTTTACTTAGTTGTATTCATCTCAGTCTGAGCAAAGCAGAACACTCAACAACCAAAAAACGGGGGCAGGGAGTCAGAGACAGCGAGCGTGAGAGAGCTCAAGCCCCAGAACAAAACTCTTTTTGATAAAGGCAGGTCCCTCAGGATCACCACTTACTAGGGAAGGAAGTCAACCTAGGAGGGATCCTCAGACCCTCGCAAACAAGGATCCAAGCCCTAGGTACCTACAGCCAGAAAGAAATCTCTGGGAGACAGCTGCACTGGGAAAATCAACCCTGAGGGGTTGTTATCCCAGAAGCTAGTAAACTCCACCAGCCAGGGTGCAACTTGTAGGAGTAATGAAGAGGCATCAGACAGCTTTCATGGCAGGCAGGAAGAGAGAAGGCAAAAAGAGAGCTTGCCCTCACGAGCCTTTTCCTTTTATTGTACATTCATACAAAGGCAGATGATGTGTCATTACATGATTGGCTACTTTCCCATAGCAACAGAAGAGTCATTACACCATTGGCTTTGGCTCAGGGGGTGTGCACGGATCATATCATTGGCTGCTGAAATCTATACCTCCTGACTTTGTCCTGCCTCTGACTAGGGAACACCCAGCCCTACTTTCAGGCTATCAGGATTAATTATAAGCCAGAGAAATACATGAAGTCAGGTATCCTTTCCTAGGCAGAGACTTAAGCACAAGTGATGCTTTTATTCAGGCAAAGTTCAGGGAGAAGGGAAGTTAAGTGTTTAACCCTGATGAAATGGCTTGCTGGCAAGCGCATATTTCCCACATCTCACCCTTTCTGTTTTTGTTTAGGCAGCTCAGTAAAGCTTTAGACCCTTACTGAAATCTGTTATGTCTTGGTATGGGCTGGAGATAGGGGAAGGGGGATATGAAGAGAAGAAAGCTAATTCGATGTGGTGTGCCAGCTGCCGATGAGCTCCTGAATCTCCATATCACCCAGAGCAGGTGCAGGTGGTGTGCCAACGCTGCAGGGCTCATGATTCCCTATTAGGCATCTTACAAGACATCTTTGTATTCGGGCTGAGAGCAAGGTTTCAATATGGATATGACGTTTGGGTATGCACTGAATACAGCATCACAGGCAAATAATTAAGATAATTACAGTAATTATAATAGAAATCACCCTTTTGAGATCAGAAATATCAGGGAGCCAGGACCATAGCCAGTCCCATGGAGAAGTTGGTATTCTGTTTGAAAATGGTGCATCAGCAACCATGGTTTCTATCTGCTCTATGGTATGTGTGAGGTTTGCTTTATAGTCTGATATGTACACACAGCAATGAGATCCAATTAATGCACAAACACCACCCTTTAAGGCTAAGATGGTTTGTAAGGTATAGCTGTTCTGTAATGCTACTTCTCTAATCTGAGAGACTTTTGTTGTAAGTAGTTTTAATGCATGGACTGTCTGATTAAATAGGGCAGTCGTCCAGTTAGCTAGGATGTGTAAGTCTCTGTAATTCATAGCTGTTCCCATTGGGGGAAACAGGCTTCTAGCTATCTGAGTTTCTGTATACTTTTCTATGGGATTATTTATCGCCTCCCTTTTTTTACGGAGCCTTGCTTTGGGTAAATTTTTGACTGCATAGTATGAGGGGAGGATGTAGCCTAAGGTGCATCTGTCTCTCCATCTTGGGGAAATGTGCATATATGCTCTACGCCCACATAACATCCATATGTTTCCTAACAGATTAGTGGACATGTCATTGGTTATCATTTGGGCTATATAACTACAAAAGGTAAATCCTTCATCCCCTCTATACTTTCTGTACCTGCTTGGGTCTCCCACTGCACATCCTGAAATCTGCCAATTGCATACATATGTGGTATAACTATGCAAGTGTTCAGTGATTAATACAAAAGTTCAGTTACAATATGGATATTTCCCACCTGAATTCCCTTTCCCATCCCCTGTATCATATGCATCATTAGTCCCAACAAAGAGCGGCAGTCTCTTGAATACAGCTACCAATGTGTAGTATGGTAGTATTAACTGGAGAGTTAATGAAAACACCTCTCTGTAAAGGATAATTAGTCCATACTGTAAGGTCAAATGGTACAGCATGCATCAGTCGTTCTCCGCAGGCTTGGGTTGGCATGTGTGTGCAGATCTAACAGTCTGTTCGATTCAACAGGTGTGAAAAGTTCTGATTCGAGGATGTACATGTTGTCCTGTCAGAGTCCTTGTTCTGAAATCGCCAGAGCTGGAGAAATAAGGCAAAGGAGGAGGATGCAGAACACAATTGTTAATGAGTTGGCATTCAGGCAAGAAAAACGGCTAATAAGTTCTCTGGAGTTTTCTCAAGGCCTTGCTGTTCTAAGAGTTGTGCAGATTGGTTGGATAGGGCCTTGATTTGTCCCCAGGTCATGTGGTGCTGCTTTTTGCAAGGAGTCCGGTCTCTGTCCTTCTGAGGGCTGTGGAGGCTCAGGGAGAAGTTGGGGATCGGGTCCTGTAGACCTGGACACCTTTCCATCTTTCCATGGCTTGATATCTGTGGAAGCAAGCAGAGAAACATATCCTCGTTCCCCATTTTAAGGGAACGGGACCATACCAGACATTAAATATTCTATACAAAACTGATGGCTGTGGGTGACTAACCCTAGTCCCATAATGATTACTCATGGCTGTGTTCTTATGTGAACCTGATATGTTTAGATGATTTAAAGTAAACAATACTTTGTTCAGGGGGAAAATCCAGGGGCAATCCCCCTTTTTTCTTTTTGTTTGGTCCAGAGCTCTTAAGCGTATGGTTGGCTCTCTCCACAATGGTTTGCCCTGTGGTGTTGTAGGGGATGCCAAATATGTATTTAATATTCAATTATTGACAAAATTCATGCAAAGGAATGGCTGCAGTAAGCAGAGCCATTATTAGTTTTCAGAACGTAACCCCATTATCAAGAAAGTTTTTATGCAGTGATCAATTTTCATTCAGTAAATTAGCAATAAATGTAAATTAATCGTTTAAAGGAAAAGTCATTTGCAGTAAGCAGGATCAAATGACAAGTATATTAGACATTACATTAAACATATGTTACACAAGACTGACATATATTCATTCATCTTGCAAATATTCATTTACACAAAACTGACACATATTCATCCATCCTGCAAATATTTCTTGCATCAAGACAGACAACAGATAACACATAATATGAGCTAAAAATCTTATCAAAAAGTTATCAAAAACAAAATTAGATCAAGGATCAAAAGTCAAAAGTCAAAAGGTGTTAGAAAAATGTTAAAATAAACTGCAAAGTGTCCATCTTCACATCTCCTCATGGCAGGAAGGCTGTAAATCTGGAAAATATCAAAAACTGGCATACAGCAAAAAATTACTAAGGTAAGGATTAAAGGGAAATTCTTACTTTTTTAACCTTGGATAAGTTAATTCTATTATTCAATTTAATAAAATCAATTTGGAGTTGCAAGAAAAGGTTTGGGAGGGATTGCTTTATATGTAGCAACCTCTGTCAGTAAAAATTTTAAGGTTCAGAATTCTGTATAAATTTTGTGAAAAAGAAAATAAAACTGAAGTGTCCTTAATACAGAAGGTCTGTAGGCCTGAAAAATAAAAACTATTATACAACAGAATTATTAAAACAATAATATAATATAACTTGTAGAATAACATAGCGCCTGCTAGTGGAGACACCATCATTACTTTATAGATTGCAACTATTGTTCCAGGTTGCAATCAATAATACTCTGAGCTTAAATTCAATGTGGAATATCAGAATAGAATTTCTTCATATAATTATTAGAATAGGAAATTAAACACGCTGTTTGCTCAGCTCTGTCTGCTGCATGCTAAAGTTTGAAAGTATTAAAAAGATTAATAACAGATGAAGGGCTAGTGTAGTAATGCATTGAAGGTTGAGGGAAAAGATTTGGATCAGCAGGATATCTGAACTGTCTCGTGCCCCCCTTTGAAAGCTGCAACCACAGTTAAAGAAAAGTATTAGTTATAACAAATATAGAAAAGTCATAACAAATATATAAACTAGAGAGAGAAACTGCAGTACTAAGTCCAGTTTTTTTTTCTTTTCAAAAGTTCTCCCTCCCTCCCCCATGAGTGGCAAGCAAGAGTTACAGAAAAGGGGGGGAGGAGCAGTGTTTCTCAAAAGAAAAGAACTGCACCCAAGGAGTTAATCCTTCAGTCAATAGGAACTTAAAGATAGCTTTGTTTAACAATTGATACCATCAACCACAGACAATGGCTGGCTGATTCCTTGCAGACAAACACCACTTCAATTCACTTTAGGGAGAATCACAGTAGAAATATAAGTTCTGTGTGCTGGCAATTCAAACTATAAACTTAAATCTCAGAGAAATGGAGTCATTTTAAATGTGAGCCAAATTAACTTTGTAAAAGGGAAATTTTCACATGAAATTCACACAGCAATTGTTCAAATCTCAGTACAGTTTTAACATAAGGCTATGCATATACTTTGTGGGGGAAAATACTCTCAAAGTATGCAGATTTTTTGTAACTGAATTCAAATAGAAACTACTCCTTAAGCATGCAGTCCCTCTGCAACTGAACATCGAAGACCAGGAGAAACCATTTTTTCCAAATTTGTACTGTCTGCACAGTTACTTTGCCTAATCTGGTCTGCAAGAGGTCATTGAAGTGTATAATTAAATCAATTTTTTCATAGTGATATTTTCTTTGCTTGTAACGCAGGAGTCTAATTAAATCCTTTTTTTCATAGTTATATTTTCTTTGCTTGTAACACAGGAGTGCAGCTGCTTGGCCCAAGGTCTTACACGCTGATTTCTTTGAAGACCTGGGGGCATAGCCACTGCTCATGGCACTCCGGGCTGCACTCAACTCTATTGCTGCCACACCTAGTTCTTTGTTTCTTTCTGTAATGGGAAAGGCTTGAATCCCTTTCAATAATTCCTCCCTTGTGAGATTTCCATGTTCTAGGTGGAATCCCATGCTGACCGTGGCACATAAATTGTTACCGGGAGCAGTGGTTTGAGATAGTAATTTACCTGCACAAATTGGTGATGCAGAATTAATGACTGGCTCAGGCAATGGCAAATGAAGGTGCAGGGAGTGGTTAGTGGTTGGTGGGGGAAGGGCTTGCAGGCAAGATGGAGGAAGGCTAGTTTTTCTGACCTCAGTGTTTTCTATTTCCTGGGGCCTTTTCTCTGAGATGGATGCAGAGGAAGCCACAGGAGCCATGTGAGTGTGTGTCCCCAGATGTTCTATTTCATTTTCTGTCCCCCTTTGTTCATGGTTCTTTTCTGTGATGGGGAAGGCTTGAAGTCCTTCTAATAATTCTTCTCCTGTAAAGTTTTCTTTCTGCGGTTTCTGCTGAAATTCAATTCTAATCGCCCCACCCAGGCCAGGTTGTAGCTCTATTGTTCTCAAGGGTTGCTTTTCTAAAGAAATGGGGAAGGTGTGAATTGCTTGTGCCTTGGGTGTAGGTATGGGGAGCTGAGGATACAAAGAATTTGCTGTCTCTGAGGAAGACTGAGAAGATGGGGGAAGGGTATGTCTGCCTGCTTCTAAAAGCACATGGTTTGAAACTGCTGTCTTGGAACTTTTTTTTTCTTCCATGTGTTCGATGGCCTCTGTACATTTTTGCCAAATTAATCTTTGCTTTATGGGAGCTCTGGGAGCCGTATGAAGACAATTGCTGATTGAGATCCATTCCTGGGTATTTAGAGTATTTAGAGTTCCAGCCTCCATCGAATACCAAGGGCAACGGCAAGCTATTTCACTTATTAATTTTTCTAAGTCCCCCAGGCTGACTTGCACTATTTTTCTTCTGGTGATGAAATAATGATTATTGATGATTTTCTGCAGCTCCTTGGCATGTAGCCTCTGCTGCATAGATAAATCACTGCCCATGCTTACGAGTGTGGGGAACAAACTTGCTGAGAAATACTTTTAAAAATTACTAAGAAGTACTTTTTTTTAAAAAATATTACGATTGCAAATCTGTTGAACGGTACGTACCTTTAAGCTATGACCAGCCGAAATAAGCATGGAGTTTATCATCACGTCCGGGCGGTCACCAGATGTTGGAGTAATGAAGAGGCATCAGACAGCTTTCATGGCAGGCAGGAAGAGAGAAGGCAAAAAGAGAGCTTGCCCTCACGAGCCTTTTCCTTTTATTGTACATTCATACAAAGGCAGATGATGTGTCATTACATGATTGGCTACTTTCCCATAGCAACAGAAGATGAATCTGGGAGTAAACAATGAGTTATTCTACCCATGTTTGCAGCTACCTCTGCCTACTTTCCCTTTTATGCAAAAGAGTAACATCATAAGTGGGGTGTGACCTCTGTCTCTGAAAGCTAAGGAATGGGGAAAACCCAAGCAGGTCTAGCAGGAAGAAAAGGGACTGCTGCTCAGCCACCAGGCTGACCCTGCAGGTACACTTTCAATATTAGTGCTCGGATAGAAACTTGGATTCTAACCTTCAAATAAATGTACATGAGCAGGCACGATTTTAAAAATCTAGAATCAAAAGTAAATATCATTGTGTAGTATATAATGATTTCTCCTTTTTCAATGCAAAAATAAAAGAAAAAGAGGTTATTTGACTTTTCTTCACCTGCCAACCAATGGCAGTGCAAATGAGGTGCCACTTTCAGCCCATAAAAGGCTGACAGTTTCTCCAAAGCACGGGTGGGAGAAATCTTTTGGACCCAATGGCTGCACTGAGGGCCCAGTTCAGGTGTGTGGGGGAGGGGATGGAGCCAATGAAGGTCCCTCCTGAGTTTCATTCCAGTTTGAGGAGTTACAACTGCCCGAGAGTCAAGTGGCGACACCACTTCCAGATGTGGATGTCCCTTTCGGGCAGCAGGGACATGCTGTTGCCACTGTGTGTCGGGCGCAGTCTTGCTGTTGCAAGCCAGATCAAAGCCTCCCAAGAACTGGATATGACCTGCTGGCTGTAGATTGCCCTCTTTAACATGCAGATTTTGTGCTTTTAGCTGTAAAGAATGTGAGTATAAAGTACACACATTCCGCCTGCTTGTAGATCCACAGTTAATTTTAAAATTGTCCCCAGTCTTAACATACCTGAAAAGAGTGATTAAAAATTCAAAGTGAGCATAAAGTCAGATGCGAATGGAGACTGCTCTGAAGGGCTGGGGGGAGCTGAGATTTTGTGCCAGGGATTTAAAAAATAATTCAAATGCATATTGGAGTTAATATTTCAGGTTTCAGACTTACGAGAAACCACCTATGTCTACAATCAGAATAAACCTACCCTTCATATCAACATCCTCACAATTCCTCTCTGCTCCTCCTCCTGCATCAGGTCATGTGATGTACTCCAGTCCACCATCTGTCTTTCAAACACACACACACAAAACCTCCCCTAAATACAAAGGAGGCAGGAGAAATGGTAGGGATGAGGGCGAGACCAGAATCCAGCACACTGGGCATAAACCAAGCCTTTCAATAGCAACTATCGCACATAGGGCCTCTGACCTGCTAAGCCTCACCCACAATTCTGAAACAGTGTCGGCCCTGCAAGGTAATAATTGACTAGGGCACAGACAGAGATTTGTTTCTGGCATTAGGAACTTGCAGAGGCTTTGCATATTTTTAACCAACAATTCAGAGAAAAGAATCCTCAGAAAGTCCGACTCTTCTGTGGAAAAAGAAAACAGCAGGAGCAAAAGATCACGAGCAAAGACAGTATCTTTAGGTAATAACAGAATGCTTCTTGTCTTTGATTGTTTTCAGTGGAATATGGCAGCTTTCCAAGCAGCTCCACCAGCCTGCAGTTGTCGTCTTTGACTCCTTGTGTTGTACTGCTAATATGGTTGCTGCCATCACTTTGGACATTTATAAATCGGGGATCTGTGTCCAGCCACCTCGGAGTGCGGGGAGGAATGCTAGTACAAGGGTTTGCCCATTCAGCCTGTGCTTAAGCGGTGTCTGGCAGTCAGTTGTTTATTAGATTCTTATTTAAATGTTCTGCTCAGTTACAGCAGCTGAGCAATAACAGTTACTGTTGTTACGGCTATGGCTGCTGTGCAACCGCCTCACCACCAGGGGTCCCTCTAGAGCTGGCTCCCCTGACAGGCCCAGTCTATCTCCCTTCTCCTCTCTATGTTCTGGGCTTTCCCTTATAACCCTGCCTGACAGTTCCCTCAGTGCTTCGGCATCGAGCTCGCCTGGGCTCCCTGCTCTAGCCTTCCTTGCTTGCTGTGCATGTGGTCCTTTGACCTTGCTTTGCCTAGCCTTGCCTTCGGGCCTTCTGTCTTGCCTTGCCTTGCGTGGCCTTCGGGCCTTCTGTCTTGCCTTGCCTTGCGTGGCCTTCGGGCCTTCTGTCTTGCCTTGCCTTGCCTTGCGTGGCCTTCGCGCCTTCTGTCTTGTCTTGCCTTGCCTTGCCTTGCGTGGCCTTTGGGCCTTCTGTCTTGTCTTGCCTTGCCTTGCCTTGCGTGGCCTTCGGGCCTTCTACCTTGTCTTGCCTTGCCTTGCCTTGCGTGGCCTTCGGGCCTTCTACCTTGTCTTGCCTTGCCTTGCGTGGCCTTCGGGCCTTCTGTCTTGCCTTGCGCGGCCTTCGGGCCTTCTGTCTTGCCTTGCCTTGCCTTGCGCAGCCTTCGGGCCTTCTACCTTGTCTTGTCTTGTCTTGCCTTGCCTTGCCTTGCGCGGCCTTCGGGCCTTCTACCTTGTGCTGTGTATGGTCTTCGGACCTTCTGCCCTGCCCTGCCTTGCTTACTGGGGTAGATTTTAAGAGGCGCGCGAACAGCCTACTTTTGCTTGCGCATCAGACTCAAGCAAAAGTACGCTGGATTTTAGTAGATACGCGCGGAGCCGCGCGTATCCACTAAAATCCTGGATCGGCGCGCGCAAGGCTATCGATTTTGTATAGCCTGCGCGCGCCGAGCCGCGCTGCCTCCCCCCGTTCCCTCCAAGGCCGCTCCGAAATCGGAGCGGCCTCGGAGGGAACTTTCCTTTGCCCTCCCCTCACCTTACCCTCCCTTCCCCTACCTAACCCACCCACCCGGCCCTGTCTACACCCCCCCCTTACCGTTGTCGGGGGATTTACGCCTCCCGGAGGGAGACGTAAATCCCCGCGCGCCAGCGGGCCTGCTGCGCGCCGGGCCGCGACCTGGGGGCGGGTTCGGAGGGCGCGGTCACGCCCCCGGGCCGTAGCCACGCCCCGTACCCGCCCCCAAAACGCGGCCGACACGCCCCCGAAACGCCGCGTCGACCGGGCCCACCCCCCCGACACGCCCCCCTCCGAAAACCCCGGGACGTACGCGAGTCCCGGGGTCTGCGCGCGCCGGTAGGCCTATGTAAAATAGGCTTACCGGCGCGCAGGGCCCTGCTCGCCTAAATCCGCCCGGTTTTGGGCGGATTTAGGCGAGCAGGGCGCTGAAAATCCGCCCCACTGTGCGTGCAGTCCTACGGGCCCTCTGCTCTACTGTCTGTGTGTGTTTGGCCTACGGGCCTTCTGTGTGGGTGTGGCCTACGGGCCTTCTGACCTGCCTTGCCCCGCTTACGGTGTGTGGCCTACGGGCCTTCTGTGCATGTGTGGCCTACGGGCCTTCTGACCTGCCTTGCCCCGCTTACGGTGGGTGGCCTACGGGCCTTCTGTGTGTGTGTGGCCTACGGGCTTTCTGACCTGCCTTGCCCCGCTTACGGTGTGTGGCCTACGGGCCTTCTGTGTGTGTGTGGCCTACGGACCTTCTGACCTGCCTTGCCCCGCTTACGGTGTGTGGCCTACGGGCCTTCTGTGTGTGTGTGGCCTACGGGCTTTTTGACCTGCCTTGCCCCGCTTACGGTGTGTGGCCTACGGGCCTTCTGTGTGTGTGTGGCCTACGGGCCTTCTGACCTGCCTTGCCCCGCTTACGGTGTGTGGCCTACGGGCCTTCTGTGTGTGTGTGGCCTACGGGCCTTCTGACCTGCCTTGCCCCGCTTACGGTGTCTGGCCTACGGGCCTTCTGTGTGTGTGTGTGGCCTACGGGCCTTCTGACCTGCCTTGCTCTGCCTCCTGCCCTGACCCAGCCTGAACCTAGACACTGCTACCTGCCGCCTGCCCTGACCCAGCCTGAACCTAGACACTGCTATCTGCCTCCTGCCCTAACCCAGCCTGGACCCAGACCCTGCTAACTGCCGCCTGCCCTGACTCAGCCTAGACCCAGACACTGCTACTTGCTGTCTGCCCTGACCCAGCCGGGCCCCAGACACGGTTTCCATCCATCCCTGTCTCTCTCCACCTGGAGCCACCCTTTTGGGTGGTGTTCACTACCCCTGAACTCAGCCCAAGCGTAACAACTGTGTTCAGGGCTTGGGGGTAGAATCAATCAGGGGCAATGAAATGCATTGTAAGGATTCCAAACCAGCGGAGCTTTGTGAGCGTGAAATGAACTGCGTGGATTCCTTGGATCCTCAGTGGTGCCAGACGGAGGGAGAACCAAGATAAGCAGAGTGAAATCTCCAGCTTCGTAAGAAGCACTCAGTTTTCACTGGTTCACTTGGTAAATCGGGTTTTGTGGAAAGGGGAGGCTAGAGCTTAGAAACCAACAAAATTGCCTTTCACCAGCAAATTTCCTGGAAAGTTATTTCATCTAATTAATAAGTAAATAAATAAAGGTCAGAAGGAAAAATACTACATGTCCAGAGGGCGGTGGCAATTTGTATCAATACATGCATAAGTCACACCAGTTTTCAAAGCAATCTTACACGCGTAAGGTCACTTTAAAAATTCACCAAAACTACCAGGATACAATTACACTTGCTGTTAGGGATGTGAATCGTTTTTCAACGATTAAAATTATCGTCTGATATTTTTAATATCGTCTTAAATCGTTATAGAACACAATACAATAGAAATTCTAACGATTTATCATTAAAAATTGTTAAATCGTGTTAGTGCGCACTAACGGGAGTTAGTGCGCACTAACAGAAAATGATACAAATTGACACTTTCCAGGTCAGTGAAGGTCAGTTAGGAATGAATATGTATTCCTATTGGCTGGCTGTGCTCTTATCTATTGATGTTACCAAGGTTCCCACTGAGGTAATGGTTGGGGGGATGTGAAATGGAAACAGTTGGAAGCTTGACAAAAAAAGTAATGTGATGATCATCACTCATGTGACTAGAACTTGTTTGTTTATTATTTTTGTTAGCAGGCACGTGAAATGCCTAGGTAGGCAGGCAGTGCACCACTCCAGCAGTCACATCATTGCTTCCTGTGCATTGCATTATGTGCACACATTGACTCCAGCTTGGGGACAAGGCAGGTCTCCTTTACTGCACACATTGACTCCAGCTTGGGGAAAATGGCAGGTCTCCTTTACTGCACACATTGATTCCAGCTTGGGGATAAGGCAGGTCTCCTTTACTGCACACATTGACTCCAGCTTGTGGAAAAGGCAGGTCTCCTTTACTGCAACCATTGACTCCAGCTTGGGTACAAGGCAGGTCTCCTTTCCTGCACACAATGACTCCAGCTTGGGGAAAAGGCAGGTCTCCTTTACAGCACATTGACTCCAGCTTGGGGAAAAGGCAGGTCTCCTTTACTGCACACATTGATTCCAGCTTGGGGATAAGGCAGGTCTCCTTTACTGCACACATTGACTCCAGCTTGGGGAAAAGGCAGGTCTCCTTTACAGCACATTGACTCCAGCTTGGGGAAAAGGCAGGTCTCCTTTACTGCACACATTGATTCCAGCTTGGGGATAAGGCAGGTCTCCTTTCCTGCACACATTGACTCCAGCTTGTGGACAAGGCAGATCTCCTTTACTGCACACATTGATTCCAGCTTGGGGATAAAGCAGGTCTCCTTTACAGCACACTGACTCCAGCTTGGGGACAAGGCAGGTCTCCTTTCCTGCACACATTGACTCCAGCTGGGGAAAAGGCAGGTCTCCTTTACAGCACATTGACTCCAGCTTGGGGAAAAGGCAGGTCTCCTTTACTGCACACATTGATTCCAGCTTGGGGATAAGGCAGGTCTCCTTTCCTGCACACATTGACTCCAGCTTGTGGACAAGGCAGATCTCCTTTACTGCACACACTGACTCCAGCTGGGGAAAAGGCAGGTCTCCTTTCCTGCACACATTGACTCCAGCTTGTGGAAAAGGCAGGTCTCCTTTACTGCACACACTGACTCCAGCTGGGGAAAAGGCAGGTCTCCTTTCCTGCACACATTGACTCCAGCTTGTGGAAAAGGCAGGTCTCCTTTACTGCACACATTGACTCCAGCTTGTGCCAGGGTTAGGGCACTGTGTGCAGGAAGATCACAACACTCCTGGTATCAGGGTTAGGGCACAAGTTCTAGTCACATTGACTGATCACATTACTTTTTTTGTCAAGCTACCAACTGTTTCCATTTCCCATCCCCCATATACTGTCAGTGGGAACCTTGGTAACATGAATAAATAAGAGGGCAGCCAATAGGAATACATATTCATTCCTAAACTGACCTTAACTGACCTAAAAAGTGTCAAATTGTATCATTTTCTGTTAATTTTTTCCGATTAGTGCGCACTAACTCCCGTTAGTGCGCACTAATCGGAAAAAACGATTTTTAACGATTTTTTAACTAAAAAATCGTGCCAAACACGATTTTCTTCTCCTGCCAGACGATTTCGATCGTTAAGACGATAGGGCACACGATTCACATCCCTAATTTGTATATAGTCTAAATATTGTTTAGAAATAAACTTGAATGGTTTTCCATAAAATCTTAATTTTTTTGCATAGTCAGATATGTGAATATTTATGCAAAATTATGAAAATTTGCCACATAAATGCTGCAGAATCTTGAAAAATCTGCCCCAGGAAACCAGGGGCTTTGGGCACAGCGCATGTTTTCCCCTATCAGTGTACCTCCACCTTGTCTTGCTCATCTTTTCACTCATGTTTCTTCAGCTGGTCCAGTGTTCTTCCTTTCTTGTTCATAGACTGTGAATTTGACATATTGTTCTTAAGACGGGGACACATATTTATTAGGTAGAAATTATCCTGAAAACCTCACTCATTTTACTTTGTACCTAAGCGAGAACACCTTCTGCCCAGAATCTCAGTCGAAGTATAATGCATTATCCCACCTTGCCACCCAACTCCCTATTACTGCTATTAAACCTCAATGCTGTATAATAATTACACTGGTAATCCTCAAATGCAGCCATGAAGATTTGACCTCTGCTGCTCAAACAAAGCATATTTCATTAATTCCAGATCAGAATTTCATTTAACTGTGCAATAGTTTTCTTTTCTAACACAAATAACACAGAGAAGAAAATCTCACTTATATAGTTCAAAGCTGTGGGTTTATCAGGTTAGGCAAAAACTAGCATGTTTCTTCCATTCTACCTCTGCTTGTTTACCAAGTTTTTACAGCATTAATTTTTACATTTACATTCAGGCCAAAACAGAACGGTGCACTCGGCTGAGCGCACCGCTAGCCCCCGTTTGGTTGTGCGTTTTTGACGCACTATTATTAACCCTTGGAAAACGCACGGCCAACACCCCCGAAACTAATAGCGCTCATAACATGCAAATGCATGTTGATGAGCCTATTAGTTAGTCACCCACAATACAGAAAGTAAAATGTGCGGCCAAGCTGCACATTTTACTCTCAGAAATTAACTCCTGCCAAAGGCAGGAGTTAATTTCAGACAGCAACGGGCAAGTCTACAGAAAAGCAGAAAAAACTGCTTTTCTGTACACTCTCCGACTTAATATCATAGTCATTAAGTTGGAGGCCCCAAAAATTAAAAAAACAAAAAATCTTCTTTAAAAAAAAAAAAAATCTGCCTGCGGCCCGCAGGTTGGAAAACGGACACTCAATTTTGCCTGCGTCCGTGTTCCAAACCCATGGCTGTCAGCGGATTCGACAACCGACACCGGTAAAATTAGCGTCGGCTGTCAGACCTGCTGACAGCCGCTGCTTCCGCCAATAAGGAGGCGCTAGGGATGCGCTAGTGTCCCTAGCGGCCCCTTATTAGCATGGGCCCTAATTTAAATCTTGAATTACTCGCCCAGGAGAGGTGCCTGAGCGCGCATTGGGAGAGCAGGCGCTCACCTCGGAGTGCCAGCTCTTCCGTGGAGTTTACTGTATGGGCCTGAGTGTGAGGCAATGTAGTAGTTTACTTTCACCAGCCCATAAAAGCTGAAAAGCTTCCCTGATGTCATTTAAAAAAAGCAACAACTCTATATTCCCCACCCCTTCAACAAATGTTTTTTTTCCTTTTTTTCACCATTTCACAAAAATATTTAAAGTAGGGAGAGGAAGGTTTCATACATCAACTGCACCATGCCACCATAGCCTTGTATGCAGTATAATTATTAGTAGTAATCATGAACCAACCTCCCTCCTACCTGTAATTTTTTATTAATTTTTTTGATGATAACTATTATTGTGTGAAAAAATCTTTTCAAAAACATTTTTTGTGAATATTATGTATCTTAATCCTTCTAATTTAACTTAAGTGATTAAACTCCATCGTTGATTCGTCGATAACGCTGCTTATGTTTCAATAAAGTTCATATCTCATTGCTTGTTGTAGGTGTATCTTTAACTTTGAAAGTGCATCGCTCTTATATTTTTCCTGTTTGGTGATAAATTCCCGCTAAATAATCGTTAGTTATAAATGCGGCAGCCACTTTTTCTATTTCTTTTCAAACCAAAACCCTTCGATTTTTGCTCCTGTTTGGTGATAATTTCCGCTAAATAATCCTTCGTTATAAATGCGGCGGCTACTTTTTCTTTTCAAACCAAGGCACTTCGATTTTTGGACACTCAAATTGAACAATATATTCACACTCAGTGACACTCAGCGACCACTTCTGTCAACTTCATGACTTGTCGCTTATTGTATTGCTTTCAACATTGTAAATGCGGCAACAATATTTCATATGAACTTGTGAAGTCTTCCATGTCTTTTTTACCATTACCTCCCGATCAACTAGATGGCTGTCCAATACAAAATACTTTAAAATCTCCGACGCTTTACGTGTCTTTTACTTCATATTATTGAATATCATTGAAAGATCAATCTACTGTATAACTATCCGATACAGATACATTTAAACCTGCCGTCTTTCGCGTCTTTTTCACCGTTTGTTAGGTATATTTAATGTGTTCCTGATTTACTTGCTTTTCTTGTTCATGCCTCCCGACATGGCCATGTTTCAATAAGTACAAGTTATCTTCATCAAGGGAGTCTGTAGTCCTTCTCCTCACTGTCGGGTCGCTCTTTACCACTTGGAAAGCGTTTTATGAAGATAACTTGTACTTATCGAAACATGGCCATGTCGGGAGGCATGAACAAGAAAAGCTAAGTAGATTGGGAACGCATTAACTATACCTAACAAATGGCGAAAAAGATGCGGAAGACGTCGGCAGGTTTAAATGTATCTGTATCAGACAGTTATACAGTAGATTGATCTGTCAATGATATTCAATAATATGAAGTAAAAGACGTGGAAGGCGTCGGAGGCTTAAGTCATTCTATTGATTGATCCGTCAGTGATTTTTTTTAAAAACGTGTAAAGCGTCAGAGATTTTAAAGTATTTTGTATTGGACAGCCATCTAGTTGATCGGGAGGTAACGGTAAAAAAGACATGGAAGACTTCACAAGTTCATATGAAATATTGTTGCCGCATTTACAATGTTGAAAGCAATACAATAAGCGACAAGTCATGACGTTGACAGAAGTGGTTGCTGAGTGTCACTGAGTGTGGGACTGGGCGGCTAAGTGCGATAAGCATTTTTTTTCTGTGGATTGGGTTGGTTTGGGACTGGGCGGCTAAGTGCGAGAAGCATTTTTTTTCTGTGGATGGGTTGGTTTGGGACTGGGCGGCTATGTGCGAGAAGCTTTTCTTTTTTGTGGATTGGGTTGGTTTGGGACTGGGCAGCTAAGTGCGAGAAGCATTTTTTTTTTGTGGATTGGGTTGGTTTGGGACTGTATGGCTAAGTGTAAGAAGCATTTTTTTTCTGTGGATTAGGTTGGTTTGGGACTGGGCGGCTAAGTGCGAGAAGCATTTTTTTTCTGTGGATTGGGTTGGTTTGGGACTGGGCGGCTAACTGCGAGAATCTTTTTTTTTTTTGTGGATTGGATTGGTTTGGGACTGGGTGGCTAAGTGTGAGAAGCATTTTTTTTCTGTGGATTGGGTTGGTTTGGGACTAGGCGGCTAACTGCGAGAAGCATTTTTTTTTCTGTGGATTGGGTTGGTTTGGGACTGGGCAGCTAAGTGCGAGAAGCATTTTTTTTCTGTGGATGGGTTGGTTTGGGACTGGGCGGCTAAGTGCGAGAAGCTTTTTTTTTGTGGATTGGGTTGGTTTGGGACTGGGCGGCTAAGTGCGAGAAGCATTTTTTTTCTGTGATTGGGTTGGTTTGGGACTGGGCAGCTAAGTGCGAGAAGCATTTTTTTTCTGTGATTGGGTTGGTTTGGGACTGGGCGGCTAAGTGCGAGAAGCATTTTTTTTCTGTGATTGGGTTGGTTTGGGACTGGGCGGCTAAGTGCGAGAAGCATTTTTTTTTTTTGTGGATTGGGTTGGTTTGGGGCTGGGCAGCTAAGTGCGAGAAGCATTTTTTTTCTGTGTATTGGGTTGGTTTGGGACAGTGAAATTTCGTCTCTCTCTGCTGGGGCTTGGCTTGGCTTGGATTGGATTGGGTTGGGTTGGTTTGGTTTGGGACTGTGAAATTTCGTCTCTCTTGTCCGTCCGAAGGAGAGTGCTTTGTTGCGCTCCCTGCCTCCGATCGCCGGCTGCTGTAAATCGTAACTGGATGGTTGGCTCCTTCCAACCACTGTCTCCATTCCTCCAGGGCAAGTTTCACGGCTAGCAACTCTTTATCTCCAACACAGTAGTTGCTCTCTGCCGGGGAGAATTTCTTCTAGAAATATGAACAGGGTAGCAATTTGAGTACTGGCTCAGCACGGCCCCCACGGCCACATTGGAGGCATCAACTTCCACCACAAAGGGCCGGCTGGGGTCCGGATGACGAAGGCAGGTGTCTAACAAGAAGGCTTCCTTAAGGGCCTCAAAGGCTTGGCAGGCGGGGACAGGCCAATCCACCGCGTTGTCCCCCTTTCGGGTGAGGGCAGTCAACGGGGCCACAATATGAGAGTAGTTAGGAATAAAGTGACGGTAGGAATTGGAAAAGCTGAGGAAGCGTTGCAACGCTTTAAGGCCCTTAGGCCGGGGCCAATTCTTAATTGCCACCACTTTCTCAGGATCCATTTGAAAGCCTGTTGCAGAGATTATGTAGCCCAGGAATGGCAGGGTCGTCTTCTCAAAGCTACATTTTTCCAGTTTTGCGTACCGACCGTGCTCCCTAAGCATTTGGAGCACTTGACGGACATACTGACGGTGTGAAGGCAGATCCTGGGAGTAGATTAACACATCATCGACATAAACGATTACGCAGGTGTTCTGAAGGTCCCGTAACACCTCATTTGTACAATGCTGGGACATCGCCGGAGCATTAAGCAAGTCCAATTTTGTGAAAATCTTCACTCCCTGGAGCCTATCGAGGAGCTCCAGGATTGACGGGAGCGGGTAACGCTCTCGTTTGGTAAGGAAACTGAGGCCTCTATAGTCCATGCACGGTCTTAGCGAGCCGTTCTTCTCGCTGTCAAGAAAGGGACCTGCCCCTGCAGGCGACTTGGACGGGCGAGTGAACCCTTTGGCCAAATTCTCTGAAACGTACTCGGGCTTGGCCCGGGTTTCCAGTAATGATAAGGGAAACGCCCCTCCTCGGGAAAGCATAGGACCAGGTAACAGGTCCATAGAACAGTCATATGGGTGATGCTGCGGAAGGATCTCTGCCTTGGTCTTGGAAAGTACGTCCATAAAGTCCTCATAAGGCGCAGGAGGGCCCAAGGCAGAGTGCATCAAAGGAAGTGCGGGACTCCCGGGCACTTTCATACAATTAGCTAAGCAGAAAGGACTCCAGTTGACAATCTGTAACGTAGCCCACTGAATCATGGGCGAGTGCTTCTGTAACCACGGCAACCCTAGCACCACAGGGTGGACAGCCTTATCCAACACTAGGAAGGCTATCTCCTCCGAATGGATCGCCCCGGTGCGGACAGTAATGGGTGCCGTGGACATCAGGACAGGTCCTGGAAGGAGTGTCCCCTGGATAGAGGTAATTCGTAACGGGACCTCCCGTCTTTGCGTAGGGATACGCAACTGGGAGACTAGGTCCTTCAGGATGAAATTACCTCCGGCTCCCGAATCCAGGAATGCCATCGTCTCAAATGAACCTCCAGGATATTCCAGGGTAACAGGGACGGTACATTGAGGAGCTGTAGCACAGCCTAGGAGGAGCTCCTCCCGACCTCCTAGGCTTTAGCGTTTTCCGCACGCTCCTGGCAGCGTGCCAAGAAGTGGCCCTTCTGACCACAATATAAACACAACTTCAACGAAAGGTGACGTTGCCTTTCTTCAGCAGAAAGCGGGGCCCATCCCAGCTGCATAGGTTCGCAGGTGGGAGCATCTGAACGAGAGATCTTGGGAGCAGATACAGGTCTTGCTGGCCCACGGGCAGGACTATGGCGAGAGGAGCGCTGCTCCTTGGCCCCTTGTTGTAGGTGGCGGTCAATGCGAGCAGTCATCTCTATCAAGGCGTTGAGGCCCTCCGGCAGATCTCGAGCAGCAATCTCATCCTTTATGCGTCCGGAAAACCCTCCAAGAAGATGGCCTTAAGACTACCATCCTGCCAACCTACTTCTTGGGCTAAAGTCTGAAACTCCATAGCATAATCTGCCAAGGAGCGAGCCCCCTGTCGGAGTTGCAGCAGATCAGATGTAGCCATGGCTACTCGGGCGGGCTCATCAAAGCCCTGTCGAAAGTTCGAGATGAACTGTTGTAAGTTCGTTAGTGAAGGATCATTGTTTTCCCAAAGGGGAGAAGCCCATATTAAGGCTTTCCCATCAAGCAGGGACAGGATGTACGCCACTTTCACCGCATCCGAAGGGAACTGCCGAGGCAACAGGGAGAACCGTACAAAACATTGGTTTAAAAAGCCGCGGCAGGTCCTTAAATCTCCAGTGTAGCGGGAGGGTGCCGGCACCTGAGTCACTGAAGAGTCTTGACCCTCGGGGGCTGGTTTCTGGGGCAGACAAGGCCCTGGCATCCAATCGGGCCAATAACTCCCCTACCGAACCAGTAAGGACCTTGAGATACTGTTTTTGATACTGCAGCTGCTGGGCCAACCCAGGCAGGTCCAAGGGGACAGGCGCATCCGCCGAGTCCATGGCCTTGCAATCTGTTATGGGAGTCTCAGTTTAGTGGACCCTTGGGCCGACCTGCAGGAGACTGGGAAAAGATGGTCAATGTCTCTAGTAACTGGCAGGCCGGGAGGCAGATGTTCAGGCTGGACGAGAGGTGCTCTTCACCCTGGAAGCTGGTACTCCCCCGGGAGGAGCCCGTAAGAGCCCAACCGCTGGGACTTAGGAGGCTTCACCCTTGGAAGCCGAAGCCCCCCCAGGAGGAGCCCGTAGGGGCCCGGCCGCTGGGACTTAGGCGGTGGTGGATCAGGACTGGGAACTGGAACCAGACTAGGACAGTAGGTCAGTACTGTAACAGGGTACGGGTTCTGGGACCAGGCAGGAACTGTAGCAAGACTTGGGTACTGGAACCAGACAGGAACTGTAGCAGATAAACAGGAACCAGGCAGGTACTGTAGCAGGCAAGCAGGAACGGAGCGAATAGCAAGACAGATCGCTCCGGGGCACAGCGCAACAGGGATCTGGTAGGTAAGCCCGTTGCAAGGCAAAGACTGGGTGGCCGCGGCCGGCTTATCAAGGCCGCGGTGTCTGATGTCAGGAATTGGGCGGAGTCACCACTGGCGGGAAATGGCATAGAAAAGCGCCCAAATGGCGTGCAAGCGCACCTAGAGACAGGGCATCCATGGAAGGCTTCCCGGCAGCGCGGCCCTCACAGGGACGCCGCCGAACAGGCCAGGAACTAGGCCAACGAAAGCGGGAACAGGTCCAGGAACATGGAGGTAAGGGTCTGGTTGCGGCGCTCGCAGCCAGAACCGCAACAGTTACATTGAAGAAAGTACAGAGAAGGGTGACCAAAATGTTAAAGGGCATGGAACGGCTCCCCTGTGAGGAAAAGCTAAAGAGGTTAGGGCTGTTCATCTGGGAGAAGAAACCCAGCTAACCCTAACTGCCCTAACCTCATCATCTGACAACGAATTCCAGAGCTTAAATGTGCTTTGAGTGAAAAAGAATTTTCTCTGATTTGGTTCAAATGTGCTACTTGCTAACTTCATGAAGTGCCTCCTAGTCCTTTCATTATCTGAAAGAGTAAATAACAAATTTACTTACTTGTTCTAGTCCTCTCATGATTTTGTAGACCTCTATCATATCCCCCCCTCAGCCTTCTCACCAAGCTCAACTGGAACTTGCCTTTATAGGGTTATAGTGAGTGCCCCATGGCTCCTGGGATTTGCAGTCATGGGAGAAACCACCGTAATTAGCTTGTTGTCATATAATTGTCAACCTGCCACACCAACACCATTTCTGAATGAAGCTCACCCCCACCCCCTTAATCTTTCCACCTTTCCTGTGTGAGGTAGTTCTATACCATGCAAAGAATCAGTCAGAAATTTAGGAAGCCTTTTGGACTGTCACTTTATCTTTTAAATGTCAGCTGCAGCAGCTTCTCAGAGGGAGACACTTCAAAATGAAGCTATTGAGACAGGCATATGTTTTAACTTGTATAGATTACAGTAATTCACTATAATATGGATTATTGAAATCCAATTTGAAAGGGTTGCAGATTTTACAGAATTCCGCTGCCCGTCTTGTTACAGAGAAGCAGCAAAACGATCATATTACTCCTATATTGAAGCAACTTCATTGGTTACCGGATATGCAATGTATCAAATTTAAAGTTTTAGTCTTGCGTTTTAAAAACAAAATGAATCTGCTTATTTTAAGTCATTGTTAATTCTATATCCCTCCTTCCGCTCTAGTGGTAAAAATGTATTGGTCATTCTCCAGCACAGCATTGCCCATTTGGCTAGTACCTGTCAGCGGGTCTTGTTTTCAGCCTGTGTGTTGGAATGCCTTTACCTGTTGCCATGAGAGAGTCTAATGATTTAGCTAAATTTAGAAAGCTGTTAAGACTATCCTTTTTCAGGAAGCTTTTATTTAATTCATTGTTTTACTGTATTATTTTAAAACATGTTTTATTTTGTTAATATCTGTGTTTTATTAAAGTTACATTTTTCTTTGTTTTAACGTGTTGGATTATGCTTTTGTACTCCGCTTAGCACTGCAATGTTATAGGCGGATAATAATTTTAATAAATAAATCATTTGAAGAAAGCAACAGGATACCTGCCTTCAGCATTTCTCTGCTCCACTCCCCCTTGTGGTACACATGTGCACATGTGCACATATGTATGTGTGTGTCTAATCCAGCCTCTCTTGCTCTTGTGACGCCCCCAATCTCCTCCTGCCCTGAGGGAAGGAGAGAAATTGGAATGGACAGAGAAAGCAGCAATATCCCTTTAGAAGAATTTCATCTTTTTGAAAGGGTTCTTGCACATGTGGTCAACCACATACCAGCTACAAAGACATGGATGTGAGGTTTGTTTTTTTTTTTTTTTTATGGAAGTCTACAACTGCTGGCATCGCACAGCTGGCAGACAGGGCAATAATTTCAGTTCATAAAAGCCTTGACTGACACTATACTGCCGACAAGTTTCAAACTTGTGTTAATTAATCCCCTTTTTGTGTCTGTCACTGTGTGTCCAATATATGTGAACATATGTTTCTGTGTGTAATTAACAGTATGACAAACTGCTGCTATTGAGAGTATTTTTTAGCATACATAAACTCATACTCCAAAAAACAAGTACTTTCACAATAAAATATAAAAAAGAATGATTATATTATTTCAGTTAAAAATAAAAGTGACATTTCACAGTTGCTTGTAACTTTTGTCTTAATTTGATAAACTGTTGATTTTTTTTGCAAAGAGTTTGATATTGTTTAAAAACAATGTGAATAGTTTTTAAAAAACTGACCTTTTTGCATAATCAGAGGTGTGAGTCTTTATGCAAAATTGCCACAGAATTATGAAAAATCTGCTACAGAATTTGCTCTTACTGCAAAATCTTTGCAGGAAGCCAGCAGCTCTGGTTATAGTGCCATGAGTCCATTTGCAACTGCCTACCTCAGGACTTCCCCAATCTATTCTGGGGACCACCAAGCCAGTCAAGTTTTCAGCATATGTACAATTAATTTGCATGAGCTAAGTCTGTATGCATGGAGACACAGCCCAGGCAAATTTATTTCATGCATATTCATTGTGCATATCCTCAAAATCCAACAGGCAGTGGAGTCCTCAGGAGAGATTTGGACAATCCTGATCTATCCTAATTTTATAACCTCTACCTCAGTCATTACACTGATAGCCCTTGGCCACCAGATGCTGTTGAATATGCCAGCCGTGGCCAAATCAAGGAGCAGAAATCAGGCTTGGGAATCAAACCCAGATCTCCTGTATAGCAGCATGCAGCAGTACTACCACTAGAACCACTAGGCTGGCCCCAGGTAGGTATTCCATGAGGATAAACAGCAGAGGGTATTCCACTCCCTATACAGCAAGCCCATGGCATGAATCACAGTTGGGTGACTATGACAATTGTAAGCATCTTTCTCTTTTATCAGACAATCCAGAGAGCTCAGGGCTGACAGAACACAAAAGAAAATGATTTTCCTTTGTGTATAAAAGCCTGCCGTTTACGCTAGCACGCAAAGCCGACACAGGAACAGCCCCTGGATCTGCTCCGGAGCTGGGATCCTTCAGTGCGGTTGCCATATGGCTAGAAGGCGTCATTCACAGCACGAAGCAGTGGGCACCATATCCAAGTCTCTTCACTGGAAGGAAAAAGCCAGCAACACAGCAGGACCATAAAACCTCAGGAGCATTCAGGCCTAATACTGTAATAATGTGAACTATGAACACAAAGGAGAATTTCCAAAGCCATTTAGGTGGTTAATAGTGAATCAGGTGTTTAAATCGGCTGTCTGAAAATTACCCTTCCTTAAACTGGAGAAAGATTCCGCTCGTACTTTGAGCTGCATTTAGAGGATGCAATTCTGGGGGGGGGGGGGATGGGGCCTTGGTTTAGGCCAAGATAGGAAAGTAGCACACACACAGGCCAATACTGTAACGTGCACTCAGGCAAGCGCACTGTTTTACCTGCAGTTTGACACACATTTTTGACACGCATCCACGACCCCTTATACAGTAAGGGGTCGTGGATGCGTGTCAGGGGCGCGTCCAAAACGTGCGTCCAACCCCTGCCCCTGAAACTAATAGCACTCATCACATGCAAATGCATGTTGATGAAGCTATTAGTTATACGCCCGGGATACCGAAAAAAAAAAAAATGTGCGGCTGATCCACCCATTTTACACTCAGAAATTAACGCCTGCCCTAATTTCTGAGCAGCTCCAAAAAAAAAGTGTTCAGAAAAGCAGGTCTGTTCAGTGTTTATACATCCCTTCTTCTGTTCATTCAGTGCTTGATCCACACAGAACAACTGGCATCCATGTCAGAAAAAGCAGGATAGGTCAGTTGGATTATGTCAGGGTACATCTCTTCTGCTGCAACTGCCCCCAGTATTTCAATCTGGCCCTCACTGCTTATTTTACCATTGAACAATTCCTATCCTGAAAGCTTCTGGATTTGGAAGGAAATCATAGTTTTTCTTTATCTAGCATCAGGCCAGAAAATCTTGCTAACTCCATCAGGATGTTTTGGTAGCCTCATATATCATGAGAACTTTCAAAAGTCTGTCTCTGCTACCAAGGTCACAGCATTCGCCCAGCTCTGGGTAAGCTCTTGTGCATCCCCTATGTGCCTGTGACCAGATTCTCAACATTCACAGTAAGCAGTAACAAAACATGAAATAATCCATTTCACATGAAAAGATATAATAACAGTTAGAATGGAGTCACTTGAGTTTTGTATTCAAACAAAAGGGTTCCTGAAGCATGATTCATGAATTCATTACATACATTAAAGCAGAATGCTAAATGCAAAGAAATTCTACAGTTCTTTATTTTACTGTAAGTAATTAAATACAAAAATCTAGGACAGTGAGTGGGGTTTTAAAGATCAGGGCTAACAGAGGAAAGGAAGACTATTAAATTAGGGGAGTGGGAATTCCTATCCCTTAACTGGGAAAACTCCCTTATAAAATTCCCCCACTTACATAGTAGAGGCGGCATTTGTGCAATAAAATTGTGCACATGTATGCCCATTCAGCCTTTTTTATACCATTCGTGCATATAAGCACGTATGTTATAAAATACATACATCTGACACAAGCTGGCATATGGACATACATGTGCACTCATGTGCCGGTATCAAAGCTACCAACCCTAGACAGGACATGGCAGAATAATGCAATATAGAGGGATGGGGGAGGGGATAATAGACTGAGCAAACATTACAAAAGGACATAGAATTGAAGAGACATTGGAAAACATATCCTCAAACGCAATACATACCCTAGAGAAAGAATACAGAGCATATTATAAAAGACAGTGGTTTTTTTCATTATACACAAAAACAGATTATGTTAGCAGACAGTGGAACTTTGGGATCAGTAAATTGCTAGCAGAATGGATATTTAAGATGTATTACAGAATAAAACCAAGGCAAATGTTTTAGGCTATTGGTGAGAAACCACTCAACATTCAGTTTTGAAATCTATGAACTCACTGGAATTATTTGATGGATGAAAGGCAGGACCATACCCGAGCTGAACGGCACCCTGGGCACCCTGGGAGATTGAGTTAGGGGAAGAGGCGAGGAGGTCTCTTCCCTTCCCCTGCACACCTCCATGCCTGACCCTTCTGCTGACAGCCCTGGGAGTCTCTGCTCTCTCTTTCCCCATTCCCTAGCCCCTGTGCACCTCTCCTCTTTGTTCCTCAGCCAGCTGCTCTTCTTGCAGCAGCCCTGGTGAATGTCCTTTTGCTGAAGCCATGAGGGTCACAGATCAGTTGTTTGAAATGAGCAGGCCACAGGAGGGAGAAAAGAGGAAAGGCAGCAGTGGCAGTGGTACACCACACTTCTCTCTTGGTGGCGCCTGGCTTGCCTACCCTGGAGAGAGAGGCAATTTCCCAGGGCTCAAAGCCCGGGGAGGGCAGAAAAATGACTGACATACAAGTGTGAGCCAGCAGCAAATGATAAACCAGAAAGATAGCTACTCTCCTCCTACCGGGAAGAATAAACTGGAGATCAAAATGGAAAGGGTGAAGGTAGAGAGAGGCAGAGAGGATAATGGGAGGGCACAAATACGATTCCCTGTCCCATGTGCTAAAATGCCTATTTACAGCTCTGCAACATCCTTATCATATTTATTTGCCTGCATTTAATTCCTTAAGTTACGGAAACTTCTAATCTCTACTTGCACCTCATGCACTGCGTTGTGGACTATTGCTTGTACTGCAACATCTTATGTGCTCTCCTTATTTTAAGAGTAGACTGGCTGCTAAGACATTCTTTTCATTTTACTTCACTGCTACGTGCTTAGGCTGAAAAAGTAGCACAGTTATGGAATTATCTTGTGTCTACTGCATACACTAGTGAGAATGGCCTGTTTTTATCCAGCCAAAGGGAATTTATATTCAACCTGTCATGGCTGGTCAGCCATTTTAAAGTGGATTACATTCAGAGACTGTGGGTATTGCCCTGTCCTTAGAGGGCTTACAATGCAAGTTTGTACAAGAGGCAATGAAGGGTGAAGTGACTTGCCCAAGGTCACAAGGAATGGCAGTAGGATTTGAATGCTGATTTCTCTGATTCATAGCCTGCTGCTCTAACTACTAGGCTACAGCTCCATTCCAATGTCTTTACATTTTTTTCACCATAGAACTAAGAGCAAGGCTTTGCTTAAAAGGCACTTTATGAGAAAATGAACAATTGTAATGTTAAAACCAGACACTAGTAGACTGACTGATTTGTTAGCTTGACATTTAAATGTGCAAGTTAAAACTGATTCAGGAACAACCGGGAAAACCATTACCAATATTACTGCAATGGCTAGAGTGTAATTCATGAAAAGTCCTGATGGCAGTGAGGAGATCAAGGGCACCTCGGCTTCATCTTTATCTCATAAATAGTAGAATGGGGTTGGGATAGGTTCTGATTGGACTGAAAGAAGGAAGGGGTGGAAGAAGGTAAACCATGCCAAAAAAATGAATTAACAATCCTTTAGATTTATAAATCTAATGGCCTGGTGGAAATTGCAGATGTGAAACTGGAAACACAGTCCCTAGACTACTTAGCCAGTCTGATGCAATGCAGTCCATTTTGTACCATGCAATAAATAATTAGAACGAGTTCTTTGTAATTGCCTAGATTGCCCTCAGTTGCTTACTAGAGAGCAGACCTATATCTAGGGTTGCCACGTCAACCCAGGCCAACGAAAAAGGCTGATCTAGTTCTGGTTCTGTGCCATTGCATGCATGGATTTGTAGTTCTGAATTTTTTAGGGAATGCCATGGGAAAATTAGAAGTACACCCTGCCTAATTTCTCAATCTCCACAGTGGAGAAATGACCAAAATTTAACCACAACAATGAATATGATAACATAAGGCATAGTGTGGACTAGATTCAATCAAGTTATATGTATCTAAAGACTAGTCCAGTGGTTTTCAATCCAGTCAAGTTTTCAGGATATCCACAATGAATGTGCATGAGATGGATTGATGTACAATGGAGGCAGCACATGCAAATCCACCTTATGCATATTCATTGTGGATATCCTGAAAACCTGACTAGTTAGGTGTTTACAGAGGACTGGGTTGAGAACCACTGGTCTAGTCAAATGAAGGAAATATGAAAGATGAAAAATGAAAAATGATAGTGCCAGAGGGAGTCTATGGGGACAGAGTAATGAGAGGGAGAGGATTGGTTAACTTGGAAATATTAGCATCTGATGAAAGGGAATGTCATAGCATATATTGTGATCTTCATAGTGTAGCTATTTGGATTATTAAAGTTTTGATAGTGCCTTAACAAATAAATATAACTATATAATTTTTACGCTACAACACTTGTCTCATGAACAGGATGATAGAGAGACCAGTACAGTAAACTTGAGTGTATATATGACAAAAGAAACCCCCTATGCTAGGGGTGGCCAACTCTAGTCCTCAAGAGGCACAAATGGGCCAGGTTTTCAGGAGACCCACAATGAATATGCATGAGATAGATTTGCATACAATGGAGTTAGTGCATGCAAATCCATCTCATCCATATTCATTGTGGATCTCCTAAAAACCTGGCCTGTTTGTGGTTCTAGCACAGGGGTGGGCAATTCTGGTCCTCAAGGGCTGCAAACCAGTTGGGGGTTTCAGGATATTCCTAAAGAATATGCATTTATTTATTTATTTATTTAGGGTTTTTATATACCGACTTTCTCGATATACAAATCAAATCAAGACGGTTTCCAAAGAACAAAACTTTCGCCCTAAGGCGTTACATTAAACAATAGATATAGTATTGAACAGGTCTTTACATTAAACAATCCACATATTGAACAAAAGAACGAAAATCAATAAATATTAAAAATTATATGTGATAGATATATACAATATATGACAATAATATTGTCAAATAACATGAATAAATGATAGGTAAAAGGTCGGTATTGGGCTTTGTATTGAGCTATTTTGCTCTTTGATCGGAGTCGAAGTGTTCCTGCGATTCCGGGTAGGCTTGCCGGAAGAGCCACGTTTTTAGGTTTTTCTTGAATGTTAGATGGCAGGTTTCAAGTCGCAGATCAGGCAGTAATGAGTTCCAAAGGGTGGGTCCGGCTGTGGAGAGTGCCCTTTTAGCCCTTTTATGCATTAAATAGATTTGCATACAACTGAGGTAGAGTGCATGCAAATCTCTCTCTCATGCATTTTCATTAGGGATTATGCTGAAAACCCAACTGGTTTGTGGGCCTCGAGGAATGGAATTTCCCACCTCTGCTCTAAAGGACTGGAATTGGCCACCTTGCCCTAGGCATTGTGCAGGAACTGGATACCGCAGGCTTCCTAAACCTGTCCCGAGGAGCCCACAGCCATTTGGGTTTTCAGGATATCCACAATGCATATGCATGAAATAAATTTGCATATGATGGGGGCAGTATATGCAAACTTTTCTCATGCATATTCATTGTGGATATCCCAAAAAACTAACTGGCTGTGGAGTCCCCAGGACAGGTTTGGGAAGCTGTGCGCTACAGGAAGCAGGGAAAGTGGGTGGCCATACCATTAAGTCAGAAAGTATCCATATGCACAGTAAGATAAAGATTTAATGTTAAAAAGTATTTATTATCACCACAAGAACATCCAAGTCTACCATGAGAGCACTATTATGGCAGATTAAGAGGACCTTGAGAAAATATTGAAAAAAAAAATTGCTCTTAATGAGATTGAAAATGGAATACAATTAAAAAATTATTTAGCAACTAGCTTAACAATTTAACACTATTCTTTAAGTAAATACATACCTATTGCTGATCTCATGACTCATAGGAATGCCTAATAAAAGCATAAAATTGTTGACAGACTGCTTTGCTACATCAAGGGTACTGCTTTAAGAATCTGTATTGTATTGTTTAGGATGTTAGATGGTACTTCAGTGTGAGAAAGTGGGCCATCTTGATTCTTTCTGATTACAGAATCACAAGAATGTGACATTGCTCTCTCTTCTCCTCCCCCTTCTGTTAAGCATTCATACACTCATTAGTCAGTGATGACATTAACCACCTAAAGTTAGACACGACTGTATCCTTGTGAAGGAGTAAGGGTTCACCCCCAGCCCCGAAGACCGAAGGAAAAGGGGGAAGATCTGTCAACTCTGGTCAGGACAGGGCAGCCCTAACCTAAGAAAAAATTCAAGGGAACCCTGGGGCGAAAGCAGAAGTAGTATCCCTGGGGGGAGGAGAAACCAGCTAACCGGATAGGATCTCCTCAGGCAGGAGGGACACCTTGGAAGGTCCTATGGCAAGGAAGGGGCAGGTCCCACCTCGAGGAGGCCAGCGAAGGGCCAGAATCACCTGACCTGGGAGGGGAGGAGCTACAGCTGGAACTGGAAAAGGAGGAGATGGAGTTCTTACTGGCAGGAGGAAGAAGGCACACGCCATCCTCTGGAAGGGCAGGTTACAGAGGAGGCTATGGAAATGGAGTAAGCCAAAGGAGTACAAAGAGGAGAAAAGAGCTACACCCAGGGACAGCACACCTTTTAAACAGGGAAAGTTATCTGTTGGAGGTTGTGGCGGAGCTGAACCTAAGCAAGGAAGGAACCTGAAAATATTCCTGTATGGTCAAGCTCTACTACAGAAGGGAGGCGATTAAAACTCGCTCAGGTTGAGAGTGAGGTACAAAAACTTTAAAAAAAACCTATTTTCCTTGTGGAAGAGGTCTGTGTTTAACTGTGGGTTTATTTTTTTGGTTTGTTGGCAAACCCTTGTCTGAGGAGTGCTAAAACTTATAGAAAAAAAAAAAGAACCTGTCTCTTTCCTTGTGGAAGAGGACTGTGTCTAAACGTGGGGCTTTGTTTGTTGTTGTTTGCTAACCCTTAGGCTGAGGAGGACTTCCGCATAAAAAGAGAAACCTTGCTTCATCCCCTGAAAAGAAGGCCCTGCGATGGGTGGGGGGGGTTCGCAAGCCTTTACTCAGCAATCTAAGGGAGGCAGCAGAACAGTGTACCAGCAAGCCAGGTAAGCCCTGAAAAGAAAGTTTAACCACACTTTGCAGGAAAGGGTGGAACCCTGTAAACTGGCCTGAAGAAGGCTGGATACTTTGTATCTTACCTGTTGGGTTTTTGGATAAAGATTTATTTTTTTTTTGGCTTTGTGCTGACTATGCTGGAAGGGTGGGGCAACATAGCCCGGTGGGCAAAGACACTAGAGAGAGAAATGGTCTTATTTTCCTTCCTTCTCCTCAGTGTGGTTTTAGGCCAGCCAGGAGGGTGGCGAAGTTTTTTGTTTTTTTTTAATAGTTTCTCAAATTTTGCAAATCTCAGCCATGGAGCCTTGCAGAATGGAATAAGTATTGGAAGACCCATCTGTGTTCTGGTGGACAGTGAGTGTCGAACGGCCATGGACCTTCACAACCCTATGGCACATGTTTGCAAGGTTTCTTCCACAGAATACAGCATAAAACATGTACCATCTACACCTTCGTGGTAAGCACCATTCACACTAAGATGGACCCTAATGGAGGTGGACTTTAAGCCAGCTTCCGAAAGGTGTAGAAAGTGATCAAACAGTTTTTGTGTGGGACAGGAGAACGGACCAAGGGCTAGAGCTGCCTGCCCCCCAGCAGCAGCTCTGGAGCACTGAGGCCACCTGACACCGATGCCATCTGAGTGTTGGGGGCCTTAAAAGGAGGCGTCCTGTGGCGCGCCAAAGCCGCACACCTCTTATGAGGGGTCTGCTTCAGTTGAAGCCTTCCATAAGGCCTCCCATTGTGTCTTGGGACCTCGATGTGATTTTAGCTCAGCTGATGAAAGCGCCTTTTGAACTGCTGCACACCTATGACCAGAAGTACCTGACCTAACCAGTGCACCAATGTGCACAACAAAGTCGGTGCTGTTGCTAACAGAGAAGGAGACAGCCTGAACCCAAACAACGAGCCCTAGGTTGGAAGAGTTGGGTTGTACACCTTGAACAGGTTACTGAGGACATACTGGTCGAACCTACTGTCATGTCGGCTATCCCTATCCAGACAGTAATAGGATGTATGTGTGAAGAGAACTCCATGTCGCAGCCTTGCAGATCTCCTCCAAGGGAACTATTCACAAGTGGGCCACCAGTACTGCCATGACTCTGACAGATTAAGCCTTGACATGACCCTCAAGATGCAGTCCTACCTGGACTCAACAGAAGGAGATGCAATCTGCTAGCCAATTGGATAGTGTCTGTTTGGCAACGGCAACGCCCAACCTATTCTTATCAAAAGAAACAAAAAGTTGGGTGGATTGTCTATCGGCTTCTGTCCGCTCCAGATAGAAGGCTAAGGCTTGTTTGCAGTCCAAACTTTGTAGTGCTCATTTGCCATGGTGCGAATGGGGCCTGGGAAAGAATATTGGCAGGATAAGTCACTAAAGCTTGGAGCTCACTGACCCTGCATGCTGAAGTGACTGCCACCAAAAATATGACAGAAGACAAGAGTCCATATAGTTCAGTCATCTTCTAATTACCTAAGTAAGATCATTATTTTTTAAGAAACTGAGGAAAAGAACCCTTGTACAACATTTAGCCAACAGATACTAAGAATCCTGGACAGTACACTGCTCTGAGGGATCTGTGTTTAGATTTCTGGCTCAGGTAGCCCAAAGTGAAAAGGCAGGTAGGTGGGGTATGGGCGCATACCATGGAGGCTGCACATACATAAGTGCATGACCAAGACAGCATACTCATTCTATAACATTTCAGGTGACTTTTCACATTTATGTTACAGGCATGTCAAAACTCAGTCTTATTGCAGGCATTGACTTCTTTTCAAACTATATACACCATTATCACAATCTGATCCCTAATATTGGTTACAGAATTTTGAAGTAACTTTCAAACATCTTAACTTCACATACATTTATTGATAGGTAGGGATCACCTGACCTATCCAGCCTGCCTAGATACCCCTGCTTATTGTGTTACAACAGATTATTGATCTTGAGCTGAATCACTACTCTCCTTTGCCTTTACCACCATCCTCTGCATCTGTCCCAAGTCACAGATAGGATAGATCTGAAATCCATATCTTTTTAGCTTTCCCTCTTCTCTCAGGCACAAACCATCAGTTGACAAATGTTTGCCTCTCTTGTGGGTTGTTGGTGCTGCTGATAGTGAAAGATACCGGAACATAAGAATCTGAGGTATTTAATCCAGTTAGACAACACATTTAGAGCTACCAACTGCAGGTCAGCAGCATTTGGCTTTTATTTATTTTTTCTTGCAAAATTAGATATTTTATGTTACTTGAAAGCCACAGATGTTACTGAAGTGACAACACAAGATTATTGATAATGGCTTAATGGAATATAAAGACTTTTTATTATGTACATTATGTGTAGTGTTACTCTGCAGCGAAAGGGTTTGTTTCTTCTTCTTTGTATTCTTAACATGCATACGAAGTTCCTCACTCTTTAGAGCAGCTGAAAGCAATCCAAAGTACTTCATTTTCTCCTTTGCCTTTTTTTTCCACTGATTATAGTTGAGATTAGTAAATTCTTATAATTTAGCTGACAGTAATGGATGAAGTACAAGAGTAAAGGGTATGAAGGTAGGCCTAATCACTCAATCAGTATTTCCACAAAACCTTTACACACTTTGAAACCAATTTTTTTTAACACCTTCAAGAGCTGGGAATGAAGTACATAGTGGGGAAACCACCAATTTCAGCATGCGTTAACTGCCGACATTCTTAGTGATACTAATCAACATAAGAACATTAGAAATTGCCATGCTGGGTTAGACCAAGGGTCCATGAAGCCCAGCATCCTGTTTCCAACAGAGGCCAGACCAGGCTACAAGAACCTGGCAGGTACCCAAACACTAAGAAGATCCTATGCTACTGCTGCCAGTAATAGCAGAGGCCATTCCCTAAGTCAACTTGTCTTCTAAGTCTTCTGCTCCAAGAACTTATCCAAACCTTTTTTAAACCCAGCTACACTAACTGCACTAACCACATTTTCTGGCAACAAATTCCAGAGCTTAATTGTGCAGTGAGTGAAAAATAATTTTCTCTGTTTAGTCTTAAATGTGCTACTTCCTAACTTCATGGAGTGCCCCCTAGTTCTTCAATTATCCGAAAGTGTAAATAAACAATTCACATCTACTTGTTCAAGGCCTCTCATGATTTAAAAAACCTCTATCATATCCCCCCCCTCAGCCATTTCTTCTCCAAGCTGAACAGCCTTAACCTCTTCAAGCCTTTCCTCATAGGGGAGCTGATGCCTGTTGTAGACAAGTGAGAAGAGTGGATTGGTAGAACAAGGTCATCCCCCCCCCCTTAGTATCCACAGGCTATAAAAGAGAATTTTTTAGAAAAGTAGGCCCAGGTAATCAATTTCCCAAGCACCTCAGGCTGTAAAAATCGCTCCAACTCCTAATGAAGAAGCGTCTACTTCAACAATGTCTACTTCCAGATGTCACAGACAAGGATCCTTGATAAATTCCTTCTTTAATTGTTGAAAGACTTGAACTGCCTCCTCTGTCCAGTTGCGTACGGCTGCCCCTTTTTTGGGTTAGAGCAGTGAGTGGAGCTGCCAATGAAGAGTATCAGTGGATAAATTGGCGGTACTAATTAGAGAATCCCAGGAAACATAACGCCTTGAGACCCACTAGTTGAGGCCAGTCCAAAATAGCCTTGAGTTTTTCTGGATCCATCCATAAGCCAGTTTTAGAGATTATATATCCCAGAAAGGGTAACTCTCTTGATGAAAGGCACATTTCTCTAATTAGCATATAACTTATGTTCACACAAATGTTGCAAGACTTGTACATGTTCTTGATGTTGATCCAGTGTCTTGGAAAAAAATGAGAATGTCATTCAAATATACGACAACATGTGATTATAACAGATCTCGAAATATTTCATTTACTTTTGCTTGGAATACTGCAGGGGCAGTGCATAGCCCAAATGACAAAACAAAATGTTCGATATGGCCGTCCCATGTGTTGAATGCAGTTTTTCATTCGTTCTCCTCTAATATGAATCAAATTATAAGCTCCATAAGGCAGGACCAGAAGGTGAGAGGATCAAGAGGGACAAGGTGAGCAACACATTCAACTGTACAGCAGACAGTTCCAACTCACCAGACCTGTCACTGAGATGAAAGGCCGCGGAGAGAATGTTGCAATGTTGCTTAAGTAGTGGCTGCTGTTGACATCCTCCCCTGAACTTCTGGCGGCAGCATTCGATACGACGGGGGAGCACTGGAAGCAGGCGAGTATCGTGTCATGCTCTAACAACTTCTAAAGGTACCTATAACACGGAACACACATCTAACACAAATAAGAGTCCGAATGTTTTCCATGGTGTGCCCCAAGTTGTGGAACTCTCTTCCAGAGTCATTACGTCTGATAACAGAAAGAGAGTTTCAAATGAGAACTGAAAACATGGCTCTTTAGAAATGCATGAGATTTAATGTAAAACATCAATATTTCGATAACTTCACTGTCAGTACCAGAGACAAAAGGGACTTAATGACAGTTGCTTTAAAGAATCAGCAGCTACATAAGGAACCACAGAGTTTAAATAAAACTATCCTTTAATATTTCTCTCTCCTCCTTTTTCATGTTTATTAAATGTTAAGTGGCTTCATAGATTCACAGCAAACATGACTGGCCTTTGGCCAGCTTGATAACATGCCTCAAAATGAGACAAAAGCAGGTTTGGCCATTTCCCCACTCCAAAATCAGCCAGACAGTCAGAGAACACACAAATACATTGCAAAATCTTATATTAAATACAAATGCTTACAGAGCTAAAAGTATATCTCCATTACATATAAGCAAGTTGGTTAATCTGTTCAATGACCATTTCATATCTGGTAATGATTTGTCAACACCTGTTGCTTTGCCCTATTGGCCAAAAACTACAGTCTGAAGTTTTCAATTTTATTTTATTTTTATTAGGTGTCAGTTTCTCTGAGCTTAGTGCAGTAAATAATTTCTACAAATGTAATGTGCCATGCGAGTTCACTGAAATTCCCAAGTTTCACATGGCACATACTCAGTGAAAGATAACTGGCATGGCATAGCTGATAATTTCCATTTTATGCTTGGTTTTTGTTTTTTTTTTCTGACCTGGCAGTTTCCTCCTGATCCTTTAGGTTTCCAGCTCAGTTGGATCCAGAACTGGGATCTGGTGCCATAAGCCTTGCAACTACCTAGAGATTCTTTTTTTTTGTCCTTTATTTATTTCCTCCCTGCCAACTTGCACAAGCTAGGGACAGTCCTAGGCCAGGGGGAGAAAGGGAAGGGGAAGCAGGCTCCTGCTGGGACCCCTGCAGTCATGGGCCCTAAATCCAACCACTAGGTGTCGTTCTTGTACCATGGCTCCACAGCATTCTCGGCCCCAGACAACCCGAGATAGGAAGCCAGCTCCCTCTGCCTTGCTGTGTACAACACTGGCACAGAGTAAACAGGTTGGCATGTACAGCTTTTTCTTCTCAGACCAACTGCAGGATTATCACAGAAAAGAACCCTTGCATCCCTTCAGTACTGATATGTTACTACTGATGTAAAATGTCTTCACATAGGCATTTACACATTCTTTATTTGCAACATAATTTAAGTTTTTATATCTCCTTCCATAATCCTGCTGCGGAGGTATTGTCTCAGGACAAGCTGTCTTGCTGTTCCCCATCTGGAAAGTACAACGTTTGGTGTAGCAAGCTGCTGACCGCAGACACATCATCAATATCTACAAGGTAAATACAAAGAGAAGTTGAAAGCCAAACCTTCAGGCTGAAGCAAGCCTCCTTAGCAGAGGAAAACGGGCCTGCTCTGCCTTCTCTGACCACGTTACTACATCCTTCCCCTCCCCCTTGCTCTTATTCCCCCACGATTCCTGGAAATTAATAACATTTACTGGATTGAAGAAAAGCACCCTGCTTTGCAGGAAGAGAATTACAGTCTTTATTGCTGTAATTAGGCAGCAGCATCCCTGGAACAGGGCAGCTTCAAAACGGCCAATTATCTATAATGCTCATCTTGCAGGCTCTTCCCCCACAGGCTACATGAAAGTCAGTATAGGAAGCATTAAGGCAGGCTCTCTTTCTCATGACACACTGTGGCTGAAACTTCAATCCAGAATCCAAAGGGTGCTGAGCTTTGTATGAACTGTTATAAGATGCAAACAGAGAGAGAGAGAGAGAAAACATATGCATGCATTTGTAGCCTCTACGTTTAGTTAGGGATATCATGTGTAAGAAACAAAACATCTCCCAACATCTGTAGTATGTTAAATTGAGGAGGAAACCCCCAGGACTGCAATGTAGCAGGCAGATATATACCTAGCTTAGCACTACTAGGATCCTGCGACGACACTAACCCGGTTCTATTACCAAAAGGCTGCAGAAGAGGCTCTGTCAGATCTTGCTCAGCACAAGGATAATCACATTTTGATCAGGACCTGAGGCGAAATGAGCTCATTTGTCAGACAATATGGTGGGCTTCATTTTACGACGAGTTTTTCATCACTTATCAAAACATGTTACTTTGGCCATGCAACATTCTTTTTTTTTCCTTTTACTAATTGTCACGATGAAAGGGGAGGGAAGATCAGAATAATTTCATCAAGCATTTATATGTGCCACTATACACTCTCTGTAGATCTCCAAGTCTTGTCATAATATTTAAAGCACATGCTGGAAGATATGGAAGGTGTCAGCTCAACAGAAAAATTACACCTTAATTAAAATTGCAGCTCTAATCTATTTGGGGTGTTGTGCTCTGCCATGCAAAAGTTCCAACTATACATCTTGAACCCAGGTGCTGCTCTTCAGATAGTCTAGAGTAGTGGGGTTAGCACATTTGAGCCAGAGATCCAGAAGTGACAGGGGTTTATGCATACAGTCCTGGATTTGTGGTATCTCTTAGAAGTGTTACCACAATATCTAAGCAACAGTAAGAGGAGGTGGTTGAAGCATTAATGGGGGAAGGCAGGCACAGGTCATGCATGCTTGACCTCGACTTAGTACATCAGCACTAGGTCTACATCCCAGGGCAGGAGGGTTGAGTCTGGAGTAGGCCCTGATTAAGTCACAACAGATGGGGGTAGTACCTTGAGGAGTCATTAACTGGATAGAGATGCGCTAAGGGGAAGTAGAAAAGCAATGGGCAACACTCAAGGAGATATTTATTGTAAGGGCAACAAACCTGTTATATGACCCCTGTTCTACCACTACTAGAACTGAGGGGCGCATTTCAAATCACTGGGGCCAGCAGACAGCCTGTGCTGCCTTGGGTTCTTTCCTGATGGGGCAGGGTTAGAGCCTTTCAAGGCCCTTAGGTTGTTTGGAGGTCTTCTGACAGTTTCCACACTGCCACACAGTCTAATGTTGTTCAAAAATCAATCTTTTCTACTGGTAAACTTAGTGCAGGGTAATTATCTTGCAATGAATACACTTGGATCTGGGAGAATCCATATAGAAAAAGTCTAAAAATCCAAAATACTCTGAAACAGTCACAGGTAAAATGATAGAAATCCTCTGCACTGGAATGCTATCCTGTAGACCCTTCTGAGCTGTACCCCTCCCCCCGGGCTCTCTGTTTTTTAGATGCAGACTCCTGTAGTCCAGCAGTAGTACACCAGAAATCTCTCTTGCACTTGCAAGAATGAGCTCCTGCAGACTTCTCTCACGCAGCAGCTCTGAAGCAAGGTTTCAGTACTGGCAGTCCTCCCATTGATTCCAGTCAGGACTCCGCTTCTATGAATTCAGTCATATGGGACGAACATCCCTCCGCCACTTATCTCTTCCCTCTCACCGGATCCCAAAAAGCTCTCCAAAGCCCAGCCATCCTCTCAGGATGGAACAGAACCCGAGCCAAAGTGAGCTCATGGCATTTCCCACTAGTGTCAGAGACCTCTAGACACTCCTATTTTCTCTGACATCACACTCAGGGTCTGTGAAGACTCGGATATATTTAATAAGGGACACTTTTTCTGACACCCTTACAGTTAGGAAAGTAAATAAATTGGAAGAAAAGAGGCCACTGTGGTTTCCAAAAGAAGTGGCTGAAAAGGTAAGGGGGAAAAAGTTAGTATTCATAAACTGCAAGAGACTGTAGAAAGAGATACGTAGGAAACTAACTGGGAAAGCTGGGAATGTAGTCAGGAGATTGAAGACTCAAATGGAAGAAAAATAGTTAATATGGGTAAAAGAAAGGGACAATATTTTTTCTTTAAGATATCTTGGTGACAGGAGGAGTGCAAAAGTGGGAATGAAAAACTCAAGGGTGAAGGTGGGGAATATGTAGAGGCTGACGAGGAGAAAATGGAGTTGCTTTACAAATATTTCTATTCAGCATTCACTGGGGAAGGGCTTGGAGCAAAAACTGCCACAAATGGGATTGAAGTCCATTAGACCTCAAACAATTTTCAAAAAAGATTGTATTCACAATGAAAAGTAAATAAAGCAAAGCGGGCCAGATGGGAGACATATGAGGCTATTAAAGCGAATTAGGGATGTTCTGGCAGGTCCGCTGTCTGACCCTTTCAATGCTTCCTTAGAATCGTGACTGGTTCCAAAATAATGGAGGCAGGCAAATGTGGTTCCTCGTCATAAAAATGGAAGTAAGGAGGAGTATGAGAACTGCAGGCCCTCAGTGGCAAGTAAATAAAGGAAAAGTAGTTTCTTACCTGATAATTTTCGTTCCTGAAGTACCACGGATCAGTCCAGACACCTGGGTTTTGCCTCTGCTGGTGCGGCGGCAAAACCCAGGTGTCTGGACTGATCCGGGTACGTACAGGGAAATGGAACTGCTGCTAAAACAGAGAGCAGTGCAGTGGGTTGCAAGGTTTGAGGCCGCGTGCTGTTGCTAGCAGTAGGTCTTGTCAGACGAATCTAGTCCATATTTTTAACTGGGTGACCAAAGAATTAGATTCAGGGGAGAGCACTAAAAGTCGTGTACTTGAATTTCAGCAAGGCCTTTGATACAGTTCTGCATAGGTGACTTATAAACAAACCAAATACACCAGGAATGGGCCCCAAAGGGACTGACTGGGTTAGAAACTAGTTGAAAGGATCGTGAAACCGAGTCCGAGGAAAGGGTAAAGGTGGGTTACCAGTATTTTGCCACAGGGATTGGTCCTCTGTCCAGTTCTGTTCAACATTTTCATGAGTAATGCTGCGGAAGGGCTTTCAGGAAAGGTTGGATGATACAAAAAAAAAGGGGCAGATACCTTGGAAAGTTTGGAAAAAATGAGGAAGGGAACTAGTAAAGCTTGAGGAATGGACTAGAGTCTGACTTCAAAGATTTAATGCTAAACAAACACAAGGTCATGCATTGGGGTTGTAAACATCCAAGGAAGCAATATAGTACAGGAGGTAAAGTTCTTCTGTACACAAAACAAAGTACGATATAGGGGTGATCATATCTGATAATCTTAAGGAGGTCAACCAGGTAGATAAGGCGACGGCAAAAACCTGAGGGTTACTTGGGTGCATAAAGCAAGGAATAGCCAGCAGGGAAAAGGAGGTGATTTTGCCTCTGTATAAGTCTTTAGTGAGACCTCATCTGGAAAATTGTGTACAATTCTGGAGTCCGCATCTTCAAAAGGATATAAACTGAACAGAGTCTGTCCAGAAGGCACCTACTAAAATGCTCAAGGGTCTTCATCATAAAGCATATGGGGTCAGACTTAGAGATCTAAACACTCTGGAGGAAAGGAGGTAAAAAGGAGATATGTAAGAGACCTTTAAATATCTCGAAGGAATAAATGCACAGGAGGCAGGCCTCTTTCAATGAAAAAGAAGCTCTAGAAGAAAGAGATGAGGATGAAATGAACTAGGCGCAGGAATAATCTATGGAAATATTTCTTTAAAGAAATGGGTAATAGATGCATGGGACAGCCTCCTTGGGGAGGCAAGAGAAATGAGGGCAGTGTCAGAATTCAAGAAAGCCTGGGACAACATACAGGATCTCTGAGGTAGAGAAAAGGATTATAAAGCTGAGCAGGAGATGTGGATGGGCTGTCTAGGCTTTATCTGCCATCACGTTCTATGTTTCTAAGTAACTTACCCACATTCAGTTGCTTTAAAAGATCTCTGTATGTTTTGTCCGTTTCTAGAACCTTTACCAAGTTGGTGGACTCCATCCTTTCTAGCTTCACGTCCCAGTAGATGTAAATTTTATGGTTGAAGCTTACGTAAATGAGACAGGGACTGTTGTGGGCTGCTTTGCAAGCATAGAGGCCTGGTAAGGGTGGAAAGAAGATACAGTTCAGGACTGGGCCATTCTATATTATTTTTACTCAGACGTTTTTATCTTGCTTCATTTGCACCTACATAGAGTTATTTCCCCTTATTCTTATATTCCCTCCAACTTAGCCCAACCATCACAACAACAGTCCTCAGCCAAGGGTCACGCACTGCATTACATGCACCCTAAATCCAATCCGTAGGTGTCACATTGTGCAACTGCTGAGACTCCCTCCCTTCTCAGGAACAATGAATGCTGCCTCCACAACATCCTCAGCTTTGGTTGGCCTGGGCAGCAGAAGCCTGGCCAGGAATCCAACCCAAGAGCTCTGTAGGGCAGTGTACGGAGCCACTGCAGCAGCCCTATGTAACCATATCCCCTTCCTTCTGCTCAATGATATAAATGGACTAGTTACATACATCCAATACATTATAATTAGTTACTGTAGTTACTCAACGCACAATTAAACTCTGGAATTTGTTGCCAGAGAATGTGGTTAGTGCAGTTAGTATAGCTGTGTTTAAAAAAGGATTGGATAAGTTCTTGGAGGAGAAGTCCATTACCTGCTATTAAGTTCACTTAGAGAATAGCCACTGCCATTAGCAATGGTAACATGGAATAGACTTAGGGGCGGATTTTAAGAGCCCTGCTCGCCTAAATCCGCCCAAAACCGGGCGGATTTAGGCGAGCAGGGCCCTGCGCGCCGGGAAGCCTATTTTACATAGGCCTACCGGCGCGCGCAGAGCCCCGGGACTCGCGTAAGTCCCGGGGTTCTCCGAGGGGGGCGTGTCGGGGGCGTGTCTGGGGGCGGGCCCGGTCGTCGTGGCGTTTCGGGGGCGTGTCGGCAGCATTTTGGGGGCGGGTACAGGGGCGTGGCTACGGCCCGGGGCGGTCCGGGGGCGTGGCCGCGCCCTCCATACCCGCCCCCAGGTTGCGGCCCGGCGCGCAGGAGGCCCGCTCGCGCGCGGGGATTTACGCCTCCCTCCGGGAGGCGTAAATCCCCGGAGAAAGGTAAGGGTGAGGTGTAGACAGGGCCGGGCGGGTGGGTTAGGTAGAGGAAGGGAGGGGAAGGTGAGGGGAGGGCGTTAGAGGATTCCCTCCAAGGCCGCTCCGATTTCGGAGCGGCCTTGGAGGGAATGGGGGTAGGCTGCGCGGCTCGGCGCGCACCGGCTATACAAAATCCATAGCCTTGCGCGCGCCGATCCAGGTTTTTAGCAGATACGCGCGACTCCGCGCGTATCTACTAAAATCCAGCGTACTTTTGTTTGTGCCTGGAGCGCAAACAAAAGTAGGCTATTCGCACTCCTTTTAAAATCCGCCCCTTAGTGTTTGGGTAATTGCCAGGTTCTTGTGGCCTGGTTTTGGCCTCTTTTGGAAACAGGATGCTGGGCTTGATGGACCCTTGGTCTGACCCAGTATGGCATTTTCTTATGTTCTTATGTACACAAGTAATGTAACAAATTCTACTTCTGGTTAGGTAACAAAATGTGTTTTTTTACACAGAATATAATTTATCTCTGTAGAGCACTGCACACCTCTGGTACACAAATCATGATAATAATAGTGAGGATGGCTTTGTAAAGAAGTGGTACCTGTATTGAATAGTGTTAGAAGATTAATAGCAGCTACGAAGAGTTAGAAAGGATGCCCAAAAATAAAGAGAAATAACTATAAGGCGCCTTCAGTTGCAAGGCAGTAAGGGAATCAGGCACCTGACAAACTCTTAATGCATAAGCAAGGCAATGAAGAGTATGGATGGTTGTTAAGGAGACAGAGAACTTACCAGCACAAAAAGCACTAACATTCTCATCCACCTGAAACCTGACCACTGTGCGATCATGGTCGATGATATAGGTTTGTCCATCCCAGGCACAGGCTACCACCTCCTCCTGGCCATTGCCCTGCAATTCAGAGGGGGGGAAAGAGCTACATCAGCAAGGCCCTTTACACTCCTGTCTCCCAGGATAAATCCCTAACAGGAATGTGCCCTCTGGCTTGAGGGAGTCTATTAAAGAGTGAATAAGAAGGGCACGGTAATGCAACATTACAAAGGAAACAAAATACAAATCAAGTGTCCCATTTGGGAGTGCAATGACTGATGGCCGACACTCCTAACCACTCCCCGTTCCTAAAATGTTTTGCAGTAAGTAGTTTGCTGTTTTTGAATAGCTGGATGTTCCGTTGCTATTTAGAGTTATATTTTACAATTCTAAGACACTTACAGTGACGTCCAGTTTCTCCAGTGCGAACAGCTGATGATCCACCTTCATGGACCAGAGAAGTTTATCTGTCCCCTCCATCAGTTTCAATGTTCCTAAAAAGTGGAAAACAAGTAATTTGTACTGATGTCTCCATTGGACTACAAAAGGGTTATTTGTAAGTGGCTACAGTGCTAGAAGCACGCCAAGAAAACAAAAAGTGACATTGTGTCAAGAGGAATGCCGGCATTCTTTCAATGTGTAATATATGTGGAACATACTTGACATGGAAAGGTAGTGAGAATAAAGAGAGGATAAAAGTGTAAATTAAGAGAGGAGGAGGAGTGGAGGGGAATTGCAAGGAGCAAGGCATAGAAATGACACCATCAACTGGGCCAATATGTGGTGGTGGTGGTGGTGGTGGCAATGCCTGCAGACAGCTAAGCAAGGTGTCTGCTTAGCTGCTTCAGGACTGGAACAAGTGATTAGTTTTCTGAACAGAAGCAGAGATCACGTCAAAATAGTTTTCAAAAGCTTTTCCAAATGCTCATATATGCTCTACCTTGTTACAGTCTACATCTTCTCCTCGTCAGTTTCATCATTTCATTTTCCCTTACACTCTTTTGTGTTTCACACTTTTTCAAATGCTTATTTCATTTTTCTTGCCTTCTTTTTGTTTTCTCTCATTTTTAATGCCCCTCCCCCCCTCATGCAATACCCTTTTAAACCTGGAAAATCACTCCGTTTTACTTTTGTACTCTCGGATCACCTAAAGGTAGTCGGTCAATGCAATACAGCAACAAGGAAAGCTAGCTGTATGCTTAGAGCTGTGCATCGATAAAACTTTTATTCTGGTTTTCTCCCCCCCCCCCTTTCTTTTTTGGTAATTGTTCATTTACAGTCTACTATTTAGATTTACTTTGCACAATTTTAGATTTAGTGCGCATTAATTTAAATAGCGCGCACTAAATGAAAAATTTAAAAACCAAGAAACTTCGTGAATTTTGTGATCGTTTTGGTTTAGAAGGTCAGTGACATTTCCTATGTCGTTAAAAACAAAAAGCACATCCCTAAAACTCAGTTGAATAAGGAGAAGTCATCAGCAGGAAATAGGAGGTAATACTGTTCTTGTATAGGTTACTAGTGAGGTCCCGCCTCGAGTACTGGGTTCATTTCTGGAGACTGTACTTTCATAAAGGACATTGAGAGGATGGTTTAGAGAAGAGAGTTATTAAAATGATACAAGGCCTGCAAAACACTCTACAAAGAGGATTAACACACTCAGTGGGGTGGATTTTAAAAGCCCTGCTCACGTAAATCCGCCCGGATTTACGCGAGCATGGCCTTGCGCGCCGGCGCGCCTATTTTCCATAGGCCTGCCGGCGCGCGCAGAGCCCCAGGACTCGCGTAAGTCCCGGGGTTTTTTGTCGGGGGCATGTCGGGGGCGGGGCCGATCGACGTGGCGTTTCGGGGGCGGGACACGGCGTTTCGGGGGCGGGCCCGGGGCCGCGCCCTCCAGAACTGCCCCCGGCCCGCGTGGATTTACGTCTCCCTCTGGGAGGCGTAAATCCGTGAACAAAGGTGGGGGGGGGGTTTAGATAGGGCCGGCGGGGTGGGTTAGGTAGGGGAAGGTTGAGGGGAGGGCAAAAGAGAGTTCCCTCCGAGGCCGCTCCGATTTCGGAGCGGCCTCGGAGGGAATGGAGGCAGGCTGCGCGGCTCGGCGCGCCGGCTGCCCAAAATCGGCAGCCTTGCGCGCGCCGATCCTGGATTTTAGCGGCTACACGCGTATCTACTAAAATCCAGCGTACTTTTGTTTGCGACTGGTGCGCCAACAAAAGTACGCGAACGCGCATTTTTTAAAAATCTACCCCAAAATGTACACTCTGTAGGAAGGAAAGGAAAGGGGGGGATATAATAAAAACATTCAAATATCTGAAAGGCTTCAATAAATTACAAGAAGGTGAAATTTTCCAAGAAAAGAAATTTCAAGGACAAAGGTTAATAATATGAAGCTGGAGGGAGAAAGTTTCCGAGGGAACATGAGAAAACACTTATTTATTTATTTTATCTATCTATTTTTATTTTTAACTTTTATATACCGATTTTCTTGTATAGAATACAAATCAAACCAGTTTACAGTGGAACAATAACTTCGCATGAGAGCGTTACATAGAACCTTAAACATATAATAACTTTGAATGAATAACATTTATTGAATAACATTTATAACATTTATTTACTGAGAAGTTGATAAATGCCTGGAATAACCTACAAACCAGAGGTAACAGAAACCAGTACGACGACAGAATTCAGCAAACTTGAGACAGACAGAGGACGATGGAAAGAAGAGGGTTGGAAGGCTGCAGTATTAAAAAAACCCACCTCGCCCTTCTCCCCTGGTCTGTGATCTCAAGGGAGTGAGGGGGTAAGGAGAAATCAAGGGGCAGATAAAAGAAGCATGATCTAACCACACCATATATCACAGGGCTAGATGGAGCTAGAACCAGCAGGGCTACAACTCCCCGAGAAGCAGCCAAGCTGATGACGGTAGAGTGTGAGGGCTGGCTACCACCCAGGAAGAACACGGGAACTTAAGTGGCCAGACAGTTGGCTAGTCTTAATGGTTTAGATTACTACAAAACGGCAGTAAGACATGGGGGTGAAAGGGGGAAGCCTTGGAGGGCGTTGGATCAAGTGTGAGGAACTTGTATGCTCATCCACCCAGGATAGTAGAGAACTAAATGAGGAAGATGATAAAAACCGACTGGGAAAGAAGCTGCATCCTACAAGGGTCAAGTTTCTACGACTCGCAGCTGGGCGCTATCTGGGCAGACTGTACGGGACAACTGGCTCTTATGTGCCGCCTTCTACTGTTTTACTAGTCCAGTGATACTGGCTCCGACGTAAAATCATCTTTATTCTAAAATACATGTGTGCAGACACGTTCACTCACAGTCAGATCCTCGCGGCCGCACAGATGCATGCACCCGTCCCACCCGCCCCAGATAATGGTAGGGAAAACCCATCCTCAGTCAAAGAAAGTCATGGCTTGAATGACAGAGCAGTGCAGAGTGACCTGTTAATTTAAATCAGCCTTGCATCAAGACTATGGGGTGGGAAAAGAAAGGAGAGAGGCGATGTCTCTTTCCTCAGCGAGAGACGGTCAGGAAAGGAGCTTTAACCACTCTATGTGAAATCCTCCTGTGATATTTTCCAAAGCAGTCTTCAGATTCTCAGGGCAGTTGGCATGAGGTCACTTGGAATTATTCCCCAGGGACAAATGCTGATGAAGACTAGGAATATTTCTCATGCATAAGAAAAACGAGCCATTCCAACACAAAAAGGCTGGGCACAGGTCCTATTTCAGTGAGAGCTGGAAAATGCTTTTGAACTCCACAGGGGAAAAATTTTTTTTTTTTTTTTTTTTAAAGATCTCAGGCTGGTAATTCCTCTCTATGGGAACAAGAAAAGGAGCTCGGCTGCCTTCTCTAAACCATGAGGCCTTTGGGAATGTAACTCTGAACACTATCCCACAGGCAGTATATGTGCATTAACTCATTGCACACCAAAGGGTCCCACACTATTCACCTGTTTCCACAGAATCTTATCTAGCCTTACTGATATAGCTCCCTCTCTACACACAACACTTTTAGGGTCTCATTTTCTCAAATTTCTAAAACAGCATTTCCAGCAGAATCCATTTTTACCTCCACCACATCCAGCTACTGCTAGGACTTGATGGCTTCAGAGGTGCCATTAAAGCAGACTGAGGAGATCAGCATTTCGTATATTTCACCACTATGCCCTGCTCAGAGAAGAAACCTATCCTGAAGGGCTGTGTGAGAACAGATCCCAGCTATAAGCCTGCCTGCTCATCTGGCTGGAGGGAGCCTGGCTGCTGTACACTTCGAATGCGTGAATTCAACTCCCAGGCCGCAGGAGAGAGGCCTGCCGCCTTGGCTGAAGCTCCACCCCCTTTGTAAAATTCACTGGTGCCCTCTGCAATCAAGTCCGTCGATAACCAAAGCAGGACCCACAGCAACCTGCTGCTACCATCATTGCACTGCAGACCTGTCATCAGCCTCCCTGATGTGAGGCTCTGCTGTTCTGCACGGATGGCAAAATGAGTGCTTTTCATTTCCAAAGGACACCAATCAAAGCCCAAAGGTTAGGTAAGCAGGAGAAGCTGCCTCAAGGCACACAAAACCCATTAAAGCAAGATGCACTGCTCCTCGTAGGACACAGTGCAATTAGACTCAGCCCTGTGACATTCCCCCTCTCCCAGCCTTGTTTGTATTTTTTTTTTTTTAGTTTCCAAACGTAGCTGCAGCCTTCACTAAATGTATCACAATATCTACTTCTTGCTACCGCACCTTTTCTGATGCTCTTAAAATGGAATCGATTAAAATATATATAGCTATATATAGATTATATATTTTTAGAGAGACTTTAACCAGAATAATTTTGCACCCTGCTCATGTAATATTTATTAACTTTAACCTTGTCACTCACTCAAATTAGTAACTAATGAAAAAGTCTTGCTACACTGTAGACAGACAGAGAAAGCAAAGGTAGCCTAATGGTGATTTTGAATGGGAAAAAAAAAAAAAAGTACTGAGTTGGAGGGATCTCATTACAATTTTCTCTCTGCCAGTCCCCTCCCCCAGCCCAGACCTCCTCCTTCCCCTTCCCACAGGGATGGGGTGGGTGGTGGTGGCCTCCCTCTTTGGTGGCTGGCAGGATGAGCTCCGCTGGCCGTCCCATTCCTACACAGCGAGTGTTTCTGAAACTTGTGGGCTGGGAGCTGGTACTTCCTGGCTGCTGACCTTGAAAAATTAGAAGCCAGCAGGTGGCAGCATCCTGTCCCTCCCCTTCCCTGGTGTGGTATACTGGTGGTGCCTTAACTACGTGGCACTTTTCTGTGGTCTCTGGTGCTTTGAACTGTGGCAAATAGTATAGATTATTGAACCTTCAACTATTTGAAATGAATAATTTTTATTGAACAGAATGCAATAATAACAAACATCCATAGGTATAGCACAACCATAGCAATACACCTCCCAGCAACACAATAACAATGTAATTACCTTCACATCTGTGCATAAATAAAATAAAATAATAAATGGTAACAGCAGGAATTGTCATATGCCCGTTCCTGTTCCGAAGGCCCCAAACAATTTGCACAAAAACACTAACAATCACTGTTCCTTATCCTTTTGTATAATAACCTTCATCTATTTGGGTCTTCCATCTACAAGTTCTTCAGCTGGATCAGAATGCTGCCATCCAACTGATAACAGGAACTTCATGTTTTGAGCATATTATTCTTAGGGGTAATTTTCACAAGGATTTATGTGGGTAAAGGTAGCATCTCTCGCAGCAATTTGCAAAAGCCCATTTACACACATAGGGATGAATTTTAAAAGTGGTTCTTGAGCAAAAAGGCCCATATATGTTTGTGGGCCGCGTGTGAGCGACGTGGATTTTAAAAGCTAAATTATGCATGTTCTCGCACAAAAAACATAGGGGTGGGGCATGAGCGTTCCGAGTAATGCCAACAGTTATGTGCTTAAATCCATATTTTAAAACCAGAGGCTGCACTGCGCAGCGGCTTGTTAACCACACACATTGCTCTTGAGGTGCAAGTCTGCAGAAATTGCTTTTTAGGCCTTACACGGCAGGGTGAGGGGTCCGGGTCAACTGGAGGGAATGCTGGCTGAAGAACCAGAGGGGTCTGGATGAGCTCGAGATAGACTGGGCAAACTGGTGGAGTGAGTGGTAAAACTGGGAATGTCTTCCACGCAAGCATGTTTTAAAATCCGCTTACCTGCTCGCATTAAAGTCCTAAGGAAGGTACGCAAAGTATCGAGTAACAGCTTAAAATTCAGAGGCACACATATGCACATAACTGCGCATGATTAAAATTCCAGTGTGCTGCATGTCCACTCGCATGCTCATAAGCACATTTATGGTCTTCAGCTTGCTTGTTTTAAAATTACTGTCTTAAAGTGCACTTATGCACGTAAAACCTATTTATGCGTCAACAGCATATATCATAGTAATTTTCAAAAGCCAATTTACATGTGCAAATCCTTTTGAAAACTACCCCCTTAGTTTGCAGGCTTTACAATAGTTGCCTGTCTCATATAGAGATCGTTTCAAGATGGCTTCCTTGACCTTTAAAGCATTTCACTGTGATGCTCCTGTACACCTGCAAACTGCACTTTCTATCTATACTTTGAGGACGATGGGAATGATTAATTTGATTATTTCTTCCTTTAAGATATTCAGAGTAGCTGAGAGTACAGCCAGAACCTCTGCTGTTGCTGCTATGAAATTCATACCCACCTGATCTGCATTCTCAAAGATGTTATTTTTAACAAATCAACTCCTCTTTTACCTTTCATTACTCCAAATGATAGAAAATCTTCACTGATGTCAACTTTTCTTTTCGTACCTCTGTGTATGTAAAACTGCCCCCCAAAACCTACCCCACCCGAGTTAATAGTGCCCCTCTTACAGTGGTATAAAAGAACCCAGGTTCTATGCCAAGCATGATGAATTTGTGCAAAAATGGAATCAGATTTTGAACAAATGTTCTTTAGACCTATGTTGTTGGTCACTGAACAGGCCAAACTGACGGCAGTAAACTTACAGAGAGAAACAGATGAGCTATTATAGCGGATTAAGATTCAGAACACAGAGGAAGTGTTTGATGCTCGCTTTAAAGAATTTCAAGGTACTATAAAAAATGTTATGGAAGATATTAAACAGAAATTGAAGAAGTTCATTAGGTATGAACAAGATTACAAGAAGGGTTCCATATATTATTGGATGAATCCACAATCTAAACGAATGAATAATCAAAAAAAGATTTTTGATTCTAGTTCTGATGATTCATCAGGTGATGATTTGCCCCGTTCAGCAGTTAATGAACCAGTTGGTTCCGAGATGTTACAACAGACCTCTTTTTTAAGACAGTCATCAGGACCGGAGGGTCAGATTCCAATTCACCGATCAGGAAAACCAAGGGAATCAGAGATACCAGTGGCGATGGACACGATCCCAGTCTCGGGGCCGGACATGCAAAGATCAGCTGTGATCAACCTTTCACAAAAGTCTCTTATGGGGGACCATGTGAGTGTGCTTATAAGAGCCTTTCATTTGTACCCAGGGTCCGTTTTGATTATTTTGAAGCATGCAAGTTTTTCCAAACATTTCTAAGAAATCTGCAGTTGAGATTATATTTTGATGTTCAAACGGTTGGGGGCACTTCTGATGGGTCCGTGGTAATTCCATGGTCGAAATGGTGCCCACCGAGTAATGAGACCCTGTGATACACACTTTTGCTAAATTGGTACAGAATGACAGATGTGTTACATCGAAGATTAGTACAGGAGTATACTAATTTATCTGATCAAGAAAGCTGGGCACAGAGATTTTACCCTGACATAATAGTAAAAGCAGCTGATAAGGGGGGGCAGTAGTGGTCATGGACAAATTAGTTTATAGGGAAAAAGCCTTGAGACAACTCTTGGATCAAAGATTTTACAAGCAGTTGGATGTAGACCTTACCCCGGTTCTAAAAAGATGAGTAGATCAATTGTTAGATGTAGCTTTGAAGAGTGGGTGGATAGCAAAAGGGTCTCTATTTGAACCATTGTCTCAGTGTGGATTTTTTTTTTTTTTTTTTTAAGGCCGTTGGTTCCTCAATTACCATCATACATTCAGTATTCAGGTGATTTGATTAAAATACTACAAGGCTTTGATGGCCCCCTGCATGAGGTGTCTTTAGTTACAATTGATATTGTTTCCCTCTGTACTAATATTCCACAGGATGCGGAACTGGGGGTGATTCAAGAAATTCTAACCTCCAGTGATATTGGTCCCCGTATCCCAGTACAATTTGTGGTGTATTTAGCCACTTTGGCTTTAAAGGAGAATTACTTTTTGTTTGATGAAGTTTTTTTTATCAGCAAATAGGCAGAACTGCTATGGGCACCACAATGGTGCCGATTGAAGCCAGCTTATGTTGGTCAGTTTGAAAACAAATGGGTGCAGAGTTCCCCATATTTACAACATATATTATGTTGGCGAAGGTTTATAGATGACATCATTATACTTTGGACTGGGGGATGGAAATTGTTTGAACAATTCAGATTATGGTTTCTTTTTCACGATTTATCAAAAACTTACAAATCGCAACACCTTGCTGAATTATGCTAGTTGTCATCCGCAGCTCTTGAGGGATAGCATCCCGTTTGGACAATTTTTACGTTTAAGACGTTTGTGCTCTACAACACAAGAGTACAAAGAAAAGTGCATCTCCAATGCCCTAAGATTTATACAGAAAGGTTACCCATTGAGGGTAGTAAATGGAGCCATGAAGAGGGTGCGCTGGAATAATAGGGATCTTCTTTTGAATACTGTACAGAGGGAGAGTTCACAGCGTTTAACTTGTGTGTTACCCTATTCCCCATCCATTTATGGAGTAGGGAAGAGCATAAAGAGACATTGGCATGTATTACAGTTGTATTTGGTATTTAAAGAGAAACCAATGATAGCACATCATAGGGGTATCAATATAAAAGATCAAGTGGTACGGTCCTTTTATAAGGGTGGGGGGGCATAACCTTTTCATTTGAGCAGGCAGGGCAGTATCCTTGCAAATCGTGTTCTGTTTGTGCACAATCGCATTCTAATATTAATTTACCCCTACAAAAATTGCGAGGGTATAAACCAAGGGTGAGAACGACATGCATGTCCAGTAAACTTGTGTATGTGGTTATGGTGCCCGTGTAAGTTACTATATATAGGGAAAACTATGAGAACTAAAAACACATCTAATTGAACACAAGAGTGCCTTAAAGTGTAAGAAGGTAGAAGCACCATTGGTACAGTATTGTTTGGCTATGGATCACCAGTTTGAGGACTTGTGTTGCACAGTTTTGGACACGCAGGGGTGGAGATTTAAATTTGCGGTTGTTGCAGAGTGAACAACGTTGGATCTTTAAGTTGAGAATGGTTCATCCTGAAGGATTTAAAGAAGTTTATTGGTCTGTATTTATGTAGTTGAAAACTGGTCATTCTGATTGGTTGGATTAGAGGTGGGCAGTCCCTTTAAAAATGTACTGCCGTTTTTGATTTGTTGAGCATTTGTCACCATTTTGAAGCTGTGATGTGGAGCTAGGTTTAGCCATGAAGGAGGGTATGTTCCATAGTGGTAGTGTGCTTAAAATTACAGTGAAGAAAAAAAGAAAGTAGAAAAAAAGTTATTGTTTGATGTGTTCTCTTTTGTAGATAATGTTTGTTCCCCTGAAGAAGGCATAAAGTAATGCCAAAACATTGGCAATGTCGGGTGTGTGAAGTGTGAGGTACCGCAGCAGGTTGGAAAATAAATATTCTCAAAAAGACATGTTGGCAAACTTAAAGTGAAAAGATAAGTAAGTTCAATAAAACTGTTATAAATAATAGAGTTAGGTTTGGGAAAAAGTAAATGACATGAACTCAGTGCTCACTTATAATGCTGGTTGTAGCCCATTGTAGGCAAGAGTCTGGAGATTTTGTTGAGAAGAGCACTTCTATTCTGATACTGATTCCCATATTTTTTTTTTAAGTATTTTGCAAGTATGTTTTTCCTCATGATTAGGTGGATGTGTGTTTTGTATAAATAGTAAACTTACATATTGGCCTCTACAGAGTCTCTCTCTCCCTCCTGCCTGAACTGCCCATTTGCGATAAAAACCTTTTCGGTTGGTAATGCGCCTGTGGTGGATTAACCAGCGTGTGATGCGAAAAATAACACGGGTGTGATAAATGTATTGTGTGTTGTGGAAATTACCTATGTGATGCGAGAGCAGGGGAATTAGCCTAACTCACACCCCCTGGTTTTTTTTTTTGTTTTAAATCGGAGGCACTATTTCTGCTATATTTATAGCATTTTGATGAATCCAGGTCTAGGTCTCATCTGCTTATAGCAGCTCAACTCCTACTGGTAAGTACTAGAATGGTGGGGGAACAGCACAATTTTTATATATTTTACTATGTTTTGATTTTGTATCGAAAGATTTATTGAGGCCAATATTCAAATACTTGGAAAACAGAAAACCTATTCAGCTAAAGTTAGCCATATAAGTTATGTGGGATATTCAGTGGGATAAACATCCCACTGAATATCCCTGATTAAAGTTATCCGGCTAACTGGATATTTTGAATATAGCTGGTTAAATGTCAAATTATCTGGCTACAGAATATAGCCAATTAAGTGCCGATCTGCAAGGTTTTCTTAAAAAAAGAAAAATATATCACAGGCCTATTGCCCTCCACACCTTGAGTTCCAAATGCTTGGCCCTGCCAGGCTGAGCTTGCAGCCTCCCTCCTAAATCCCCTCCACCTCCAGAAAAAAAAAAAAAAATGAAATAAGACGGTCTGGTGCCAGCCACCATCCCCCCACCGCCCCAACCCTCCCTGGGTCAAGCCAAACTCATAACAAATATTAGCTTCCAAGCCCCCCTCCCTCCCACAAAGTTCTTCAGCCCAGATCGTGTTAGCTTCTACAGTCGCTAGGGGAAATACGCTACCAGTGTAGGTCCCCCTAGCAATGCTGGAAGTGTATGCCTCTAATGTATTTCCCCTAACAGCAGAAGCACTGGGCCGGCCTTGCAGTAGGCTGCTGCCGTGATCCAGGCAGAAGAACTTTGTGATTGAAGGTACTGGAAGGGTGGGCCGGTGCCCTAGAGGCTAACATTTATTAAGAATTTAGCTTGAACTAAAAAGCAGTCAACAGAGGCTGGCACTGCCATTTGAAAAAAAAATTTTTTGGGAGATGTAGGGGATAGGCTGCAGGTTCAGCAGCTTGGCACTTAACCAGCTATATTCTTTTGATTATAGCTGATTAAAGCTAAAGTTATCCAGGAACACATTCCTCGATAATTAGACCTACCCTCAGGCACGTCTTCAGTTAGCCGGAGAAGTTATTCGGCTAACTGAACCCCGCCCCGGAACATCCCAGATACACCCCTTTCTTATTTGGCTAAATCTTAGCAGGATAACAACTTACCTGGCTACGTTTTAGCCAGATAAGAATGGGGAATATCCAAAACTTGCCATTTAGACAGATAATTTGTGAGATATCTATCTAAATAGCTTTAAATATTGACCTCATTATGTTTGTTTTAATTGATGTATTCTTACATTATTGATTTATGTTTGCTCACACATATTTGATGTATTATTTGTATGATGATTTTGCTATTTATTGCAACGTATTGAGGACTAGTTTTCTAAGTCTGTATCTTATCAGGGACTGTACTAGAAGCAGAGATGAATACAAATTTTCTCTTGTCTATCAGAAATTATGGTGATCAGAGGAGAACAAATTTGCTTCTGTTCATCCAAGATAGAAGCAGGAGGGAATGGAAAAGCCCTGCCCACCCAGGAAAAAACATGGCACTAAAAAGCAGAGTGTACACAAGCTTGCCCCTGCCCCCTCAGTAAGAAAAGAACAGCTGACTGAGTATATCGCTTCCGTTTACAGGTGTGAAGAAGTCTGGCAGTGCCTAGACGAGCATATGTTGTTTTTGTTTCATGTTTCCAGAATTAATAAGTCATTAATTCCCATTAGGGAGCTGCTAGTGACAGAGTGAGGAAGCAGCTGAGCATCATGTAATTGGAGAGAATTCTGCAATATGAGATATAAGGAAATGCAGTCAGACAAGACAGGCCAACTTTCTGTAGCTGCTTTAGCAAAGGATTTTCACTGCTGTTCTGAAGTGTTACACAGGGATAACACAGATTAGCTGTAATTGTGGGCAGGTAATTTTGGTGGGATAATTTCCAAAGCAAACAGACGTGTAAATTTACTCTGAAATTTAGTGCATTTTGCCTACTTTCTTAGCGGGCTGTTAGAACATATCTACAGTACCTGAACGTAATCCACTTGAAGTACCACAAAAGGTGGAATAGAAATAAAATTACCCCTTACTATTCCCCAGTGGAGATGCTAGAGACATTAACAGAATTCAAGAACACATGTGATAAGCACAGAGAATCCTTAATTATGAAGGAGTGAGAAGGAAGACAAAGATTGACTGGGCATAAAACAATATGGCAGGAATTAAATTGGACAGACTAGAATGGTCTTTAAGGTTCTTAGCTACCATGGTAGCCTGTATTTAAAGTGTGCGAAGAAAGTTAAAAAAAAAATGTATGACAATGCTTTTGAAAATCTGACAGTGTGCACACACATGAGATTGCCATTCCTCGCTAACCGTTCCCCTTCAGAACGTGCCCACTCAGCCCAGGTAAACCTACGGGCGTACAGGCCGCATGCAAGTAAGTTGACCTGCATATCGGGCAGATATTTTTATAATGGGCCATTTCTGTGGGCTAAGTTCTGTTGTATCCATGCACACATCTTTGAGAATTGCCCTACAAGAGGTTAATATTGCCAGCCCGACATACGAACAAAAGCGCACATGTAAGACCTGTACTCATATTCAGGAGGCACCTTCTGAGTGTTTCCGTTTATGTGCATGCTTTTTGAGTTAGAAAGTATGCATGCCAATTTTCACAGCAAATAGCAGGTGCAAGTATGTTTGGGTAGTTTTGCCAAGGTAATTTTCAAAGCAAATTTGCATGTGTAAGTTTGATTTGAAAATTGGTGTAATTTAGGAGTGAAGTGTCTGCAAATCAATTCAGGCAGTTACAAAATCTCCCTCTTAAAACTTTAAATATTTTTAAAGGTGGTGGCATGTGAACCAATTTATTTTTTTTTAAATCCCTTTCCAAACTGACTAATGTCACCTATGCTCCACAGGCCCTGAGTTCTGTCCTAGGTTTCTGTCAAATTCTTCCTCCATACTTTAAATGTACAAGACAAGTTAATGCGCAATGCAATGATGTGTAAGGCGAGGACAGAAACCAGACGTTATCCTATATAGTCAGATAAACTTGATAACAGAAGAGCACGCATAGCTTACCATCCAGGGTACAAAGGGCAAACAGACCCGATTTGCAGTTTCTAGCACCAGATCCTGTTAAGAGAAAACAGATATGAGTTCGGCCAGAGTAAAGAGGTAACAGATGAAAGGGTTGGCTGGTTCCAAGTCCTAGCAGTACACCAAAGAAAGGTAGATCCATTCTCAAAAACAAGAAATTGATATTATATATATTATATTATATATATATATTAGTCCAGAGCATGCAGCTTGAAATAAACATTTTTCACGTACATCTCCCATCAAAATGTCTTCCACAATCCCCCACCCCCTTAAACTATTGGGAATTTAGATTTTTTATTTTTTTTTTTAATATTCTGCTTTTTGCACTTTTTTCAGCAATACAAAGCGGATTACATTCAGGTAGTGTAGACATTTCCTTATCCCCAGAGGACTTACAATTGCAGCTTGTACCTGAGGCATTGGAGGGTAAAGTGACTTGCCCAAGGTCACAAGGAGCGACAGTCGGACTTGAACGCTGGTCTCCTGGTTCATAGCCCGCTGCTCTACCCACTAGGCTTCTTCTCCACTTTAATATTTAATGTTTCTCTCATGCTAAGGGCCTCACTACACTTTCTTGGCATTATCTAGCAGCTATCTCCGATTATTGATAAAGCACCACTAGCATACAATTTCATAGAGGCCAGGGGTTAAGTGTCAAATTAAGTCAGAAGAGCTCCACTGGCAGCAGTACACTTTGGGGCTGATATAATAAGCTGTGTGTTAAAATTGTGCACAGAAAAATTGATGTTGCACAAATTTGTGTTTTATTTGTATAAATTCCAGGTATGGGACTCCCTGCATCACAAACTCTGGGTTCAGCCCCATAGACCAACATTAGCCTGAGTAACCTTTCTTTAGCTCTGACAAGGAATTACATTTTGGGTGTTAAGAAACCATGAGTTAAGCCTCTGCATTGGAGAGTAATAGCTAATGCCTTCGTAAACAAGGGAATTAAATTGAGACGAGGTAATTCGTGTGCACCATTTTAAGAAGATTTGTGCGCAAAACTCCTTGTTGCATCAGGAACAAAATCTGCCAAGAAATAAAAAGAGTGCACATTCGTGACTAACACTGTGCATACAGCCGAGTGTACTTTGGGAAAGTTATTTTATGACGATGTGCCTCAGCTCATCTACCTTTAACTGAGCAGCGATCAGAATGCTGTTCCTTTCCCTGTCATCCAGTCCAGGTGCCAGACACATGGGATCAGGCCACACACCAGAGGCTGGCTGGGTGTATGTTTCTGAAGGAGTGAACTGGTAAAGAGCACAGAATCATGTCTGGATGATACATACAATACAAATCAAAGTAAAGATTACTATGATTAATTCCTGCTGCAACTGGTTTCCCTAATATAGACAAAAATATGAAACCAACAGCAATGAAGCATTTTATTCCTTGGAGACCTATTTATTACCAACATCAAAATTGATTCCACTCATTAGTACAGCCTGAGTTTGAACCACTCCATGCTCTATGATGTAGCTTCTTAGATCCCTCTGAGAGTTACAAGATTTATGGTTTGTCAAGCCTGCTGTGTATTTCTGGTTCCAGATTCCCTTTCACATCAGTATAGCATTTAGGATACATTTCTCAACCCCAGTGAGCAGGGGTTAAAGTTATAATAATTCTGAAATATGTAAACCTTAAAACTGCAAAGTGTAAGAATACTTCCAAAATAGTATTTCATCACTTGATGCCACAAGCTCTACTTCTCAATACTGTACTTGGTGCTGAGAAAGCTCCACTCTTGGCACCACATGGTTAACAGAAGAGCATTAGGCCTTATACTATAAATCTGTAAATTGCAGCTCCTAGTTCCAAATTTGAACCAGATACAGTATTTAAATGAAAAGACCTTTACCTTCCTATTCTTCAATTTGTCTCAATGCCTCTTGCTTACTTTTTCCCATCCTCTCAACATGGCTTCCTCCCTTTCCAACTGGCCTTTCTCCGATTCCTCCTGCATCTCTGGATCTTCCTTTGGATGCGTTCTTTGTATAAGCATCTACCTTAAATCTCTTCAGTCATGGCCTTGGTTCTCTTTACAAAAAGCCACTTCTTTTTTTCTTTTGTGTGTGTGTTTTGCCGGTCTAGATTTTAAGCTCCAAGGAATAGAGACTATCCATTTTTGGGAAAATATTCCAAAATACTTGTGGTCTGGCAAACCCTGCAATTCAATTTTACCTATGCTGCTTGCCAAAATAATCAAAGCAAAACTGTACAGGTTCTTTTGCTTTGATATTTTGCTCTGTCAAAATACTCACAAGCCTGCTTTTTGGATGGCTCCTTTTTTTAAAGCAAAACTACACATGTAGTGGCCTCCCCTGATCTACGCCCACCCTTTACCTGTGTAAGTGGGCTTTTGAAAATTGCTACAATATAGGCCATTGAATTGTCCAAAGGATATTCACGTGTAAGTGCACTTTATGCACGTAAATGGCTTTCTAAAATTGCTACAATAGTAGGTTACATTTACACGCAATCCTCCTTTTAAAATTGTACTTGTTGCGAGCGCAAGAGAGTGGTCACTTGCTCGAGAGAGTGTGCCCTTAGGCCACAGCATGACCCCCAGGGAAGAATTCCAGGGAAAGCGCCGTGGTTAGGCGAGACTCAGAGGACGGGTGAACAGGCTTGAAGACTTGAAACCCTCGGACCTCTGCCAAACCTGAACATACTAAGAGGAGACCCAGCAACAAAATGCTGGTCTCTGGGGTAGCCCTCCATCCACTCGAAAGCCCTTTCGGACCTGCTGCATGGAAACAGCAAGTGCATCAGGACAGACAGAGGTTGAGGATGATGATGACTCTGGAACAGAGCCAAGGCATGGCGAAGACAATTGGAGACTTGGACGAGACAAAAGGCAAATGGAGATAGATATGGATTCAGATTCAGGATTCAGACTCAGGTTCAGGGTTTAGATACAGGACTCTGATTCAGGATTCAGATGCAGTTTGAGCCCTGCCCCACAGCGTGCCCTTCACAGCCCAAGGGCTGGTCGTGGACCACGCCGAAGGTGAAGCAGGCTTGAGAGAAGATGAAGACTTGGAATTGGAACATGATAAAAACTCAGAAGAGACCTGCACTGATGCGTGCCCTACACAGCCCATGGGCTGGTCATGGACCACACAGGCATGAAGCAGACTCAGGCTTAACTCTTGGACATGGACGGATACTGGAACAAGGCACTCCGAAGACCGGACACAGGATTAAAGAATTCAGGAATTGGAACCAGAAGGAGACCCTAACATTAAAAGCAAGGGTCTTCCATAGACTTGATCAGCAGACTTGAAGGCAGGTCTTGTGCCATGAAGTGCCTTACACAGCCCGTGGGCTGATCGCGGACCACAACGGTGGCATACCTGGAAAGGTGGACGAGGAAAGGACCTTGAAGCAGGGCAAAGACTGGAACAACAGGATGAGGACTGAAACAGGATGCTGGAGCAAGCTGAAGACACTGGGACCGTCGAGAGACCAGGATAAGGAACAAGGAGGAGCTCCCACGAAGAACAAGGAACCTTGAAGAAGAAAGTTGGTACACAGAGGACTCCTGGATCAAAGAGCTAAAAAGAAGATCCCAGGAGCAAATGCTCCTTACGAAGGCCCAGATGAACTGGAAAGAAGCCCTTTTACAGGGCTACCGGGCTGAAGCAGGATGACACCATAAATAAGGGCCACAGGGCTTTTCCCGCGGCGGGCCCTTTAAGTCTGAGAGAGAGGCACACAAGCAGGAGCAGGAATGGCAGCAACAGTGGTGGCACCACATGCGGTGCAGAGCAACGTCGGTTGTGGCTCCCCAGCCACAAAAAAGGCTCCAACAGCAGCTCCCAGCCGCATAGGAAGACCGGGGCGTGGGCGGCACCCGGAGAGAGGTAGCGACGGCTCCTTGCCGCAAGGTAGGGTAGGAGTGGCCTTATGAAGGCGAGAAGCTGCTCACGGGCTTGTACTGTGGTGGCATCACAACAGTTCTGCATGCAATTTTGATCACATCTCAAAAATTATATAGCTGAATTAGAAAGGTTACAGAGAAGAGCAATCAAAAGAAGATTGAATGGCTCCCCTATGAGGAAAGGCCAAAGAGGTTAGGGCTCATCAGCTTTAAGAAGAGACGGCTGGGGGGGGGGGGGGGGGGGGGCAGAGATATGATAGAGGTTTATAAAGTCTCGACGGGAGTAGAATGGATAAATGTAAAGCGGTAATTACTCTTTCAAATAATACAAAAACTAGAGGACACTCCACGAAATTAGTAAGTAGTGCATTTAAAACCAAGTTGAGAAAGCTCTCATACACTCAGGGGCTGATTTTAAATTTTAAGCGCGCGGGGTACATTTGTGCACGCTACCTGGCACACACAAATGTACACCCGATTTTATAACGGCATGGAGCAAGGGGGTGCACACTTGTGCACCTTGCACGCGCCAAGCCCAAGGGGAGCCCCGATGGCTTTTCCCGTTCCCTCCAAGGCTGCTCCGAAATCAGAGCGGCCTTGGAGAGAACTTTTTTTTTTGCTCTCCCCCACCTTTCCCTATCTAACCCACCCCCCAGCCCTACCTAAATCCCCCCTACCTTATCTCGCTGAGTTGTTGTGCGCGCCAGCTCGCCATCCCCCGGCACAGGCCGCTGTGCCAGAGGATTCGGCCCCGCCCCCAAACTGCCGCCATGCCCACGGCCTGCCCATTTTTGAAAGCCCCGGGACATACTCGAGTCCCAGGGCTTGTGTGTGCCACCGAGCCTATGCAAAATAGGCTCGGCGTGCGCAGGGGTAGGTTTTTGGGGGTTACGTGCATATCTTACGCGTGTAACCCTTTGAAAATCTACCCCTCAATGCATAAACAAACTCTGGAATTTGTTGCCAGAAGATGTGGTGAAAGCTGTTAGCACAGCTGAGTTTAAAAAAGGGTTGAACAAGTTCCTGGAAGAAGAGTCCATAAACCATTAAGGTGGACTTGGATATTTACTGCTTATCCCAGCTTGGAATCTATCAACCTTTTGGGATCCTGGAATAGCCACTTTTGGAAACAGGATACTGGGCTTGATGGACCCTCTGTCTAACCCAGTATGGCAAATCTTACGTTCTTATGTAATAGGAGCAAAGTAAATCAGGACCTATATCTACTAGTTGTCAGCCATGTCAGCAAATTCCCGCCATCCACCATGATCAATGGTACCAAACCAGTGAACACTAAACGGAAACCTTTCTTCCGCCATTCATTCCACATATAAACAATCACAAACTGCTTTTGTGTTTACCATCAATAGTGTGTTTAAAATTTCACTAGGTTTAATCAATCAGTCATGGAGAACTTTGCCTGCTTGGAAATTTACACTTCCATTGTCTTCTGTGTTTCTATTTGAAGGCTTCGCTGAGCAGGTAAAGGTCTGCTCTGAGGCAGTGCAATAACAATAACTGATTTCACATCTCAGTGAACAAGGCCTTCAGGCTGCTGCAGCAGCAATAGAAACCCTGCCGAGATACTGAGGGCACGAAGGCAGAGAACTCTCTGAACTGGAGCACCGAGCTGTGCAATCAGCTAGCCTTTGGTGGACAGTGCTAATCAATCCATCTCTCAGCCAGGAATTATAATTACGATATGCCCCCCATGTTACAGTGATAATGAACATATTTAGTGTTTCATCTAACTGGAGGCACAGTGAAAGAAGCCACACTATAATTCAATCATCTTAACTAGTCTTCTACAGTATGATAGGTTTCAATGAAAACTGACACCTCCTTATAAATAAAGATAGGTTCCAGAAAAAAGTAAAATGTACGTAAAGCCAAAAATACACGCATACTTGCGACATTTATAAAATAGTACATACATTCATACATGATGTTTTTACATGCAGAATCCCTTTGAAAATTCACTCATTAGGATTAAAAGTCTTGAGTTTCTGGATTGAAATTCACCATCTATGATGCCAAACTGTATGATACTTTCAAAATTTAGATAAATACCCACAAGGAACCACACTTGTAGGCACTCCAATATGCTTTCACTAACACACTTCTAACCTAGCTCTCTAGCTCCATATTTTTTTTTAAACAATGCTTCAGTTCTTAAAGCTTTTAGTTTGTCAGAGCAAAGACACGCCTGTCTTCACAAAAAAATTAAAATATTTGTATCATAGGAAAAGAAATCCAGCTCCAATCTAAGTTGTCTTCTTATTTGTTCGCTTAAGATAGGAAGCCCCACTAGAATTTAAAATCCTTATAAATGATTAAGCTTTTTGTTTTCTGAACATTACTAAAATAAATTATATTAGCTGTACCAAAATTACAGATTAATTTGATTTGTGCTAATTTTTTGTTTGTTTTTTTAAAGCATACATATATAGCTTAAATATTCTTGCTAAGTGCTGAATAAATCACACAAGCAAATGTAGAATAATTTACTATGCTGACATTTTGTATTAACTCCTATTCTTTATTTTTATTTGTTATTCAATTTTCCAACAAGAACATACAAAGCAAAAGCTTTGAATAGAAACCAGTGTGAGATACTAAGTACTTATATGATAATTATGAAAAATTGAAATAGGTAATTATCTCCTTATTTCTCTGAAGAAATATTTTATAGGAGGAGGAGTATAGAGGCAATTAAATACAAGAAAACTGGAACCCAAGTGTAAACTACACCCCTCTACACCAAGGCTGGGTCAAAATTATTCTGGATCATTCTTAATCATCACTGATGTCAAACTAGAGTTTCTTAGCATCCAAAAAGAAACTTATTTGTGTCAGGAGACAAAAAAATACATAAGTAACAGAATTATATTTTACAAGACTACAGAGGAGTAGCCCTTCTACCCCTCCGTAACTTGTGCAGGACCAGGCTAGATGTCTAGTCCACTTAAAAACCTCTGTGGGTGGGACCTAACTGGGCAAGATAAGAGGCGGAGCTCAGCTGGGAACATGAGGCGCGCGCACGTGTTATAGAATCGGGTGTCGGTGCACGCAAGGGGGTGCACAATTGTACACCTTACTCGCCGAGCCCACACCAGGTCGTGCTGCCTTCCCCCATTCCCTACCTCCACCCCACTTTCCCTTCCACTACCTCCCCCGCCCTTTCCCCCTACCTTTATTGGGACTTTTTTTTTTGTTTTAAAAAACTTACTTCAGCCCTGGGGCTGAAGTAAGTTGCTCGCGCCGGTTGACTGCTGGCACGCGATCCTCAGCCCAGCAGCAAATAGCCGCTGTGCCGGGAGCCTCTGGCCACGCCCCCGCCCCCAGATCACCCAGCCCCCTAACCGCCCCTTTTTGCAAGCCCCGAGACTTACACGCGTCCCGGGGCTTTACATGCGTTGCCGGGCCTTTTGAAAATAGGCCCAGCATGCTTAACACCGGATTTATGCGCATAATCCTTTGAAAATCCAGCCCCCAGTCTCTATGAAAGGAAAGCAAAGTGTGTTATTGGTGTGATGTGCCTGCCAATAAAGCAGTGCTGATAGTGGTGTACAAAGCACTGAAGAGTTTAAAAGACTGTGGCTAGGGGAGTAGCATAGAAAAAAAACATTTCTTTAATACAGAGAGCTTTATCTTGGGGCCTGGAGAAAAAATTAGCTGAAGGTTTGCAAGTAAAGAGGTAAGCTCCACTTGCTTAGTGAGGGAAATAAGCTGAGTTATGTGCTAGACAAGCAGGCTTTTTTTTTCCTTTTACGTTTTCCTCAGAGAAAAAAAAAAAGGATCAGTTTGTGCAGACTTTTTAAAAATGGTACGGCTGCTGTAGAAATTGAAGCTGTATTTGAATAGAGCATGGCCCTTCAGCAGCAAACCAGTTGCTATGCTTTGTACTAGTGCTCAAGAAAGTCAGCCTCGTCTATGGGAAAGCACGACTAAATAAGAAATGCAAGTGGTGATTCAAATCCTTCTGGAAATCAGAGACAGCTGCAAGAATATTCCATGAAGTATTAAACTGCTTGGGCATGTGCCTAGAAAGAACAGGAAGCAAACTGGGTGCATATAACTGCCAGTCTGGCAGAAGTAAAGCTGGAAGCAGAGGAAGCATAGCAGCTGTATGAATCACATGCTGGGTCTTTACCTTCCAGAGGGACAAAAGTGCAAAGGAAGATAATAGCAGCAAAGTTGTGACAAGAAAACGTGGCATGGAACCAGTGAACACACTGCAGGAACAGATGGCAGAAGCTAAGCCTGAGTGGCGAGGACAGACACAGCAGACAAGAGAAGGAAAGCCAGGGAGACAAGAGAAGGAAAGCCAGGGAAATGAACTTGCAGTGACAGACTGGTGTGCAAGAGAGCTCATGGTGGAGCTTTACAATCTGGCCTGAAGGAGGCAGAACAGCGTGGCCAGTGTGAAGCAGCATGGACTAGCCTGAGGAAGGCAGCATGGTGGAGCCAGAAAGAAGCGCTTCAAGGTGCCCAAGAGAAATTCTGCAGAGAGGCCAGATGAAGGCACTGCAAAGGAGCCAGACAGAGGCACTCCAGAGAAGCCAGAAGAAGGTGCAACAGAGTGCCCATATGCAATCACTGCATTGCTTGGCTATCCCATACAGACATTTACACAGATCTAAATATAGCAGAATGATGAGCCATGACAAAAAGAGGGGCGGGGCAACAGTGAGCAGGCAGCGCCAATGAAATAGCTGTAGCTATTAGACTCTTGGCGCATTCCTAGAAATGTCCTTCTTTCCTGCACAGTTTTAGCCCAAGAAATGAAGTACTTGCATTATGAAAATTCAATTGCATTATTAAACTAATCTTATTCAAAAACCATAGAAACGAATATGTCCCTCTTTCTAAAAACTCTCCCAAGACGATTGTTTAAAAAATATTTGATTAATCTTGAGGCAGCTTGGCAGATCATTTAGGAAAGTTTAACATCTGAAAATTGAGATGTCTAATTTGGTTTTTCAAACTTTCCAATTTGTAGTGTATCAACATCTTATCTTGAACCACTGCAGCATTCAAAGATTTAATTTCGTTAACATCTTCTTCCAGCTTATTAATTTGCCCTTTTTGCTCCTGGACTGAAGACGCAAATCATTGAGACGCAAATCATTGAGGAAAATATATCTATTTCTGAAGTACATTTTGTAATTGAACCCTCCATCTTGATAATGATAACCCACTGAGTCCAGGGTAATCACTGTAGGTTTTCCCCAAATACACCAAGCGACTCACCAGGGCCCAAGGAAGAGGCCATCACCATTCTAGTTAACTGCCTCATCTCAGACTCCTCCAGGGCCCCATGCTCAGATACAAACTTCCAGGGACTGTCATGCATGTGTCTGCAAGAGAAGAATTCAAAGCAGATTCTCCCTCCACCATCCCCCGTAGCAATAACACCATTAGTTTGCACTGCTTCACCTGCTGTGGCCTGCGATTCTCTCTCATTCAACAGTAGTCTGTGATCCAAGTGGGTTCAATGAGGTATCCCTCCCTCCACAGAAGCAATGCTCCCTCGTTGCCAACTACAGCAGGGATTTCAGAGCCTTTCATTTGGTAAGTTAGGACAGTAAACTGGTCTATCCTTTGCTGCAAAAGGGAAAGAACTAAGGATTTAAAGTGATAGACTCATCTTCCCCTTCCTTTTAGGAGACATTGCTCAAGAAATACATACAAAAAAAACTAAGCAATAGGAGAGAATACCTTACTAACCCCTCATGCCACCATCTTCATGCCTTCTAGCCACTATTCTGTTCATATATAGCACTAATGCAAATGTAGTATGAGTGCACGCTAGCTGTGCTTGGCAACAATTGCTACTTCTTTCACAGTAATTGCTTATCATAATAGCAGCTTTGGGATCCAGTAAGGGAGGAAAGTGTCATTATATCCCTCTTACAGAAGACTGCAACCATTTTGGTTCCTAATCATTGGGAGGTTGGTCAGAAGAGATTTTTAGCATGTTTTTTAAATTTAAAATTTCCAGGGCAGAAAAAACAAATGAATGCAAATACCTGGGTCCAGAAACAAAATAGAGGCTGGTGGCACCTGATAGGCTAACAAGATTTATTAAAGAATAAACTTATATGCACTAGAATTTACTTCCAGTAGCCTCTACTACAAACTGAGATGGCTATCCCTCCTCTGGGTTTGAGAGGCATGGGTCCTTCAGAGTCAGAATCAAAAAGCCATCTTGAACTCTTATCACAGGATTTCTAAATCAAAGTCTGGCGCTTAACTAGACTTCTCCACACCCCATAAACTTTTCTGATTGCCCAACTGTCCCAGCTGCAACATCTGACCAAGGAGGAAGACATTTGCAAAGAGTTGCAGTTCCCTTGATTTATTGAGATAATCATTCTGGTGTTAGAGCACTCAGATCAGTCTATAATAGCATCAGTGCAGCCTAATTAGAAGTAATTAAGAAAATTACAGACCATTTAACCACCTCCTTCCCTGATCATTCACTCTGTTGATTATTCACTAGAATTGTGCTCATTTTTAATTTTTGTCTTTGTACTGCAGGTTATTGTCCACTCTCTCCTTACCCACACTTTTTATACATTTTAACTAATGAACTTTCATATGATTTTCTTAGGACAATTCACTATTTAATTTTATATCAATAGCTCTAATTAAGGTCTTCATAGTTCTAGGTTTTATGAGTATCTAAATGGGTAGGGAGAGAGCAACAAACAGGTATTTCCACGGATAAAAACACTGCTTTACCTGTGGAAGTGGACAGCTTATTGCCCACCTTCTACATAAGTAGACGTATGCGAGTATGTCAACAAATGGGGGTGGGGTGGGGAGGGAGTCTCAATCATTGTACAACAGCGACATTGAGGGGCCAATATTCAGAAGCCATTTAGATAGATAATGCAAAAAAGTTATCCATTTAAATGTCAAAGCAGCAATATTAGAAACCGTGTATGGCTAAATTTTAGTTACATGACTTATGTGGCTAGAATTTAGCAGCATAAAATCACGGGTAGTCCAAGGGCGGGCAGAAGGTGTTTCGTGATGGGCCAGAGTTAGCCACTTAAGCAGCTAACTCTGAATACCTTAGGGCTGTCCTAAAGTTAGCCGATATACTTACCTAGCTAACTTTAAGATAGTCTGGTATATTCAGTGGTGCAGCAGCGCCACTGAATATCCCAGTTAAGTCAGCCAGATAGCTATATCCGGCTAACTTAACTAGCCGCTCCGCAGTTGAATATCAGCTCCCTAGTGGTCAAATGTAGGGCTCAAGGTTGCAGGTTTCCAGCTGGAGACCTGGTGCTTGGCCCTTGGTCGAGGACAGTCACTAGAATGAGTGAGCTAATTGAATTGTGAGGGGGCTATAAAACAGGAATAAAATATCACAGGGCTTTGCAAATGAAGGTTAATCATACTTTAGTCCAAAAGAGGCCAGTTCCAACTGAACTGAAAGCCTAAAGGATCAATAGGAAACTGCTGGACAACCTTCCTCCCACTGCTGTTGAAAAGAAACTATACCATAATCTACTGTGTTTTAAAAAGTTAAGGAAGTAGTAAATGTGCCAAAATGAATTTGGCAGTGATGCATAAAAATAAATAATTTTCATCATCTTACATTGCATCAATTTATTAAAAGCATGTTGTGAACATTTTAAATGAATACACAATTTGATTATTAAAAAAATACAGAAGCTGTGAGTATCATGCAGGACAGTCATGGCTTGGATACCCATTCCAATATTACTGGTAACCTTGGTTTTATGGGTATCCCCTCCCAGCCATAGACTTAGTGGAATCAAAACATAAAGCCTGGATGTTAATCACAATAATTTCATGAAAAATATCACAGCAGGTTCAGCCTCTTTTCGACATGGAGGATTCAGTTGAACATCACTTAGCTCTCTTATGCTGATAATGAGGTAAACATAACCAGAAAAAAAAAAAAAAACGCCTTACCGCAATTTGTAACTCGCTTACACTTCAAATATGCACAAAGCCCTTCATGTCTACAAAGCATTAAGAAGCTGCAAATTACAGAAATCAATACTACAGCAAGGTTCAAACAAAGGGGAAAAAAAAATCCCACATTTACCAGGCCTCACAAGTCATTAGAGAGAAAAATACAGGCATATTTTTTAAATGAAGCATTTTCATTCCGCCTCTTCCCATCAAATAGACAAAGGGGCCCCAAGTGTGTTTTCTCTATAGAACTGACAGAATTTTCTCTTCCTTCCCACCTGCCATGTGCCAAGAATCATTAAAACGCTAAAGATCTGCAAGTTGGGTGGGAAAAGAGGCACGGCAAAGACATCAAAGTACAGATAAGGAAGATCACCCTTTGATCTTTAACCTGTCCCATCTCAGGATGATGAACCATGCATTTATGGCTCTTCTGGAACGGAACATTATTATTATTTTTTTTTTTTTACAGGAAGAATCAAAGAGAGTTATATTCTAAAGCTATTTACCAGGCCTGCCTGAAAATTGCCCACCATGTACATGTGGGCATCAATGACATGTCTATTTTTACTCACAGGTAAAGTAAGAACATAAGAACATAAGAAAATGCCATACTGGGTCAGACCAAGGGTCCATCAAGCCCAGCATCCTGTTTCCAACAGAGGGCAAACCAGGCCACAAGAACCTGGCAAGTATCCAAAAACTAAGTCTATTCCATGTTACCATTGCTAATGGCAGTGGCTATTTTCTAAGTCAACTTAATAGCAGGTAATGGACTTCTCCTCCAAGAACTTATCCAATCCTTTTTTAAACACAGCTATACTAACTGCACTAACCACATCCTCTGCTACATCCGGTGCTATTAGGTCAGGACAGGCAATGTGCATAGTTTGACACTTTCAAAACTATACACACACTTATTCCCTGGACAACAGTCCGCAAAATAAGCAGGTGCAAACCTTTGGGAGCACTTCTTTGGGCAATTTTCAAAGGAAAAGTACACGCATGCTTTTAAGAAGTGCAGCAAAAGCCCATGGACTTGGCACCTACCCACCTAGGAAGATTTTGAAAATTGACCCCCCATGCCGACAAGATAAGAAAGGATGAGTTTGGTTTGTTTGCTTTCAAAATACATGGCTGCAGTGTTTGTCCTATCACAGGTTTTAAGAAAATCCAGAGCATGCAAGTGGCAAGCACTGAGCAGGGCATGTCTTTCAGCAGGTTCAGTAAATACAGCGCTAACAACAAGAGAAAAAAAAAAAGTCTAATTTGGTATGTATGATTATAAAGGTCATCCTAATTCACTATTCAAGAGAAATGGAAGAGAATGACTCAAACAAACATTTTCAAAGTTCATTAAATGATAAAAGAACATAAGACATGCCATATTGGGGCAGACCAAGGGTCCATCAAGCCCAGCATCCTGTGTCCATCAGTGGCCAATCCAGGCTACAAGTACCTGGCAAGTACCCAACCATTAAACAGATCCCAAGCTACTATTCCTTACTGATTAATAGCAGTTTATGGACTTCTCCCCTAGGAACTTATTCAAACCCAGTTACACAAACTGCCGTAACCACATCCTCTGGCAATGAATTCCAGAGCTTAATTATGCACTGAGTGAAAAAGAATTTTCTCCGATTTGTTTTAAATGAGCTACTTGTTAACTTCATGGAGTGCCCCCTAACCCTTTTATTATCTGAGAGAGTAAATAACCAATTTACATTTATCTGTTCAAGTCCTTTCATGATTTTATAGACCTTTATCATAACCCCTCTCAGTTGTCTCTTCTCCAAGTTAAACAGCCCTAATCATTTTAGCCTTTCCTCATTGGGGAGCCCATTCCATTCCCTTCACAATTTTGGTCACCCTTCTTTGTACTTTCTCCATTGCAACTATATCTTTTTGAGATGCGGCGACCAGAACTGCACACAGTATTCAAGGTGCAGTCTCACCATGAAACGATAGAGGCATTCTGACATCCACCATTTTATTTGTCATTCCCTTCCTAATAATTCCTGTTTGCTTTTTTGAACGCCACACGAGCAGACAATTTCAATGTATTATCCATTATGACACCTAGCTCTCTTTCCTGGGTGGTAACTCCTAATATGGAGCCTAACATCATGTAACTATAGCAAGGGTTATTTTTCCCTATATGCATCACCTTGCACTTGTCCTCATTAAATTTCACCTGCCATTTGAATGCCCAAATCTTCCAATCTCACAAGGTCCTCTTGCAGTTTGTCACAATCCACTTGAGATTTACCTACTCTGCATAATTCTGTGTCATCCGCAAATTTGATCACCTCACTTGTCGAACCCCTTTCCAGATCATTTATAAATATATTAAAAAGCACCGGTCCAAGTACTGATCCCTAAGGCACTCCATAGTTTACCTTTTTCCACTGTGAAAACTGACCATTTAATTCTACTCTGTTTCCTGTCTTTTAACCAGTTTGTAATTCACAAAGGACAACACCTCCTATCCCATGAAATTTTAGCCTTCTTAGAAGCCTTTCATGAGGGACTTTGTCGAACACCTTCGGAAAATCCAAATACACATCATCTACTTGGTTCACCTTTCCATATGTTTATTCACCCTCTTCAAAAAAAAAAAATGTAGATTTGAGAAGCAAGACTTCCCTTGGGTAAATCCATGCTGGCTGTGTCCCATTAAATGATTTCTATCTAAATGTTCTGTGATTTTATTCTTTACAACAGTTTCCATGATTTTTCCCAGCACTGAAGTCAGGCTCACCAGTCTATAGTTTCCCAGATGGCCTTTGGAACCCTTTTTAAATAACAGGGTTATATTGGCCACCTTCCAGTCTTCAGGTACAATGGATGATTTTAATGAGGTTACAAATTAATTGTAATAGATCTCAAATTTCATTTCTATGTTTATAGAACCTTGGGGTGTATACCATCTGGTCAAGGTGATTTACTACTGTTCAATTTGTCAATCTGGCCTACTACATCTTCCAGGCTCACCATGATTTGGTTCAGTTCATCTGAATCGTCACCCTTGAAAACTGTCTCCAAAACAGGCACCTTCCCAACATCATCTTCAGTAAACACAGAAGCAAAGAATTTGTTTAGTCTTTTCATGATGGCCTTATCTTCCTCAAGTGCCACTTTAACCCGCGATCATCTAACAGTCCAACCGACTCCCTCGCAGGCTTTCTGCTTTGGATATATTTAAACAAGTTTTTATTATGAGTTTTTGCCTCTATGGCCAACTTCTTTTCAAATTCTCTCTTAGCCTGTCTTATCAATGTCTTACATTTAACTTGCCAATGCTTATGGTTTATCTTATTTTCTTCTGATGGCTCCTTCTTCCAATTTTTGAATGAAGATCTTTTGTCTAAAATAGCTTTCACCTCACTTTTTAACGATGCCAGCAATTGTTTGGACTTCCTTCTACCTTTCTTAATGTGTGGAATACATCTGGATTGCACGTCTAAAATTTTTTTTTTTTTTAACAATGTCCACGCCTGTTGCACATTCTTAACCTTTTTAGCTGCACCTTTCAATTGTTTTTGTTTTTGTTTTAACTATGTTTCTCATTTTATCCCCTTTGAAAGTTCAGTGCCAGAGCTGTGGATTCACTTACTGCCTCCCTTCCAGTCGTTAATTCAAATTTGATCACATTATGATCACTATTGCCAAGCAGTCCCCCCACCATTACCTCTCGCACCAAATTATTTGTTCCACTGAGAATTATATCTAGATTTGCTCCCTCTCGTCTGATCCAGAACCAATTGCTCCATAAAACTGTCATCTATTCCATCCAGGAACTTTATCTCTATAGCATTTCCTGATGTTACATTTACTCAGTCAATATTGGGGTAATTGAAATCTCCATTACTGTACTACCAATTTGATTAGCTTCCCTAATTTCTGTTACCATTTCACTGTCCGTCTCATCATTTTGGCCAGGTGGACATTACTACACACCTATCGCTATACTCTTCCAACACACAAGGGATTTCTACCCATAAAAATTCAATGGTACATTTAGTCTCTTGCAGGATCTTTATCCTGTTGGACTCTATGCCATCCTGGACATAAAGTGCCACTCTGCCACCAAGGTGCTCCTCTCTATCATTGTAATATAATTTGTATCCAGGTATAGCACTGTCCCATTGGTTATCGTCCTTCCACTATGTCTATGAGATGCCATTTAAGTCTATGTCTTCATACACTGCAATACACTCTAACTCTCCCATTTTACTTCTTAGACTTCTGGAATTAGCATATAGACATTTCAAAGTGTGTTTTTTGTTTGCATTAACATTCTGCTTTTGAGTTGACAGGGATAAACTATTCAAAAATAATCCTCTAAAATGGATATAAACAGAAGCCTTAAACCAGAAAGATTAACATTATCTGCTGTGTTAACGACATTTCTAGTCTAGTATGCATCTGGGGGAATATTTTGTTCCTCCTTATACAGCTGTGGAAGCATGGGTTCTTTGTAAAGGCAACGCCTATATATATACTTTGGTTAGTAAGTTACATGTAAACCGGCACGATGTGCAAACGGTTGTCAGTATATAAAACTGTTCAAATAAATAAATAAATAAATAAATAAAAATGGGTATCAAGTCATTGCTCAATCCAAACTGGATGTGCTTCTGATTTCTTATCCAGGGGTTGTCACCAACTCTGTTCCACTTGGTGAGACACTATGGGGCAGATTTTAAAAACTGTGCCCGCGCAAACAAAAGTACACCGGATTTTAATAGATACGCGCGTAGCCACGCATATCTTTTAAAATCCAGGGTTGGCGCGTTCAAGGCTGTGCAAAATTGGCAGCCTGCCCGCGCCGAGCTGCGCAGCCTACCTCATTTCCCTCCGAGGCTGCTCCGAAATCGGAGCGGCCTCAGAGGGAACTTTCCTTCTGCCTCCCCTCACCTTCCCTTCCTTTACCCACCCCCTGGCCCTAACTAATTCCCCCCCACCTTTATTCCAAAAGTTACGCCTGCCCGAGGCAGGCGTAACTTGCACGCACCAGGCCGGCTGCCAGCACGCCATGTTCTGGTCAGAGGGCTGGTCCGGAGGCCATGGCCATGCCCTCAGGCGGGAACCATGCCCGCGGCCCCGCCCCGGAAAGCCCCCACTGACGTGCCGGCCGCGACATTCCCCCCCCCCCGCCCTCCCCAGGAAAGCTCCAGGACTTGCGTGCACAGGCAGCCTATGCAACATAGACTCGGCACGCGTATCTTACACGCATACCCCCTTTGAAAATCTGCCCCTATTTGTATAAACTAATTTAAGAAGGGACATCCTAGAACTCTCTCTAGCTCATATCACCAAATAGGGGCAAGTAATAATCAGAACTAATTCAAGCCAATCGGATTGTTATCTCAATGATATTTTGACATGACTTAACATTTTAAAGAAGCTGCCTAAACAAATGTCCAATTAACCTTGACAAAACTTATAGCAAGCACTGATGCCAGGGAATACAAGACAGTAGACCTAGTAGGTCAGGGTAGATAAGAACATTTGGTGGCAGACCACAAGTCACTCAGTTATGCATTTATGGAAGATCATGTCTACAAAAATGTCCCACAGTGAAGCCACAAAGGACAATGCTGGGAAAGCAGAAAATGAGGAAAACAAGGTAATAAGAGGATTAGAGAGGTGCGGCTGAATCATTCTGCAATTTGCCGAATACAACCAGGTCATGGAGATTGAAGAAAGTGCCCAGCTTTCCTTCACACGTGGTCCGAGACATCTGATAAAAAAATTCCAGGAACATTGAGACAATAACTTCTAATTCCTATCCCTTGCATTCTGTTTTTCCATCCAGCATAGTAGCACAAAGTCATGTAATTTTTATATGATTTTTTAATAGCTGAATATATTTTCATATTTGTATAGGTTTTAGTGAGGGGAATGAGGACTTGGCTTGCATGCAGAGTAATTTCCAGCTGTTCCCTTCATAACAGCTCTCATATTTCAGTATTATTTGAGATGCTGCCTACTACCTGGGCTCAGCACACTTTGTTATTGATGAGTTGTCATGATTCTCCAGATAATTAAAGAAGCAAGTGCTATTGTTTCTGCGAATCACATTAGTACAGCAAAACGCCTCCAGAATTTATTCTAAAAAGATAAGAAAATTAAGAATGCAGTCTCCTCAGGAATGTTTGACATGGGGAATCAAACTTATGTTTTCTGCACAGCAGCATACAGCACTTACCATGGAACCATTACACCAGCCCAGATCCTAGAAATCTGACCCTGGAAGTCCCCTACCATCACCCAAAAGAAAAGAAGCATATTTTACTTAAAAATACACAATGAGAAATTAAAGCTGGCTATTACTATTAAAACCTGGAGATTCAGTCACAATCAGGCCGATAAAGTACAGTGCACTCCGGTTAGCCCAGGTTTGGACGCGCGTTTTCGACGAGCAAGCTTTACCCCTTATACAGTAAGGGGTAATAGCGCGTCGAAAATGCACGTCCAACCCCCCCGAAACTAATAGCGTCCGCAACATGCAAAAGCATGTTGATGGCCCTATTAGTTATTTCCGCGGGCCCTAATTTGCACAGGCCACCCTCCTGAATCACGCGCCCAGGAGAGTGGCCTGTGCGCGCGCCAGCTCTCCCGCATGTTTTTCTGTATCGGCCTGATAGAGGGCAATTTTCAAAGATTCTGCTGCAGTTAAAGTGGTGTTTTACCGGCAAAATTGGCCCTTTAGAAAACTGCATGTTGAGAGGCTGGTGACGTCACAGAACGAGATGGCAGCATAATTCTGAGCTACTGATTTCCCTGAGCCTTTGGTATTGGAATCACCTCACATCTTTTGCAATTAAAGTTGCTTTTGGCTAAAGTTCAAGAGATTAAGAGTATAAGATGGCTTTGAAGAAAAAAGGGCTCGATTTCAAACAATTTTCATACGTGAACATACCTTTGGAATCCAAGGGGCCTGGAGGAGTGGAGGAAGCTACAGATCTTGTTACTTCAGCTATGGAGGCCAACTTGGGCAGTGGAGTGCTGGTAGCGGTGATGAATGACTTGCCCTCACGAGAGGAGTTCTGGCAATGGTTTTGTGAATTGCACAAAGATATAAGAGATAATAAACTAGAACTCATCGGTATGATGGATGATTTGAGACAGTAGATTACTGTGATGTGCAATGGAAGACCAAGCTGATAAAGTAGGGAAATTACAAGTGCAATACAGCCAATTGCCGCTGGATAATATGGAGCTCAATGCTAAAATTGAAGATCTCCATTTTTGGGGGATTCCTGAGACTGATGATTACAATGATTGTATCACGGTGGTGCAGAAGATTTGTGGTTTCTTTTTGGGATTGAATAAAGAGACCTAATTGCCAACAGAAGAGTCAGTAGTAGAAATTGAAAGGGCTTGGTCCTAAGATATGGTCAAACCCTGGGATATCATAGCTTGCTTCCATTGGTTTTCTACCAAGGAGAGAGTGTTTACTGCGGTGAGAAAGCAATTTTCATGGCTTTGGTGTATGAAGATCTTTTGCCGGTTGCCATCCAGAAACATAGGGAATTCAGGGAGATAACAATGGCGCTTTGTAAAGAGGGAATCCGATATAGATGGCTCTTTCCTTTTGGTTTGGTGATAACTATCCAAGGTACAATTTCCGAAGTGAAAGCAGTCAAGGAAGCGGAGGTCATTTTGCAGGAAGCAGGATTTGTGGTCAAGAAAATAGTTACGCATAGAAATAATGCTGCAGTGTTGAGAGAGGATACCCTGGTGTTGGCAGAGAGTGGGGAAAGGAGGGCATAGGCTGCGGAGACAATTGGGAGACTTATTCCTCAAAAGACAGTGGCAAATGATAAAACTGAGTTCCACATAGTTTCTTTGGCTTATTGAGAGTGAAGGGAGTCTGGAATATGCTTAAATAATGAGTCACTAGTTGGCATAATAAGTTTGAATGTGTGATTGAATTTACTATAATGATATCTTTTCATGTAGTTCTGGGGATTTATGCTCAGGGGAAGCTCATAGTGACTTTTGTGAATATTTACACCTCTCAGGGCATTTGCTGGTCTGCTATGGGGTAAGAGCAGATGGTTCAGGGGGAGGGGAAGAGAATATTACTGTGCTATGGTGGGATATTTTGGATTGGGAGGGTTAAGAGGGAGGAAAATGTAGGTGTTGGAATTGGGTATAGTGATAAAGGACTTCAAAAAATTGTGAAATGGCTGATATAGAGTTGTGGGGAGATACCTGGGGATGGGGTGAAAAGTGCTCTAATTTGAATAGAATATGGCTAAATCTAGAATTATCCAAAATCACAAATAATGAAACCAGAGACATGCACTCCAAATAATCAGTATTCAATGCCAAAGGAGATGCAAAGAAACTTAATAGCTCCAAAAGTTTAAAGATTTTAAATAAAGATTTCTTTATTATTCAAAGCGGCAACTCCATTGCTCAACTGTCACACATGAACAGTTCTCTTTTAGGGTCCCCCGACACGGACCCGTGTTTCGCCCGAAGGCTGCGTCGGGAGGGATGGAATGCACTCTTTAAAACTTAAATGCAGCGTTACATTCATGAAGTTCCTTGCTTTGTCAACTTCATGAATGTAACGCTGCATTTAAGTTTTAAAGAGTGCATTCCATCCCTCCCGACGCAGCCTTCGGGCGAAACACGGGTCCGTGTCGGGGGACCCTAGAAGAGAACTGTTCATGTGTGACAATTGAGCAATGGAGTTGCCGCTTTGAATAATAAAGACATCTTTATTTAAAATCTTTAAACTTTTGGAGCTATTAAGTTTCTTTGCATCTCCTTTGGCATTAAAACTAGAATTATGTCACTGAATGTAAAGGGCTTAAATTTTCTCGTAAAAGACAACTTCTGAAATCTGAGATTCAGGATTTGGGGCCTTCCATTGTATTTCTACAGGAAACCCACCTTAAAAGACTGCATGAGTACCTTCTGGCCATGTCCAATTTCTCTCTTAGATTATTTGCTACAGCAACTAAGACTGAGAAATATATGGGAGTGGGAATTTTATTTAATATGGATTTCACATGTTAAATTAAGTTGAGTTATGAAGACCTTAAAGGAAGATTCCTTTTGGTGCAATTTGAGGTTGGAAGGGTAGTGTATTATTTGATAAGTGTGTATGTCCCTAATATGGAGCAGGGTTCCTTTTTTGCTGCTCTAGATGAGATTGTGACTTTGAAAGGGGAGGATCATTTAATAATTGCTGGGGATTTCAATTTGACTCTGTCATTGCAGCTGGATAATTCAGGAGGGAGTGGTTTGGGTAATAATAAGCACAGAGCTAAACAAACTATTGAAGAAATGGGATTTTATTTATGTCTGGAGGCATCACTCACCATCAGTAAGGAATTATTCCTTTTATTCAAACCCTACTCACATTTATTTTTTTTTTAGTAGAAAGGGCAGTGGATTAATCAGCTTTCTCAGACTGAAACTAGATTAATCACATTGTCTGATCATGACCCTATTTGATTAGATTTACAGTTCGAGAAACTGGACACTGGGTCAAGGTGTTTATTTATTTATTTATTTATTTTATTTATTTAAAACTTTTATATACCGACGTTCAAATGGATATCACATCGGTTTACATTATAACAGGGGTAACAATTAACATCAGTAGGAGGAAAATAATAGTTACATCTAACAAGGTAAATTCCAAGGAACGGGATGTCGAAAAGAGAAGCAGAGTTTAGTGAGGGATAGAGTTAACGTTAAGAGAGAAAGAAAGAAAGAAAGAAACTATATTACATTACTGCCACATTATAATACGGTACAGTAGTAGAGTATTATATAACATTATCTGAAGGTATATTACATTATGTTACATTGTAAATTACAGACTTTAATACAGAGCTATGTTGACCAGGGATGCTACGATTAGGTGAATGTCTGTTTGAACAACCAGGTCTTCAACTTTTTTTTGAAGGTTGTTGTGCTCTGCTCTAGACGTAAGTCAGGGGGCATTGAGTTCCATAGAGATGGTCCTGCTATGGAAAAGGCTCTCTCTCGGGTGGAGGCGAGCTGTGTTTGAAATGAAATGATATTTTATTGGCAGTTAAAACCTTTTGCTCTCAGGTAGCCTAAGATAACAGATTGTTTGAAAGCTGTCATCCGTGAGAAGCTGATATTCAGAGCAACCTTTAAAAAAGGAGAAAGTTTAAACAGAAGCTGCAAGATGAGCTAGCAGCTTTGGAAAATCTTCACAAATATACTTTATATCATTCTGTGTATGTCAAAGTGCAGAAGGTTAGAGATGCCTTATGTTCCTTAGAACTTGATAATATTACATTACAATTAAATTTGGTTAAACAAGAGTACTTTGAGTGGGGAAACAAAGCTGGTAGGCTTTTGGCTCGCAAGTTAAAAAAAAAACATATCTCAAAACCAAATTACTAAGATTAAAAGAATGGACAGCTCAATTCTGACCTCCTCTACTGACGTTAGGTAAAGATTTTTGCAATTCTATGGTGAGCTGTATGATAAAGATCTCTCTATAGTAGATAGATAGATCATTATTTATATTCTATTGATCTCCCGAGTATATCTGAAGAAGAAAAGCAATTTTTTGATAACGTCTTTTGAGCTTAAGCAGGTGACCAAAGAGCTTAAATTGAATAAGACCCCAGGACTAGATGGTTTTACGGCTAGGTTCTACAAAAGATTTTCATCTGAATTGATGTCTTCTTTATTAACAATGCTCAATTCTCTTAGAACAGGCAATTCCTTACTACCTAGGTCAAATATAGCAGATATTACTATCCTGGCCAAACCTGGACAAGACCTGACTTTATGCGGGTCATATAGGCCTATAACGTTGTTCAATGTGGATCTTATGATTTTAGCAAAACATTTGGCTAATTGTTTGAACAGGGTAATGGCTAGGCTGGTACATCTTGATCAGGCTGCTTTATCACTGGCAGAATGGTGGCAGATAATGTGTGCAAGATTGTTAATCTCACCTGGTGGGTATGGGAGGAGTGGATTCCTGCTCTTTTGCATTTGGTGGACTTTGAGAAGGCCTTTGACATGGTGCATTGGTCTTGTTTTGCACTATGGAAAAAATGAATTTTGGGTCTTTTTTCTAAGTTGGTTACGTCAGTTTTATAGTAATCCTAAAGCTTGTGTTAAGGTCAATGGTGGATATTCTGACCTTTTCTCAATACAGCGTGGAACTAGGCAGGGATGTCTGCTTTCCCCTCTGTTATTTGCTTTAATTCTGGAACCCCTGGCAATAAAAATTCACAATTCAGTTAATATTTCTGGGGTTTCGGTGGGTAATGTTTAATTAGAAAGTGTCTCTTTTTACAGATGACATTTTATTTACGTTAACGAAACCTATTCATTCGCTGGTAGGGGCAGTTCATGAAATGAGCCAGTTTAGTAAAGTTTCTGGATTCAAACTAAAACTGGATAAGTCGGAGCTGCTCGATCTTATTGTTATGGTAGATCAGCTTACTCAATTAAAAAACAATTTCCCCTTTAAGTGGACTAACAAGAAGATTAAATATCTGGGTATTCATGTTAGTAACTGTTTAGAAAACCTGTGTGAGTTGAACTATTCTCCATTGATAAAAGAATATCTTTCGTGATTTGGAGGAATGGACCAGGCTCTCTGTCTTGGTTGGGGAGGATAGTGACCATAAAAATGAACATTTTGCCCAGGATATGCTATTTTTTTTCAGTCTCTTCCAATACATATTACTACCGCTTTACTTAAGTGGCAAAAACATTTTTCATTTGGAAATGTCATCCTCCTAAGATTGCTAGAAGTGTAATGTTTCGGCCTAAATTGGGAGTCCCCCATCTTAGTGGGTATTGTGTAGCTGCCCAACTGCGAGCTATCTTAGACTGGAATAGAAAAGGTGAATAAACTGTGGGTGAAGCTGGAGCAGGCTCTGGTTATGATATGCCACTATGGGAATTGACCTGGCAACCTCGGTCAATTTGGAAACAGATTAAATCCTTGCCCCCCACCCATGGGTAACACTTTAAGGTTATGGAAGCAATGGCAACAAAACTTAGTGGGCAAGAGATGGTATTTTTTCAATTCGTCCATAAACTATAATAGTGACTTTCTGGCAGGCTTGAATCTACAATTTTTATTTTTTTTTAAGAGATTGGGTGGAGAAAGGAATTCTTAGACTGGGACAGTTATGGGGGGAGGGAAAATGTCTAACTTTTCAGGCATTAAATGAAAGATATAACTTAGGGAATAATGATATCTACAAATACCTTGCAATTCGGCATTTTATGAAAGCAGAGAGAAAAGGGGAGGATTTACTTTTAGGCAAAACACATTGAACATTTGTGTGACAGCAATTAGAAATAATAACCTTCCCAGGTTAAACATATATAAGACCCATATGAAGAATGGTTATCTTCGCATTAGTTTATTTATTTATTTATTTATTTATTTAAAAGTATTTATATACCGCTTTATAAAAAATAAATTTTTTGTCAAAACGGTTTACATTAATTAAAATAAAATTTTAAAAGAACAATCAAATTAAAATAAATTAAAATATACAAAAATTAGTCAATAGCTAGAAAAATTCTGGCTTGAAAATAAATCAAATTAATTACTCAAAAAAATAAAGATTTGTTGCCATAGGACTTGCTATTGCAGGAAAAGAGGGGAGGGGAAAAGGGGGGCATGAAAAAAATGGAGACGTAACTAATATAGAAGGAATGAAGAAGTGGTAAAGGGGATGGAAGGGGATGGGGGGGGAAGAGTGAAGTGAGAATGATGAATGTGGCAATGGGGTGAAATGAGTATTATATTTGGTCTTGAGTAAGTGTTTGAAATGCGAGTTGGAACAAATGAGTTTTAAGTGATTTTTTGAAATGAGAAGGATTTGAAATTGATCGGAGAGGGTTTGGGAGTGAATTCCAGAGGATAGGACCGGCTACCAAGAAAGCTCTCTTTCTGGTGACATCTAATCTGGCTTGTTTGGGTGAGGGAATATCTAGGAGATTTTGGGTAAGTGATCTTAAGTGTCTTGTAGGTTTGTAAATCCGTAATAATGAGCAGAGCCAGGTGGAAGTTGGCTTGTGAATTAAACCATGAATAGTGGAAAGAATTTTATATTTTTTTATCCTGAACTTTATGGGAAGCCAATGTAATGATTGTTCTAATTACATGATGGACTATGAATATAATACTTTTATGGGTGTTAAGGCATTGCCCTCTCTATCTTATCTTTATTTTCCCTATCTATGTACATTTGGGGATTGGCTTTTGGTGTATTACCAGGTATACAGAGGGTTTGGATGGCAATGGAGAATTTATTTTGGGGCAAGCTCTTTGTCACTACTACATCTGTTACTATATGATGGGGAATGGAAGGATGGGGGGAGGGATAATATAATATGGGGATGATGCAAGGAATGTGATATGTTATATTAGCACTCATTGACTTTGTAATTACAAATTTGATGCTCGACAGCTGTTTGCTTGGATTTATATTCTTTTTTTGTATTACAGTTTGGTATAATAAAATTACAATTTAAAAAAAAAAAGAAAACTGCATGTCTGATACGCAGGTAAAATTATACACATGCATACTGTATGTATGTATGTGGGCAAGGTGTTCCAGTGGGAGGGGCCGGGTGGGGTTGGGACTTGTGCACATACAATTTCATCTTTAAAAGCAGGAATGTAAATTATCTTGGTACAACTACAGGCACCAAATAGCGGCTGTAACCTATGTGTGTAGTTTTGCCAGGATAATTTCCAAAGAGGAAATAGGAATATAAAATCTGCTTTAAATATTGATGTAACTTATATGCGTATTTGCTGGCTAACTTATGTGCAAGTTACAAAACTGCCCCCAATGTGGGCAATAATCAAAGGCATTTCTACAGGTAAAACATTGCTTTTACCACAGAAATGGGCTCTAATTACTATATGAGGGGAAAAGTAAATACATATGTACTTTATTAGCTGCATACTGCGGAGGTGGCCCCGGAGGTGAGGGAGAGGCAGAGAATAGAATAACGCGGAAAATTTTGAACCCAAAACTTACAAGCAGTGAAAGCTGGTGCAAATCTTTGTGCATAATTTTATCTTGGATGCATTAGTGCAAGTACCCAAGGAGATTTCACCCAAGTTTGATCATCTGCCCCTATATAAGCAATTATTTGAGGAGCGATTATGTAGTAGCCTCTCCTTGACAATTCCAGTAAGTAATATTTGGCTCTTGCTTTTTATCCTTGTCCTTAACCACTTACTAAGCTCAGCATTCAGGCCATCAGATTCTTGCTGTTCCCAATATTTCTGTTTTGCCACCACGCCTTCATCACCCTTGTCACAGCTCCCTGCAATCAACTCCAGCTAGGCTTAAGGCTCCTGGCAGAAATTTCCCAGCCACCAGGCACCATTTCTTTGTTCTTAGCCAAATATATTCTATTAAAAGAAATCAATCATGACAAACAAAAAACAAAAGGCAGGAAATCCCCTATCACTGTCACAGTCTCAAGCAGACTGAATAATACATATTATGGCAGACAGAGCTGGAATCAGCTTGCAAGTTGGATTCATGACTCCAGGACCTGCAGTCTGGATCATCATCAATTCAGGGCACATCCTTATCCAGCAGCACTGTCAGCAATCAGCAAAAAGCAGCATTGGTATGAGAAGGTTGATCTCAAATAGGAGAGGCGCTGGCTGAGGGGAGAGGGCTCTCCACCAATCAAACCAGACCTTTCCCCAGGTCTCTAAGAGCTTTTGCAATCCAGTTGAAGTGAAAACAAGTCTTTCAGGCCGAAGAGACAAGAGGAAAGCAATTTTCAAAAGCCATTTAGCCAGGTAATTATCAGTTTAGCCGGTGAAAGGACGGTCTCAAGATTGCCTACCCTTATCCAGGGTAAAGGGTTCCACAATGCACACATGTTCATCATTATTAGGTGTGCCTGGGCAAGTGGTTAGATCAGGGATGGAAAATAATGCTCAATTTGTATTTCAAATCTGCGTGCATGATTTTTCACAGAAAAAAAAAAAAAAAGCACCCGGCAAATGCCTTTGTATCCATGGCTATCTTCTAAGTGAAAGTAAATATATGCTTTCACTTTGCAAGCTGGAGCAAAGATCACAGGGAATGCAAGCAGTAATGCAAGCATTTTGAAAGTCAGCCCCTGGAAGGGCGAAAAAAAAAAGTCTGTTTGCTTTTACACATTTCAACCGGGCCTTCCTCTGCCAAACCGCACAGTAAATTATTTAAGTAAACCAAAAACAAAACACAGTGCAAGGATGCACTGTTGGGACTTTTTTTCTTTTTTTTTTTTTTAATGCTAAACTTAAGAATCAAGTGAAAAATCTCACTTTGGTTTTTCTTTTCTTTTAAGTTTTTGCCTGTATTTATTTTTCTGCGGAATTATTTCCATTCCTGAAATTGCAGCAAGTTAAACGATTGGGCAAAAGATTTCAAAACTGCATAAGCCAACTGACTTGCAAGCTTGTTGCACTTTCTTGCCCAAAACTTAAATCTGGACCCGAATGATCCGTTATTAATGATATCAAAGTAGACTTAATAAGAAAACCACATTTACTGATGAAATTAAAAAAAAAAAAAAGAAAAACTCAAAGTATATTTTGCAAACTGTCTGATGCCAATGTGATCCTTCTGCAAATTATTTTCTACAATACTGAAGCAACTTTGCAAGCCTTACATTTCCATGCTAACTACTCTCCCCCCCCCAAAATACTACTCATTTTTAGATATCAATTGTATCTCTGGCAGTCTCAAAATTTTCCCAGGCACTGCCATGCTATGCTATCCCTTTTCTGCCCATGGATTTACTGCCAGCTTACTAGTTTTCTATGTCACACATGACCCTTCTAACACCTGCTAATTTTATACTTGCCTTTTCCCCAGATTCCTGTGGTAATGTAAGGCCTTTCCCCCTCAGACATTCAATGAGCTGTACCATGTCCTCTCCTCACACTACTCTCCTCACACTACTCACCTCTGCCAATGCTTCCAATAAGATGAGTGGAAACGTTCTTGTTGTGAATCCGACCAGACGTCTGATGCAGAATCACGTCACGAAGTTGTGCATCCCTGCCGAGGGAGAAGATGGGAAAAAGAAAGAGAAGGGGGGAAACACTGTATAAGATAGCAATGGTTCTTCATAAACTATTAAGTAACAATTCATCTCTCTGTATATGTGCGGATCTTTAATCCACTGTGAGCTTTGAGATCTGCTCAATGTGAATTACTTGAAGTGCCATCTTCACGTTTGTATGTCTAGGAACCGTGACACCCTTGGTTGTGTGGGGTCCCTGTGCCCCAAAAGATCACCAGGGATAGCCTGTGGGCAGGGCACTTGCCCAGAAGCAAACCAGAACCCAGCGGGCATATGGGAGAATCAGTGAAGGAGCATGTGCGCAGATGCAGGCAGGTCTGAGCAGTGCTTGGCAGGACCCTCCGAGTGGCCACAGGGTTAACCCTCACTTGGTGTTAGGGTAGCACTGAGGCATTATGTGACAAAGTACATTATTTTCCTCTGCCAATCTAGACAAAGCCCTGGGGAAGCCTCTTTGAAATGCAGCTAAAAGTACACACACTGCGAGACACCGCATGTGCTTTTAGTCACGAGGAGGAAGGGAAATTTTCAAGTGGCCAATTTATGCAGATAAAACAAGTTTTACCCATGTAAACAACTTTGAATATTGTCCTGTCCAACAGCTTAAAGGAGGCAATAGGAGATAAGCATTATGGCTTTGGAAATAGTATCTGTTTAAAAAAAATCATTGTCTTTTAAATTGTCTTTTTACTTGGAATTGTCAATGATTCTAACACTGGAAACATAACTTCTGATGTTGCTGCAGGAACAAAGGTCCTTAAACAGAGTTGCAGCTGATTGCTTGCATTAGAAGCAAAGCTTTTCCTATCTCAGAAAACAAAAAGAAAATTATTACTTACCTGCTAATTTTCGTTCCTGTAGTACCATGGATCAGTCCAGACCGTGGGTTATGTCCCCAATCCAGCAGATGGAGTCAGCCAAAACTTTGAGGGGGCGTCACCATAAGTAGAACTACCCCCTCTGCAGGAGTTCAGTATCGAGTATATCAAAGCCCGAGTAGAAAAACCCGAACCCCCTCATTGAATCAAGTTTATAGAAAAGTGGCAACAACCAGCCATGTAACTGTAATAACAGACTAACAGTGGGCGTCCTACAACGGGTAGGAGGCAACAAGGACAACACGTCAACTTGTGAGGCACTGAGGCTGGGACAACAGTGAAAAATGGACAAGTGGTGAAGTACAGAAACCCTTACCGTTCCCACGAGCAAGATGAAGCAGGAGTAGAAAACCCAAAAGCGGTGGGCGTCTGGACTGATCCATGGTACTACAGGAACGAAAATTAGCAGGTAAGTAATAATTTTCTTTTCCCTGTACGTACCTGGATCAGTCCAGACCGTGGGATGTACCCAAGCTTCCCTAAATCGGGTGGGGTCCTGCGAGGCCTGCTCGGAGAACCTGTTCACCAAAATGTCCCGTGACTGAAGAGGCGAGGTGTAGGCGGTAATGCCTCGCGAACGTGTGCAACGACTTCCAGGTAGCCGCCCGACAGATCTCCTGGGATGAGACCGAGCGCGCCTCCGCCCAGGAGGCCGCCTGAGACCTTGTAGAATGCGCTACAATGCCAGGCGGAGGCGTCCGCCCCGCCCCAACATAGGAAGCGGCAATACCCGCCTTCAGCCATCTCGCAATGGTTGTCTTGGAGGCCTGGGAGCCTTTCTTCGGACCGGACCAAAGGACAAATAGATGGTCGGAAGTCCGGAACTCGTTGGTAGCCTCCAGGTATAGACGCAGTGTGCGTTGAACATCCAAGAGTCGGAGAGACTTCGGCTCGGAGGCGGAAAAGGACGGCAACTCCACCGTCTGGTTCACATGAAAAGCAGAGACCACCTTCGGTAGGAAGGAAGGGACGGTGCGGATCGAGACTCCCGAGTCGGAGAACCGGAGGTAGGGTTCCCTGCACGATAGCGCTTGTAACTCTGATATACGCCGAGCGGAGCAGATTGCCACCAGAAATACCGCCTTGAAGGTGAGATCCTTGAGTGTCGCGGTGCGCAAAGGTTCGAACGGAGGCCCCGACAGGGCTCGCAGCACCAGGTTGAGACTCCAGGAGGGACAAGGATCCCGTAGCGGAGGCCGGAGGTGCTTGACACCCTTGAGGAACCGAGCAATGTCCGCGTGCTGCAAGAGAGAGCCCCCATCACGCAACAACGAACCAAGAGCGGCAACTTGGACTCTCACCGAGTTGTAGGCTAGTCCCTTGTCCACCCCGTCTTGCAGGAACTGAAGGATCTGAGGGACCGAAGCCGTTGTGGGGCTAGTGTCCTGGCTGGCACACCACCGCTCGAACACCTTCCAGACGCGAACGTAGGCCACCGACGTGGACGTCTTGCGCGCCCGCAGCAGCGTTGATATTACCGCCTCCGGGTACCCCCTGCGCCGGAGGCGTCGCCTCTCAAAAGCCAGGCCGCAAGACAGAAGAGTTCTGCCTGCTCGAAAAATACCGGGCCCTGGTGTAGGAGGAAGGGGAGGTGCCCCAGCCTGATCGGGCCGTCGACCACCAGCTGCAGCAGGTCCGCGAACCAGGGTCGCCTGGGCCATTCCGGGGCGACGAAGATCACCGTCCCCGAATGTCCTTCTATTCTGCGGAGCATCCGGCCGACTAGGGGCCACGGTGGAAAAGCGTAGAGCAGCAGATGTGCTGGCCATGGAAGTGCCAGGGCGTCCACCCCCTCGGCACCGCGCTCTCTTCGCCGGCTGAAGAAGCGGGGAGCTTTGGCGTTTAGAGCGGATGCCATCAGGTCTAGGTGGTTTATCATTGTTTATCATTGTTTATCATTGTTATGTCCCCAATCCAGCAGATGGAGTCAGCCAAAACTTTGAGGGGGCGTCACCATAAGTAGAACTACCCCCTCTGCAGGAGTTCAGTATCGAGTATATCAAAGCCCGAGTAGAAAAACCCGAACCCCCTCATTGAATCAAGTTTATAGAAAAGTGGCAACAACCAGCCATGTAACTGTAATAACAGACTAACAGTGGGCGTCCTACAACGGGTAGGAGGCAACAAGGACAACACGTCAACTTGTGAGGCACTGAGGCTGGGACAACAGTGAAAAATGGACAAGTGGTGAAGTACAGAAACCCTTACCGTTCCCACGAGCAAGATGAAGCAGGAGTAGAAAACCCAAAAGCGGTGGGCGTCTGGACTGATCCATGGTACTACAGGAACGAAAATTAGCAGGTAAGTAATAATTTTCTTTTCCCTGTACGTACCTGGATCAGTCCAGACCGTGGGATGTACCCAAGCTTCCCTAAATCGGGTGGGGTCCTGCGAGGCCTGCTCGGAGAACCTGTTCACCAAAATGTGAAATGTGAAAAGGTTATGTTTATCAATGTGAAATGAGAAAAAGCCTGCCTGCCTGCCTTTCCGAGCCGCCCACGAGGCGCTCAAGATGGCCGCTGGCAATGTGGCAAGCGCGGAGAGGCCGGTGCTGTCGGCCTCCGCGAGGTAGCAGGGGAGTTTGGGGAGCTGAAAAGTAAAGGCAACACCAACTTACCCCGTCTGTAGAGAAAACAAGGAAGACACAAACAGAAGGTAAGCCACGCCTCCCCAAAGTTGAACCCCTCAATTAATTAATTAACTCAATCAGAGTCTTCTTTTTTTTTTTTTTTTTTTTTTTTTTTTTTTTGTAAACAAACTTGATTCAAACCAGATTCAAAAGAGATAGGCAATAGCCCAAGAAAGGGCAGCCAAAGACAAAGTTAAAAGCTTATGCTGAATTGGGAGCACTCCAAATTCCCTACTCGCATCTGCTGGAGTCAGAAGATACTGAACTCCTGCAGAGGGGGTAGTTCTACTTATGGTGACGCCCCCTCAAAGTTTTGGCTGACTCCATCTGCTGGATTGGGGACATAACCCACGGTCTGGACTGATCCAGGTACGTACAGGGAAGGACTGTGTTTTAAACTTGGTGCAGTCCCAAAAAAATCACCAAAGTCTTTATGCAGATGATCTACAATGAATATTTTCAGCAATTTTCTTTAACACAAAATCTGTGGTAGCTCTCCCTCGCAAACTAAGAATCCAGGAACCAATGACTTAGCATGGGTGGGCCATGGCCCACCCACTTTGAGCTCAGGCCACCCATTTAGTTTGAGCTCAGGCAACAGCGCTGCCCAGCAGCAGAGAAAAGAGGTTCTGTCACAGGGCCCACAAAAAACAGTCCCGGTGCTGCCAAATGTGCACAGCCAGAGAGGGGAGGCGGCCTGGGAGGCCGCCAATGGACCCTTTTCCCACAGGCAAACGAAGAGGGGAGGTGGCCCACAAAGCTTCTGCTGGGTGTGTGTATGTGTGTGTGTGAATGGGAGCCTGTCTGGGTGTGTGTGTGAGAATGGGAGCCTGTCTGGGTGTGTATATGTGAATGGGAGCCTATCTGGGTGTGTATATGTGAATGGGAGCCTGTCTGGGTGTGTATATGAGAGAGACAGAGAGAGACACACACACAGAACATGTGGGTGTGAACCTGTGTGTAAGAGAGAGCGTGTTTGAAAGACAGCATGGTTGGAATTACACCCTGTGTGTGTGTGTGTGTGTGTGTGTGTGTGTGTGTGTGTGTGAGAGAGAGAGAGGGAGCGTACGTGTATGCAAATGAGAGCATGCATATTAGAGCACACATGAGTGGGAGACTCTGTCTGCATATGAGAGAGAGCATGTCAGAGCTTGTGTGTTTGTGTGGAAATGTGAACCTGTGTGTGAAACAATGGAAGAGTGAGCTTGTGTGTCTGAAGGGGAATAGTATCCTACGTGCGAAAGACAGCATGTGAGTGCAAGAGCCTGTGTGTGTGTGGGGGGGGGGGGGTGGAGAACCTGCATGTGAGAGAGCGCATATAAGAATGGGAGCCTGAGTGAGAGTGGTGGGAGTAGGAGCCTGTGACTATGTCAGAGAGAGCATGCAAAAGCGGGAGCTTATGTGAAAGAAAGCAAATGTATGAGACAGTGCATGTGAGAATGTGTGTGTGTGTATGAAGCAGGAAGGAAAGAAGACAAGAGGCGAGAGAAGAAACAGAAAGAATAAGAGATCCTGAAAAAGAATTAGGAAAAGACGGACAAGGGGGAACAAAGACTGGGACCAACCGATTAGGAAAATAAGATCACACAAGAAAAAAAAAAAAAAAATATATATATTTTGACTTTCAGTGATTGAAATATGCCATCTTTGGGCATGCATTTCTTCGATGCTTGTATTTTACTGTTTCTTCAGTATTCCAGTGTTTACAGAGATTCGTTTCTCAGGCTTTCCATTTCAGTTTTGTCTGCATGTTTCTTTCTAATTTGTACTCCCTTATTTTGTATTGTTATATATGTGTGTGACAAAGGTGCAGTATTCTGGCGAGTGTGTAGTTTCTCTGTAAGGATTTGTAGCAGTTCAGCTTGTTCTGTTTGCCCATTAGGTGGTACATTACTGTTCTAGGGCTTGGTGTAATGCTTTCCTTTACTGCCTTTTTGTAGAGAAGGTTGCTGCTGTTTGAGTCCTGAGAGTTACTGCTCTAATGGTATAGTATGGCAAGATGCTAGGCATTTTTTGGTTTCTTTTTTTTGTAGGGACATATCTTACTTCACTAAATGTTTGGCATTGGAGGGATTTTGTTTTATTGTCACTAAGGTGGCACCAAAATTTGAATATATATTTTTTGCATGTCTTATTTCTGTTCTTGATCTGTTGCAAATCTTACATTCTTTTGAGATTATGATTATTGCTGTTTTATTGTAGATATGATATTCTATGCTTTTTTGGAAAGAGGATTCATAAAATACATGGATATTTGATTGGATCTGATGTTTCTGTTAAGTGTTTTTTGTTTACTTTCTACATGATGTGCATTTATAAACTGCAATAAATATAAAATAAATTAATACAGATTAATAGGGCATTTTTAATTAATAATAGAATTAAAATATTTTAAAGCATCACTCATGAAACTACTTAGAAATTGTCAGGTACACTCTAAGGCGTTATTTATCAATAAAAGTGGGGCCTAGACCTGTATGTCAACTGCCCAACCCATGTTAACCTTGCGACCCCCCAAAAAATGTATTTCTGGCTATGCAACTGCCAACAACAGGGTCTTTTCTGTGAGAGACTGCACTGTTGTCACCTGATAGAAAAACCTGCAGTAGTCTAACAGCAGAACTGCTACTGGAAAAGTGAAGTAACCCTGACACCATGTGGTAGGACTAGGTAGGACACTGCTTGCTGAAAAAAAAAAAAAAAAAAGGGCAAAAGGGGCTGATGCAATAAAGTACACCCAGCCTAGGGGCGTTTTGGTTATGCTAGACTACCATCTGATTAGTAAGGAGATTAGTGTGCCCTAACAAATGCATAACCGATAGTGGCCATCATATGTAAAATCCATGTACATAAGGACATTAGCTATTACCTCCCGATGCAGGAAAGAACTGGGTGCCCAAAACACACTTTTTAAAGCGTGGAATTTAACGCCAGCCCTGGAGGTGGAGTAAAATCAACTCGCAGTCAAGGTCTCATGAGAAATTAAAAAAAAAAATAATAATCTGGTCCTCTGTGTTACAATAAGTATGTCTTTCTCCTTAGTATGGTTTTGACATTTTAATTTACTGCTTGCAGTGGAGAAAAGTAAAATGTGCATTTTGACTTGATCAGAAGAAAACCACTTTACTTTATGGCCACACTATTTAGACGTCAGTAGCAAGGGGTGCCTAATTAAACACACTTCGGCAATGTCAGCAAAATAATAAAATCAAAACAGCAGTCTGCTGGTGTTCTTTGTAACGCACCTCACTGCCATCAACATTTGTTGGACCCTTAAATCCCGAGTCAGAATTTGCAACATCCTCCGAACAAACTGTCATTCTAGGTAATGCTGAGAGAGCAAAAATTTTCCGGTCACAATCCCAAAACCTTATTTTGAAGCATGATACTTATCATCAAAGAAGGCGTCAAAGTCCCAAATCATGCTTCAAATTAAGGTTTTGGGATTGTGACCGGAAAATTTTTGCTCTATCTCAGCATTACCTAGAATGACAATTTGTTTGTTCGGAGGATCTAAATTTCGTCAGCATATTGGTTTTTATTGAAAATATACAAAAATATGAACAAAAATAGACAAAATATAAAAGTTATTTAAATAAAAGTAAAGTGACCCGATATCGCAAACGAGTCTTTTGCAAATTCTGACTCGGGATTTAAGGGTCCAACAAATGTTGATGGCAGTGAGGTGCGTTACAAAGAACACCAGCAGACTGCTTTTGATTTTGTTTACAAATTAGTGTGCTGGAATACACAATTGGTGTTTGATGGGTTTGTTTTGTGATTGATTAGCAAAATATAAAAACACCCACTCGTACTGAGCACCCATTGCAAGTGGGCACCCAATGCAATTAACTATTGAGTGCTACGGATGCACAATTCTCCCTTAGTGCACCCTTTTTAATACTTCCTCATTTAAATACTGCATCGGGAGCCCAGGCGATGTGGCTGTGTGTGTGTTGAGAAAACGGGCGCTCAATACTAGTGCCCACTTTGAGTGCGTGTTTTACTACATCTGCTCCAAAAGAAGGAAGGTAAGGAAGATGATTTTATTTTTACTTACAAATTCTCATTCTTAAGCAATTCATTACATTATTTGATGAAAAACAGGATTTCCCCCTTGTCAGGTTTCTAACATGCCTAGGTATGCAACCAGAAAATAAAGTTTTTCAGAACAATAATACTGTTTGCTTTAGCACTGTAGCTCCTAGTAGTTGCAGCAACTCCATTCTTCTGGATTCAGAAAACACATCATCTTTTGCAGAATTCCAAGTTTATGGCCCCATACAAACACGACAACATGCAACATGATTCCCTTTCTGATGCAACATTTTGTACAGCAGCACACTGAACTACGCTCACACCTGAAAGAGATCAATCTCAATCAAGACTTCAGAAGAACAATCTTACTTTCTAGAAATAAGAAAGTTACTGATGGTTATACAGCATAGAAGATTTCTGGAAAATTGATAGCAAATTGATCAGTGCACTGAAATGTCTTCATTAAAAAGAAAGAGAAGGCTTCACTCATCTCTCATGGATAGCAAACCTACCTTCCTGCTATATTCCTGGGAAAATTAATTGGTGATAAAGAATGATCTTCCCATTATCATAGTAGGTGAATCAGATTCCACTGCTGGCAAGCCCAGGGCCGTGACTTTGTGACTGTGCTCAATGAAGGATTCTCCTACGTCAAGTCTCTGGCCACACCCCCTCCTCGCTGATGTCATCTAAGGGGGTCTTATAGGTGACCCCTGCAGTGGAGAGAGAAGGAGACGCTGCTCCCACTTGACACTGCATCACACTTACTACAGATCCGTAGCTGAGCCTCAGGATTAAGCCTATATTGCATCTGACTCAATCCATCTGCCCAGCTACTGCTTTTCCTGCTGCTCATGCTGGACTGCTGATGTCATTCAAGGGAACCTTTTCAGTGACCCTTGCTGTTGGGGTGTGTTGCTCCCAGTAGGGCCACCCCTTTGGAATCTGAGGGGGGTCAACCCCTTTGGGACCGGAGGCTTTTGTATGTATATGGGATGTTGGGCAAGCTTTAGACAGTACGAGGGTAAAAGTTAATTAGTTATGTGAAAATGTTTAGGTGGACTCTGACTTTATTCCTTCCTCGTTAGCAGGAGGTGGATTGAACCATGGTTCCAGATCATTGTATTTGCTGTATTTTTAGAGTTTAATTATTATGCACTTGTTTTATTGTTATACTATTATGATGTATTTGATTATCACATTTTACTATTTGATGTAAACTACTTTGAGTTAAATTTGTTTTGAGGAAGGTAATATAAATATATAAAACTAACACAACTTAAGGGCAGGCCAGGCTTCCCAAAAGGTTTGAGGACAGAGGAAGGGAGCATCTATTCAGCTCAAAGAGAAACTAATATTAAATAGCTTGAGCACACATTGCAGGAGAATGTGTAAATGTTACGGCTTTTACTGCCTTCCCCCACCAGCACCACCAGCTAGACTGTACTTACTTGTGAGTAATAGTAAGGCACAGTGGACCAAGAGCTTTTCATCCAAAGCATTCAGCTAAAAGAATAATTTTCCCTTCTGCACAACAAAAATAAACTCTTCCCAAAATCCTCCCATTTCCAGTTGTGTAAAATTCTTAGTAATACTTTTTTTTCAATAGCTTTTTATAGAACCTCTTACTCAAGGCAACATGCCTGGGTTGAGACGTGTCCTCACCAGCCAGGAGTGAAGTCTCCTTTGGGACCTACCCTTAGTGCTGTTCCTTTGAACAGCAAGGATCACAGCAGAAGCGGCAGCTGCTGTCTTCCCTCCTCAGGATCAAATGCATCAGGCTCCATTTTTTTTTAACATTTTCCGAGAGGCTTTTGCTTCTGAGTGGTCCATGGTAATATAGCCTCCTGAGACTCCAGCACTGTTAAACGCAGCAGTGCTGCCAAAGGTAATAGCAAGCTTCATAACATAGTAATAATGGCAGAAAAAGACTAAATGGTCCATCCAGTCTGCCCAGCAAGTTTCTTAAAGAAGTAACTGCAGCTCTGTGCAGACTGTCACATGGTTCTGTTAAGGGTAGTAACTGCTGCTCCACGCAGGTTACCCTCAAGCCTTATATTGAGGATAGTAATACTACTAGCAACATTTTTTCAGGGTGCGCAGACAATGCTGCTTGAACGTGCTTTGCTTTCGGACTGTAGAAGCAGTCCTGTACTTTATCCCGAATGCCTGTGTATCAGTACTCCGAACCGTAAAGGTTAGGGCCCATGTTGGCTGTCATCTGAATCCAAATCCTCTTTCACCCCCACCCGTTGAAGTAGAGAGCGATGTTGCAATAGTGTCAAAATCATGAAAGCTAATTGGTTTAACAGTAGTAACTGCCACGCCATGCAGGTTACCCCCATGCACCCTTTCCTTCATTTCCATGCTCTAGCCTTTAGGGATCCAAAGTGTTTACTGTTTTTGTCCTCACCACCTCTTCTTGAAAGGTATTCCAGGTATCCGCCACCTCTCCATGAAGAAATATTTCCTGATGTTGGTGTTGAGTCATCCCCTTGGAGTTTCATTTTGTGACCCCTAGTTCTACTGTATGCCTTCCAATGGAAAAGGTTCAAAGTTCGTCCATCACTAAAACCTTTCAGGTACCTGAAGGTCTGTATAACATCTCCCCCTGCATCTCCTCTCTTCCAGGGTATACATATTCAGATCCTTCAGCCTCTCCTCATAAGTTTCCTGATACAGACCCCACATCATTTTGGTCACCCTTCTCTGGACCGCTTCCGCCTGTCTCTATCGTTTTTGAGACACGGTCTCCAGAGTCAAACACAGTACTTCAGGTGAGGCCTCACCAAAAACTTCTACATAGGCAGTATCACCTCCCTTTGGGGTAGATTTTCAAAGGGATACGCGCGTACCCCCCGAAAACCTACCCCAAACCCCCCCTGCGCGCCGCCGAGCCTATTTTGCATAGGCTCGGCGGCGCGCGCAAGCCCCGGGACGCGCGTAAGTCCCGGGGCTTACATGGAGAGGCGTGCCGAGGGCATGGCGGTCGTGACGCGGCGTTCGAGGGCATGGCGCGGGTGACGCCACGGGCATGGTTTCAGCCCGGGGGTGTGGCCGTGCCCTCCGGAACAGCCCCCGGGTCGGGTGATGGCGCACAGATTTACGTCTGCCTCCAGCAGGTGTAAATCCGGCAATAAAGGTGGGGGGAGGAGAAGGTGAGGGGAGGGCGAAAGAAAGTTCCCTCTGAGGCCGCTCCGATTTTGGAGCGGCCTCGGAGGGAACGGAGGCAGGCTGCGCGGCTCGGCGCGCGCAGGCTGCCCAAAATTGGCAGCCTTGCGCGCGCCGATCCCGGATTTTAATGGATACGCGCGGATCTATTGAAATCCCGCGTACTCTTGTTCGCACCTGGTGCGCGAACAAAAGTACGCGCTCGCACAAAATTAAAAAATCTACCCCTTTTTTTTTTTTGACAGGTTATTCTCTCTTTGCAGCCCAACATTCTTCTGGCTTTAGCTACTGCTGCTTTCAGATCACCAGACACTATCACTGCAAGGTCCCTTTCCCAGTCTGGGCCTATTAGACTTTCATCCCCCCCAATCACATAACTGCTTGTAAATGTTTATGTGGCATAGTTTTGAGACAGTGAATAATCAGAGCAAAGTCATTTCTCTGTTATTGGTAATAAAGTTACAGTTTTAATAATAGGCTATGTTATCTCTCTTATATATTCTTCAAAGAACAGACCGTCTCACCTGCTGGCTGCTGACAGGTCTCCCCCTTCTGCAAGGCACTGCTGACTCTGTTTCCAGCTGTTCAGCAGGATGGCGTAAGCACAGCCAGGCTGGGATACCATCAGCTCAGGAGTTCCATCAGGACCCGGGTTGACGGACAAGCTGTCTACCTGTTTAAGCCCAAGACACCAAAAGCGAGAAAACTGCTAGATTTACCTAACTTAGGAAAGAGTAGCCCAAAAGGTACACAAGTGACAGCAAGTAATTAAAAATCTACTCCACCTCAACTTGCTCAACAAATATGAAGTTCTTTCACAATGCTAATTGTAGCAAGGTACGTGCTTCATGAAATTGGTGTAGACAAAAATTATTCAGTCCAATTTATTCTAAAGATTTAAAACCTTCCTTGTCTTTGGCATAAAAGCCCACTGCCAAGCAATGGAACTTTTGGCTCCTGCTCCCAAACCTTGCTTTAAGATAAGCTTCAGTGTACAGGTTGACATACTAGTGTGGTGTAACGTATGGCCATGTACAGCAGTACCAATAAAATGATATTTCAAGTATTTCATTGACATCTGCCTTTATTCCAATTGCTGTTAGATTCTTTTTTGATCTAACACTGTTCTGAATGCCTCCTCAGACACTTACATTTTAAGGAATGAGAAATAACTACTTACTTGATTATTTCCTTTTCCTTAAGTTGGGATAGATGGATTCGGGACCAGTGGGTTATGCACCTCTACCAGCAGATGGAGGCAGAGCAAACTGACATCACAGTATATACAGTCCTGCAGTGTCATCAGCCTGCCAGTATTCTCTTCAAAAGCAACTGTGGACAGACTAGCAAAAAACTTGATTAAAAAACAGCAACCATTTCTGTACTTAAACAAGAAACACTAAACTAAGGCAAGAACATATGCATACTAGTCTAGGAACTGGATGAACACTTACCAGTAATCCCTTGGAACACATAGGCACACAGAAGGGCCATCGCACAATCATTTGGCAGCCCAGGGTGGGAAGCTGAATCCATCTATCCACCTTAAGAAAAAGGAAATTATCAGGTAAGTAGTAATTTCTCATTTCCTAGCATGTGGATAGATGGATTCAGGATCAGTGGGATGTACCCAAACTACTCCCAAATATAGTGGGAGGCTGCCTGCAAACGATTCAACACCACATGTACAAAGGCTGCTTCCTCCTGGGCCTGCACAGCCAGACGATAATATCTAGAAAAGGTGTGTAAGGAAGACCATGTCGCAGATCGGCAAATGTCGACAGGAGACAGCAATCTCACCTCCGCCCATGACACTGCCTGAGCCCTAACCTGAGTAGGCAACGGCTTTTCAGCATCCACATATGTGGCAAAGACCACTTCCTTAATTCAGTGAGCTATTGTAGCCCGCAAAGCTGGTTCGCTCTGTTTTCCTCCACCAAGACAGACAAACAGGCAATCCGTCTTTCAGAAAGGTTTAGAAACCTCCAGCTTCTTCACGACATGTCTCCTGACATAATGGACGCAACAGGCAATATTCTTCTGCATCTCTTTCCTTATCCAAGGACGGCAAGGAAATGAACTGATTCAAATGAAAATCTGAGACAGCCTTAGGCATGAAAAAAGGAACAGTATGCAGTTGTATTGCTCCTGAAGTCACCTGAAGAAATAGCTCCCGGCAAAACAAGGCCTGCAACTCGGAAATTGACGCACGGAACAAATCACCACCAGAAACACTGTTTTCAAGGTCAATCACCACAAGGAAAGACTATGCAGTGGTCAAAACATAGGGCCCAGCAAGAAATCCAACACCAGGTTAAGACTCCACAAAGGAACCAGTAACCACAAAGGATGACATAGATGTTTCACTCCCTTCAAGAAATGGGGCACATCAGAATGAGGTGATAAGGATTCACCATTCACCTGACCCCTAAAGCAGGTAAGAGCCGCTACCTACACCTTCAAGGAATTAAGGGCCAACCCTTTAACTCATCCTGCAAAAATTCCAAAATGAGCAGGATCTTAACTGAAGAGGAAGAACCCCTCGATCCTCACACCAAACCTCAAACATTCGCCAAACCCGCACATAGGCTAAGGAAGTGGAGAACATTCGAGCTTGTAGCAAAGTGGCAATCACTGCAGAAGAATATCCACACTTCAAAAAGCAAGCCCTCTCAAGGGCCACAGCATTAAGACAAAACAGAGTCGTATTTTTGTGAAGGACAGGCCCCTGCTGCAATAGATTCCTGTGTGGTGGAAGACGAAGGGGGAGTCTCTACCAGGAGTCTTTGCATATCCTCATACCATGGTCTTCTGGGCCAATCCGGTGCAACCAGGAGCATCATCCCCCCTGTGGCCTTCGATCCTTCTAATCTGCTCAACATGGGCCACAAAGGAAAGGCATACAGCAGCTTATCTTCTGGCCAGACCTGCATGAGAGCATTGATACCCAAGACTTCGGATCTCTCCTGTGACTGAAGAATCGAGGAAACCTTTGCACTGCGAGAAGTCACCAGCAGATCTAGAAATAGAAGGCTGCACTGAACCACTATCAGCTGGAATGCTTTGCCCAACAATACCCATTTCTCCTGGGTCCACATTCTCCCTGCTGAGAAAGTCTGTTCTTATGTTGTCTTTTCCTGCAATGTGTGATGCAGAAATCACCCGAAGATGCATTTCCCCCAATTCCAAAAGTTGGTCTATCTCCTGAAATACCTGCTGGCTCTTGGTTCCTCCCTGCTGATTGATGTAAACCACAGTTGTTGCATTGTCAGACATTAATTGGACCACACGACCCTGCAGCCTGCTGCTGAACTGCAAGCATGCCAACCGGACCACCTGGGCTTCCAGCCGATTGATTTTCCAGAGAGACTCCTCTGTATTCAAGCACCTTTGCGCTATTGGTTCCTGACAGTGAGCTCCCCAACCCTGGAGACTTGCATCTGTAGTGAGTACCAACCAGTCTGAAAATGTCAGGGAAATTCTGTTTCTCAGTTGATCTGCTTGCAAACGCCACTGGAGGTGAGAGCATACTTCCATCGGCAGGTGGAGTCAAATCACATAGTCCTGGGACCACGAGTTCCAATAAAACAGCAGGGCGTGCTGAAAAAGGGACACATATGTACCCTTACCCACGGCACCACTTCCAGGGTTGCCATTTTCAACCCAAGAACCTGTAGAAAGGATCACACTGTCAGGTTTATAGTACTCACCAAGAGATGCACCTGAGACACCAACCTTCGAATATGAGCTTCTGGCAGAAAAACTTTGCCTTTCATCTTATTGAATCGCACAGCCTCGAACAGATCCAGGGAAGTCAGGAATTCCCCCGACTGCACAACTATTATCACTGAGCGCAATGTTTCCATGTGAAAATGACTCACCCGCAAATGACGGTTGACCCCTTTGAGATCCAGGCTGGGACTAAAGGAGTCCTCCTTCTTTGGCACAATGAAATAAATAGAATATAGACCCGTATTTTCTTGAAATGTGGGTACTGGAACCACAGCCCTCAGACCTAGGTGCCTTGACGGTATACACTCTACTGCCTGATTCTTCTGCGGGAAGTGGCAGGGAGACACCATGAACACGTCCCAAGGCACACTGTGAAATTCCAGCGTATATCCTTCTCGTATCATTTCCAGGACCCACTGATCCGATGTTATCTCGACCCACCTCTATTAAGAGAGAGAGGGATCCCTCTATTTCCTGTTTCTCGGGGTGGGTCGGCAGGTTGCACTACCCAAGCCCCCACCTCTTCTGAGCTGTCTGGAATGAAAGGACTGAGATCTGCCAAAAGGCCGAGTCCTCTAAAAGATCATCCTCTGTAGGGATGAAAGTGCTTGAAACCTCTGAGACAACCCCTCATACCAAAGGAGAGTGGCAACTGCTTATCTTTTGGCAACTGAGGAACCGGAGATTCGCCCCATTTACTGGCCAGTTTCTCCAACTCGCTCCCAATCAAGAGTGAGCCTTTAAAAGGCAAATTTCGTAAGATTAAGGTTCAGACCAAATCGCAACCTGCATCTGCTAAAAAGGTGGCAGTGGATTCCATAACTGCCCTGGAAGACACTCCAGAATCATCAACTTCCTGAGAGAGAAGCAAACCAGAGCGAGCCACCAGGGACCAACAGGAAGCTATTTGCAAAGTTATTGCCTCTAGTTCACATGCTTGCTTAAGGATGGCCTCAATTCTCCTATCATGCACATCCTTCAAGGCAGCTCCTCTCTCCACAGGGATAGTCATCCGTTTAGACACAGCACAGACAAGCGCATTCACTTATGGAAAATGCACACGCTCTCTCGCCACTGGATCCAGGGGGTACAGGCCTTCCAAGGTCTGACCCCCTTTAAAAATATGCCTCCAGGGCGGGCCATTCAAGATCAATCAATTCTTGAATGGCCTCCATAATTGGGAAAAAAAAAGAGGCTTTACGCAAAGACACCAAAATGGGATTTTTCTTTGGCTCAGACATGGAATCTGCTCCAGAACTCCCAGTTTTGGCAATTCATCTCTACGAAAGAACCGCTACATAATCCCATACGGATCTAGTCCCGGAGGAATTTTCCCATCCTCCAGAGAGTCAGGATCTGCCTCACCATCAGTGCCATCCAGATTCCTGTCAGGAACACCTGCAGCTCGAGGAGTACGTCGGCTCTTAAATGTAGCAGCAGAAGAGGGAGAGGCCACCAACTGAGGGACTGACCCGACAGGATTAGACAGGGCTGAGGACTGCGCCTGAAGAAAGGACTGCAGGCCCTGAAAAAAATTCTACCCAAAAAAAAGGCAGAAGGATCCATGCCAAAACCATGGAGGCATCTGTGCTGTGCCCACTGAGCTGCCACCCCTGCTGAGGAACTAGTTAAGGGAGTTCCAATATCCGGCGTTTCTCCCGACACATCTTTACCCATAACCTCATCAGGCTGGGAAGAACCAGTAAAATCAGAGGAAGATAATTCTCCCCGAGCCTCTATACACAGTACTGGCAAAAGTTAGAGGGCACGCCAGGCTGAGACGCCTGAATATGACAGGCTGCGCACAAGGCAAAGCCCTTAGGCTTCTTAGCAACAGACGCTATTATATATATTTATTTAGATTTTTATATTCTGCTTTTCGGGACTTCAGAGTGTACATCAAAGCAGATTACATTCAGGTATTATAGGTATTTCCCTAACCCCCACAGGACTTACTATCTAATTTTATATCTGAGGCAATGGAGGCTAAAGGGCCCAAGGTCACAAGGAGCGACAGTAGGATTTGAATCCTGGTTTCCCTGGGTTGTAGCCCGCTGCTCGAACCACTAAGCTACTACTCTTCCACTCATATATATTTATTTATATGCATCCATAATTTAGGCACCCAAAAGTTAGGTGGCCAAGAGCTAGGCGCCGCAAGACTAGGTGTCTCAACTTAAGCACACATAAAAATTCGCCCAATTGTTTTGTGCACACAAGATAAGCGTGTGCCCAAGCCAGACACTGCTTAACCTGGGCATTCAAGCAGACTCTCAACTAAGCGTCTAAAACCTGGATGCACCGCTGAACTGATGTCCTATACAGGGCAGCTGAACACGCAGGCAAAAACACTGTCACCTCCTTTCACACGGCGTGCAGTGGAAAAGCCTCGGAGTGGGGCCTAGCCAAAAAAGGCCGCTCAACCCGCCAAGCTTCCCCTGTCCCTGAACCTCCCTTGGCACGGGATGGACGTTAGAATGGCGCACCAAGCCCAGAGACCGGGGAAGGGGAATCCCTGAACAATCCTCCTTCACTGTCTCTGTAAAGTATCTTATTTATTTTTCTCTCTCTTTTTTTTAAGCTTACCTGACGTCAGCCTTTCCCGGCTGAGTACAGAGACAGTACCCGGCTGCGGAGGGGGAGAGGGCATCTGCCATCCCTGCCATGCTCGGCTTCCTGCACCCACTGCCTTTAAACTGTACAATCAGCTAAGTCATGCCGGCTGAAAAAAAACAAACCAGTTACTGGACCAAGGCACACATCTGAGGGAACACGGAAAATCACCTCAGGAATTCTCAACTGGGGGAGGGACCATTTGGTATCACTGCAGGAGAGCGGGGCTTTTTCTTTTAAATTCTCCTTCTAAAACCTGAAGCAATCCCGCGTAGGGAGAAGCACGGCCACCATCTGCTAGAGACGGAGAATACTGGCAGGCTGATGTCACTGCAGGACTATATATACTGTGATATCAGTTTGCTCAGTCTCCATCTGCTGGTAGAAATGCTGGTCCCTGAATCCATCTATCCACATGCTAGGAATATCAAATTGCTAGTGTGCTAGGCTTATTAGAACCCCAGGCAGGCATGATTTATTAAAAGCACCAATAAAACACAAACAGTTAGAGAGCACATCAGGGCAGGGGAGGGGTGGTGTGTTTAAAAACGGTGGGGGGGGGGGGGGGCGCGGATTTTTAAAGGGTTACGGCACCTAAATTACATGCATAACCGCAAGTACTCACTCCTGTGAGCACCGAGCCTATTTTGCATAGGCCTGGCGACGCGCGCAAGCCCCGGGACGCGTGTATGTCCCGGGGCGGGACCGAGGCCTCCGGCACAGCGGCCGTGCTGGGGAATCATGCCCCGGTACTTGGCCGGCAGGCGCAACTTATGGAACAAAAGTTAGTGGGGGGGTTTGGTAGTGCTGGGGGGCAGGGCGGAAGGAAAGTTCCCTCCAAGGCCGTTCCAATTTCGGAGTGGCCTCAGAGGGAACAGGGAAAGCCATTGGGGCTCCCCTAGGGCTCAGCGCGCGCAAGGTGCACAAGTGTGAACCCCTTGTGTGCGCCGACCCTGGATTTTTTAACATGCGCACGGCTGCGCGCTCATGTTATAAAATCGGGCGTAGATTTGTGCGCGCCGGGTTGTGCACAAATCTACGCGCATGCATACCTCTTAAAATCCAGCCCAGGGTGTGTGGCCATAATAAAATTTAGTGCTTGTACCCTGCCTCAAATTATATTAAAAACAAAAAAGTCACCAGATACAAAGGAATATTGCCATGAAAAAGTAAAGATGGTAGTATGAGAGAGGTTTTGGATTAAAGCAGCAATGTTACACACTAAGACACAGCTGATGGTCCCAGAAATTTAACCACACTGCTGGGTGCTTTCTTAATTCTGCTTAAGGTGAATTAGCTCTGCAGTGTTGCCTGGACAAATTCTGGAAACTGAAGCCAATTTTTTTTCCTCCAAAAGTAAGCATGAAAGGGCAACAAAAGGAAAGATAAGAGCAGCGCTAAATTTGTCAGTAGGTGCCCATTATCTGTGCTTAGGGCAGCAAACATTTTGGGGCAGCAGGCTGGCTAAGACTTGCCACCTTCCAGCTCTGCTGAAGCTCATTCAGCAGTGAATAGCCAGCCCTCTGCTTCCCTGTAACAGCCTCTTACAGAAGATGAGGGTGGGGAGGAGGGGGTAAAACCACCAAAAGTTTCCTAGAAGTGGCAAAACCCTAAATTCATTCCTGGAAAAGGAGAGAAACCTGTCTGCTCAAATAACAGATAAAAGGCAAACTGAAGAGGAAGAGTGCCCAGACCAGGCAGCTTAAGACCTGGTGCTAGGGACTTAGTTAATATTCAATGCAATTCACCAGCTAAGGGGGGAGGGGGGGGGGGGGTCATTCATCAAATCGCGTTAGGGCCCTAACTCCTGCAATAACGCCATAATGCATGCGATAAAATAACGCATCAAGAGACGCGTATCAAATTCTAAAAATTTAGTCAAAAGGGAGGAGTTATGTGGAGTTTATGAAAATGAGGGGTGTTTAATGTTGCATGTGATAGCGTAACGCACGCTATTGCACAATTTTATGCCGGAAATAACTACACCTTTTTTTCCTGGCATTATGCCTGAAATATCACAAATCCCATTTCGGGCAGGGGGAGGGAGAGAGGGGAGAGAGACACTTTTATAAGGCTCTCATATAAACTATTTATACCACTGTAAAAGGGGCAACTAGTAACTTGAGGTGAGGTTTTGGTGGTGGCCTAGGTTTTGGGGGGCAGTTTTACATGCACAGTCAGAGGTACTTACAGCATAGTACATATCAGTGAAGATTTGGAGTGATGAAAAGTACAAAAAGAAGAGATCTGTACAATGTACTCTCAACCTAGTTTGATGCACTCTGCTAGGTCGAGAGTACATTGTACAAATTTCACCTCTGTGTACGTGTCATCACTCCAAATCTTCACTGATGTCTATACTGTGCTGTTCGTACCTCTGACTGTGCATGTAAAACTGCCCCCCCCCCAACCTCACCCCGAGTAACTAATTGCCCCTCTTACAGTGGTATAAATAAATAATTAACTTCTATGAGAGCCTTATAAAGAGTCTCTCTCGCTCTAGCCAGCAGCAGCCCAAAATGTGATGAAAGCCTGTGTGGGCACTTCGCAGCTCGCGATTTGAAAATAACACGGATGCGAAAAATTTAGGATGCATAGCACTAAAATACCTATGTGATGTGGTAAAATAGCATGTGTTGAAGTATCTGGAAAGTTACCCAAACCACGCTCCCCCCCCCCCCTTTTTTTTTTTTTAATTAAATCGCAGGTGTTTTTATTGTGAAATTTATAGCAAAATGATGAATCTAGGCCTATGTTTGGACTTAGCTGGACAAATGATGGGATTTGAAGATCCTGCTGCACTGACTGGCTCTGAGTTAGCCAGAAAACATTTTATCTGGCTAAAAAGCTAACTCGGGGTTGGGGGCATGAGAGTTCTGTGACAGAGCTGGCTATCCATCTAAGATAGCCAGATAAACTATTTTCAGCTGAAGAGATATCCTAAAGTTAGCCAGATAAACTTATCTGGCTACCTCAAAGATGGCAGGGTATAGTCAGCAGTATGCCCACGCCACTGAATATCTAGCTAACTCTGCTAGCAGGATAATGGCTGAAAATGGACCCCTTACTGTTTTCATAACAAGTTGTCATTTAGAAGTTTGTAGAAAATAAAAAGATAAGTGATCCAGATTATTAATTTTCTAAGTGCAGTCCAATACCTCTGTGGTACAGGTAACTATTTCAGTATCTGCCTGTGGTATTTCTCTCTCTTCTTAGAAACACACATATCCCAATTTGGGGGATGTTTGGCTCTATTCTGTTTTGCACACCTCCAAATTCTGCAGAACAGAAACCTACATGTTTGGCCTGCACTGCTGCCTGCAATAGGTGAGTAACACAGTACCTCCCTGTTATTTCACAAGGTCTTTATTTTGCTGGGGACCAAAACATTGAAAACAAAATAAACTCCTCAAATTTGGGATTGCAATTAATCCCAGATTTAGTGCGGGGACTTGACACAATATTAAATGTAGAGATAAGCCTGTTATAAGAACATTGGTAATTGACCAGAACAAGAACCGGCACATAACACAATAGGGAAAGTTAATGCTGGTAAGAGTTTTAAGTGCTTGCGATATGCATCTGATATTTCTCCAAGGAAAAACCCATTCTACTAAAGAAAAATATGAAAGCATTGTTGACGAGTTTCCACCAGATTAACATAAAGGCAAGAAATTTAGAGAATATTGAGAAATAAGGAACCCAAGTCGCAGGTCCTTATCAGGTGCTCTTTCCCCACTCTCTGGAACAACTTATTTTTGAGGGAACTGGGAGGAAACGAAGACAGCACATTCCAGAGTAAATATTGTGGGGCGGCCCGTAAACCACATCCAAAAAACACGAAACAAACTGACTTGCTTATTGACCAGGCAACAAAGATCTAATATTAAGAATATAATTCCATTGAGGCCAATACTGAATACTTAGCCGGATAAGTAGGACTTATTCAACTAAGTGGGGGTCGCTGAATAGCTGGTTATGTTCAATGACTATCACTTAGCCGGGTAAGTCACTTATCCAGCTAAGTAAATAGCCGGATAGTCAATAGTTGGGGACTTGGTGAATCGGGGCAGCGCTACTTATCCGGTTAACTTAACTGAATAAGTGCCAATAATCAGACTTATCCAGTTAAATAGAGACTTAATCACGGATATCCAGCAGCACAGAACTGCTATTCCATTTAAGTTAACTGAATAACTCTAATCCAGTTAACTTTAAATAAACGTTTAATTTTTAATATTGCGCAATAAAAAATGGCTAAGAAAAATTTAGCATGTAGATCGGTAAAACTATTACAAGCTTGCTACACCACCACTTAATGGGTAATGGGATATGTTTTGGCAATTTGGTCATTTTCAAAAAAGTTTTACCTGGGTAAAAGTCCCCACACATATCGTGGCAAGTTTGAAAAGCCTATTTACACATATAAAACAATTTTATGAGCATAAATTCTTTTGAAAATTACCTCCTTAGTGTGCAGCATAACACAAAAAATGTGAGTGCATCAATTAGCCAGTCAAAATTAAGTTAAGCTGTTTTTCAGTCAACTCTAGCCAGCTAGATTTACAGATGAAAATCATCCTAAATCTAACTGGCTAAAACATAGTTGGCTTGAATTAGGGAACTCAAATTGGTTTCCTAAGCTAGCTATCGCTGAAAAGCTGCTGTAGCTGGCTCAGTCCTCTCCTACCCAGTTGAAAAGAAAATCAGCCATGGGCTGAGACTCTCTCACACCCCCACCCGATCCCCTCTCTCAGCTGCCTGAAAAGAAAACCAGCCACAGACTTACCCTTCTCCCAACTTGGCACAGAGTGTCACTATTTCATTGATATATTTACTTAGATTTGGTTATTTGCTTTATAAAAGCACTCTCAAAGAAGTTACAATTAAACAATGTACAATAATTATCATCATAAACATAAAAACATGCCCCTTCCACTCAACCTAGCAGCTTCTTATATAGTAATAAGCTCAGTCCTACCATAATAAATACATGACAGTACACCCTGATATAGACCACTAAGCTCTGGAAGAATCGTACAGGAAAGGCTGAGTCAAACAACCTGGACTTTAATATTTTCCTACATTTCAGGTAAGATGCCATTAAGTGGATCTTGTGAGAAACTGTGTTCCTAAATGAGGAGCCATGTAGTGGAAGCTGTCTTAAAAGTAACTTGTAATTTCATCTGAGATGGGTGGAGGAACCTGTGATGAGGAACGTAAAAGCCTAATGGTGTCATATGACAATTGAGCCCAATCTCAAGTCTTTTCTTCCGCTCTCCCAAAGCCCAAGACCAGCACTCTTCCACTCTCCCCTCATCACCACCCCAAAGCCAGCACTACACCAGGTCAACCCCAGTTCTCGTCCCCTCCCCTAGCCAGACTACAGCACCCTCCCTCTTTTCCCCATCCTATCTCACAGGCAACTGTCTAGATCCTCCTGCCGCCCACACAGGCCGATTCACCCACCACAGCAACCTCCTGCCATCCTCTGGCCTGAAATGGGCTTCTGTCCCATGAGGCCGTCCAGAGTGTATATTTGGACATGCTGGGCAGTATTATACATATCAACATCTTGCAACTTTTACATAGAACTTGGATTTTCTTGAGATGCTTAGGCTCCCTCCCCAGAAAATCAGCTCCTTACAAACTCCACTTCCTACCTGCCCCTCCAGAAGCCATTTCTTCAGCAGCACCAGCTGCCCAGAGACATGGTCAGAGCCCTCTGATGAATCTTCCCAGCGAAATGCTCGGACCACACGGTCTGTATAACCCAGCACCAGTTCACACTGCCCATCTCCGTCTACAAAGAATAGAAAGGAGTCAGGCATGCAACCAATCTAAACTTGACCAGACCTACTAAAGAAAGATCAGTAGCCCCCACAGTTCAAAAATTTCACAGTTTTCAGTTATAGGAAAAACAAAGCAGAAATCGCAGCATGACTAATGTTCAGAAAAAGTGGGAAGACCCCTATTGGCCTGAGTCTCATCAGAATACAGAATGTAGAAAAAAAAAGTTAGAATACTAATTTCTGCTATGTTCCCAGACATCAAACATCAATAGCTTCCCACTACTGGACATCTCTTGATGCAGTGCTATCGCCATTCTCTGTACAACACTTGTAATGCAGTGTTCCTTAAATCTCTTCCCACTCTTTTCTATCAATGGCCAACTAAGTTCATACAAATAAACAAAATTAATGAGTGGTAAAACAGGTGCTCGGATTGTGCGCCCATTTTTCTGACGCACAAAAAGCTTCCTCTCCTGGACACCTGATGCTATATTTAAATGAGTTGGTGCACTAAAAGGGATGCGCTAGGAAGAAATTGTCCCCCTGGTGCTCAATTGCATCGGGTGTCCAGGAAATGTGGCTGTATGCTTACATATTGTACTCCTGGGGGAATTCTGCGCACAAAAACTTAAAATTATGCAAACTTTATATTGGTCACAATAACACAATTTACATGACAGTCTAAGTAATTACATTTTAAATTAATACAGAAAAAAGTTATTACTTAAAGATGCAGAATTTTAAATATTTTGAGCAGAATTTCCCTAGAAATTCACTATAAGAGTGTCCCTTCCACTCATTCTCCCTACTCCCCTGGCCACTTTGCCCTCTCAGGCCCCAACTCCTCCACCTGCCAGTATCTCTCCCCTCCACCTCTACGCTCAACCCCTTCCACTCTATCGCCACTCCCAGAGTTTGACCCCGTTCTCAGTACTGTCTCTCTCACAGGCTCCCTCTGTCCTTCTCTCTATTACACACATACTCCCTCTTCTCTAGTGCACATACACACATCCTCATACAGGCTCCCTCACTCTCTCGCACACACCCATCTCCTCATACAGGGTCACTCTCTCTTGCATACACACCCACACAAGCTCCCTCTCTCTCTCTCACATACATCCTCACACGGCTACCTATATATCTCTCTCACGCACCCCTTCACACAGGCTCTGTCTCACACATACACAATCCTTTCACACAGGCTAGCACCCTCACATACACATGATCCCTTTTTCATACACACCAGCTCCCAATCTCTCACACACATACACACTCCTTCACAATCTCCTCATACTCAAGCATCCCCCGCACTCTCTCACCTCCCATGCTCTCTCTCACCCCTTCCCCTCCTGTCTCTCACACCCCTCTCCCTGCTCTCTCACCCTCCCCCACACACAGGGGTAGATTTTTAAAAAATGCGCGTTCGCGTACTTTTGTTGGCGCACCAGTTGCAAACAAAAGTACGCTGGATTCTAGTAGATACGCGCGTAGCCGCGCGTATCTGCTAAAATCCAGGATCGGCGCGTGCAAGGCTGCCGATTTTGGGCAGCCGGCGCGCACCGAGCCGCGCAGCCTACCTCCGTTCCCTCCGAGGCCGCTCCGAAATCGGAGCGGCCTCGGAGGGAACTCTCTTTCGCCCTCCCCTCACCTTCCCCTCCCTTCCTCTACCTAACCCACCCCCCCGGCCTTATCTAAACCCCCCCCCCTACCTTTGTCCAGGGATTTATGCCTCCCGGAGGGAGACGTAAATCCACTGGCACACCGAGACGAGACGCAACCCGGGGAGGTTCCGGAGGGTGCAGCCACGCCCCTGGACCGCCCTGGGCCGAAACCACGCCCCCGGGCCCACCCCCGAAATGCTGCATCGATCGGCCCCGCCCCCGACACACCCCCGACAAAAAACCCCGGGACTTACGCGAGTCCCGGGGCTCTGCGCGCGCCGGCAGGCCTATGGAAAATAGGCCTGCCAGCACGCAAGGCCCTGCTCGCGTAAATCCGGGCGGATTTACGCGAGCAGGGCTTTTAAAATCCGCCCCACATTCTCTCTCACCGGGGCCTTCATCTTCGCCGTGAGCGGAGCGCGTCCTGTGACACGTGAGCCTTCATTTTCGCGCGCTCCGTTCGTGGCATGCCAGGGTCTCCTCTGCTATTTTCTGCGAGGGGGGGGGGGGGATTTTGCACTCCGCAGTAGCGCAGAATTCCCCCAGGGCTAATATTGCTGCGGGAGTTCAACATAATTGCTATGAGCGCTCGAGCAAGAATTAATGTAATGGATAGATTATTTAAAAAAAAATAAATAAAAGCCTTTTCTGGAGGCACAATATACATGCACAACAGCAAGGAGCAAAATCGGCCTAGAGCATGTATATTGTGTGTCCAGAATTTATTTTTTTTGTAACTGATCCATTGCATAAATTCTTTATTGTTAATCACCAAAAGCAACAGAGAACAGTATTTTGGATTTTTTCACAAGTCCATGACTCATGGAATTACTTAAACACCATCCCCGAGACTGGCATTAAATTTATAGCGTTAAAACGTGTGTGTTAGGACTCGGGGATTTATTGCATCAGGGGGTAATAGCTAATAGCCTCATCTACATGGAATTTACATGTGATGAGCACCATCAACTACACAGTTGTTTTGATGGGTATTTTGGACACGCTAATCCCCTTATTGCATCGGGTGTTAGTCTAGCGCATGTAAAACTTGCATCCAACCATTCATTAACCTGTGCGCTAGGCTGGGCACACTTTATTGCATCAGCCCCATAAGCTGTAATAAAGTTTTTGAATAGTTTTCTAATTGTTTTGTCATAGAAATAATTGTGTTTTGGTGGGAGTATCCTATGTGTATATATATAGCTATATATATAGCAGGATACTCCCACCAAAACACAATTTTTTCTATGACAAAACAATTAGAAAACTATTCGAAATATATATATACACATTATTCAAAATATATATATGAACTAGGCTTTGGATAAAAATAATACATGTCTACCTAAACTAGAATATCCAATAAACCCTATAGAAAGGTAAGTAACACCACCACTATCTTAGTTGATATGAAAAATACTCGTTATTGCAAGCATTATTACAAAACATCAAAAGATAAAATGACACGAGAACACAGACGTATGTTGATTGCATATCCTAATCAATCATTCCTCACTCACATCACTTCTAGAATCTCTTCATTGTTATGTATTCATAGCATGTGCATTGCCAAAGTGTATACAAATTGCTTTTAATGGAACAATATCAATAAGGCTAGACTTCAAAAGGTTACTTTGTAAAAAGCAAAAAGCCACATAAAAAGGCACCAGCATTCAAAAGGATATAATTGAACAAGAAAAGGATACTTTGTAAATATTACACAGAAGTGCTGTATAGAGTCCCATGCATTTCTCTTTTATTTATTTATTTATTTGGTGCTTTTCTATACTGGCATTCATGATAGTATCATATCATGTCGGTTTACAGCAAACTGGGGTACAATAACCTTAAAACATTAACATAATAAAGAAGCAAAAAGTTACAATAAAACAGGGGTGAAGAACTAGGGGAAGAAGAAGATAGAGCATAGGTAACTCAAATATAAGGACAGTTATTTGAAATGTGCTGAGAGTTCTAAAATATTCGTTGTGGTGAATCAGAGACCTTAGCTATGGGGAATCAGTGAATTTATGGAAAGGCTCATGTAGATTCCATAGATATATCTGTGGCCTATACTGCCTCTGTCCTGATGTTTTTCCAATATCCTGTGTAATTTCTGTCCCAATTTCTCTCTATCCTACATTCACTCAATCCCTACAAAGGCCTCTGTTTCGCCTTGCATGCTTCTTCAGGGAAATAAATGGTTCACAACTATTCCTGCGACGGTTCCCTGGACTGTTTAGTGGAGAGAAATGGATCCCTTATTTTGCTGATTCTACTTTGCGCATTGATTTTTCAATTCAGTGTCTCAAACTTCAGCTGTTGTTAATTAGCAGCTTGCAAGAATTCAGCACAACCATATGTAACTTCTAAATGTCTTCTCAGTGCATTGAAAAGCTTTCTTTAACTTATCAGCAGAGCTGCACTCGTAGCAGACTTGAATGCATGGTTTCCATTCAAACGCAGTAAATTAGACATTAGACATTCACAAGTGGAGATCTGAGATGTAAATTTCAAGATTTAAAATCTAAAATCTTCATTGGGTTTAAGAATTTAAAACTCAGTTGGGCAGGGGGTTTGGTATTAATGCTTATGAATGTTTTGCTTTTAGGCAATAAAAGGTTTATAACAGTCATGACGAGTATAAACAAGCACACTACCAAAAACAGGTGAAGCTGAGATACTGAGCTGAAAAACCATCGTACAAAGGTTTGCCAAGTATTTGTTTAAATTTTTTTTTTAATTAACAATAATAGGACACAGTGTTGCGGGTCCCGGTCGCTAGACTCGCGACCGGGTCTTTACCTTCCTCTCTCGCGCGGAGACTGTTTTAAAGATTCAACTGCAGGAAGTTCTGGCCCGCCTCCTTGATGATGTCAGACGCCGGCAAGGTATTTAAGCCTGGCGTCTGGCTAAGGAGGTTGCCTAGCAACGAGGTTCTCTCTTTGGAAGCACCAGTTGCTGTGTTTCTGATGTGTTTCTGAGCCTGGTCCTGCTGTGTTCCTGATCCTGCTCATCTTCCGGATTCTTCTCGGTTTGTCTCCTTGGTTCTTGATCCCAGTTCACCTCTGATGCTCCATGTCTGTCGCCTGCCTCGACTTCTGCTCAGTCCTAGCTTTGGTCTCACTGCTGCCGCCTAAGTCCCAGCGGTCTGGATCCTCAAGGGCTCCTCCCGGGGGGGGGGGGGGGGGAATCTCGGATCTCCAGGGTGAAGATTCCATCTTCTCTTCAGGATTCGCTACTGCCTTCTAAGTCCCAGCAGTCCGGGTCCTTACAGGCTCCTCCCGGGGGGATCTCGGATCTCCAGGGTGAAGATTCTGTTCCTGCGTTCATATTAGTACCGCCTCCCGGCCTATCACATCTCCGCGGAGCTCTCTCTTCCAACCATCTTCCTCCACCAGGTTGGCCCAAGGGTCCACTGTCCAGTCCGCAACACACAGGGTAATAACAACAATATACTTTGTAATATCTAATTTTTTTCAGTAAAAGCAGCAAAGCATGAAATCCAGTTTTCTTCATTACATAAAGTTACTGCTAACAGTTCACGCCGCCATCACAAGAAAAGTTATGCTAAAACATTTTTCCCCTGATGAAGACTTTCACAGTGAAACAGAGGCCTTTGTAGGGACAGAGAAAAAGCACTGGTTTCTATATGATGTGACAGAGACTAGTATTGGACTCTAAATAATACATCTGTATAGTATTTACAAAGAATCCTTTTTCTTTTGAACTGTGTTTCAAATGTATCCTTTTCAATAAAGGTGATTTTTAAATGTTTCATTGCTATTTACAAAAGTATTCCTGGTTTGAATGTCAGTCCTATTGGAAATGTTGCATTGAAAGTGTTTTATACATTGCTCATTGTTGGTTTCAATGCATGCAACAAACGTATAATGTTGATTGGTTTTAAGTGTGGAGTGAATGGGGAATGATTGATTAGGGTATGATATGTGATGGCGGAGACACGATATTTAAGAATTATCTTTTCAGTGCCAGATACACTGACAACATTACCCAAATAGTAAATGCTATTTCTTTTTTAAGGTAAAAATGTATAGATAGTTGAAGCTGCATGGTTAAATTCTTATATATATGTGATGAATATATGACTGCGCAGTTCTTTTGATTTTTTACTTTTTGATATTGTATAATAAAGCTTGCAAAGGAAAATTAGTTTCTTACCTGATAATTTTCGTTCCTGTAGTACCATGGATCAGTCCAGACACCTGGGTTGTGACTCCGCGCCAGCAGATGGAGACAGAGCAAAACTTGACGGGCTCCCTACATATAGTAAGGTGCCACCCACAGCCCCTCAGTCGAACGTACTGTCAAAGCAAAACCAAGTGCTCGACTAACTAACTATAAACTGCAATATATATACCAATTCATAACACACCCCTGGCAGCAAACAGCAAACCAACAGAACCAGAGGCAAGAGGCTGTAAGCCAAAAATGGGCAATAATGCCGCCCGAAAAACTACGAGCAGACTCTCTCACTCTTCATTGAAAACAGATCAGACGGGTGGGAGCCTGGACTGATCCATGGTACTACAGGAACGAAAATTATCAGGTAAGAAACTAATTTTCCTTTCCCTGTACGTACCAGGATCAGTCCAGACACCTGGGATGTACCAGAGCAAATTACTGAGGGTGGGAAGCAGAGAGTCCCGCTCGGAGAACACTCGCTCCAAAACCTTGAGCCTCAGCTGCCTGGACATCGAGTCTGTAATGTTTAGTAAACGTGTGCAGCGACTTCCACGTCGCTGCTTTACAGATCTCCTGCGACGACACCTGAGAAACCTCAGCCCAAGACGTGGCCTGCGCCCTAGTGGAATGCGCACGAAGTCCCCTAGGTGCCAACTTCCCTTGCAGAAGATACGCTGAACCAATCGCCTCCTTGAGCCAACGCGCAATTGTGGCCCGCGAAGCCGCAGCCCCCCGGCGAGGTCCGGAGCAGAGGACAAACAAATGGTCAGACACCCGGAAGGCATTAGTTACCTCCAGATAACGAATGAGAATCCTGCGAACATCGAGTTTGCACAGGTCTCTCGACCTCTTGTCCCCCGGATCCATGACTGAAAAACCAGGCAGGTCTACGGATTGATTCAAGTGAAAAGAGGATACCACCTTGGGCAAAAAGGAGGGAACAGTCCGTAGGGAGACCCCGGTCTCCGAAAAACGCAGAAACGGCTCTCTACAGGACAACGCCTGTAACTCCGAGACTCGACGAGCAGACGTAATCGCTACCAAAAACACGGCCTTCAGCGTAAGATCCTTCAGAGTCGCGCGCTTGATTGGTTCAAAAGGAGGCCCACAGAGGGCGGATAGCACGCAATTTAAATTCCAGGACGGACAAGGGCTCCGGACGGGAGGGCGCAAGTGCTTAGCGCCACGAAGAAAACGCACCACATCCGGATGACAGGCCAAGGACACACCCTGGACCTTACCCCTGAGACAACCAAGCGCAGCAATTTGGACCTTCAAGGTACTCCAAGACAGTCCCTTCGAGAGACCATCTTGCAGAAACTCGAGGACCGCTGGTACAGCTGGACGAATAGGATCTATGTTGCGCGTACCGCACCAGGCCTCAAAGACTGTCCACTCCCGCATGTAGGTAAGGGACGTAGACTGTTTCCGAGCCCTTAACAACGTAGCAATCACGGATTCAGAGTATCCCTTATTCCTTAAACGCGCCCTTTCAAAAGCCAGGCCGCGAGACAAAAGTGATCCGCATCCTCCAGACGGGTCCTTGTTGAAGGATGGACGCGGCCCCGTGAAATCGAAGCGGAGGCTCCGCCGCCAACTGAATGAGATCCGCGAACCACGGCCGCCGTGGCCACTCCGGCGCCACCAAAATCACCGCCGCCGGGTGCAACTCTACCCGCCGCAGAACCTTTCCGATCAGAGGCCACGGAGGGAACACATAAAGCAACACGTCCGTGGGCCAGGGAAGCACCAATGCATCGACGCCTTCCGCGCCTCGTTCCCTCCGTCGACTGAAGAACCGCGGCGCCTTTGTGTTGAGAGCGGTGGCCATGAGATCCAGGTGGGGCTGTCCCCACCTGGCACAGATGAGTCGAAACGCTACCTCCGGTAACTCCCACTCTCCTGGATCCAGCCGATGGCGACTGAGGAAATCCGCCTGAACGTTGTCCACCCCTGCGATGTGAGACGCTGCTATGCCGCTGAGGTGCTGTTCCGCCCAGGCCATCAACAGACTCGCCTCTTCCGCCACCTGTTGGCTCCTTGTACCCCCCTGGCGATTGATGTAGGCCACTGTGGTCGCATTGTCCGACAGAACCCGGACCGCTCGTCCCCGAATCCACGGGAGAAAGGCCCTTAACGCCAACGACACCGCCTTGGTTTCCAACCGGTTGATGGACCACAGCGACTGCTGACTCGACCACTGACCTTGCACCGAGCGGCTCCCGCAGACCGCTCCCCAGCCGGAGAGACTGGCGTCTGTCGTCACCACCGTCCAGGTGGGCATGAGCAGGGAGACTCCGCACGTCAAGTGGTCGGTGGAGAGCCACCAATGCAGACTGTCCCTGGCCCGGTCCGTGAGTGGCAGCGGGCGATGAAACTCTTCCGAGACCGGCTTCCAACGGGACAGTAACGCTGACTGTAACGGTCGCAGATGAGCAAAAGCCCAGGGAACCAAGGCGAGCGTCGATGCCATGGACCCCAAGACCATCAGATAATCGCAGACCAACGGGCACCGCATGGACAACAGACGTCTCACCTGTCGCTGCAGCTTGGCCACTCTCTCTTGAGTCAGAAACACCCTGGCTCTCCCTGTGTCGAACAAGGCCCCCAGGTACTCTAACCGCTGAGTAGGCTGCAACTGACTCTTGGAGAGGTTGACTACCCAGCCGAGAGAGCGCAAGAGCTGTAGGACCCGGGCAATCGCTTGTCGACATTCGGCTTCGGACTTGGCCCGGATGAGCCAATCGTCTAGGTAAGGATGAACCAGGAGCCCTTCCCTCCGGAGCTGGGCCGCCACTACTACCATGACTTTGGTGAAGGTGCGTGGAGCCGTGGCGAGACCGAACGGAAGAGCTCTGAACTGATAGTGCCTGCCTAGAACGCAAAACCTCAAATATTTGTGGTAGGCCGGCTGAATGCCGATGTGGAGATACGCTTCCGTAAGATCCAGCGACGCCAAATATTCGCCCGGCCGAACCGCGGCCACTACCGAGCGGATCGTTTCCATCTTGAAACGCGGAATGCGAAGGCATCTGTTGACTCCCTTGAGATCGAGAATGGGACGGAAGGAGCCGTCTTTCTTCGGGACCACGAAGTAAATGGAGTATCTTCCCAGTCCCCGTTGTGTTGATGGTACGGGAGAAATGGCGCCGAGATCTTCCAGACGTCGCAGGGTCGTTTGGACAGCGTCCCTTTTGAAAAGAGCCTTGCAAGGGGAGACGAGGAACTTGTCCCACGGTAGACGAGCAAAATCTAACGCGTAGCCGTTCCTTATCACGTCGAGAACCCACTGGTCTGAAGTTATCTTGGTCCATTCCTGGTAAAACAAGGCGAGCCTCGCCCCCACCTGTGGGACGACCTCTGGAGGCGGCCGCGAGGAACGGACCCTTCTCGTTTCATTGGGCCGACTTGGACCCCGATCCCGACGGGGTTCCACCGGTCCTGTTAAACCTCTTCCCTCGAAAGGACTGAGACCATGAGGAAGGTCTAGCAGAGTTCGACCGGTAGGACTGTCCCGCCCTCGCCGATCTCTGCGGTCGCTGCCGCCGGTTGGAACGAAAACGGTTCCTCGGGGAGAAGGTCGAACGATGTCTGGGCCTGTCCTCCGGCAATTTAAACGCTTTGTTCTCACTGAGGAACTGCAGCAGCTCGTCCAACTGTTTACCAAACAATAGCTTCCCTTTGAAAGGCAATGAGCCCAAGTGGGCTTTAGACGTACCATCCGCCGCCCAGTTCCGGAGCCAGAGAAGACGGCGGGCAGAGACTGCCGACACCATGGCCCTGGCTGAAGTTCTCAGCAGATCGTGCATGGCGTCCGCGCTGTAAGCGATCACCGCTTCCAAATGATCCGCTTGAGAGGCCTCCCCGACGGAGAGGCCAGCATTCGCCTGCAAAGTTTGGGCCCAGCGGAGCCCTGCCCGCAACGCAAAATTGCTGCAAATGGCCGCCCTGACTCCCAGGGCGGAGACCTCAAAGACCTTCTTGAGTTGCACCTCCAGCTTCCGATCCTGGATATCCCGGAGCGCGGGTAGCTCCGGTGACAGGGATGGTAGACCCTCTTTGTCACTTGCCGACACCGCTGCGTCTACCCGAGGGAGCCGCAGCAGATCCAGTACATCCTCCGGCAGAGGATATAACTTGTCCATCGCCTTACTCACCTTCAGGCCTAATTCCGGAGTATCCCATTCCCGGAACAAAATGTCGGATGCCGAAAAATGGAACGGGAAAGCCACCGCGGGACCTGCGAGGCCCAAGAGGACTGGGTCCATATTTGCCCCCTGACGGGTCTCTACCGGTGAGACCTCCACCCCGAGTTCATCGAGGATCGCCGGGATAAGGGGAATCAGCTCTTCGCGCTTGAAGAGCCGCACGACCTTGGGGTCATCCCCATCCGCCGCTTTCTCTGTTCCTGGCTTGATTGGATCTTGCTTATCGAGCCCCTCGGGCCCTTCCGCGGTCTCCGAGACCGCCCCCTCCTCCTCCGAGGAGTTAGAGGCCGTATCATAGTTCCGCGAGTCCCCTCGCGATGGCCTCTTTTCCCTGGGTGTCCCCGGTGCTTTCGCCTGTCGGATCGATCTCTTTTGGGGTTGGGAGCGACCCTCCCTGCCCCCTGGGGCCTTCCGCGGCCTGTGTTTGGAGCGCTTGTACTGTGCTAATTTTTTTAAAAGCAAAGTAAAATCTTCCGAGAATGAATCTTCTGAATCGGAGGAATCCTCCCTCGAAACTAAACTTCCCGCTTCCTGGGCCCCCGGGATCTCCCCCTCCGAACCGCGACGTTGAGGAGACAGGGGGGGCGGCTGGTCGCCATTTCCCAGGGCTTTCCTCGTTGCCTCCCTCACTGTATTCAAAATGGCCGCCGTTCCCGCGCTAAGCGGGAACGGATCGGCCCTGTCAGCAGCTGCAGACGCGGCGCGTGGCGGCGATCGAGACCCGCGTGGTGGCGATCGGGACCCCCGAGAGCGGCCCCCTCGACCCCCCTCCGAAGGACCTTCGCCCCCCGACACACAATTCGCGCAAACACCGGCTCGCGCGGCAAACAGTCCCCCTGGGCATCCCTGACTAAAGGCACCCCCAAGGTAAGAGAAAAATGAAATGTTTCGCCGCTTCCCCGCGCAGCCCCGACAAGGAGAACCGGAGAGAGAAAGGAGAGAGAGCCGGCGCGCCAGAAAAATAACGCCGAAACTTCTGTTTTTTTTTTTTTTTTTTGTAATACTTAGCCGCTGGCCGAGGTACTGAAGGCTGTCTGTTCCTGCGGGGGCGAGTGAACCGGGCTCCCCGGTGTCACCCCCGACGCTGCTGCCAGGCACGGCCGGGTCCTCGACCCTCAGCAGCGGCCTCAACCAGGGGCAATGATCCCCTCGGGATCTTGTCAGTCCCCTGGGAGGCTCCACCGACGGGAGACTTCTATTAACTACACTTTTTTTCTTCTTCTTTGTCTTTTTTTTTTTTTTTCAATTAAGCTACCCTATTGAAAATAAAAAACTCCTAAATTCCTTGATCCCTGACTAATTATCCCAAGGATCCCAGAGACTGTGGGTGGACCTGCCCCATCTGCTGGAGACAGAGTAAGACTGAGGGGCTGTGGGTGGCACCTTACTATATGTAGGGAGCCCGTCAAGTTTTGCTCTGTCTCCATCTGCTGGCGCGGAGTCACAACTCAGGTGTCTGGACTGATCCTGGTACGTACAGGGAATAATCATTTATACTAATCAATACATCAGTGGTGTTACTTATTTTGTCACAGGGTCTCTACTGGTGTATATATAAAGAGAGAGTCAATATTCAGCACTATTTGTCTGGCTAAGTTCAACTTACCTGGTCAAAAGGCAGGATTTGAAAATTCTCACTAGCTGACCACCCCTTGAGTTACCCGGCTAAGTAGTTAGCCAGATAAAACTTGGCTGGATAACCTGGAGGCACTCTAGGGTAGAATTAAGTTAGCTGGATAACTTATCCAGCTAACTCTGGTCATGCTGTAGAGCAATCCTAAAGTTAGCCGAATAAAGTTAACTGGCTATCTTTAAGAAAGTCAGGTACATTCAGTAGTGCTGGTGTGTGGCTGAATAGCCCAGCAAAGTTAGCTGGATGAGTTTGCTGGCCGGACAGGGATTGAAAATGGAGGAGAAAGATAAACCTCAGAAGGCAATACTATCACCACCTCAGGTAAATTTCAATCTAAATAGGAAAATTAGTTTCTTACCTGATAATTTTCGTTCCTGTAGTACCAAGGATCAGTCCAGGACACCTGGGTTGTGACTCCGCACCAGTAGATGGAGACAGACTAAAACTTGTGGGCGGAGCCATATATGCCCCTGTGCCAGTCACAGCCCCTCAGTCTTACGGAATGTCAAAGTAGAACACAACCAGAGAAGTAAACAAAACTAGATACCGCTAACTAACGGGGAAAGAAACACCCCTTCTGAAAACGGACTCTCCAACCGAGAGAGCGAACAAGCGGAACAGAGCAAATCAAAACACAGAGCGGACTCTCCATTACTTCAGCGCAGCACTGCGGGCGGGATCCTGGACTGATCCTTGGTACTACAGGAACGAAAATTATCAGGTAAGAAACTAATTTTCCTTTCCCTGTACGTACCAGGATCAGTCCAGGACACCTGGGATGTACCAGAGCAACCTACTGAGGGTGGGAAGCAGAGAGTCCCGCTCGGAGTACCCTCTCTCCAAAACCCCCAGAATCGGTAGCCCGGACATCCAGCCGGTAATGCCGGACAAAAGTATGCAACGACTTCCAGGTGGCCGCCCTGCAAATCTCTTGAGGCGACACCTGAGAAGCTTCCGCCCAAGACGCTGCTTGAGAGCGAGTCGAGTGAGCTCGCAGCCCCACGGGAAGAGGTTTTCCCCGCACCAAGTATGCCGAACCAATGGCCTCCTTGAGCCAACGAGCGATAGTTGTTCGGGACGCTGCAGCTCCTTTCTTTGGTCCAGAGAACAGGACAAACAGATGATCCGTGACCCGAAACGGATTAGTGACCTCCAGATATCGGAGAAGGGATCTCCGCACGTCAAGCTTCCGTAACTCCCTCTCTTCGGTAGCAGAGGAGTCTCCGCACGCAAAAGCGGGCAACTCCACCGATTGATTCACGTGGAACGACGAGACCACTTTCGGAAGAAAGGAAGGAACCGTCCGTAAGGAAACCCCCGAATCGGAGATACGCAAGAAAGGTTCCCTACAGGACAGGGCCTGTAACTCGGAAACACGCCGTGCCGAGGCAATTGCCACCAAGAAAGCCGTTTTTAAAGTGAGATCCTTAAGAGTTGCGCGTTTCAAGGGCTCAAACGGCGCCGTGCATAGAGCGGAGAGAACCCAATTGAGGTTCCAAGCCGGATAAGGAAGACGTAACGGGGGGCGAAGGTGCTTAGCCCCCCGAAGGAAACGAGCAATATCCGGGTGAAGCGCCAGAGACTTACCTCGCAAACACCCAAGCGCCGCCACTTGGACCCGTAGGGAACTGCACGCCAGACCTTTGGCCAGACCCGCCTGGAGGAACGCTAGAACATCAGAGATGGAAGCCGAAGCGGGGTCCACCCCTCGCTGCACGCACCAGTCCTCAAAGACTACCCAGACACGGACGTAAGCCAAAGACGTTGATTGCTTCCTGGAACGCAGTAGCGTGGCCACCACCGCATCTGAATAACCTTTTTTCTTCAGTCGATTCCTCTCAAAAGCCATGCCGCGAGACAGAAGTGATCCGCCTCCTCCAAACAGACGGGGCCCTGATGGAGTAGGGCCACCATTCCCTGGAACCGAAGGGGGGCCGCTACTGCCAGTTGTACGAGGTCTGCGAACCACGGCCGGCGAGGCCACTCCGGTGCCACCAAGATCACGTTGGCCGGATGCAACTCTATGCGCCGTAGAATCTTGCCGATCATCGGCCACGGGGGAAACACGTAGAGCAGCACATCCGTCGGCCAGGGAAGCACCAACGCATCGACGCCTTCTGCCCCCCGCTCTCGACGTCGACTGTAAAATCGCGGGGCCTTCGCGTTGTGCCACGTGGCCATCAGATCCATGTGGGGCACCCCCCACGTTTCGCAAATGAGAAGAAACGCTTCGTCCCCCAGCTCCCACTCTCTGGGATCCAGACGATGACGGCTGAGATAGTCCGCCTGCACGTTGTCGACTCCCGCAATGTGAGACGCTGCGAGGTTGCTGAGATGTAGCTCCGACCAGGCCATCAAGCGCTGAGCTTCTTCTGCCACCTGGGGGCTCCGGGTCCCCCCCTGCCGGTTGATGTATGCCACGGTGGTCGCATTGTCCGACAACACTCGGACTGCCTTTCCCCGCAGCAATGGTAGAAAAGCCTGCAGGGCCAGACGGACCGCTCTGGTCTCTAGGCGATTGATAGACCACTGGGCTTGCGACACTGACCATAGGCCTTGAACTGAGCTCCCTAGGCAGACCGCTCCCCAACCGGAGAGGCTGGCATCCGTGGTCACCACTGTCCAACTGGGCACCAGGAGAGAGACTCCGGCGGAAAGATGACTGGGGTCTAGCCACCAACGCAGGCTGGACCTCGCGTGTCCCGCTAGAGGAAGCGGTAAGTGGAAATCCTCCGAGACCGGCTTCCAGCGGGAAAGCAAGGATGACTGTAAGGGTCGCAGATGAGCGAACGCCCATGGCACCAGCGCCAGCGTGGAAGCCATAGACCCTAGGACCGTAAGGTAGTCGCAGACCCGCGGCTGGCGGAGAGACAACAAGCGTTGTACCTGAGTTTGCAATTTGCCCCTCCGTTCGAGCGACAGAAACACCTTGCCCTGCTTCGTGTCGAAAAGAGCTCCCAGATATTCCAAGGTCTGCGTGGGTGTAAGGTGACTCTTGCTGAAGTTGACCACCCATCCCAGGGACTGCAACAGATGGAGGACCCTGGCCACCGCCATCCGACACTGATCCTCGGACTTCGCCCGAATCAACCAATCGTCCAGATACGGATGGACCTGGAGACCTTCTCGGCGCAATTGCGCCGCCACCACGACCATCACCTTCGTGAAAGTACGAGGGGCCGTTGCGAGCCCAAACGGGAGCGCCCGAAACTGGTAATGCCGACCCAGAATGCAGAATCTGAGGAAGCGTTGGAACGACGGCTGGATGCCTATGTGAAGATACGCCTCCGTGAGGTCCAGGGAGGCCAGAAACTCGCCTGGCCGGACCGCGGCGATGACTGACCGGATCGTCTCCATTTTGAAGCGAGGAACGCGAAGGCATCGGTTCACCCCTTTGAGATCCAGGATTGGCCGGGACGTGCCGTCCTTCTTTGGTACGATGAAGTAAATGGAGTAACGGCCTTCGCCTTTTTGGCTGACCGGGACGGGGGAGATAGCTCCCAAGTCCTCTAAGCGGCGGATGGTGTCTAGCACCGCCGCCTTCTTCTCGGGAGCCTTGCAGGGTGACACAAGGAACTTGTCCACTGGAATGCGAGCAAAATCTAACGCGTAGCCGTGTCTTATCACGGTGAGGACCCACTGGTCCGACGTTATTCCGGCCCATCTCTCGTAAAACGACAGCAACCGCGCCCCGACGTTGGGAACGGCGTGCTGAGGCTGCGGCGGGAGAAGGGCCGACCCCCTTTCATTGTGAAGATTTGGGCGCCGTGATGGCCAGGGCACCCCCTGGTCTGCCAAAGCGCCTCCCACGAAAGGACTGCTGCTGCTGCCACTGTGGAGTACGGGATGAGGAAGATCTGAACGAGTGCCCAGACGACCTTTGAGGTCGCGCCTTCCTGGGCCCACGAAAGCGGGACCTGGCTGAAAAGGAAGGCCGCGACCTGGATCTATCTTCGGGTAACCTTTTTTTTTTTTTTTTTTTTTTTTTTAACAAAAACGCCTGTCGCTGTCCACGGTCCTGGAGCCCTAATCCAGCAAGGGTGAGTGAACCGGGCTCCCCGGTGTCACCCCTGACGCTGCTACTAGGCCAGCTGGGTCCTCGACCCTAGCAGCGGCCTCAACCAGGGGGGGGTGGTCCCCTCAGAACCTCACAACCCCCCTGGGAGGCAGGGCGAAAGGGACCTAAGGGACAATTTAGAAAATTACCCAAACAGAAAACACCGTAGCCTAAACTGGCCTAAAGAATAAAAAAGAACCGACCCTGACGGAGTACCAGAACCAGGGCAGGCAGGGCTGTGACCGGACCTGCACCATCTACTGGAGACAGAGTAAGACTGAGGGGGGGCTGTGACTGGCACAGGGGCATATATGGCTCCGCCCACAAGTTTTAGTCTGTCTCCATCTACTGGTGCGGAGTCACAACCCAGGTGTCCTGGACTGATCCTGGTACGTACAGGGAAATAAGAATTTAACCATGCAGCTTCAACTATCTATACATTTTTACCTAAAAAAGAAATAGCATTTACTATTTGGGTAATGTCATCAGTGTAATAGACTTAGTTTTTGGGTACTTGTCAGGTTCTTATGGCCTGGATTGGCCACTGTTGGAAACAGGATGCTGGGCTTGATGGACCCTTGGTCTAACCCAGTATGGCATATTCTTATGTTCTGATCTGGCACTGTAAAAGATAATTCTTAAATGCAATGTCTCCGCCATGAAATGCTGCCAATCCAATTTTAAGCACACAGAAGTTTAATTGATTTGTTGTAAACCTCATTTGAGCATTTCTTAGTTGGAAAAATGAGTATTAAACAAACAAGATGACAACAATGGATCAAGATTACACTGCCAATGGAAGTCAGGGGAGACTGAATCAGGTCTCCAGCTTTGCAATTTGATTCTTCCACTACACTAGCAGTGCAGATGAAACACCATTGCTAAGTGCTGGAGCATGCATGCAGTCTGTCTTTCTCCCTAAGGGCTCACCAATGTCGTTGATCAGCATGACCTTCGTGTTAGCAGGAATGTGCTGCGTGAACATCGTTTTCTGCTCATCCCCCAGCAGGAAGTCATGGGATCCTGAGGCATCCAGTTTTGAGGAAGGAGGGCTCAAGTCGAAAAGATGAAACCAGCCTTCGGCACTCACGGCTACTACAAAATTCTAAAACCAGAATTTGAGGAAAAACAAGAACAAACAGTGCTATACCCCTGGGCTATAGTCTATGACAGCTGTGTCAAGAAAACAGGTTTTCTTTAATAGATGCCAGGCATGAGTAAAAACTAGGTGTTGCACTCTCGCCAGAATCACTTCTATATCAGTATTTCCCAAACCTGTCTGGGGGAGTCCCACAATCAGTTGGGTTTTCCCAATGAATATACATGAGATCCAATATATGCACATTTAGCTCATCATTATTCATTGTGATATCCTGAAAACCTAATTGGCTATGATCTTCAGAGGAATAGCTGTATTAGTCTGGTGTAGCAAAAAATGACAAGAGGCGATTGGTACCTTGTAGACTTACCATTCTGACACATGAGCTTTCGAGGACATAGTCTACTGCCTCTAACAAAGTGGATTCTGTCCTCGAAAGTTCATGGTTTAATAAATCGGTAAGTCTACAATGTACCACCCACCTCTTGTCAATCTAACTGGCTATGCATCCCAGAGGACAGGTGTTTGCGAAGCACTGCTTTAGATTCGCTGCCTAATATAAGCTAAATAGAGACTAGATATTGAATGCAATGAATAAACTGGCAGATGACTGTACTCTAATTCAGCCTATCATCACAAAAATTAGGCATGTGCTCATAGCTAAAATAAGGAAGGACCAAACCTATCTACTGCATAAAAATGACTCTTAAGAGCACCTGGTGTTCTGGTCACTAATCCAATTGGTTGGAATAAATCAATTCCCTAGAAATGCCATTTACACCTAAGCTTAGCTAACCATAAACAAACAAGTTGCCTATTTCCTTCCAGATAAAACATTGTACAGCATCTACATGCTTTAATTTACAACAGCAATTATCCTCTCTGGACAGGAGGCTTAGTTAAATGACAACCCCCACTGCTCTAGATTAGGAGGGAATCAATACTTCCCAGGCTCATGGAATCCAAGACAAAGCTGCAAGGTTTAAGGAGCATCAGCTGTTTACTCTTCAGTTCAGAAGAGTCAGGGTTAAAACTCATTTAGAGATGCTTCTTAAGCGTTGCAGCAATGAGGTGTTCATGCAAGACTTTTCTGCTCTCAGCTCCAGTCAATCAGTTATGGTCTAAGATCAGTCCGGAGTCAGGGCCCACAACCTCACTCTTCATCACTAGAAAGTTACCAAAATTTAACTGCACCTGACAACAAACTGTGAACTGGCTGAGACTCATGAGTTTATGTTCTGTTAATGCCTTGTATAGCTTAGAGGTAAGGGCCCTCAGATTTCAACTTTTTCAGGCCTAGTATTAATTACCAGTAACCAAGGGGGGGAAAAAACCCTAGGTAGTCACGTCAGAGGTCTCATAGCACCACAGCCCAGCAGGAATCAGTTTTGAATGACATGGAAGCCCAAAGAAACAGGAGAACATTTCTGGGCCAAAAACGTACCAACAACTGCATCCCAGACTCTCAGAATGACATGAAGGTGGAAAGCTAGAGCAATGTAGAAAGAGGATTCTGGTGATTTATTAGCTCCTTTCAGTTTGACAACACTTTTACTTTTAGGGACTGGATTATTAAAGCAGACTTCTTGTTAAAGGTAATTTTTGGGAAAAAAAAAATATATATATATATCCACCCACTCCACCCCTGAGCTAAAAGTGTTATGCATGCAGGAGCTCTAGCTGTAGGGCATGTTCAGGTTTTGTGTAAGACTGGCTCTTATTCCTGTCATATTTTCCGGCTGAGCAGCTCCCACCTAGGTGGGTGTTGGTGTGCTACAAACAAACACACACACCAGTGCTGGCTATACCTAGCAAATCAATTTCCATCTCAGCAGTCATTTGGAACATATACTCAGAATTTTATTTTTTTTTTTTGCTATCCTGTTTTGGTTTCCCTATTACACCATTTTGTTTGACTAAACAAATTCCATCTTTGCTTTTTTCAAAGCCCATCTCAAGTGTTTCTGGGTTAGCAGGATATTCAGTTTTGTTATGTATACTGAAAATTCTCAATATATGATTGTTTCTCTTCTAAACTATACTGTCAGCACATAGAAAAACAGAGACAAAACCACCATCATCCATGGAAGCACGCTAGGAACTGAGCCCTTATCCAGCCTCTGAAGTTCAGAGGGTTCCTGACCTGACACGTGTCTTCAACTATGCCGGGGCTTCAGAAGACATTCTCATGTACAAAACAGACTGCCCTTCTACTGGAATTACTGAGGTCGATATTCAGGGAGCTGGCAAGTGGGAAAGTTACCCTGATAGTTAGCAGAACAGACCTAGATAAGTGTTCCACTGAATATACCCCATTAAAGTTATCCAGATAACTTTAGGACAAGCATTTTTCCAGGTAACGAGAACACCAGAACTTACCAGTAAAAAATGTAACCATGCTGCGTCACCACCTTTTTTTATCTTGGTAAATTTTGCCTGGGGAAAGAGTTACTCAGGCAAAATTTAGCCAGTGAGTGGGGAAAAGTTTTCAAGTTTAAATTTTTGTTCAGGTATCAGCCACAGTTACCAGGACAAAGCCTTTGAATATCTATCTCATTATGTCTAATGTTTAAAATTATAATTTCCTCTGATAAAAACATGACCAAGGAAACTGTGCAACAGATTGGGTACACACTGAACTTTGGAGACTGGCAATGGACTACGACAGATGCTGCACATGCTTCTGAACCAGACATGCATGAGTTTCTTGAATGAAGACAGAGGTCCGTTTCAATTTTAACTCAAACAGCAAAATAGAACTCAGTAAAATAAATTAAAAAAAAAAAAAAAAAAAAAAAAAAGAATGTTTTCATGAGTTGATTTATTCTTTTGGATTAATTTTCACTTCAGCACTGTAGCTCTTTTGTTTTGTCTTCCTTTGTATAATTCCCATCAACAAGTTAAACTTTTTGTTAATGCTCCTTATGACTTTAAGATATCATATTCTCAAACAGATTGTTATAGAAACTGGAAAAAAAAGCAATGTATTTTAAGCAAATTTCTGTATATGTGCAAGACAACCTGATATTAGAGTCAAATCTAAGGATTCAAGCCCTGAAACATAAAGGGGCAGATTTTAAAACTTGCATGCGGGCGCAGATTTTTCTCGCAACCCAGCGCGAACAAATCTACACCTGATTTTATAACATGCACGCGCAGCTGCACGCATGTTATAAAATCCAGGGTCGGCGCGCGCAAAGGGGTGCACAATTGTGCAACTTGCGCGCACTGAGCCGCGCAGCCTGCCTCCATTCCCTCCGCCCCCCACACCTTCCCCTCCCTTCTCCTACCTAACCCACCCCCAGCCCTACCTAGAACCCCCCCTTACCTTTGTTGAAGAAGTTACACCTGGGCCACACCCCTCCCTGCCCCAGGACCACCCACGCCCCGCCCCTTTTTGCAAGCCCCGGGACATACGCGAGTCCCGGGGCTCGGCGCGCGCAGGGATAGGCAGGGGCTGCTTTTCGGGGGTTACGCGCACCCTTTGAAAATCTGCCCCAAAAGATATAGCTGCTCTCTCCTTGACAGCTTTCTTTTCCTCTTATTACTGATTGATGCAAAATGGATTCCATTGGTTTCAACTATAAACTTTAATCTCTCATGGACAAAGGCTTCCTATTTTAACAATGGAGACTTGAGCAAGAGACATACATGGAATTTATTCACTATAGCAATAGTCGCCAAACCTGTCCTGGTTGTTGGAGGAGCATGTATATAGTGTTTATTGTCTTTCTATCCTGATTTCCCATGTAAAGAATCCTTGCATGCTGCCACAGAAAAGCTCAGAGTCATTTTTGCTTCATGGTAAGTGTTTCTCCTGGAAACAGAGGGACCCCCACAGTTTAAACCCAGTTCTGACCCTGAACAAGACTGGGACAGACTGGTACTGAAGAAAAAGGGGACACTATCACCGGTGACCACACAGCCAGGCAGATTTTCAGGATGCCCACCATGAATATGCATGTGATCAATCTGCATACACTGTCTCCAGGGCATACTTATGTATCTCATACATATTCAAGACAGATACTCTGAAAACCCGAATGGCTGTGGGGGTCAATAGAATAGGTTTTGGAATCACTGCACCAAAGTATACTAAGTTTTGTCAAATACCTAAAATCTGCTAAGTTTTCAAAAAGTATTTATCCAACTAGGGATAAATACTCATCAGCCCGCGCCCAGGGACACAGCCATTTTAGAACATATGCGCGCATGATATAAAATAGATTCACCGCACGCAAATGCCGTTTCTGCCACACAAGTGGGAGGCTTTTTAAAAACGCATGCCGACACCATTATCAGTTTTCCCAGTTCGTTCAGGTAAACACTAAGGGGTAGATTTTCAAATACCGCGAATAGGCGTACTTTTGCTGGCGTATCAGGCGCAAGCAAAAGTACACGGGATTTTAGTAGATACGCGCGGAGCCGTGCGTATCCGCTAAAATCCTGGATCGGCGCGCGCAAGGCTATCGATTTCGTATAGCCGGCGCGCGCCGAGCCGCGCAGCCTACCCCCGTTCCCTCCGAGGCCGCTCCGAAATCGGAGCGGCCTCGGAGGGAATCCTCTAACGCCCTCCCCTCACCTTCCCCTCCCTTCCCCTACCTAACCCGCCCGCCCGGCCCTGTCTAAGCCCCCCCCTTACCTTTGTCGGGGGATTTACGCCTCCCGGAGGCGTAAATCCCCCGACAAAGGTAAAACGCCGCGCGGTTCGGGCCCGCCCCCAACACGCCCCCGATACGCCCCCTCCGAAAACCCCGGGACTTACGCGAGTCCCGGGGCTCTGCGCGCGCCGGTAGGCCTATGTAAAATAGGCCTATGTAAAATAGGCCTATGTAAAATAGGCCTACTGGCGCGCAGGGCCCTGCTCGCCTAAATCCGCCCGGATTTGGGCGGATTTAGGCAAGCAGGGCTCTTAAAATCCGCCCCTAGGACTTCAAACCTGCCTGCTAAATTAGCCTGCCTTCTCCGGGTAGACCCAATCCTTAAAGTTAAATAGACCAGTGGGGTTTTATTTCATAACTTGCATGTTATGCATAGCAGAATGTGGCAGGGGACCCCAGTACAAGCCTGTGCGTGTAAGTATTTATGTGCTAATTTCAAGTTAAAATCCAGAAACGCCCACATCCCACCCCTTTTTTTGAACTTTTCATTTGTGTGTGTAGAGGTAAGCATGTGCGTATCCAAACAGCTTTTAAAAGCTGCTCGGCACACAGTGGCCCGACTTGTGCGCGCCAGGCTTTTAAGATTCACCTTTAAGGGTCTGGCTTCCCCCAGGCTTTTTTTTCCACATTCTGTCACTATGGCAGCATTTCCCAACCTTTGAAGCCCAAGGGACACTTACATTACAAGAATGTGTGGTGCACCAAATGTGTGCAGTGAGGACACGGAAAGGACTCATAAGATCAAAAGAAAAGCCAGGGAAGCATTGAAAGCACCACTAGTCTCTCTCTTACAAAATGTGAAACAAAAAGGAGAGCGGGGGCAGACACAAAAATGTGTTACTGTGGGCCAGTTCCCTCTCTATACAAAAGTCCAGGAGAAGGGAGACAGTATAATGCAGGCAGCAGGTCGGTTAGTTACCTTGGCTGCTGCATGTGGTTGCTGCTACTGCCCCCCAACATTCGGAATGAGTCACATCTAGTGCTCAGTGCATGCCTGCCCTGTCTCACCGAGCCTAGGGATAAGACAAAGGCTTGGAGAACTCCTAGGAGGAAGATGGGAAGGTGCTGTGTGCATTGAACAAAGCAGAGCATGGCTGCCCATTATCTCACTCTAGGGCTCATGCTGTAGTTAGCAAGAGGCGGCATGTGTTTCCTGTAAGAAAACAAATGTTTCCTTGCAATCTATTTAAATTAGATAGCACTTTGTCCCATTTAACCAGAGTACCCAAACCAAACCAGACACATTCCATGTAACACGCTTAGCTTTTGTCCCCATTAGACATTCTATAAACAATTATAGAATGACCCCTCTTAATGTATAGGGTTTAAGCATGCGTCTTCTCCTCTTAAGAAACCAATCCCATAACTGATGGACTCATCGAAAAAGTTTGCTAGTCAGCAACCCTCACCTTCTGCCCTTCCCCTCCCAGTACCCTTCCCACCTCCCTTCTCTTTAGTCCTCATCTCCCTTTTCTATCCCTTCCCTACTTTCCCTTTCTGTTATCTATTATAGATAAGGAAGTATGATATCTCCAACTATGGGAGAATAGGAGTCAATTAGCACATGAGCAGATGCCATCCCCCAACCACATCTTTTCCACCATGTAAATCTTTTTATCTATCAAATCCAAAACATACAGCTGCATGTGTCTATGATGTATGCAATGCAATAATAACTCTGTACCATTCAACTCAACGAGATACTGTCTAAGAAAATGAGAAACGTAAGGTGTACAATTTAAAAGAAACCATAACTCCTATGGAGTCACTCATAACTTTTGTTTAGCTGTTACGCTGTTCTCAGCAGGGCTACTCTTAACATGTTTATCTGATCTTCCTGAATGCTGATCCATCCACTCGAATCGTTCTCATGCCCAAGTCACTGCACTTAAGAGCCATGTTCCTTTGTTGTCATGCAGCATGTCACACATTAAAACTTGGGGAAATTAAGCTAATTATGAACCCTCTTAGGAAGTTGCCATGGAGATTAGATATCTTCCTTTGTCAGAAAGCACAGCATCCACTCCACTCTTGTTCAATGAGATAGTGTGTCAACAAACCTCTTCGCCACCTCGACAAAATCAAATATGTACATCTCATTTCCTCTTCATATCTTAAGATGTGCATGTAATGCACTTGCTTCTCCACTAATGTGGAACACACCGGCATAAATGCCTTGTGGTGAGAAGACCCTTTAAATGAGTAATCCTAGAAAATTCTGATGGGACCATTCTTGTATTGCAGATTAATTTCCAGTAGGCTTGCAAGATGAGCTGTTTATGGCCAAAGTTTAATATCCTGGCCATTATCACTCTAGGCCTCCCATTTTCCATCTTTATTTGCTCCCAATCTGTGCACTCCAACACTGAAAAGGCTTTGCAGGTCAAGTAAGCCTAAAACTGCTGGTAACCATGTGGTGGATAAATGTCTGCTAATTTGCCTCTCCAATATCCTTGGTAAAGCCCACAAATCTCAAATTATTGTGGCGGGGGTGATTTTCTAACTCTAATTTTTTCATCTTGTGCCAAAATGAGTTTTTCCAGCCTTTGAATCTTTCCCATGGCCGCCAAACCATAGTCTTCGATTACAGAAACTCAACCCTCAATTGCTTCCATACAGGGCCCAAATTCCAAGAAGGTGGCCTGTACATTATTTGCACCGAGATCGCATCAGCTTACTGGTTATTGCCGCTGTCACCACTTCTATGATTTCAGTAATCATCGTTCCTTCCACTAGCTGTGATGCATTTTTCTCCTTTTCTGCAGTGGCCATCTTATCAGCTGGCTTTGGTTTTTCTCTCTTTTTCACTGAATTTCCCCAGCATGCCACCCCGAGATTTATTCATATAGTGATCAATTGACATATATATCAATCTAAGGCAACAGTGTTATTACAGTGGGTAGCAACTGCTGGTCCATGCAGATTACCCCTATGCCTTCTGTTACAGGTAGTTTTCCTTGCAAATATCTTTGGGAGCTGTCAAATGTTATTACATCTTTTTCGAACACTTACAGTATGTTTCTTTTTAGACTCAAAGAAGTCTCATGGCCCTGTAGCTCTAGGGTCACAGAGAAGATGCCTACCCTTGTCTTGAGGGTTTCTAAGGGACAATCATCCTCTCCTATGCTGTTTGCCCTGTCTTGTAGTCAACTTTACAGTCTTATATGTGTGTGTACTTATGGCTATTTTACAAAATTCTCACATTACGTGCCAAGAAGTGGCAATAGTGCAGGATATAAGTTTTTAAATAAATAAATTATTCTTTTCTGTTTTTGTTTTGCAGGGTTATACTTAGCCTCTAGGTTTTCCTAGTTGATCTACAATTTTGTGGGCTCTGTATAAAGTATGATTTATTTACCCGATTGTCATTTTTATGCTGGATTTTCTTTACTTTATATATTTCTTCCTTTACAAGATATACTTGATTTTTTTTTTATTTCCTTTTTTTATTAAAAGTGTGCACAAGGTTGAAGAACGCACATACTTTTACTCATGGACTGCAAAGGGTCAGGAATTATAATAATTTTGAATATTCAAAACAAAGTACATTGGTTTTGTGCAGAAAAATTATTTGTAGAGAAAGCAGATGCAAATCTCTGCACATATTTTTTTTTTAGGCTCATCAGTGTAGTTTTGCTTTATAAGTGCAAACCCTGCAGGTAAAAGCACTCACAGAGTTTGCACCACCGTGACCAGGTTTCATCATTTACCTTTTTTTTGGGGGGGGGGGGGGGGGAAGTGTATACACACACACACACACATATATATATATACACACACACACACACACACACATGTGTGTGCACGCGTGTGCACGTATATAACATAAGAACATAAGAAAATGCCATACTGGGTCAGACCAAGGGTCCATCAAGCCCAGCATCCTGCTTCCAACAGTGGCCAATCCAGGCCACAAGAACCTGGCAAGTACCCAAAAACTAAGTCTATTCCATGTTACCATTGCTAATGGCAGTGACTATTCTCTAGGTCAGAGCTTTCCAAAGTGTGTGTCGCGACACTTTAGTGTGTCGCCTGCAGTGTGCTGCGCAAGCCCGGTGCACTTAATTCAGAGAGTTAGGTGACTAGATTGACTGTGGATCAATGGCTAAAGCAGAGATGTTTACCTGTAACAGGTGTTCTCAGAGGACAGCAGGATGTTAGTCCTCACACATGGGTGACATCATCAGATGGAGCCTCGATACGGAAAACTTATGTCAAAGTTTCTAGAGCTTTAACTAGGCATACTGAGCATGCCATCATTCCCTATACCATGCGTTGCGGGGTCCCACTTCAGTCTTGTAACATAGAATTACGAATGAAAATAAAGAGGAGAAACCCAAGTATGTTGGGTGGTGGGTGGGTTTTGTGAGTACTAACATCCTGCTGACCTTGGAGAACACCTGTTAGAGGTAAGCAACTCTGCTTTGAGGACAAGCACGATGATAGTCCTTACACATGGGTGAATACCTAGCTACAGGCTGCTCACTAACACAAAAGAGGACCAACAGACACCTAACCAGGTGCCAATGGGCACAACACCACTGGTGCTGTTGGTAATAGAGGGGGAGACACCCTGAATACAAACAACAGGGCCTAGGTTGGGAGAGTTGGGTTCTACACCTCAAACAGGTTCCGAAGGATAGACTAGCTGAACCTACTGTCACATCGGCCAACCCTATCCAGACAGTAATGGGATGTAAATGTGTACAGAGAACTCCTCGTTGCAGCCAGCCATGCAGATCTTCTCCACGGGAACTGCTCGCAAGTGGGTCATGGACACTGCCATGGCTCTGACAGAATGAGCCTTGACATGACATTCAAGATGCAGTCCCACCTGGGCATAACAGACGGAGATGCAATCTGCTAGCCAACTGGAAATAGTCTGTGTGGCAACAACAACGCCCAACCTATTCTTATCAAAAGAAACAAAAAGTTGGGCGGACTGTCTATGAGCCTTCTGTCTGAAGTGGTCAGATGCCAAGGCTCGCTTGCAGTCCAAACTGTGCAGTGCTCATTCGCCTTGGTGCAAATGGGGCCTGGGAAAGTATATTGGCAGGATGATTAACTAGTTAAGATGGAAATCTGTCATCACCTTAGGCAGGAACTTAGGGTGCATATGCAAGACCACCCTGTCGTGATAAAATTTAGTATAATGTGGATAAGACACTAAGGCCTGGAGCTCGCTGACCCTGCATGCTGAAGTGCCTGCCACCGAAAATATGACCTTCCAGGTCAGGTACTTCAAGTCACAAGTGAGCAGCAGTTTGAAAAGAGCTTTCATCAGCTGAGCTAACACCACGTTGAGGTCCTAAGACACAGCAAGAGGCCTTATGGGAGGCTTCAACTGAAGCAGGCCCCGCATGAAACGTACAACTAAAGGCTATACAGAGATGGGCGTACCATCTACACCATGGTGGTATGTGCCAACTGCACTCAGATGAACTCTAACAGAGTTGGTTTTCAAGCCAGATAGGTTTAGAAGGTAAACAGCAGTTTAGGATTTAGGGCTTTCTGCTCACACCACACAGAAAATCTCTTCCACTTCAGTATGTAGGACTTTCTAGTGGAGGCTTTCTAGAAGCCACCAGAATCCGAGACACATCATCTGAAAGATCAAGTGGCTGCAGAATCAACCTCTCAACATCCAGGCTGTGAGCAACAGATCCTGGAAGGTAAGGTGCCACAGATTAACCTGATCTTGCATGGTGAGATTTGGAGAAGTCCCAAGACTGATCGCTTTCTGGATGGACTACTTGTGCAGGAGCAGGAATCAGACCTGTCTCAGCCAATGAGGATCATAGTCCCTCTGTTCTTGCAAACCTTCAAAAGAGTCTTCGCCACTAAGGGAATCATAAGATATGCATAAAGAAGACTCTTGCCCCAATGATAGACAAGGGCGTCGGAGGCTGGTTTGCTGTCTGACCTGTACAGGAAGCAGAACCAAGGATCCTTTGTGTTGCAGGGGGATGCAAACAGATCTACTTCTGGGCTCCCCCAGAGGTGGAATACCAGATTTGCTAACCGCCCCCCCCCTCCCCCCCGGGGTCCAGGGTCCACTTGTGGGGTCAGAAGGCTCAAATCAGCCTGTCTACTTCCACGTTCTCCGTCCAGGTACAGGGCTCATGACAAGATCTGGACCGCTTCCTGACACAGGAGGGACGATTGCGTGCCTCTCTGCTTGTTTACATACAACATGGCTACTTGATTGTCTGTCTGGATCAGGACAACTTTGCTGGATAGCTGATCTCTGAAAGCCCATAGTGCATATCTGATCGCCTGAAGCTCCAGGAAGTTGGATTGACAAGAATGTTCCTGAACAGACCAAAAGTCCCTGGGTACTGAGTCTATCTACATGAGCTCTCCACCCCGGGGTAGATGCATCTGTAGTTAGGACAATTTGAGTGGGGAGACTCCTAAACGAGATCCACTGTTCCAGACATGAAAGTACCTAACATCAGGACAATGAGTTCCGGAGAGATGGGGCAACTAAGATGCAATCCTGGAGGCTCTGAATGTGGTGCCACTAGACCTCAGAGTCCACTGGGCTCTGCGCACATGTAAATGTGCAAGGGAGTAACAGACAGTTGTGGCTATATGGTCCAACAGCCTCAACATGTGATAGGCAGATACCTGCTGGCTCTGTTTAATCTCTGCCGCAATGGTCGCCCTGGCGACAGCCCTCTTCCGGGGCAAAAAGGCCTTGGCTTGAGCCATGTGTGGCAGGGCTCCTATGAAGGGCAACTGAGGTGACGAGCTGAGATAGGACTTTGGGTAGTTGAGAACGAACCCTAGTGAATCCAAACCCGAATGATCAAGCGCATGGACCTTATTGCCCCTGCCTGAGATATGCTCCTGACCAGCCAATTGTCCAGATGCTGGAAGACATACACTCCCAGTCTGCAGAGCTGTGCCACCACCACAGTCAGGCATCTTGTGAAGACCCATGGGGCGGACACGAGCCCGAACAACAACAGTCAGTACTGGAAGTGTTGCCTTCCCACCACAAAATCGGAGATACTTCCTGTGACTGGGGAAAATCCCAATGTGAGTGTATATGTCCTTTAGGTTGAGGGAGCATAGCCAGACCCCTTTTCACAACTGGGGGATCAAGGTACCCTGGGAAACAGTCTTGAACTTTTCTTTTTTTTTAGAAACTTGTTCTTTTTTTTTAGAAACTTGTTCAAGGTCCTTAGGTCTAGGATGGGACGGAGAAGTCTTGTTCTCTCTGGAATCAGGAAGTACCTGGAGTAGAATCCCTGCCTCTTTGGCTTGTGGTACGGGCTCGAACACTCTGGCAGTTAAGAGCTAGGAAAGCTCCGCTTGTAGTACCCCAGTATGGGCACGGAGGGCAATTTGGCAGGACACCCAACAGATTCAATTCCTGCCCCTGATGGACAATGGACAGAATCCACTGGTCTGAGGTTACACTAGGCCACTGGTTCGCAAAGAACTTCAGCCTGCTCCAAAATGGAGGGTCCATCATCCTGGATATGGGCAACTGGCTTATGCTTCCTATGGTCCAGTCAAATCCCAGTTGACTGAGGAGCTGGCTGAGGCTTGAGGGCTCTCTGCTGCATTGAATGGCTGTGGAAGCTCTGATAGTGTTGACAGGATCAAGGCGGAGGATAGTACTTCTGGTGAAAGAGAGACTTCCTGGGCCCCAGTCTTGTTGGCCTCCTGGATGAGGATGAGGAGTCCGGAGTACTAGTGGAGAGTCTCATAGTGGTCCCAAAGATGGGACACAGCATCCCTCACTCTATCTCTGAAGAGATTCTCTTCAGTGCACGGCACATCAGCGAGTCTTTCCTGTACCTCCAGTCAAAGATCAGAAGCCCGCAGCCATGCCATTCTGCGGGCACCGATTCCTGCTGCAGAGGCTCTCAATGCCACCTCGAAAACATCGAAGGCCACATGGACCTTGTGTTTTCTGTACTCCAGACCCATGGTACACCAGCAACATGAGAGGGTCTTGCTGTTGAGGTAGCTGCTCAGCCACCTCCTGCACTTGTTTCCAGATGTCCCGCGATTACTGGCTCATGTAGAGCTGGTAGGTAGCGATGTGGGCAATAAGCATGGTGCCCTGGAACATCTTCCTCCCAAGAGCATCCATCACTCAGTGGTCCTTTCCTGGAGGTGCCAAGGAATGGATCTGAGAGCACTTGGCCCTCGAGAGAGGATTCAACCACCACTGACTGGTGAGGCAGCTGACTCTTATCAAATCCAGCAGCCTTCTGGATGAGCTAGACCTGTCCACCTTCTTGTTAGCGGAAGGCATTGTGAGGGGTGTTCCAATATCCTCCTCAGCAACTCCTTAAGGATCTTGTGTATCACTTAGGAAGCTCCACAAACTGGAGGATCTCAAGCATTTTTTCCCTAGCATCCTCCTCAGTCAAAAGTTGAAAAGGGATGGCCTCCGCCATGACCCTCACAAACCCTGCAAAGGTTAAGTCCTCAAGTGGAGGATTCCTTCGTTCATCTGGAAAAGGGTCTGACAGGAGACCATCAGAGCTCTCCTCGGAGGACTCTGTTGGAGCATCCCCACAGTGGTCATAGGGACCCTCATCCTCACTGTATGCTACAGGGGATGGGGCCCTAGGTGCTCGATCTATGTCCAGAGGTGCAGGCACTGGTTGAAGTGGACAGAGGGCTACAGGCCTCGACTTCTCTGCAGGCCTCGGTGGAGCTTCCTCGGTGGAGGGACTGGCAACGACAACCACATCGGTAGGGGGGAGGGCTTGGTGCCCCGCCGGGCAACAATGCTGTCCTAGGAACAGTCACCAGCTGGATTGGTAACACCAATGAGTACACAGCTTCTCCAGAAGCGGTACTAAGATGGGCAGCACCGGCTCCGGTGCCACAGGAATGAAGCCCTGCAGCGCCCACTCCACCGCCAGCTGGACTTGGTGCTCCAGCTCCTCCTAAAACGTTGCCAATGTCAATACCAACAGAGGAAGGAGGGGTGGCCAGATCTTCTTCAGACACAATATAGGGATCAGTGACTGGCACCAGGACTGGTGAAAACCACATTGCGGACCCCCGGGATTGACGGAGGATGGGCTCTCCTCACCGCAGGATCGCTTCGGGGGCATCGCAGCAAAAGCCATGCATCAATGGGTACCAGTGCTGATGCTTCTTAGGTTCCCCTTTATGCTCAGCCTGTTCTTTCCCCACTGCAGAGATCAAAGACAACAAATCTGGTGTCCTTGGCCTGGAGGAGATAGACAACAGTTGGTCTCCGGTGCCCCTATCCACCAGCGGCATCAACAGAACCGACAGTCCAGCCAGTCGATGGCGTGGTATCCATCATTGCGGCTCCAAGGTCCTTCGATGCTGATGCCACTGGCCCAGACTTCCTCAACCTGAAGAGCTGATACATCTTGAGTCAAAGCAGACTTCCCTTCAGGGTCATCTGGGTGCATAAGCGGCAATCCCGGACATCATGTGATATGCCCAGGCACACACACACACCTCATGAGAATCAAGGATAGACATGGTCCTTGGGCCTGGGAGCATCAGCGGAAACTGGGTTGCCATAATGGGGCAAAACAAAAGGGCCACAAAGTCAAAAGTGATGGCGGTAGGCACCAAAGCACTGCCACCACGGGGGGGAGAATAGACTGCGAAAGAAGAAAAAAAAACAAAACCACACAAAACTTATCTGAAACACTGAAAACCCTAACTAGGGACATTACGGGAAGGCAGCGAGAAGGACCCAGCGACAGATCAAAGGGAAAAAACCATGAAACGTGAAGAGCAAAACGTTTTCCACAAGGGAAAAAACAGCCAAAGTGAGCTCAAACACACCACGAGGCTTAGAGCTCCACAAAAAAGAAGAGACTGAAGAGGGACTCCGCGTGGTATAGGGTATGCTGGGCATGCTCAGGGTGCCTAGTCAAAGTTCTAGAAATTGACATAAGTTTTCTGCATCAGGGCTCCAGCTGATGATGTCACCCATGTGTGAGGACTACCATCCATCCTGCTTGTCCTCAGAGAAATATAGCTCCTGTAAATGTGAGTAAAGTCAGGTCTGGGAGATAAGTTAGGCATCCAAACTTAGGCAAAGTGATAGCTGTCCTATACCTAGGTCTTATCCTTCTACCTCAAGACCAGCAATCAGCACCCCCTTCATCTTGATCCCCTGGTAAACAAACCCCTCTTCTCCCCACTGCCATTCCCTCCACCCTCCCAGGCAAGAAAGACTCTCTAACAACTCACCTCCAAAAAGATCCCAGCTCCCTGGGCAATCCATACCCATCTAAAATCTCAACACCCAATTCTGGAGGGCCTTCTGTCTCTACCAGCAGGAGGGACATGCTGTGTCTCCTACTGGCACTGCTTATTTATATAGAATGCTGCCACCTAAAAGCACTGCTAGTTGGCACCGTCCTGCATAGCTCAGTAATACCAACAACTGGCAGAGAGGGAACATAAGAACAGCCATACTGGGTCAGATCCATTGAGCCCAGCATCCTGTCTCTAACAGTGGCCAAAATCCAAAAAGCACAGGAGCAGAGGCAGCACACAAACTATATATCAAATCCCAAAAGAGTGCTGAAGCGAATTGACATAGTCTAATAGTCAAAGATTCCAATCAAACAGTTTTATTGTTTCAAATCTGGCAACTCCACTGTAAACACTGTTGTATTTCAGAGGGTCCCCCGACACGGGCCCTTTCCTTTGGCTTGGCAACATCTCTTCATACCTTCACCAAGGTGACAGTGGCCGCATTGAGAAGGGAGGGTGTGTTGGTGCATTCAGATCTGGACGGGCGCCTAAAGTCTTTGGGATGAGTGGTGTTTCTGGTGAGGAACTATCTAATCCCTTCTCAGATTCTGGAGTATCTAGGGGTTTGCTTAGACATGCCAGTGGGATGAGTATTTCTTGATGAGGAGAGGCTGCAGCATCAGGTTTTGGCATCTGCTAAGGCTTCCGGTGCCCAAGGTCTGGGACTATCTGCAGGACTTGGGCTCTATGGCTTCAACACTGGAGCTAGTGCATTGGGCTTTAGTAGAGCGCTACACACTTGCGCCAGGCTTTATCGCTTGGATGTCGAAGCTCTGACTTCCATGAAACTATTTTTATGAAACCATTCCATATCTTAGCTAGAATAGTTTCCCCCTTCCAAGTTTGTTTTTATGATTGCTATTATTGACCAACCCATAACCTAGCTAGAATAGTTTCCCCCTTCCAAGTTTCATGTACCCATTGTTCCATGTACCGCCTCCGGGTGAATTCACTTCTCTGTTTTATCGTTTCATTGTAAACCGATGTGATTTGTATTTCATACAGGAACACCAGTATATAAAAATTAAAAATAAATAAATAAATAAAATAAATAAACTTGGAAAGTAAAGTGTGTGTTGCGAGCGGGACTCTTGGGGTCCCACCCAGTTGGAGCAAGCTTAGGTACATCCCAGGAGTCTGGTCTGATCTAGATACGTACATGGAAAGGAAAATTGGTTCTTACCTGCTAATTTTCATTCATGTAGTACCACAGATCAATCCAGAGACCCACCAGTATACTGGAGGGGGAGTCTTCCACTCATTCTCAAAGTTCTATTAAGCTGTTCTATTAAGTTAAGTGGAGTTGGGAAATAAGTTGTCCCGTTTGGGCAATCTCACCTTCCTCCTAGAGGGAGAGATTCCATTTGGTTTATTAAGTGGTGCTTTCATTTTGGCTTGGGTCAGGTCAATACTAAAGGGACTACAGGTGGCACACTAGGTTAAATATAGTGTCAGTAAAACTGCCTGTCTCCATCTGCTGGTAGGGATGAAAGAGTTTACATATGCACGTAACATTTCCCTCCAAACTTTCTGCTCACAGTTTGGCAAGTGTAATTGCGTGCAGATAGTACAGATGGGATAAATTTTCCAAAGGCAGAAGTATGCATATTCGCTTCTCCTTGAAAACTGGTGTAACATGTGTGTGTGTTTGCCATCTTATTTATGTGGACTGTTATAAGATTACCCACTTAGAGGCATGGGGCAATAATTTAACTTTCTCTTATATACCTAACCGACATCAGCACCCATTACTGAATAGTCTCCATTGGGTCTACACAAAGGTAATTTGTAATCTGTGAGTTCTGCCAAACAAAACTAGAATAGTGTTCCTTTGGGAGTTAAGTGCTTCCAGGCCCTTTTTTTTTTATGAGAAAGGCATCATATAAATACCAAAACGTATTATCTATATCTAAATGACGATACAAACTGGTTGAAGGCTCTTACCTTTCCTTTCTTACATACATCTCCCACTCCAACACAAGTCAGCTGAAAAAGAAAAGAAGACTGGTGTTATACTGACTCCTGGATACTTCAAGGCAATTTGTAATTCTGATTGAGCCAAGGGACATCCAATGAACCTGGAGAAGCCACATTTAGGCCACATTTCTAAAAGAGACGTTACAAGGGAGAGCTTTGTTTGTATGAATACTGAACAACCCTTATTGTGGAATCGCAGGGCCCTGCCTATATCAGAGTTTTCTGTTCTTTGAGGCTAGGAGAGGCACAAGATTAGGGAGGTGGTGACCTTCTTGCCTCCTGTAGAGGGAGGACGATTTTTACTGCAGTGCAAGCCCTGCTGTTAAAAAGAGCACCAAGTACGTTGGTAAACTAAGTGATACGCCCAATGGGAAATGGACTGAAAGCACCAGCAGCTCACTTCCAGAACTGCTAACCTGCTTCCACGTCATCATGAAATATTAGTCCAGTTCTTATTTTACAAATCCTATCCCAATGAATTCTGCAGGAAAATAAGGGAGGCAAACCAGAACTACACTTACACTCCATAGAACATGGGCACAGGTGTTAGCATGCCCTATGGGATGAAGACAGCCCTCTTTTTTTTCAGGGGGGGGGGTTTAATTAGATATACAAGTATAATTCAATCCGTATTCTCCTGCAGAATGGAAGAGAGTAATAGAATATATGTGCTTATATGTAAACCATTGTGATGGTGCATTACTAAACGACAGTATATAAAAGATTTTAAATAAATAAATAAATAATGAACTTGGCCAAAAAAAAAAAAAGAGCATGCCTCCCTAAATCTACAATTTTCTCAATTCCATGCCTTCTTTTTTTAATTGAATCTATAGTTTCAGGTCTGACAAGCTGGAAGATAAAATGTCCTTTTTCATTTCAGATGAACCACTTCTAAATAGAAAATGAAAACAAAAACCAAATTCCCAGAACAGCAGAACATATTTCAGTTACAATGCTCATATTCTGAACAGAAGAGTTTCACAATGCAGTCTCAACTATGGTAAGCGCAAATGCAAAGGCGGACTGTGACCTTTACAGACACCTGTTCTTGCATCCATACAGGGGACAAAATGACCCTACAATATAATGTTCTGGTTCTATCATTTTCAGAGCTTTGAGGTGCTGAACATACAGACTGGGATGTACAGAAATATGGGTCCAATTTAATTTCTTCTAAACCTTCTTGGGATAAAACGAAGAGGCTTAAATTAGCAACCAGCCAAAGCAGAATTGGGAACCTCTCCCTTTACAAACTTTGCCCTACCTTTATGCAAATAGATAAGTTTCACGGATGATTTCCAGAACTAGTAGAAGTATGGTACGAATCATCTCCCAGCAGTACGTTTATGGGGGGAGAGGCCTGCCGCAAGACAGCTTGCTTTTCCATGCTCCAAATGAACAAAAATGTAAAATGTGTATCCGCAGTTTACAATCACATCTTCAAAATGCCCCTTTCCCCAAAATACCTCTTTAAATGCAGCCCAAAGTACACATATACTTCCAGGCAACTGAAAATCCACTTTTGCGGATTCAGCAAATCTACCTGTGTAGCTCCTTCGGATTCAGAGTGTAGACTCCCACTTAAGCCTTTGAAAAAAAGATACCCTAATAAGTTTACAGTGCTCGTCCACTCATTTCTGCGGCCAGCCCCAGGAAGAATTTCTGGCCAGTATGAGGACACAGAATTCGTAGTCAGACTCATGGGCTCTAACCCCTTTTCTAATTACTCAACTTCTATAGGGGGGAGTTACTTCCCTCATGTCAAATTTCAACCAACTGGACCTTAAGGGTATTCCCTTGTACTTTGTCTATTCCTACAGATAGCTGGAGTGCACATGTTTCTCAAGTGCTCTGACTATAGCCTGCAAAGATCTTATTTGGATAACAGCTGCTACATAAATTCCCCATTATCCAACAGTCAAGCGCTCCATACATTTCAAGAATGAAAGCTTTGATGGGTAGGTGCTTACCATACCAGTGCAGGATCGTGTGAGGCAGGGTTTGCTTTCATCGCTCTTATACACGTACAGTTTCCCATTGGTGTCACCCACCACCAACTCATTAAGCTAGGGAAAAAAAAAAAAAAGGGAACAGGAGAAAGGAGAGACAATTGATTACTTAAGTTATACAAATTATAGTAAAGTGAAGTACCCTGCAACCAGCAATCACACCAGCTCTACAAGGAGGATTAGTCCATGAAATACAAATTGTATAATTCTGCCTCCTGGACTGCTGTACTAGACCTTGTGAAGCCCAAGCCAGTACATATCAAATACATGTTATGCTGTCTGCTGTAAGGAATGCAGCTAATTGCAACTACAGAATGCGGGCCTGGGTCAGCAAGAAGCGAAGGACATCTCGCAGGACCCATCTGCGTGGGCCATATGAGATTCAACTACAAAGGAGAACAGACTGATAAGAGATGATCTATGGCTTTCTACAAAGTATTGCAGGGAGATGAAAAATAGCATGGAAAGTTGGACCTGAAAGAAAGGAAGGAGAACAGATGTTGGGTACAGGTGGTCTAGGAAGAGTAAGCCAGGCCAGAATGACTAATTTAGAAATTATCAATACTTGGCAAAAGGTAACTAGAAAATATGTATGTAAGTCTTGTAAGATTGTGACATAGGCAAGGAGGAATTACAAGGAATTCCATGTTCTTTACCGATTCTGTATTCTCCTTCCCAGACACACATGCTGTGATTGGCAATGATTCATTTCCTATAACAAACATTTTCCTAAATTACTAAATTTTCTCTGAGTCTTGTGCATGGTATATGGAGGGATAAAACCTTACAAAATCCCCCAATTGTTCTGGGTGCCATCAACCTGATTAACAGGAGCTTCCCAAGCGCACCTCAGTTGTGTCGCCTGCATATATTACATCCTATAAGCTCCAGGCTCTCTTTGGCACAATGCAAGTATCAAGAACAGAACTAGCAGGATATTTGAAAGACTGAGATAGTACCCAATGTACTTAGCTTAAAAATGAGGCTCACTCCTGACCTTACGTGGAGAAATAACCCATTTGGACAAACAACCTCTCAAGGGAAGACCTGCTTCACCTCTTAGAAGGGAAACAAAGAATATGACAGCAGATAATGAACATGAGGCAGTGTTTACCAGTTTGCCACCGCACACTAATTTGCCATCAGTCCTGATTTTCAAATGCAGACCAGCACCTGGGTTCTGCCTTCAGTACCTCACGGCAACAAGAAACACAAGTGGTGGCTCTTAGACATGCAGGACCTCCTTTATGAGAACATGCAGAGACACGAATGCCTCTCCTTTCTAAGCAGCACATGCAGGGCATGGAGAACATGCCCCACTTTGTGCAGTACACACCGTCTTCTCCTCTCCTCAGTCCTTCCAGCCTCAGTCCTATATCCAGGCTGGGTAAGATAAGGAGAGTTCGCACTGAGCACTGGGTGTGTGACTCAGTGTTAGGAGGAACTCTGGCAATCACGTGCAGCAACCAAGGTAACTGAGCCGGTTGCCCACACCACACCAATATTTCCCTTCCCTTGCATTTGAAATGTAAAGGGAGCTGGTTTATTATGATGGGTTCATGTGTGTGTCTTCTCCCTCTCTCCCTTTGTATTAAAAATTTGAGAGAGTGAGAGAGAGACTGGTGGGGCTTTCACCATACAAGTCCTCGTCATTTGAACACTGCCTGCTCCGTGGAGGTTGGGGTGCCACACAACATTTTCGTTAATGTAGGTGTGTCCTGGGCTTCAAAAGATTGGGAAACATTGCCAGAAGGCTTATCTAGTCTGCCCAACTTTCTTCTAGATGCACCAACCCCCATTTAATATCTGGTTACTAATCATATGATGCATTCCAGTCACCCCTATGCGGAGAGTGATCATGATTTCATCTGGGGTTGTGCCGAGCATGCTTAAGGTTGTGCAAGAGGTTTTGTAGTGGGAAAGCAAGAGACCTGGGTGATGCATTAGGAAGTATAGAGCAGGGGTTCCCAACCTTTTTAGGAGCATGGACCCCTTTTCAAACTCCAAAGTTTTCAGACCTCCATCTGCTTACCTTTCATTTTTACCTGCAGTAATGTGCCGTAATATAGAAAAGTGATTAAGGTATTTCTTTATCATATACACACCAGGCTCATTCATAATATATTAAAAAAAACTTACTAAATAATACTTACTGATATAAATGGAACACATATTGCAAAGCACAGCAGTAAATGGGCAAGAATGTTCTTATATTCAATAACTTATGTAGTGGAACTACAGGCAGGCACACAACTGCATCTGGACTGGGAGAGAGAGACTGATTGAGATGGACTGCAACTGAATTCATGCGGAAACAGAGAAAGTGATAGGAGAACCCATATTCTCACATTTGCCAATAGATATATCATCTTTCCTATACATAGTAGATGATGTCGGCTCACTCTCCCAAGATCTTACATGTAAGGATGCAAAGTAGTCTACTTGGCTTGTGATGAAACTAATTGCTTGCTTACTTTCTCTCTCTTATGCTGGTAAAACTAACAGTGGGGAAACTTGTATCTTTGGGTGGCTCCGATTCCCGGATTTTCTCTGCTTCATATACCTATTCAGTACCTCTTCCAATACTTTTCTTACTCCTGTGGCAATCTCCCAGGAAGCAGGGTAAACCAATGTAAGTCCTACAGTAGACACCACCAATACCTATAAGGGAGGCTGCCCTATCCCCCTACAGCCTCACTTGACTTCTTGGCAATTGCCCCTATACTCACAATCCTGGGACTTTTCTTCAGATCTTCTCCCTCCTCTGGTGGACATGATTTTACTTCCCTCTCTAATGGTGTCTCACTTCTCCAGGAGTGCGCCCTACAGGGATTCAGCTCTGCTAGTGACAAGGAAACTGTTAGCTAACCTTTTCCACAACTGCTAAGGAAAAAACGTCTCGGCAAATGCTGCAGCCCTGCAGGGAAGTCTCGGAAAGCGAGGAGTCTGCCAATCCTGACATAGTAAATCTATGACCACAGTTTTGCTGGGCACCCGCAAAATAGACATTGCAACTACACAACCACTCTGCTGTGCTCGATATTCAGCAAAATCTTGCTAATGTTATTGAATACTATTTCAACAAAAACTGCAATGTTGCGCATCTTAACTGTTCCAGACCACCATGCCCCTTGTTCTCCTCTGTCACACTTGAGCATGCTCCACCATGGCAAGCTATGATTGACCCCCCAAGTTCTTGATAAGGTAATAGCAGATAACATCTTATGATTTAGAAAGTTCCTACTTCTAAACCAACCCTATTTTCTTCATTAGTCTTCTAGAGTGAAAACTACAGCCATCTTAAAATCATTCATGCTGTACTGCACCATGAAACTGTTCAAACACACACACTTCACCACTTCTTTCAGCAATGAAAACTCCACAGAAAATCACACGATGGGTCCTAAGGCTGTTGTCCTCTCTAGCTCTCTAACTTAATAAAACAATGTCCATAAATCCGTAGTGAAACTGAGTCAGCACAGTATGATTTCCACAGACATTAGCCTACGATTATACGATCATCATTTCTCGATCCAGATAATTTTGAACATACTCTTGGCACGGATGTTATAGTCCAGGGGTCCCCAAACTATAGCCCGCAGAGCAACCACAGTTTTTCCAACCTGTCAAACATTTTCTGCTCATGGCTGAATCAGCCCATAGAGTAAGGTTTATTTACCTTTGTCCCATGCACAGCAGTTGTGAAGGCTTCAGTGCTGGTAAAGTTCCCAACTCCCGCCAGCAAGGACAAAATCCAGTGCGACAGCGCTGTGAAGATCGGCACACTGGCAGAGTCCCCAGCCCCTCCAAACAGCAGAGGAAGCCCCGCTTCAGGTGATGGGGTGGGGCAGCATGTGTGAAGCAGGGTGTGAGCGAGAGGGAAGGAAGGGAGTATGAGCAAGAAAGGGCAGGGAGTGAAAAAGAGGTGAGGTATGTGAGAGGAAGGGAAAAATGTGTGAGGGAAAAGGATGAGAAGGGATGGGGAGGGGTTGAAGGGGAATGTGAGAAGAAAGTAGGGGGAGAGGAGGAAAAAGGGTGAGAGAAAAAAAAAAAGATGGGATGGAAGAAAGGGGTGAGAAAGGGCAGGGAAGTAGCTATTCACCCACCACAGTCTGCCAGAAGGGAAAATGCAAATGCTGAAGAAAGAGGGAGGCAGATGGTTGGACTCCAGAGGGTGTGACAAGATTGTCAACTTCCCAGAAATATTTTTACTGACACACTATCTACCATACTTCTGTAGAAACCCTGACCCTTGTCTTCCACCTTCCCCAATATTTCAAAATATAAAAATTTCAAAAACCACCAAAAGGGCCAGACTCCAAGGGGAACCCCACACCACCAACTACCAGTGTTGTAGCCAGAAATGAATTATTTGGGGGACCTAAGGTTAACATGGGTGGGCAGTTGACATACAGCTCTAGGACCTACTAGTTGTACTCTTATCGATAAATAATGCCTCTACGTTGTTTTATCATGAGAAAGATGCTTTAAAATAGTTTAATTCTATTTCAAGCACTTACCAGCATTAAAAAAAACCTTATTAAAGCAGAGTTGCTTACCTGTAACAGGTGTTCTCCAAGGACAGCAGGATGGATGACATCTTCAGATGGAGCCCAATGCAGAAAACTTATGGCAAAGTTTCTAAAAACTTTGACTAGGCACACTGAGCATGCCCATCATGCTCTCTACCACTTACCCACGCGGGATCCCTCTCCAGTCTTTTAACAGATTTAGAATTAAAATAAAAAAATAGGGAAAACCTGACTTTGCGGGTGGGTTTTGTGAGGACTAACATCCTGCTGCCCTTGGAGAACACATATTACAGGTAAGCAACTCTGCTTTCTCCAAGGCAAGCAAGATGACAGACCTCACACATGGGTGACTCCCTGCTACAGGCTGCTCTCCAACACAAAAGTGGAAAAACAGACACCTAATCGGTGCCAACATGCACAACAACATCGGTGTTGTTGGTAACAGAGGAGGAGACAGCCTGAACCCAAACAACGGGCCCTAGGTTGGGAGAGTTGGGTTCTACACCTTGAACAGGTTCCTGAGGACATACTGGCCGAACCTACTGTCATGTCGGCTATCCCTATCCAGACAGTAATAGGATGTATGTGTGAAGAGAACTCCATGTCGCAGCCTTGCAGATCTTCTCCATGTGAACTATTCATAAGTGGGCCACCAGTACTGCCATGACTCTGACAGAATAAGCCTTGACATGACCCTCACGATGCAGTCTCATCTGGGCATAACAGAATGAGATGCAGTCTGCTAGCCAATTGGATAGTGTCTGTTTGGCATTCTTATCAAAAGAAACAAAAAGTTGGGTGTTCTGCCTATGGTCTTCTGTCCGCTCTAGATAGAAGGCTAAAGCTGGTTTGCAGTCCAAACTTTGTAGTACTCATTTGCCATGGTGCGAATGGGGCCTGGGAAAGAATATTGGCAGGAAGATTGACAGGAACTTAGGGTGCATAAGCAAGACCACCCTGTCAGGTTAGAATTTTGTATAAGATGGATAAGTCACTAAAGCTTGGAGCTCACTGACCCTACATGCTGAAGTGACTGCCTCAAAAAATATGACCTTTGAGGTCAGGTACTTCAGGTCACAGGTGCGCAGCAGTACAAAAGGCGCTTTCATCAGCTGAGCTAAAACCACTTCGAGGTCCCAAGACAGTGGGAGGCCTTATGGAAGGCTTCAACTGAAGCAGAGCCCTCATAAAACATACAACTATAGGCTGTACAGAGATGGGTGTACCATCTACACCTTGGTGGTAAGCACCATTTGCACTAAGATGGACCCTAATGGAGGTGGACTTTAAGCCAGCTTCTGAAAGGTGTAGAAAGTAATCAAATAGTTTTTGTGTGGGACAGGAGAACGGACCAAGGCTGGAGCTGCCTGCCTCCCGCCAGCACCCAGTCCCGAGGCAGTGGCTCTGGAACACTGAGGAGGATGGGTCCGGAGCGCTTGAGGAGAGTTGTTAGAGGGTCTCATGATGGTCCCAAAACTGGGCCACAGCGTCCCTCACCCTGTCTCCAAAGAGATTCTCTCCTGTACATGGCACATCAGCAAGTCATTTCTGTACCTCCGGTCGGAGATCCAAGGCCCACAGCCGTGCCATTTGCAGGCACCAATTCCCGCTGCAGAGACTTTCGATGCTGTCTTGAAAACATAGTAGGCCGCACGGACCTAGTGTTTTCCATACTCCAAAACCTTGTGCACCTGTGACAAGAGGGTGTCTTGCTGCTATTGAGGCAGCTGCTCAGCCACTTCCTGCACCTGTTTTCAGATGTCCCGGCAGGCATTAAATTTGCAGCATTAAAATAGGCACCATGGCCACACAGCAATTTTTTTGCATGGGGGGGGGGGGAAGTAATAGCCTCATGAACATTAATTTACATGTTGATAAGGCTATTAGGTAAGTGCTGGTTTGGAAGCGCTAATCCCCTTATTGCATGAGGGGTTTTGGACTCCTGTCGAAAATACATGTGCAAGTGCATGTAAAGCCGTGCACTCGACAGAGTGCACTATATTGCATCACCCTGATAAAGCTGTTATTGCAGCAAAAGTTGGTTCTACCAAGTACTAGTCTGAAGGGTTGAATACATATGCAAGCAGCATTTTTCAGTTTTTAATCTTATTTTACAAACAATTAAGAGAAATAATTGTGACTGAAAATTTACTTTAAGAGCATTCTGGTTTGCAATAAACAGTCTAGAACAATTTATGTACGTGTCATTTGTAATCAACACAAATCTGCTGACTTTTTAGGGGTCGAATACTTTTGTAAGCAACTGTACCTTTTATACTACATTTTTTCCACCTAGATTGAACTGAGTTTTCTGTTTTTGGGTTGGTTTTTTTTTTTTGGGGGGGGGGGGGGAATATTGAGCTAGGGAGCCCAAAGAAATCCATGAAAACAGACCTAGCTGTAATTTGTGTATAAAGGAAAATTAGTTCTTACCTGATAATTTTCGTTCCTGTAGTACCGCGGATCAGTCCAGACACCTGGGTTGTGACTCCGCAACAGCAGATGGAGACAGAGCAAAACTTGACGGGCTCCCTACATACAGTAAGGTGCCACCCACAGCCCCTCAGTCGAATGTAATGTCAAAGCAAATAAATGCCCGACTAACTAACTATTAACTCTTTAACGTAGGCCAATTCACAAAAAACACCCCTGGCTGGAACCGAACAAACGGCCTTGTTCCAAATTAGAATAATGTATTTTTCGCAACATGAATAAACGATGATCTAAGCCAAACCGAGCAGACTCTCCCTCTCTTCAGCACTAAACCAGAACAGACGGGCAGGAGCCTGGACTGATCCGCGGTACTACAGGAACGAAAATTATCAGGTAAAAACTAATTTTCCTTTCCCTGTACGTACCCGGATCAGTCCAGACACCTGGGATGTACCAGAGCTAATTACCGAGAGTGGGAAGCAGAGAGTCCCGCTCGGAGAACACTCGCTCCAAACCCTTGAGACTCAGCTGCCTGGACATCAAGTCTGTAATGCCTAGTGAAAGTATGCAACGACTTCCACGTCGCCGCTCTACAGATCTCCTGCGTGGACACCTGAGAAACCTCAGCCCAGGACGTGGCTTGCGCCCGAGTCGAATGAGCTCGAAGCCCCTTAGGCGCCAACTTGCCCTGCAGAAGATACGCCGAACCAATCGCCTCCTTGAGCCAATGCGCAATTGTGGCACGCGAAGCCGCAGACCCCTTGCGAGACCCGGATCAGAGAACAAAAGGTGGTCGGAAACCCGGAAAGGATTCGTAACCTCCAGATAACGAATTAGAATCCTGCGAACATCGAGTTTCCTTAACTCTTTCGATCCCTTGTCCATCCGATCCATGGTCGAAAACCCTGGAAGATCCACAGACTGATTCAAGTGAAAAGAGGACACCACTTTGGGTAAAAAGGACAGAACAGTCCACAGGGAGACTCCGGCCTCCGAAAATCGCAAAAATGGTTCTCTACAAGACAGAGCCTGTAGTTCCGAGACCCGACGAGCGGACGTAATTGCGACCAGAAATACCGTCTTCAAAGTAAGATCCTTCAGTGTCGCCCGCTTGATTGGTTCAAACGGCGCTCCACAAAGAGCTGAGAGGACGCAGTTTAAATTCCAGGATGGACAAGGATTCCGTACCGGTGGGCGTAAATGTTTAGCCCCACGAAGAAAATGCATCACATCCGGATGGCAAGCCAAGGACACCCCTTGGACCTTACCTCTAAGACAACCAACTGCAGCTATCTGGACCTTTAGGGTACTCCAGGACAGCCCCTTCGAGATGCCCTCTTGGAGGAAAGCGAGGACCTCAGGCACAGCAGGCCGTATAGGGTTTACTTCGTGAGAACTACACCAGTCCTCAAAAACTGTCCAAACCCGCATATAGGTTAAGGACCTAGACTGCTTTCTAGCTCTCAACAAAGTAGCGATCACTGCCTCGGAGTACCCCTTAGTCTTCAAGCGTGCCCTTTCAAAAGCCAAGCCGCGAGACAAAAGTGATCCGCATCCTCCAAACAGATGGGTCCTTGACGAAGGATGATCGCGTCTCCGTGAAACCGAAGTGGAGGCTCCGCCGCCAGCTGAATGAGGTCCGCGAACCACGGGCGTCTTGGCCACTCCGGCGTAACCAAGATCACCTCCGCCGGATGTAACTCGATTCGCCGTAGAACCTTGCCTATCAGGGGCCACGGAGGGAATACATATAGCAACACGTCCATGGGCCAGGGAAGCACTAGTGCATCTACTCCTTCTGCGCCCTGCTCCCTCCGACGGCTGAAGAACCGCGAAGCCTTTGAGTTTTGAGCGGTGGCCATCAGATCCAGGTGTGGCTGTCCCCACCTGGCACAGATGAGACGATACGCTACCTCCGGAAGCTCCCATTCTCCTGGATCCAGCCGATGTCGACTGAGGAAGTCCGCTTGGACGTTGTCTACTCCGGCAATGTGAGACGCCGCTATGCTGCTGAGGTGTTGCTCCGCCCAGCACATCAACTGACTCGCCTCCACCGCCACTTGCTGGCTCCTTGTTCCTCCCTGGCGATTGATATAGGCCACCGTGGTCGCGTTGTCCGACAGAACCCGGACCGCCCGGCCCCGTATCCACGGGAGAAAGGCTCTCAAAGCCAACGCTACCGCCCTGGTCTCTAACCGGTTGATGGACCACATCGACTGCTGGATCGACCACTGACCTTGCACCGAGCGTCCCGCACAGACTGCCCCCCAACCAGAGAGACTGGTGTCCGTCGTCACCACCATCCAAGAGGGCATGAGCAGAGAAACGCCGCACGTCAGATGGTCGGTGACGAGCCACCACTGCAGGCTGGCCCTGGCACGGACTGTGAGGGGCAGCGGCTGATGAAACCCCTCCGATGCCGGCTTCCAGCGGGAAAGTAACGCTGATTGTAACGGTCGCAGATGAGCGAAAGCCCAGGGGACCAAGGCGAGCGTCGATGCCATGGAACCCAAAACCATCAGGTAATCGCATACCAGCGGGCACCTCATTGACAATAGACGTCTCGCCTGCCTCTGGAGCTTGACCACTCTCTCCTGAGTCAGAGACACCCTGGCCCTTTCGGTGTCGAACAGGGCCCCCAGGTATTCTAATCTCTGTGTAGGCTGTAGATGACTCTTAAATAGGTTGACCACCCAGCCGAGAGATCGCAAGAGCTGCAGGACCCTGGCAATCGCTTGTCGGCAGTCGGCCTCGGATTTGGCCCGAATGAGCCAATCGTCTAGGTAAGGGTGGACCAGGAGTCCTTCCCTCCGGAGCTGGGCAGCCACCACCACCATAACCTTGGTAAAGGTGCGTGGAGCCGTGGCGAGGCCGAAGGGAAGAGCCCTGAACTGGTAGTGTCTGCCTAGGATGCAAAACCTCAAATATCTGTGATAGGCCGGCTGAATCCCAATGTGAAGATACACTTCCGTAAGATCCAGCGACGCAAGGAACTCGCCCGGACGAACCGCGGCCACCACCGAGCGGATCGTCTCCATCTTGAAACGCGGAACGCGAAGACACCTGTTGACCCCTTTTAGGTTGAGAATTGGACGGAACGCGCCGTCTTTCTTCGGGACCACGAAGTAAATGGAGTACCTTCCCATGCCCCGTTGACTGGATGGAACGGGAGTAATGGCGCCCAGATCTTCCAGGCGCCGGAGGGTCACCCTTACAGCGGCACGCTTGCCGATAGCCTTGCAGGGAGATACGAGGAACTTGTCCACCGGCAGACGTGCAAAATCTAACGCGTAACCGCGTCTTATCACGCAGAGGACCCACTGGTCTGAAGTTATCTTGGTCCATTCCTCGTAAAACAACGCGAGCCTCGCCCCCACGCTTGGTACGGCTTCTGGAGGCTGCAGCGAGGAATGAACCCTTCTCGTTTCATTGGGCCGACTTGGACCCCGATCCCGACGAGGGCCCGCCTGTTCTGTTGAACCTCTTCCCTCGAAAGGACTGAGACCATGAGGAGGATCTGGCAGGGCCCGATCGGTAGGCTTGTCCCGCCCCAGCCGATCTCTGCGGCCTCTGGCGTCGGTTAGCCCGAAAACGGTTTCTAGATGAAAAAAATCGACCGAGGTCTGGGCCTGTCCTCAGGCAACTTAAAGGCCTTGTTCTCGCTCAGGAACTGCATCAGATCGTCCAACTGCTTACCAAACAGTAGCTTCCCCTTAAAGGCAAAGAGCCCAAGTGAGCCTTAGACGTACCATCCGCAGCCCAGTTACGGAGCCAGAGGAGACGGCGAGCAGAGACTGCCGACACCATGGCCCTGGCCGACGTTCTCAGCAAATCGTGCATAGCGTCTGCGCTGTAAGCTATCACTGCTTCCAAGTGATCAGCCTGCGATGCCTCCCCTTCGGAGAGCCCTGCATTCGCTTGGAGATTTTGGGCCCAGCGGAGCCCCGCTCGCAGCGCAAAATTACTACATATGGCCGCTCTGACTCCCAGTGCGGACACCTCGAAGACCTTCTTGAGTTGCACCTCCAGCTTCCTATCTTGAATATCCCTGAGCGCCGTGGCGCCTGTGACCGGAATGGTGGACCTCTTCGTCACTGCCGACACCGCCGCGTCCACCTGGCAGAGGATACAGCTTGTCCATGGCCTTACTCACCTTCAGACCCAACTCCGGGGTATCCCATTCCCGAAACAGGATATCGGAAGCCGAAAAGTGAAAAGCCACCGGCGGACCGGCCAGTCCTAATAACACCGGATCCATGTTGGCCCCTTGGCGAGCCTCCACCGGTGGGGCCTCCACCCCGAGCTCGTCGAGGATAGCCGGGATGAGGGGAGACAGCTCCTCCCTCCGAAACAGGCGTACGACCTTGGGATCATCCCCTTCCAAAGCCTGCGTACCTTTTCCGGCCCCTGGCAGGGCTGGACCCTCTTCATCGGGCCCCTCAGGCTCTCGTGGGGTCTCTGAGGCCTGCTCCCCCCCCCCCGAGGAGGAGGAAGTATCCGTGTCCGAGTCCCGCGGGCCACCCCGCGACGGCCTCTTCTCCCTTGGAGGGCCCGGCAAGTCCCGGTTCCGGGCTGCCCTCTTCCGGGGCTGAGAGTGTTCCTCCCTGCCCCTCGAAGCCTTCCCAGACTTTTGTTTGGACCTTTTGTATTTGGCAAATTTTCGGAGCAGCAAAGCAAAATCCGCGGAAAAGTAATCTTCTGAATCCGAGGATTCTTCATCCACACTATGATTTTCTGATACTAGCCCCCCCGGGGCCCGTTGTTGCGGCGAAAGTGAAGGTGGCTGGCCGCCATTTTCAATAGCTTTCCTCGTGGCCTCCCTCACAGAATTCAAAATGGCTTCCGTTCCCGCGTTAAGCGGGAACAGATCAGAAACTCTGGGCTCCGACGGAAGGACGCGCGGCGGTGAACGGGACGCCCGAGATCGGCCCCCCCGAGCGACCTCCGACGATCCCTCGCCCCCCGAGATACAGTTCGCGCACACCCCTTCACGGGAGACCCGCTCGCGCAGCAAGCCACCCCCTTCGGCATCCCCGACCGGCGCGGCAAACCTCGCAGAGAAGAGAAAACTTTTTTTTTTTTTTTTAAACAAGTCCCCCCCCCCCCCCCCCCCGCGAAGCGCCCCGGTCGAGAGGGAGAGAGAGAGAGATAGCACGGCTAAAATAAAAGTCCCGAAGCCTTTTTTTTTTGTACTTAGCCGCTGGCCCCTGTCCTGAAATCTTCCACTCCAGCGGGGGTGAGTGAACCGGGCTCCCCGGTGTCACCCCCGACGCTGCTGCCAGGCACGGCCGGGTCCTCGACCCTCAGCAGTGGCCTCGACCAGGAGGGGATGGTCCCCTCAGGACCTTCCCAACCCCCCTGGGAGGCTCCACCGACGGGAGACTTCTTTCCTGTATTAGAGTTTCTTTTCCATTTTTTTTTTGTTTGTTTTTTAAACAAATTAAAACTAATATAATCTTAATTAAGTCTTTTTTTTTTTTCTTATCCCTGACTGACTATCAAAAACCCCAGGGATCCCAGAGCTGTGGGTGGACCTGCCCCATCTGCTGGAGACAGAGAAAGACTGAGGGGCTGTGGGTGGCACCTTACTGTATGTAGGGAGCCCGTCAAGTTTTGCTCTGTCTCCATTAGAGATGTGAATCGTGTCCTCGATCATCTTAACGATCGATTTCGGCTGGGAGGGGGAGGGAATCGTATTGTTGCCGTTTGGGTGTTTGCAGTATCGTGAAAATCGTGAGCCGGCACACTAAAACCCCCTAAAACCCACCCCCGACCCTTTAAATTAAATCCCCCACCCTCCCGAACCCCCCCCAAATGCCTTAAATTACCTGGGGGTCCAGCGGCGGTCCGGAACGGCAGCGGTCCGGAACGGCCTCCTGCAATTGAATCGTGTTGTCTTCAGCCGGCGCCATTTTTCAAAATGGCGGCGCAAAATGGCGGCGGCCATAGACCAACACGATTCGACTGCAGGAGGTCGTTCCGGACCCCCGCTGGACTTTTGGCAAGTCTTGTGGGGGTCAGGAGGCCCCCCCAAGCTGGCCAAAAGTCCCTGGGGGTCCAGCGGGGGTCCGGAAAACGATCTCCTGCCGCGAATCGTTTTCCGTACGGAAAATGGCGCCGGCAGGAGATCGACTGCAGGAGGTCGTTCAGCGGCGGACCCCCGCTGAACGACGATAAATCGGGGGAATTGGTATTGTATCGTGGCCCTAAAGATTTTTGACGATTTAAAATATATCGGACGATATTTTAAATCGTCAAAAAACGATTCACATCCCTAGTCTCCATCTGCTGGTGCGGAGTCACAACCCAGGTGTCTGGACTGATCCGGGTACGTACAGGGAAAAGTAGGTTAATATTTTATTACTTGACACAGTGCATTCACATAGTAAACACAAAACAGTTCCGACATGAAATAGATACTATTTGTCAATTTCAGATATACTCAAGATGGGTGAATTTCTTATTCATAAAGGTGGGTCAAATCCAAATAATAATAATTAGGCAGAAGCTAGATATCAAGTACCCCAGTTTCTGAAGGAAAAAAAAAAACTTCCCATCAGTGCAAGCACTGTGGCATTTGAAATTAGCACAACAGGTACCAGAATGCCTCATGAGCAAAAATGGCATAAAGCCAGGACTGGCTCAAAGGGTCCCTCCAGGAACTGGGTCTCTTCATTAAGGAGATTTCCATCCCAAAATTACTAAAATTATTACATCTTCCAGAAAGAAAAGATCCCAAACTCCTCCAAGCCACACTGAAACTCCAATGTAATAAGATGGACTTGATTGTGCATACATGTTAATATGTAGTTGAACGCACATTTTTGTGTTTAGCTTTACTCTCAATAAAGGAATTTAGTGCACAAAAACTATGCTCACAAATGTGAAGAAAACTTGCATGCACAACTTTTTGCTCCTCCATGTAAATCCCATGTTAATCAAAGCATTAGTTATTACTTCCCAAAGAAGAGTGGTGTGTAGATTTAACTTGTGTTTTCTTACTGCTGGAAATTTAACTCCTAGTGAGAAGTGAAATAAAAGTTTCAGGGCCTAGTGTTAGGCTCTGTCCCAAACCTGGAGATTGCGATGACAGATTCCTGTCTCAGGATTTTCACACATAAAACATAATTTATGCATAAATCATGTCCTCTGTAACATGCTTTGTATACAAATTAGGGTTTATTTACACAGCACTTTTTTTTGCAAGATAAGCATGCCTTCATACACACATTTTCAGGCTAGTGTGCTTTTTTTCAACTCCTGATGTATTAATATACCATTAGACTACTGCATCGAGTTAGTTGGGGGTTTTTTTTTTTAGCACCAGTGCAAAAAACAAAACAAAACAAAAAACACATCTGCTGAAGTTCAGGACATATTTATCTTTGTGATGTCTTATTATATCGGGGTGGGTGAAGGAAATTCCCCCAGGCTCAGGCTCATCCCCCTCGTTTTCTTACCGTGTCATTGTCCACATCTCCTAGGCAAACAGCCTGCGGGAAAAGGCTGCCACTGAACTCCAACACCGCTCTCTGAACGTAGCTCATAGATCGCATCTCCCAATCACACACAGTGTGACAAGATTGGGCTATTTCACGCCCAACCGAGCTACTTTTTTTTCCCGTTGTGCGGGAAAGAATATCTTTGTGGGCATGAAATAGCCTGGGCAATTGGTAAGCTGAGTACGAACAGCCCAGTATGTTGCTGACGCCTTTTGTTCTTTGCCTCTAGCAGCCCAGACAGCAGTCGCAGAATGATGACTCATCGGCAGCAGCCGCCAATCAGAAGTGACGGAAACAGTAGGGCAGATGGAGGGCCAATCAGAGCCCTCCATGGGGCTCCATGGGGGCAGACCCAGCACCAGCACGGCATGCACAAGCCTCGCAGGTGGGCAGACCTGGACGGCCAGCACGACTTTGCAGCTGCCAGCAAGCAACAGAGAATGAATCTTCTGACTGTGCAGCCACAACCAGGTATAAGGAGGGGAGGAATGAGAATGTGGGGGCCACAGATGTGCTTGGAGGGGGGAATGAGCATGAGGGAATTGAAGATGTGTTTGTAGGGGGTGGGAGAGGGGAATGAGTGTGTGAGGGCCATGGTCCAGGGATATGCTTGGAGGGGGGAATGAGCATGAGGGAATTGAAGACATGTTTGTAGAGGGTGGGAGAAGGGAATGAGTGTGTGGGGACCAGGGATGTGCTCAGAGGAGGGAATGTGTGTGAGGGCTGGTGTCTTTTAATTTGTTCTACTCCACTTGATTTCATCTATTTTTTTTCTCATTTCTTCCCTGTAGCTGATCACCTTTATAAAAAACAAACAAACCTTATTTTGACAAAAAGAAAGCTTGTCCATACCTGCTGACTACAGATAAAAAATGTGACATGGGAACTTGTAATGCTATTTTTCTTATTTTTCTACACCACTTTTGCTTTCCTCTAATTTTGTTTTTTTTTTTCTTTCATTTCTTCTCCCTGTAGAAGATCACCTCTGTAAGAAAGCCAGTCCATACCTACTGTTTCCGTCCTTAGCTGCTACCCTACTAAATGGTTTTGATCTACTATGGCTACAGTAAAGAACTGGGCTAAATACAGTAAAAAGTACTGCAAAGCGTGGGAAGAGGAACGTGAACTAAAAGCATGGATTCAGCCTGTTTTCAGCAATGAGAATAAGGCTACGTGCAAATTTTGTAAGTGTGACATTCGTGCACATCATGCAGACCTTCTGCAACATGCTAAAACAGAGAAACATGCAAAAAGCTAAGCTCCTTTGTCATCTATGTGACTCACAGACATTGGTGTTTCAAATTTCACGTGTTTTGGGCTTTTTTTGGGCTTGTTTTTTTGGAAAAAAGTGCTGCTTGTTTCATGAAAACCTGGCAACCCTGATGCAGGCCATTATTGTTGTAGAAGCGGAAGTAAGAGGAGGGTTAGAGGATTGGAAATCCTTGCAAGCCCTAGATCTACAGGAGAGAGAGGATTTTTCTTTGAGACCCAGGAATAAGCACAGTCTCCTATCCTATTCATCTTTCTCAGCAGTTGATCAGAAACAGGGATATCTCTAGCCTGAATCCATCCCAGCAACTGCAGAAGTCAGAGTTCCCTGCTTCAGATCTGCAGAGGAGCGAGCAGAAAGAAGATGCAAAGTTTACCAGCTCACGCGACAGTGAGGAAAAAAATGAACAGCGTCCACCCCCCAGGGGGAACAAGGGTTTTTTTGCACTAGCTAGAAGGGCTGGCCCCAAAAGCACTGTTGCAGCAGCTAGGGTTTTTTTGTGAGCACTCTTTCTCTCCCAACCTTCTTCTCATGTTTATACCACTTTCTTTTTACAGTACAAGTAGGGTTGCCAAACTTTTCCATGGAGCAGGACTGGACACTTAGAAGGGGGACCGCTGCAGTCTCCCTCCCCCACCCTTTCAATCGGGCCTTGATTGAAACTCTTCTGTGATTCCCATAGCTGTGGAGTTGACATGCCGCTTCACTTTGACCTCATATAAGTGCCAAGCTGTGCGGCCCCATCTCTCCAAACTAAAGATAATTAGTAGTGATACACCTGCTGCTTCACACAGTCCTCTTGCCCTGCTGTTTAAGTGAGTCTTGTGCAGACCGCAGCACAGCCGGCATGCCCAAACCGTAAAGTTAGAAGCCCAATAATGTGACTATTCGGGGGCTCAAATAGAAGAAGCAGCAGGTGCGGCACAACTAATTATCTTTAGTTTGGAGAGATGGGATTGCACCATGTGGGACTCTGATGATGTCAGTGAAGCGCTCACCAATTCCACTTAACTGTGGGACTTTCAGAGGAGGAGAATCAAATCCAAACCCTGAAGACGGGCAGGCAGCATCTGCCTAGGAAACAATAAAGTCCTGATTTGAAAGGATAGAGAACAAGAACCCAGGGGGAAGTGCAAGCCAATCAAACTTCAAGTACGTGGAGAGAGAAGAATGGGCCAAGGCTTGCCTATTTGAATGTAAAGGCACCAGCGCAGGGCGCCACAGGTGCCCTGCTATGGCCAAAAACAGGACAAGTCCGCACTGTCTACATCCCATAGAGAGAGCGGACTCTCTCTATGGGATGGGACTCTCTCTATGGGACTCTCTCTCCCAGTGCTCTCTCTATGGGATGTAGACAGTGCGGAGTCCGCACTGTCTACATCCCATAGAGAGAGCACTGGGAGAGAGAAAAACAGAAACGCAGCCTTACATCAACAAGTTGCCTAGGTGGTCAGAGGCACACAACACACAAGTGAAGGTAGAGGAGCCAGAGGAGAACCGGTGTGAGACAGTCCTCAGCCAAAACACACTGCACAAGGCAGAAAGGAATCACAACGACCTTAGGCCCGTGACCTTTAGCCCATCATTGGAAGTCCCAGTACCAGTAGAGGAGAGAAGGGGAGGGGGCTGCTAGAACGCAGCGCCTACACAAAAAGGTGCAGAGTATGAGTGGGTGGGAGGGGAGGCGGGCAGAGGACGCAGTTGACAGCCCAAGTGGCAGTGAACTGCGAGATGGTACACCGGTGGACTGCCACTGCGTGCTCTGCCCGCAGCTTGGATCGTACCAGGAGTCGAAAATAGGTCTCACAGGCAGCTGGGTGCTCCCCCCCCCCCCCCAGCTGGGCCTCCCTCGTGCACCATATGGTCCGCTTTGCTTCGGCCAGGAGAAAGTTTACCAGCCGAGCCCGGCAGCGAGCCGGTGGGTTCCCTGACGCAGTATGGCCAAAGATGAGGAGGTGAGGGGAGAAAGACAACCAGAATTTGAGCATGAGATCCCTTAAGAAACTGAGGAATGGGGTAAGGCGGGGGCAAAACCAGTAGATATGTGGGACAGATTCCGGTGCTTGGCAAAAGGGACAAGCCCTAGTGCCGAGGACGGCCTCCATTACCTGACCGGAGAGGATAGCCCCATGCGCTATCCGCCATGCCAGGTCACCACTCCACCGTGGGATTGGGGGGGCATAGAAAGATCGCCACCGGGGTCCCCTATCCCCGCCTATCACTCCCTTCCAAATTGTGTCGGGGTGGGTGATGAGCGCCAGGTAATGCACAGTATGGACGAACAACAGATACATGGCCTTCCTTCCGAACTCCTCGAAGGAGACCGCGGGAAGCAGGTTTAACCTGCTGAGAGGCCGGGCTGAGAGGGGGGGGGGTTCTCATCGAATGGGGCCTATACTCAGGTCCGGAGGAGGGGGGTCGGGAAAACCACAGGGACCTCCAGCCTGCAGACCCCCCCGGGGTTGAGAAGAACGCAGACACAGGGAACCCTGAGCCTGTAAAGCCTCTAGCGCTGCAGTGGTAGGGGCGGGGTGGGGAAGGCCCATCCGCTGCGCCAAGACAAGAGGGTGCATCCAAGTGGTTCGGTCATGCAACAAAAGGTGACTGACCTTAGTGGTTCCGGCCGAGGCCAACCGACGGCATACCACGGAGGACTCCAGTATCTCCACACCCAGAGCAGGGTTGTGGAGGAGGGGTTCTTCCAAGAAGTCCTCCGTGGGGACCGCCGGCCGCCTCGTCACGGAAACCATGCTCCAGGACTTAAAAAGCTCTTGGTAGAAAGACGGCAGCGACGAGAGGTCGTGGTCGTACCCTCTCGCTCTTATCACAAACAGCTGCCAGTCATACTGCAACCCGCCCACCTGGCGAAAGAAAAAAGCCGCCAGGGGGTGCCACAGCGGTGGCGGATCCGCATACAGAAACCTCGCAGGGCCTGGAGGCGGAAGGCTTGCTTCTGGCTCTGAAGGTACACGAGTCCCTGTCCGCCCTCCTCCAACGGAAGAGCCAGGGCACCTGCGGAGACCCAGTGCTTCTTGCCGGCCCAGAAGAAATCCAGCAACTTTCTCTGGGTCCGGGCAAGAAACCCCGCGGGGGGAGTCAGGGCGATCAGCTTGTGTCACAGCATGCTGGACACAAGCTGATTCGCCACCAAAACCCGCCCGCGGTACGACACCAGCCGCAGCAACCTCGCTCACAACCGTAGGCGGGCATCGACCTTCTCGTCAAGCTCCTGCCAGTTGACAGTGGCCATGGTTTCCGCCGTGGAGAGGTGGACACCCAGATATTTTAGGGTCTCCCGGCTCCAAGACAAATTATCAAATTCGCTCAGGAGCTCGTCCCTCTGCCACAGTCCTACCACAAGTCCCGAGCATTTGGCCCATTTGATCTTGGCGGAGGATGCGGATGAAAACACCCGCTGGCAGGCGCTCATCCTTGCCATATCAAGTGGGTCCGAGATCAGGCGGAGCACGTCATTGGCGTAAGCGGAGAGGGTAAGGTGAAGTCCGGGGTCCTGCAGCACCAAGCCAGTGAGCTCCCTGCGCAATAAGCACAGGAAGGGTTCAATGGCTAGCGCATACAGTTGCCCAGACACCAAGGCTTGCAGCCCAGGCTATGTAATCATGCTTCTTTCCTTCTTGCTCCTGTGGTTGCACCAGAAAATAGGCAGGTGATTGGAGCACCACTAAGTTGCCACCACTGATTGGGCCCCAGCTTTGCCTGACTGGGTTTCACAGTATCCGATTACCTTTGTAACCAGACACTGTGCAACAGGCTGGAAAACTGGGCAGTTGGTCACCCTAAATAGAAGTCCTCCTGGGGCTCCACTGATTGAGCAGGAGGCATCACACATCCTGCAGGCCTGAGAGGCAACTGTCAAGTAACAACTTGGGGCAGGGAATCAGTTCATACTAATTTAATATTGTATTATCCCCCCCCTGCCCCCACACTAGACTCTGTGCCTTTCTGCTCCTTTTTTTTCTCTTCTCTCACCTTCAAGTTCAGATAGTTTAAATATCCCTTTGGTTACAGAGCCTCCATTAAGCTGGGTTTTTGTTTAATCCTCACACTATTTTGTTTGCTTTTCTCTCTGTGCTGCACATCCCACTTCAGATTGCTATTTTTTCTTCCCATTCCACACTGGCAATCTGCTGACTGAGCCAGCATCAGCCCAGGTGCTGACTGCTTAATTAAACCTTTTTTTTTTTTTTTTATCTCCTTTAGTTTTCTCTCCTTACTTACTTTGCTGTGAAAAGCAAGGATGAATTTTCTTTCCTTCTCCTCCCATATCCTCCTTTTCCTCCCTCTTCATTTCTTCCTGTTAACCCTCTGAAGGAAGAGGATCTCCCTCTCATAAGACCCCCTTGAATTAAGGGAGAGTGCTGACAGAGGGAAGAAAAAAAAATGGGTGCTATGAATTCCTCAGTCTCTCTGTAGAGTTTAATTTTCCCCCCCTTGATGTCTCCTTCCCCCCCCCCCCCCCCCCTATTATCATAGGCTCTAAATGCCTTATCTCTTTTTGGGACCCCTCCACCCCCTTTTCTTCCAGACCTCTCATTTAAAGCCAAAATTATATGATGAAGCTAGTCATCAATGATAAAGGAGTTTTCGGCATTTTCCCCTTACCCACGAGTAGGTGATCAAAGTGGGAGTCTTGGCTTCGCAGCCCTTCCCCTCCCTAGATCTAAGGGCTAAGACAGGAGATCCAGTCTCCCTGATCCCCAGCAGGACATTCAGATACTAACGTTGCAGCAAGGAATATGGGAGGGAGTGTAGAAAGAGGCCCAGTTGATTCGAAACATGCCTCAGCTAGACATGAGGTAAATAGGCTTAGAGAAAGGCAGGAAAAGGAGACCATCCCCTATCATCAAACCCACTCAGTCAGTCCCTGGGACTACTTCCAGGAGAACAAAAGGGGCATATACTCCAAAAATAAACAATTCCTGTAGACACTACTGCTAATGCCATGACCGAGAGGCATCGCCCTACAGGCAAGGGGAGAAAAAACCCCAGGGAAGCGGAAGACTAAAACCTTAGTTTAATATCTACCTGCGACCCCTTTGCCAGCTTCTAGAAAGTCTCAACCTTACCCACTTTATTTATGCTGATGACGTGCAGAACTTAATCCCCATCATGGATCCCCCTCCTACTTTCCAATCTGGTTCTTAATACGTCCAAAACTGAACTCCTCGTCATCACTCCCAATGATAATAACCCCCTCGCCTGCAACCCAATCTTTCCTTCAGTAAGCCAGGTGAGAGACCTCGGTGCTATTCTGGACAACAGAATGAATTTCAAAAAGTTCATTAACAACACTACAAAGGAATGCTTTTATAAGCTACATGTTTTAAAACAGCTAAGACCTCTCCTGCACTTTCATGATTACCGTTCAGTCCTCCAAGCCATACTGTTTTCAAAGATTGACTACTGCAATGCGCTACTGCTTGGCCGACTCTGCTATGACCGCATGGCTTAACATCACACACTATGTAGCAAATAAAATCTGCCCCATGGCTTCCAAAGAAATTAATCCAGCCCTTCCCAACAAAAAACCTTTGTTTTCAACAGAATTGAAAAAGCTCAAACAAGACCTGCAACATAAAGAACAACGCTGGCGCAAGGACACCTCCCCTACCTCCCAGGCCACTTATAAAACCGCTATGAACCAGGAGAGCGCGGAGAGGTCCAGTTTAGTTAGGTCCTTGGCCAGGCTGGAGTTGAGGACGTCCAAGGAACATGGTTTTCTGAATTGGATAGTAGATTTAGGGATGCTGGGAGACGGTTTTTTTCTTATTGCTAATTCCGTGGAAATCAGTGAGTGATCGGACCAGGGAATGGGTGTACATGTGGGGGGGGGGGGGGGAGGTGGGCGAGAAGGATTCATTATGAATATAAGGTCCAGAGTGTGGCCTGCTTTGTGAGTGGGTTTGTTTATGATTTGATTGAATCCCATGGCCTGGAAAGAAGATAGGAGGGCTTCACAGTTCGAGGTGGGTGAAGGGGAGTCCACATGTATGTTGAAGTCTCCTAAAATGATAGCTGGGGAGTTCATATTGATGTGTTTGGCTATGATTTTGATGAGAGGAGATGGGTCAGATTCTAGTAGCCCAGGGGGGGGGGGGGGGGGGCATATATTAAACATATTTGTAGCTGATTGGATTTGAATAATCCAATTTCAAGTTTAGTCGTCGATTTAAAGGCTTGGTGGGATAGTCTCAGTTCTTTCTTTGCGGCTAGCAATATTCCTCCCCCTCTTTTTTTAAGTCTGGGTAAAGAGAATATGTCATAGAGTTGTATAGGTAATTGGTTGATTAGAGCTGTATCTGTGCTTTGTTGCCAAGTTTCAGTTATAGCGCAGATGTCAGGTTGGGTGTCCGAGAGGTGGTCGTTGATTGGAAGGGATGGGGTGGGATTCTCTGTCGTTTATTCTAACTTTGTAGTGCCTGTTGTTGAGGAATGATTTTTTTGAGAGGGATTGGGCATTTAGAAGAGTTAGGGTGATTAATGAGAGACCCAGGAATTGGGTTAGAGGAGAGATCATGATGGGAATCAGTGATCTCTTTGTGCGTTGAATATTGTGCGTGGGTATTTTGTTTCTGTAGAGGAATGGGTGTGAGATAATGGGGATGGGGTGTGTTTGTAGCATGGTGCCTATAAGAGTAATTTGAATGATTTCTGGAAGCGAGGAGAGCTTCACCGTGCTGGATGATTGAGTGCTGTATGCTTGCTGGAATAGATGAGTGTTGGATGATTGCTGGAAGTGATGGGAGCTGGATGATTACTGGAAGAGATAAGTGCTGGATAATTGTTGGAAGAGATGATTACTGGATGATTGCTGGACTAGATGTGAGCTGGCAATTGCTGAAAGGGATGAGTTCTGGGGGGGTTGCTTGAGGAGATGGAGTGCTCGGTGATTGCTGGTGGAGAAGGGTGTTTGCTGGTTGCTGGAAGGGGTGAGTGCTGGATGGTTGATAGGTGGAGATGGGTGCTGGATGATTACTGTGAGAAACGATTGCTAAGAGCGGCTAGAAAAGGGTGGAGGAATGCTGGATGCCTGGGAGTGGAGAAGTGCTGGACGCCTTTTAACACTTTTGAATTACTATTAGAAATCAATTTAACACCTCATAGTAATGAAAAAAGACACATCTTTGAGATGTATGCAGTAGCAAGAAGTTCAATTGCCCTGCTTAAAACGCCCACATTTGCCCTACACTGCGCGTATTTCGTTCAAAACTTCATCAGAGGCTCAGGAGCAGTATCTCTAAAAAATGGAAAAACATAGTTGAGATGTCAGAAATCAACATTGTATAGAGTCCATTTTTTGGATAACATAACATATGTGTCTTTAAACGTTGAACTCATCCCAGTGTGATATTGAAGCTCGGCGTTTCAGAATGGAGCCGCCATCTTAAAACATGGAGTATTTTAAACCTATCATTGACTCATGAACTAACCAATGAGAACAAAGTGACTAACAGAAACCAACCAATGGATGACTCTGAAAGAGACCTTTAAATCAGAGACATTCATTCTATATTGTCATTCATACCCGCGGGATACTCAGTGGATAATTTAAAAATCCATCGTTGTTCTTTGTAGTTTAACACAGATCGTTTGTCTCCTCCATGGCAAGACGTGATGATATGATCCAAAATTGTCCAATGTAACTGTGAGAATTCATGGTGTGCCACCAAACAATGCTTTACTATTGGAGCTTCAACATTTTTAGTATTTAAACGGCTACGGTGTTATCTGAGCCGAATTCTCACAGCGGGGGAGAGCTGGAGCAACAGCAGCAGTCCCGGCCACATGGAGGAGCTCCTGGCAGCATGGAAACAGCTGCGGGGACGGCCCCAGCCAACTCAGGGGAAGCTGCAGCGTCAGCGGCCTGACTGGCCGCGAAGGTAAGAGCCTGCCCGCGCTCCTCGTGGGCAGGATTGCAACACTGACATTTGAAGACTTCGGTTCTGTCCTAATATCTCCTGTTTTGGGCTCCAAAAACTTTGGTGCGAGTAGATTAGTGCAGTGCCTCCTGGAAGAGGATGGCAATAATGGAGTCTTTTTCCTGGATGCCTTATGCTCCACATGGGAACTTTGCGATCTATGAGTACTATTTCTAAATGACTGCTCATTTCAACTTAGATACTGGTCTGAGGAACCCTCTTTCTCATTATTCAGTGGGGTAGAAAAATATTTCACCTTGAGCTCTGATAATTTGAACTCGTAAGGACATTCTTCTACATGGTGAGTAGGCAGACATATCTGATGAAGGCCCCAAACATCGAAGACATAAATCATGGCTAGATGTCTTATGATAGCGGAACATAATTTCAAAGGTATTTTACCTGAGCCTGCTTCTTTGACATAAGGAAAGATTAGAGAAAAATTGAAAATATTAATATTTTGGGAGGCTCAAAAAGAACAAAAGAAAGAACTGAAAATAAGAAAATATAAATGAGGCAAAAAGCTCATCAAAAACCATGGCTGGAGAGCAAGCAATACTTTTGTTTGCTTTGGTGGATGAAAATAGACTAAGGACACTCATGCGGAGACAGCTGCATGTGAAGTTCCATACATATTCAGATTAAATTTTTCTGAGCTAGAAGAAAGCAACTTCCATGTCAGCACCAAATGACGTTATCCTACTTATATGGATGGATTTGCCCTGCTTGTCCACGGAGAATTATTCAACCACAACAACTGGACAACATGAGTGGGGAATTTAAAGCATGAACATAAGAATATAAGAAATTGCCTTGCTAGGTCAGACCAAGGGTCCATCAAGCCCAGCATCCTGTTTCAAACAGAGGCCAAACCAGGCCACAAGAACCTGGCAATTACCCAAACACTAAGAAGATCCCATGCTACTGATGCAATTAATAGTAGTGGCTATTCCCTAAGTAAACTTGATTAATAGCAGTTAATGGACTTCTCCTCCAAGAACTTATTAAAACCTTTTTTGAACCCAGCTACACTAACTGCACTAACCACATCCTCTGGCAACAAATTCCAGAGCTTTATTGTGCGTTGAGTGAAAAATAATTTTTTCCGATTAGTCTTAAATGTGCTACTTGCTAACTTCATGAAATGCCCCTAGTCCTTCTATTATTCGAAAGTGTAAATAACCGATTCACATCTACTCGTTCAAGACCTCTCATGATCTTAAGACCTCTATCATATCCCCCTCAGCTGTCTCTTCTCCAAGCTGAACAGCCCTAACCTCTTCAGCTTTTCCATCCCCTTTATCATTTTGGTTGCCCTTCTCTGTACTTTCTCCATCGCAACTATATCTTTTTTGAGATGCGGCGACCAGATAATAAAATTCTGAGGCATGAAAAATAGATTTCAAAGTACATTGCAGGCAGGGCATATATTGGAACAGATATAGCAAATATGGCATAGTTTCCAATTTGGTGAGATTGGGAGAGATGTCACTTGCTCCAAATCCATTTCATTGCTTGGTTGGGAATCAAATTTCAAGTTTCACAGCAATAGCAGATAATTTGCCTTATCTAAATTAAAAAAATTAGATGCAATTTGGAAGGTCAGATTTTCAACAAGAAAAGAAAACAAGATCCAAATCCATTGTAGCTTGATTTCCTATTTATTCTTTCAATTACATACCTTGATGATCACGACTGTCCCAGAATAACATGCAACTGCCTTAACATAAATGATAATTATACAAACATTCATTTTGTCCAAGAAAACCAGTACTCCAGTATTTTATGTACAGTACAGTTTCATTTAAGAATCAGAACAGGACAATAAGTTAAAAAAATACATGTGCATTTGCCAGTTAACTGTGGAATGTTAATGATTTAAAAAAAAACAAACAATAAAAAGAATCCCAAAATGAGCAAAACAGAGTCACCTTAAAACTTTAAATATATTGCCTATCCTTATTTGTCAATGCCACAATAGCATTCTCTTAAAAGTAATGCTAGTCTTCTCCAAAACATTCCATTCCAGAGGTTCATCTTATTGTGACTTGACATGATATTTCCCTCTCATGCCAAAAGATTCCACCCCTAGCACAAACATGGGGATTCCTTCTCCTCTGTTCTCTCATACGTCATGTGATCCTGATGGGTATTAAATCTCTTCTCCCATTACCACAGCATATACCTACCCCACCTCAAGCAAAGTCATTGTGCAGCAGCAGGATTGTTCACAAGACAACTGAAGGTGCTCTGCTTCTGTAGATTAAAGGAATACAGATGCTAGGACAGTGCAGCCAGACTCCTGTATAGGATCTGAGAACCATTTCTGTATGGCTTCTGCATATGCAAGATGCCATCTAGTAAAGGCCAGTCTCCTAAATCTCTAGCTATGCCATACATTAATTACTAATCAGCCTACATTATCTTCACAAGTGTAATTTGCAACAAATTAAACTTTGTAGTCTCATAAACAGACTGTGTAAATGGGCAAAGTAATAAAAAAAATAGCTTATTTAGCTGAATCAAACCCTTCCAATAGACAAACCACTTCACTCTGTCCCAACAGTGAATTTATAATACCACACTGTATTTTTGTATCTGGTACAACTTTGCCAATCTTCAAAATACAAGAATTTGTACATAAATACAAACTGGTAAATAACTGTTTCAAAAAAGCTTTAAAGTCTGTAAACCACTGTCAAAGAAGATCCAATACTCATATTTTCTGATTAAAGAATATGTATTTCATCATGGTCTTTCGGTACTGAATTTCAGAGACATGTCTTTCCCAAAAATGTAATGCACATGCCTACTCTCTAGGTACAACAAACACATTGGAGCTTTTTAAGATTACAGTATTCCTTTAAACTAAAATGGGATTTTAAAAACTCTTATTTTTGGCAGTGCCAGTTTAGATAAAATAAAGCCCATGCTGTGTATACTGGATTAGGAGAAATGTTGGTGTAAATTATAGTCACAGAATCCAATCTCCACTATTGTTGTGACAGAACATCAGTGAAAATACATTGCTAAGTGAGCATAATTGAAGGGCATGATCCTACACTCTTGAAGTTGCTTGCTTCGAAATTCAAATATATAGATTTTCCTTATAATGTGAGTCAGAACATCAGCCAATAAAAAAAACTGCTAGGCTGGTTGCCATCACCACATTACAAAGAATAATGGGTAACAGACCACTGCATGTGATGACATAGACTCCTTATCACCACTATAAAAAGCAATAACAATACTAAATTCATTGATGCTTAATAAGTTATGAGCTAAGTGAGATGTTTGTGCTAGAGTGCTATTGCTCATGCATTTGACTGACAGTACTGTGATCCAACCCTTTGTCCAAGTGTGTACACAGAAATCGCTTACTCTGTATTCTAAGGTGAAATTTAAACTTACCTGTTAAATTTCCTTTCCTTTAATCCTGCAAGACCAGTCCATGTTAGTGGGTTATGCCTTCCTGCCAGCAGATGGAGACAGAGAAAAAACCCTCAAAGCCAACTTCACTCCATCCTCTATAGGTCTGATGCTGCCTTTAGCTGTTCAGAATCCTATATCAAAGCTAAACCAGCTGAACACAATTGTTTGTTTTGGTTTTCCAATCACCACAACCAAAACCTGATACAGCCAAAAAAACTTCACTTCATGGTTATTAACCCAGGAATAATAATCCTTACACAAAGTTACCAGTTAGGCCAGATGCTTTCAGAGTAAACAACAATATACTTGCTATTAGATTTCTGAACCTATCAGACTGAGAGCCCTTGATCACCGCAGCTTCCTTGGATGGGTTCTGGACTGATCTGACAAGCCAAAATGAAAGGAAATTAATAGGTAAGTTTAAATTTCACCTTCCTGATCCATCCATGTCAAACCAGTCCACAGGCAAGTGGGATGTACCAACACTCCACCCAGCCTGAGCAGGAAGAAACCTTGATAGGACTCCTGTGTCCAAGGCATAGCTTCTCCTCACCTACCCAGGGATGCAATGGAGGCAAAGGTGCTGCCCTGCCATTAACTTCTGGAAAGGTTCAGACTCCACCTACAAGGATTCCTGAGCCATCTTCAAATGAAATCACTGGTCCCTTGGGACCTTCAAACTCTTGTTGGAGTGGCCAAAGTGCTCCTCTCCTTGATTTCTCATGAAATTGATACCTTAGAAATCACTACCTTTTACAGGACACATTAATAGACCAAAGACCTATCTGAGAAGAAACTGGTCACCTACAAGCATCTCAACAATGACCTATAACAGACTTGAAGTGGCTGTCCCTGTCCCAGACTACATCACCCGGCTTTCTAATCATAAGTTAAAAAAGCCTGATTCTGACAGATGTGAAACACTACCTTCCAAGAGGAGAGTAAACTGAGTGAGATGCACATGGGTCTGTATCTAGCGTACTACAGTCAGGTTCACTGCCCTGGATCTGCAGAATGGATAGAGTAGATGTGGAAATGGGAGAACTGGATACCAGAAGTGTGGTCTTGAGCCCATGATATCCAAGGCCATAAGGTCACTTTCTTCTTCAGAGATGTGAGGGCATCCCTATATTCCAGAGACTGGGAAGGACTAATTGCTATTCAAGATAATGATCAGTTAGTATGGTTTCCACAACTGCATATTCCTGGGCTTTCCTTTTCCCCCCTCAGCCCTGAACAGTTGGATATCTGACTAAAGCAAGTTTGCTTTAGTCAGAATTATCCATTACATGAGGGTAAAGTCATACGGAGGCACTGAAAGGACTTGTCTCTTCTAGTTAGTAAAACTTTGAGCTCTACTAAGCATGTGCAGGAGCTGTCTCATGAGTCCCCTCAGTCTATATCAGAGCTAATTCTAGCTATGTAGTTGACTCTCCAGGGTGGCAAAAGGGTATTCCATGGCTAATTCATCCTGCTATCTACAGAAAACACCATTTATGGTAAGCAAACTTGTTTTGTTTTGGTTTTTTTTCAATAAGCAAGCTGAAATAGCCATTATATGTGGGGAGTCCCACGCTGAAGGTTTTAGTGCAGCATTTACTGAGTAAGCAATTCCATCATGGAGCATGGACTACAGTGAGAACAGGTTATACAAAACTGTTTGTCTAAATTTACTGTCAGCCCTTGAGAGGTTGCCAAGACAATAATGAGGCGTAAAGGTATGAACTGATGCCCAGGTTGCAGCTTTGCAGATATCTTTGATAGGAACGTCTCAAAACAGAAGAAGCCATAGATCTCACTTGATGGCTTTTACAGAGTTCACAACTTGAAATCCTGCTAAGGTATAGCAGTATTGAATTCACTCAACCAACCAGTTAGACAAAGTATTCTTGGCAACTATTATGCCTAGCTTGTTAGGGTCGTATGACACAAACAGCTGAAAAGTTTGGCAATGTGGCTGAGTCATTTCTTATAATAGGCGAAGGCTCTCTTTTCAGTCCCAATATGTGAAGGGTTTTTTTCTCCTTCATGCAAATGAGGTCTTGGAAAGAAAGATAGGCAATACAATGGATTGATCGATATGGAAAGCTGAGACAACCTTCGGCAGAAACTTCGGGTGAATATGGAGGACTACCCAGCTGTGGAAGAATTGCATGTGTGATAGATAGTGGATAAGAGCTTGAAGTTCGCCGTCTCTTTTAGCTGATGTAACCTCTACGAGGAACAGTACTTTCCATGTCAAGAACTTAAGCGACACTGACTCCAATGGCTCAACGGAAGGCTTCAGCAGTTGAGAAAGGACTACATTTAAGTCCCATGGAACCAGCAGTTTTTGTACCAGAGGCTTGACATGCCATAGACCCTTCATGAATCTAGATATCAGTGGAAGAGAAGAAATCTGTCAGTCAGAACATGGTATGTAGCTATGGCACTGAGATGTACTCACACCAAAAAGGTTGTGAGAACTGAATCAGAAAGGCAGAGCAAGTTCTTTAGCAAATGCCTGGGTTTGCAAGAAAACAGGTCCAAAGCATTCTGTTGGCATCACTTTGGAATATCTGTTCCATTTGAAGGCATAATTTCTTCTAAGTTGATGGCTTTCTAGGTGAGACTAATATGTTTATGATATCTCTAGGCAAACCGAGATCCATGATTACTGAGCACTCAACATCCAAGCTGTTAAGTTGAGGGCTGAGAGGTTGGGATGATAAAGCGTCCCCTTGTCTTGAATTAATAACATAGGTGGATAAATCAGATTTGTCCAGCTAAGTGGCTCCTGCTGAATATCTGGCTTTACTATTAAGTAGCTTATATGGAAGCCACACCTTGCATGGGGGTGTCTGAATCCAGTGAACCGAGATGTCTCACCTGCTGCAGGTTCCAGCCCGTTTTGCCTGCACACAGTGCTCCATTTCAGAACCGAGGCACTACCATACCCTGGTCTGATATCCAAATAGAATGGGTCAGGCCTGTGGTCCAATCCTCTAGGGGTAACAAATACATGCTCACCAAATAGGTAGAGTGCATTACTGCCTCTAACAACACTGCTGAGACCACAGCCACCCTACTATTGAACCACACATTCAGCCATATGGGGCCTGTCCATGAAAGTAGATTCAGACCGAGGTCTACATTTTAATGGACAGGAAACTGTTGGGTGTGAAAAGTAAGCTCCACATATCATATCACCCACAATCGTCTGTTCAAATGGAAAGAACACAGAAAACCATAATCAGCATTCTAAAGAAATATGTGTCCACATTGGGTAAGGACTGAGATATCAAATCACCCTTACTATTAATGACTATCCGAGCCACGCCACGCCATACTACAGGGTTCTCACCATTTGAGATGATGACAGAGAAAAATGACCTTACCTATGCATTTGCTTTACAGGATGCAGGATGCTAATTTGGCTAGTGCTATGATGGCACATGAGTATGTTACTCATCTGTGGGAACATCTGCAAAACACTTTTGCCTTTGCTCATAAGAATTTGGAGATGAATGTCAGAGGTAGAAAGGCCTATTACAATTTAAAAGCTACCTCTAAAGAGTATAAAATTAGAGACACAGTCTTTTACTATAACTATAGTAAAAACAAAGCCAAAGAAAATACATTTTTGCCTAGCTAGAAAGGGCCTTTTGTAATTGCAGATAAAGTCTCACCGGTCATGTATCTTATCCGAATTAAGATAACCCCTGGTGGTGAAGATGTCCTTAAATGGGTTCACATTAATCAGCTCAGACCTTATCACCCTCATAAATTAGCAGATCAAAATATAGTGCCCACTAATGATGATACTAACAAAAGGACAGAGGAGCAGTTCTCTACTGTTTTTCAGATGGAGAGTCAAGCCCTTAGAGGGGTTTTCCTAGTGCTGCTGCCTTCGGGAGTGGAAGCTGCGAAGCTGGTCGAGCCAGGCCCTTCCTCAGGGATTGTGATGCAAGATCCCCCTGGCTTCCTCATTACCCAGTCGCAGATAATCACCCAGAAAGTCTTTGTGTCACTTGACCCCCAGCATGTGATCTGAAAACACATTAACCTCACTAACATCCAGATGCCATCTACCAAGACATGGGTACAGGACTACACAGAGTACTCAACCCAGAATGTTTGGAATATTCTGAGCCAATTGGATAAGATAATGATCCAGCCTCTTACCAGAGACTCCGATCAACCCAAAAGGTTTATTGGACTAGTTGCTGAATCCATTATCTTCTCAGCCCTGTGTTTTCTCTTTGGTTCCTCCATGTCGATCGCCAATGCAAATTCCGCAAGGAACTTGAGAAACACTGTAGCGGAGTTGCAGCTTGACATGAAAAGTATCTCTAAACAGATACTAGTGCAACAAGAACAAGTAAATGCTCATACCATCACATTGGTTAATTTACATTCTCAAGTGATTGAGAAACAGCAGGAAGAAATCACCCTTAAATGGGAGAGATCCATACCATTATAGAGCCCATTTGGACCCTCACCAATGACTTGTTTAGAGAACTGGATAGCAGCATTAGCAATCTAATGCGAAAATTACCCGAAATAACATTGAGCCTATCCAGTTTCAGATTACTTATTACATGGGTATTGCTATAGAGAAGTTGGATGTTGCCTATGTACTGAATTTACCTTTCATTTTGTCTGAAAATGTGTACCAGTTGAAACGAGTGGTTAATGTAGGAACCTGAACCTACAATGTTTACTTGAATGTAGACACTCCGCCCCTGTTAGCCCACCAAGGTGACAATCCACAGCAGTATCTACTCTCTAACTAGCCCACCAAGGTGACAATCCACAGCAGTATCTACTCCCCAACTTTGGCCTGTGAGTTGGTAAGCCTTTCCTGAAAGATACCACTGAAGCTCTGTGTGGTTTGTCCAAGGACAAAGACCAAGAGAAATGTAAGGTTACTATGACAAAGTATGATGAATTCTTTGAAACCAAGGTTGCAATAGTAGATAATGTTTGGTTGGTCAGCACATCACTGCAGGAAAGAATTATTTCTAAAAAAAACATGATCTTATCACTAAGGTTTCCTTACCTAGCAATGTTTCCCTAGTCACTGTGCCAAAGAACTCTATAGTCACTATAGGTGGAATGTCACTGTACTACCTAGAATAGAGACCCTATCCCCTTAGATGTGTTTCGGGGACATGAAATCAACTTTTTAGACTGTAAAAAATCTCACACTATTAAGCTGTCTGTGGACCAGGACTCCACAGAAATTGCAGACTACAAATATGATTCCAGGGATGAGGATATTTTGCAAACGGACTATGTCATGACTTATACCCTACCTATCCTAGTAGCCCTCACAGATGCCCAGCTGGGGTTCACATGTTCTCTCTTTAGGAAGGTCATAACTCTCGCCAAGGTCCCAACAGCAGTTTCTCTCACTGAGGTCAGACGCTTGTGTGACCTCTCCGCACCTGAGTCCCGGGAAATGTAGTTTATTTTTGCACTTGGGTGTACCTTGTGTGTTATTCAGGAATGAGCCATGCACAATTGTGAGATTATTGCATTACACTTAGATTAGTAGTGAGTATATTATTTGCACATATATTCCCCAATCTAAGGTTGCCCCCTTACCTCACATCTTCACATACATGGTGTGACCTATGGTTTTCACTTCTGCCTTTCCTTCCTCATTGCTATTGCTATCCTTTCTTCTATTTTATTACTATTTTTATTATTATTGCATCATTATTATTGTTACAATTTTCACTATAATGCTTATTATCGTTTCACCATTACTATTATGCATCAGTATTATTATTATTCACCAATAATATTTCATTATTATTATTCCATTTATTGCCTTATCGTCAGGACTATAGCTTGTTGGCTCATTTCATCTAGCCAAGTTTGCGCAGTTAGCCAATTGTCAGTTTAAACAGTGTGGTGCGTCCTTTACCTCCCCTCCTTGTTTAAAAAGAGAAGAAATGTAGGAAATATCCCAAGTCTTGCGAACAGGGATAAGCAACTAACATGGACCCTCTGATATCAATAAAAATGATATTGGCCTTTTGGGGCAATGCACAGCTAAATGCAGAGGAAAATGGAATTTGGCATTTGGCTATGTACAGCCAATTGCAAAGATGAGAAAGCATTCTCATTACTGTATATGTGACAAGCCAATAATTTATTAGCTTGTTAGCTGAGTTGGCACTAAAAATGGGGCCTCTTTTTATGGTCCCAATGTCTATCCAAGATCAAAGTTTATCAGAGCTCTGTCAGACCTGTGAAACCGTTATTCACAGAACTGACCGCTTGTTGACTCCAGAGTGAACAAAGGATTCCCAAAAAGAGCGGGAAGAGCAGCTAATTAAAAGCCAATTATACATTTACCTGACTATTCATGAGGCTATTGAATATGCATAGATGAGCCCTTGAAAAGGGAAAGTTAACAACCCTCTGGATCTGCCGTAAGCCGTCCATCCTGAGCCATCATTACCCCTCTGAAGAGAAGGAGGCGACCCATTTGAGTAATGTGGTGATTCACCCCTGCTCTGCCATGCATCCTGGGCCAAGGTGACTTGTAGAGACAAGGTCTAAGAGACTTGAGGGTGGACAGTCTGTTACTTCGGTGAAGGGAGGGACCTCCCCCAACCAGCCCAAGAACAAAGCTACTACTGTCGCCTGGTAAGAATCTGGCTTCATTTCCTACCTCGGGGGTTAGTAAGGTAGAGCCTATTAGCATTCAAAAGTAAGTCTTGGCTAAGGAGAGGTGAGACAAGCAGAAATTAAGAGTAATTTGATAAGCACTGGACATTAAATATGCTTTGTAACTATTATATTTCTTATTGCCTGTGTCCCTAATTGCCTTTGTATGTATTGCCTGGCAAAGTGTTAAGCTTAGCCATGGGTAACCTATAAATAAAGATTTGTTTTTATTCAGATAGTTGTGTCATTTTCTAACAATGAACAAGGAAGGAGGTGGGGGTTAGAAACAGCTCTACTCCCTACAATACTTATTCAATTAACTTAACCGTATAAGTAGTGATATTGAGCCTTATCCAGTTAAGTTAAGCAGATAAAGTTAATCATGGCCCATAGCAGGTCTAAAGTTAGCCGAATAAGCTTATCCAACTAACTTACACAGTAGGATATATTTTAATATTGGCCCTGTAGGGTCTGTCCCCAGATGTATGGGAGGACGGCTGGAAAGCTGTATGAGAGATGCAAACCATTTGTATCTGAACCACACTGGAGCTATAAGGATCAGATGAGCATGATCCTGGAGAAGCTTCTGCACTGTTCTGGTGACGAGCAGTATTGGTGGAAAAGCATACATGAGAGTTGTCCCCCAATTGAGGAAGAAAGCATCTTGAGCTAGTCTGAGATTACTGACAGAAATGAGCAAAATTGATTTAGTTTTCTGTTCTATTTTGAGGCGAATAGGTTCACCGATGGTAGACCCCCATAAGTCAAATCGTCTGTTGGCCACTGTCTGCTGCAGAGACTACTGGTGTGGATGAAATACTCTTCCAGCATATTGGAAATCTCCAGAAGATAGGTAACCTGTAGGACAGCTCAATTCATGGCTACCCAATTCCAAATCTTCAATGCTTCCTGGCAGAGAGGCCATAATCCTGTGCCTTCCTGTTTGTTGATATAAACATGGCAACTTGGTTGTTCATTTGAATCGGGATGTTTTTGCCCTGACAAAGATGCGCGAATGCTGACAAAGCATATCTTATTGGCCTGTGGAAGGAAAGGTAGACTGGAGAAACCCAAATGATATGCAGACTGTACGATTTTGAGGGTCCTTTTTAATGGAAGCCACATTTCCAAGAAAATCTGGATTTTGCTCCTTACTGGAACAGAGGGGTATGGATTGTTTGTGTGGAGATGGGGATTCAAAACTGGGTTCACGTTTGAAATGGGCTTGTTGTGTGGAAAGAGAGAGATACAACTTGGCATGCTTGACTTATTTATATAATTATCGTTTTGTTTTGTTTTTTTGGCTCAAAGCAGCAGTAAAAGGGCTACTAATCTTTCCCAGTGCACCATATTGCTCCCTTTCAGCACAGGAATCAGGGCTTTAACTGAGGAATCGACCCAGTTTAGCCCTTGGCAGAGTGCTGATCTGCAGATTGCATCCTCCTGCTCGATATTTGCCTCCTTGCAAGCCAGGCAGAATGCAGCAGTTGATATGCTAAGCCACTATGACTTACCTGTGATGTCTCACCTCCCCTTCTTTTTTTGTCTTTCATGGAGAAACTGGAAGCCAGTGGAGGGAAGGAGAAGGAAGGGTGATCATCTTTGAACCTCTGACAGAGTCCAAATCCAGCTCAGCACCATAGGAGACCAGGAAGCAGTCTGGGGAAGAGGCTATGCTGTAAGCCTTTTTTCTTCTTTTTAGGATCCTGTTGTATCAGGGAAATCAGTATAATTACTGTTAGCCTGGAGCCCTCCTGCTGGAACTACCAATGGAACAAAGTCACTGGGGATCACCCAATACCTGACCTATTTGTGCAGAAACTCAGATTACAGCTGAGTTGGTTCCCAAGGGAGAAGGGAGAACCAGTCCAACAGAACTTGGCCTATAGTCCACCTGGAACTTGGGCCTAAAGCCTTCCCAGATGCAGTACCAGTCCACGCATCCATACCATCTGCTGAAGATAAAGAAATACTGAAGGCAGTACCACACCTTTATAGGGGGAGTGAAGTTAACTTTGAGATTTTTTTTCTTTATCCATCTGCTGGTAGGAGGCATAACCCACTTGTCTGGACTGGTCTGACATGCATTATAAAGAAGGTGGTGGCCTGAACAACACATCAATCACTTATGGATATTTCAAAGTATCTTCTAAAGCTGAAAATCACAAATGATCATGTAAGGCCCACCATCTCTGCTGAATTTATCTGGTCTACGTTGTACCCTCTCAGTTCATAGTGATATTATCCAGTTACGTTCTTCACAGTTAGAACAGTCCGCTAGTCACAACTGGGTCACCACAGCTGCATCAATATAAAAAAAATCTGCAAACGTGGAATGTGTGACTCAATAGTTACAGCTAGAAATTATGTATTAAAATGGGAGTGAAACAGGCTTACTGATCACATGACATTTTTCCTAGTCCCCTTCTACATGCTCAGCAAAACAGCACATCACACATTGTAGCAAAGCAACTGTTAACAAGTGTAACAAAAGCGAGTTAAAAGATTTTATATTAAAAAAAACCCCACACCACACATAGCTGTCTTGAACCAAGAAACTCCATAGGAAGGGCCACATTCACATTTTCAAACTATAGCATAATTTTACAAAGCCAGGGATATGCTGTAGGAAGAAGGAGGAGAGAGACTATCTACCAATTTTAAAGAACTGATTTAAATGACCAGCAACTTGCTGTTCTGGTTGGGAGACATGTAGGCCTAGGAAGAGCTAGGAGTAAAACTCATATTCAAGAGCACCCATTGGTAAACAGTTTTCATTATGACCACATCCAAATATGTCTGTAGAAAGATTCTTTCAACAGCTCTAGTTATTAGGGCTTAAGATGAAACCAAATCAGGAATGAAACTAACTTTACTGGAAGATATCCAGGCTAAAATATGCAGACAGAACTGAAAACCACACCTACAAAGAGCAAGAATGAATAAAACCTCCTATGATTGTGCCAAATCTGTGCCATCACCAATTTTACATACATACACAAAAACGTTTACAGGGCTGTGGCCCAGACCACGGCTATCCTGCAGCAACCTAACAAATATAAAAATAAAGGTCTAATTTGATGGAAATTCTTCCATTTATAAAACAATTGTTTAGCCATTTTGTATTTGTCTTCACAGCGGATTATTTTTCTGATTCATTCTGGGCCACTTTTGATGCCTCCTCACTCTCTTCCTTCATTTCTACATCTTCTTTTAAGGTTCCACTCTCTTGAACTTTCCCAGCTTCCACCTATAGGAGAGAAATTGAAAACTGCTGTTCAGTTTTGGCCACTTCAACACAAAGATTCACCACAGACCCTTACTACTGGATGTAGGAAGCAGGCACACACTGTTTTCCCACATACATCAGGCCATCATCACTAATGTTCCTGTAAGCTGTGTGCACACAAGGAAAAAAGAATGGTGTATCAAAGAACACTGCACAGATTTGCACACTCCATTGCACATGAACTATTGTGTGTACAGCTCACAAAAAAAATTAGTGGAAACATTGATTTTTGGCCACCCCCCACCCCACCTCCAACATAAGGATTATTAAGAAGCCAAGTTCTCTAGGGCATAAGCGGCCAGCGATGATTAGCTTTTTAAGTTCCCTTCTCTTTCCCACATTTGAATAATCTTCAGCCTACCTTTGCATCCTTCTCAGCAAGTCTCTGGAACATGTTTGCATACATCTTTTTTTCTCTCTCATGTTGCTCTTTGACCTTTTGTTGACAGGCTGCTAGCTGCACCTTCGCTGCTTTGTTGCCAGGGTACAGCTGTAAAACCTTCTGGAAGTCTGCCCGAGCTAGATCAAAGTCATTTACACTCAGATAGGCCTCTCCACGCCTGAATAAACCCTTCTCATTACTGCTGTCTATCTCCAGTGCCTAGGGAGAGAGAAGAAATATGCAAAAGGACAAACACATTTGGACTTCAAAGAACACAACTAGATATGCCACAGAAGATTCTCTAGTAATGGAAGTACTGGCTCTCATATTGTGGTAAAGCTAGGAATTTCAGACTAGTTCAAAAATCTTCAAGCAATTTTATAGTATTCCAGAGTTTTAAAAAGTATTATAGGTGACACTAGAGGGCCGGATCTAAGATGGCTGCTTAAACTTTTCACTCCTGTCTCCTGGGATAAAACTCTTTGTGTGTGCGGGTTGTTTTTTTTAATAATTAATTATTCAAAGTACACATGAATTTCCAACATAGTTTAAACACCTACTTCATTCCATTTTTAACAATTGTAAGACCCTCCCCATCCCATGTACCATCAATCCATATATCCTCTTAGGCATCCTCTAAAGCTGAACATCACAAATGATTATGTAATGAATAAAACCTCCTATGATTGTGCCAAATCTGTGCCATCACCAATTTTACATACATACACAAAAACGTTTACAGGGCTGTGGCCCAGACCACGGCTATCCTGCCGTGGTCTGGGCCACTGATTCTGCTGAATTTATCTTGTCTATGGTGTGCCCTCTCAGTTCATAGTGATATTGTCCAGCCACAAATGGAATGGGGTCCAAATCTCTTGAAACCTGTACATGTTGTCGTTCCTGAGAGCTGTTAGTTTCTCCGTATAAGCTATCATCTTCACCTTAGCCAAAACTGCCTACATAAGCAGGGCCACAGCCTTTTTCTGCCATGTCGCCAATGCATATCTTGCCACACTCAACACCATACGTAATAATTTCCTCTTGGTGGGAGAAAGATCCTTAGCTGGCATATTGAGCAGGAACAACTGAGTCCTTTGGAATTTTTTTCATCTAAAACGTCCTCTAGTAACTTACAGATTTTATCCCAAAATTTTCCAATGTCTGGAAATGTCCACCATATATGATAAAATGAGCCAATTGCTCTGCCTTCCCTTCAACGCTGATTGTTACTAGATGGATATATTTTTTGTAATCTTTGTGAGGTCATGTACCATCTACCGTATATAAGAGTTTAGACCCATTCTCAACCAATGCTGAGGAAATAAAGATATGCCCTAAGGATAAAGCAAAATTGCTTACCTTGTAATAGGTGTTATCCCAAGCAGGATGTAGTCCTCACAGATGGGTGACGTCACTGTCGGAGCCCTATCGCAGGAAAACTTTATGTCAAAGTTTCTAGAAAACTTTGACTGGCCCTGTGAGGCCACTGAGCATGCCCAGCATGCCATGATATTCTCTGCCACAGGAGTCTCTCTTCAGTCTCGTATGTAGCAATAAGCTTTAGCAAAAAATAAAATAATAAAAGGTATGACCCAACTCCGCGGGGTGGCGGGTGGGTTTCGTGAGGACTACATCCTGCTGTCCTGGGATAACACCTATTACAAGGTAAGCAATTTTGCTTTATCACAGGACAAGCAGGATGCTAGTCCTCACAGATGGGTGATTAGCAAGCTAGAGGCTGAGTCATTTTGTGTTGAAGCAACAGTGAAGTATTGCTGTTGAAAATGAGGCACAGCAGGTTGGATGTAGAAGGAGTTGGGATTAAACTGGAAACAAGTTCTTTAAGACAGATTGTCCATAGGCTGAATCTTGTTGTCCCTGTTTGTCCAAACAGTAATGAGCTGCAAATGTGTGAAGAGAACTCCATGTTGCTGCTTTACATATGTCAAGGATTGGCACTGAACGGTAGTGTGCTACTGAAGTTGACATTGCTCTTACAGAATGTGCCTTTACTCGCCCTTGGAGAGGAAGGCCCGCTTTTTCATAGCAAAATTGTATGCAATCTGCTAACCAGTTGGATAGAGTATGTTTACCCACTGCTTTACCCGGTTTGTTTGGATCATAAGATACAAAGAGCTGAGTGGATTTCCTATGGACGGAAGTGTGGTCTAAGTAAAATGCTAGCGCACGCTTTCAGTCCAAGGTATGTAAGCCTGTTCCCCTTTGTGAGAATAAGGCCTTGGAAAGAATGTAGGTAAAACTATGGATTGGTTCAAGTGGAATTCCGTGACAACCTTGGGAAGGAATTTTGGATGTGTATGGAGAACCACTCTGTCATGTAGGAAGTTTGTATAGGGTGAGTACGTGACAAGTGCTTGTAACTCACTAACCCTTCTAGCAGATGTAATTGCTATGAGGAAGATAGTTTTCCATGTGAGAAATTTAAGATCACAGGAATTCATGGGTTCAAAAGGAGAACGCATGAGTCTTGTTAAGACCAGATTCAAGTCCCATTCTGTGACTGGTGGCCGAATTGGTGGTTTAAGGTGAGTTAAACCTCTCATGAACCTAGTGACGAGAGGTTGTGTGGATATAGGTGCATCTCCCAGCTTGTTATGGTAAGCCGAGATTGCACTTAAATGTACCCTAACAGATGAAGTCTGAAGACCAGAGTCTGAAAGATAACATAAATAGTCTAATAGAGAAGTTGTGGGGCAGGAGAAAGGATCAATACTCTTTTGCCTACACCACAAAATAAACCTTTTCCATTTTGAAGCATAGTTCTTTCGTGTGGAAGGTTTGCGTGAAGCTAGAAGCACTTGAGATACATTGGATGAAAGATTGAGTGGCTGTAAAATCAAGGTTTCAACATCCATGCTGTCAGGGAGAGGGATTGAAGGTTGGGATGGCGCAACCGACCCTGATCCTGAGTTATGAGAGTGGGAGCTACTTCCAGGCGAATTGTATCCCTGACTAAGAGGTTGGGAAGTGTGGGAAACCATACTTGTCGAGGCCAATACGGGGCTATGAGTATCATGGACCCCTTGTCCTGTTGTAGCTTCATTAGAGTTTTGGTTACGAGCGGTATTGGAGGATACGCGTATAGTAGGCCTGAGTTCCAAGGGCGAGCAAAGCCGTCCTTGGCTGGCTGGTTCTTCTGTTTGTGTAAAGAACAGAACTTGTCCACTTTGTGATTCAGGTGTGATGCAAAGAGGTCTATTGTTGGTTGACCCCAACGTTGAAAGATCCTGGTCGCTACTGAGGGATCCAGGGACCATTCGTGTGGGTGGAATTGATGACTGAGTCGATCCGCTAGTATATTTTGAATGCCTGCCAGATAAGTGGCCCGGAGAAACATTGAGTGTGTTAGGCCAAGGCCCAAATCTGTGCAGCTTCTTGACAAAGGAGATATGAGCCCGTACCTCCCTGTTTGTTGATGTACCACATGGCTACTGTGTTGTCTGTTTGGATTAGAACAGTCTTGTGTGAAAAGCAGTCCTTGAACGCATGCAGTGCATAACGTATAGCTCGAAGCTCCAGGACATTTATTTGAAATGTTGCTTCAAGGTTTGTCCAAGTCCCCTGGGTTTGGAGATTGTCTATGTGAGCTCCCCAACCCAAGGTGGATGCATCTGTAGTTAAAGTTATCTGTGGGACTGGTTGCTGAAATGGTAGGCCTTTGCACAAGTTGTCCATGTTTGCCCACCAAAGTAGAGATAATCTTAGTTGGTGGGTCACTTGAATTGGATATTGTAGTGGTTAAATGGCTTGGATCCATTGTGATCTTAGAGTCCATTGGGTAACCCTCATAGCAAGCCATGCCATAGGAGTGACATGAACTGTGGAGGCCATGTGGCCTAGTAAGGTTAGAAACTGATGAGCTGTCACTTGTTTCTGTGAGTAAATGGATTTTGCCAGGAGGGAAAGTGTCTTTGCCCGATCTTCGGGTAGAAAGGCTCTTGATTGGATAGTGTTCAAGTCTACACCTATGAATTGAAGTAGGTGAGATGGAGTAAGGTGGGATTTTTGATAGTTGATGAGAAAACCCATGGAATGAAGTAGAGAAATCGTTCGATTGAGAGAAGTGAGAGCTCCTTGTTGAGATTGACTTCTGATGAGCCAGTCATCTAGATATGGAAAGACATGGACACTTTGTTTGTGCAAATGTCCTTCTATTACTGCCAGACATTTTGTGAATACTCTGAGAGCAGAGGCTAGTCAGAATGGCAGAACTCTGTACTGGAAATGTTGATGGCCCACCATGAAGCGCAGGTACTTGCGATAAGGAGGGAATATTGGAATGTGAGCGTAAGCGTCTTGGAGATCCAGAGAACAAAGCCAATCTCCTGTTTGAAGAAGTGGAAGCATGGTGCCTAGAGATACCATCCTGAACTTTTCTTTCTTCAGAAATCTGTTGAGATTTCTGAGATCTAAGATGGGATGTAGACCTCCGATTTTCTTTGGAATGAGGAAATAACGGGAGTAGAATCCTCTGCCCTGCTGAGTCCGGGGCACTAGTTGTATAGCCCTGGCTCTCAGAAGGATGGATAATTCTGCTTGTAGATGAATTAGCTGAGATTCTTGCTGTAGAAAAAATCTTGGTGGAGATTCTGGTGGAATTGAGAGGAAATTGAGTTTGTAACCTCGAGAGACTATGGAGAGTACCCATTGGTCTGATGTAATTCTTAGCCAATGATTGTGAAAATAGGATATTCTGCCTCCTACTGGTAGATCTGGTTGAGGATTTAGGAGATGGATATGTTCTCTGGTTTGTGTTTCAAAAGCCCGCAGCTGGCCCTGTCTGTGGAGGAGGTTGCGGGCGAGTGGTTCTTGGTTGTCTGGCCTGGGAACATTGTTGCGGCCTAGTGGACCTGCCCCTGGATGCTTGGGGGTGGTACCTTCTTTGCTGGTAGTATGGGCGTCTGGGTTCTCGCCTAAGAGGACGACGAGGAGGCTGTGTAGAAGGTTCTTGTGGGACCTGTGATAATTGACGTAAGGTCTCTGTATGTTCTTTTAATTGTTGCATAGCATCTTGGACCTTTGAACCAAAAAGGTTATCCCCAACACATGGCAAGTCAACAAGTTTATCTTTGACCTCAGGTCTAAGGTTAGAGGCCTTAAGCCATGCCCATCGTCGAGCACTAATTCCAGCAGCTGCTGTTCTGGAAGCTTCATTTATCAGAGAATACACTTTCAAGATAACTCCTTTCAGCGTGGGAACATGTTCACAATATCCTTCAAATAGGTATTTCCCTTTCAGTAGATCAGCTTTCACATCTTTTGATTTCATAAAATGCACTAATTATATATAAGTAAAATAATCAGATGTAGAAATTTGATATTTATCCATGTCCTTAAAATCCAACTCTCTTTGCCTGGCCCATACTTATTCCAATCTTTCCAACCCCTTAATCTCCCACAACTGAAAGACCCCATATTGTTGGCATGCCAGCAAAGCGGACTGTACCTAATAGAGTTCTCCAATAATAATCCCTACATTCCACTACATTTTTCTTACACTAACCCATATTTGTAAGATACACTCTATACATTACGATATCTGGTCTTTATTCCATCCCTCTTTACCCCAAGCCAAAAAACTTTGGGGCAGATTTTCAAAGCCCTACGCGCGTAAATCCAGGAGGATTTGCGCGCGTAGGGGGGGGGGGGTATGCGCGCTGGCACTATTTTCAAAAGGCCCGGCAGCGCACATAAAGCCCCAGGACGCGTGTAAGTCCCAGGGCTTGACAAAATGGGTGGTCCGGGGGCAGGGCGGGGCATGGCCAGAGGCCTCTCCATGGCCGCTGGGCCAGGGGATTGCATGCCAGCAGGCGTAACTTGTGAAATAAAGGTACAAGGTTTATTTTTTTTCGGGCTGGGGGGGGCGGGACAGGTAGGGAAAGGGAGGGGAAGGTGGGGGGAGGAAGGAAAGTTCCCTCCGAAGCCGCTCCGATTTCGGAGTGGCCTCAGAGGGAACGGGGAAAGCCAGCTGGTCTCCCCGAGGGCTCAGCCCGCGCAAGGTGCACCCCCTTGCGCACGCTGACCCCTGATTTTATAACATGCGCGCGGCTGCGTATCTTTTAAAATCTGCCCCATTTTGTATTGGGATTGTTCCCAACAGATTTTGTTCAATTCTCACCCATTGTTTCCTGTTCACCTTGTTATGATAATGTACCACTGCCTTAAGTTGCGAAGCTATATAGTATTTTTCAATATTCAGTACTCTCAACCCCCTATCTGGCTTAGATAAATATAAAATTGTTTAGTTACCCTCGGTGGATTTCTCTTACAAATAAAAGCAAAAATCCTCTTCTGCATGCTCTTAAGTGTGCTATCTGGAATTATTCATGGCAATGTTTGAAAGAGAGAGCATATTTTTGGTAATATAATCATTTTCACTGAAGCTATCCTTCCAACCAGGATAAAGTATATCTCTCCCATTTATCCAGGTCTTGTGTAAGAAATTTCAATCATACCTATAAGGGAGCCTGGGCCGACATGCCGCAAATGCGCAATAGAGAGCAGCTCTACCGTGCATGCGCAGGGGGGAAAGCACGTCGGTCACAGCGGAGCGTAAAGATGGCGCTGGGAGGCAGCGTCGGGGAGGGAGGAGCAGCTGTGGCGGCGAGCTGCGGGCAGGCCAGCAACGAGCGCAGTAGTGAGGCGCATGTAAGGGAGAGACCCCCAGAGTCCTCGGACCGGAAAAAAAAATTTAAGGTTTGCTTTTATTTGGCAGTGAATTGGAAAAAATGTCAAGTAAATGGGAAGAGACCCAGGTCCCTTGTTTGCCGGAGGACAAGAAACCCGTGGCCTGGTTTTTTTGGGCGACTGGCCGCTTTTGAGACTACCGGTGTTTTTGGCTTTATAGGGGAGGTTCTTCCCAGAGGTCTCATCTCTCCCGCAAGTTTGTCTTTTCGCCCCCAAGGTCCTCAAAAGGATGCAGGCTCTGGAGATGGAACTCCACGGTCTTCCCAGTATAAGCACTCCACGGTCTTCCCAGTATAAGCATGCCCAAAATGAACACAATAAAAAAATGTGTGTACAAGCCCAGGCACTTAGGTCGCTCATCCAATTGGATGCCCTAACTGGACACTCAGTACCAACACCTTTAGTAGATGCACAAGATGTGCATTCAGAAGGAAGAACGCCCAAACTGGATACAGAGACGAGAATGTATGCACAAACGTGTGCTAAAGGCCTGCAGCAAACGCGCAAAAGCATCCTGCAGCCTATCACACATCAAAATAGGAGAAAGCAGAGTTGCTTACCTGTAACAGGTGTTCTCACAGGACAGCAGGATGTTTGTCCTCACATATGGGTGACATCATCAGGATGGAGCCCAATCACGGAAAACTTTGACTGGTACCTACTGGGCATACCCAGCATAGCACCAATCCTGCATCCAGCAGGGATCCCCCTTCATAAAAGTACATGCGAAAAGTAAGAAAATGTAACAAACCCAACACCGCGGGGTGGCGGGCGGGTTTTGTAAGGACTAACATCCTGCTGTCCTGTGAGAACACCTGTTACAGGTAAGCAACTCTGCTTTCTCACAGGACAAGCAGGATGGTAGTCCTTACATATGGGTGAGTACCGAGCTGAGGATGCCCGAGCAATGCACCAAATGTACCCAAAGACATGCAACAGGCACAACAACTGGGGTGAAAATTTGGTTAAAAGGGTATCCTGAACCCTGATGGGTCGGTGGAAAGCTGTTGGTACATTAATTGGCAAATAAGTTGCGTAGGACAGACTGGCCGAAGATGTAATCTTGTCTGCCAGCCTTGTCTAAGCAATAATGGGCTGCAAAGGTATGGAGAGAGCTCCAGGTAGCAGCTTTACAAATGTCAGTAAGTGGCACCGAGCGGAGGTGCACTACTGAGGTCACCATGACCCTGATAATGTCCTTTGACACAGTCTTGGAGCGAAATGCCTGCCTGCTGATAGCAAAAGGAAATACAGTCCGCTAACCAGGAGAGGGTCTGCTTTCCCACAGGTTTACCCAATTTGATGGTATCAAAAGAGACAAACAATTGAGTGGACTTTCTGTGGGCGGCTGTACGGTCTAGGTAGAAGGCTAGAGCACGTTTACAGTCGAGATTATGCAGAGCCTGTTCTCCTGGATTTGAATGGGGCCTGGGAAAGAAGGCAAGTAGTATAATGGATTGATTAATATGAAACTCCAATACTACCTTAGGCAAAAACTTAGAGTGAGTGCGGAGTACTATCCTGTCATGCAGAAGTTTAGTGTAAGGCGGGTAGGTGACTAATGCCTGTAACTCACTAACTCTGTGAGTGGATGTGATCGCCAGAAGAAAAATCACCTTCCAGGTGAGATAGCGGAGATCACAGGATTGGAGAGGCTCAAATGACGGTTTCATGAGCCGCCCCAAAACCACGTTAAGGTCCCAAGAAGGGGCCGTAGGGCACAATGGAGGTTTTAGGTGCAGCAAGCCCCTCAAAAAGCGTGTTACCAGGGGTTGTACAGATATGGAGACATCCCAGACACTTTTATGGGAGGCGGCCACCGCAAAGACATGCACCCTGATAGAGGACATTTTCAGGCCTGACTGACAGGTGCCAGAGACAGTCAAGAAACTTCACTGTGGAACAAGTGAAGGGGTTGATGGACATGGAAGTACACCATACCGTAAACCTGTTCCATTTATAGCAATAAGACTTTCTTGTGGAAGGCTTTCGAGAAGCTACCAGGACATGGGGAAACCGGCTCTGAAAGGTTAAGAGGTTGAAGAATTAACCTTTCAACATCCAGGCAGTAAGAGATAGGGCCTGGAGGTTGGGGTGATGTAGGCATCCGTCGTTCTGAGTGATCAGAAGCGGATCCTTCTCCAGAGGAATGTGCCGGCGAATTGATAGGTCCTGAAGTATTGGAAACCACATCTGGTGTGGCCAGTGAGGGGCTATCAGAATCATCAATCTCCTGTCCTTTCGCAACTTCACGAGAGTCTTCGAAATGAGTGGAAGTGGAGGGTATGCATAAAGGAGACCGCTGGTCCACGAGAGGGAGAAAGCGTCTCTTGGCTGCAAGTGTTGGCTGTGAGAGAGCAGAAGTTTTCTACTTTGCGGGTGTGGATTGACGGAAAGAGGTCTATATGAGGGTAACCCCAGCGTTGGAATATTGAGTCTGCTACTGTTGATTTGAGGCACCACTCGTGCGGTTGAAAAGTGTGACTCAGCTTGTCTGCCAACACATTGTCCACTCCTGGCATGTAGGTGGCCCTGAGGCAGGAAAGGACCTCCGTCCATATCTGTGCAGCTTCCTGACACAGGAGGTAGGAGTCCGTTCCCCCTTGCTGGTTGATTTACCACATGGCCACCTGGTTGTCGGTTTGAATTAGGATGACCTTGTTGGTGAGGTAATCCTAAAAGACCCTGAGAGCATATCTGATTGCCCGAAGCTCTAGGAAATTTATCTGGAGTTTGGCTTCTTCTGGAGACCAGATGCCCTGAGTTTGCAGGTTTGCAACATGTGCACCACAGCCAAGGTTGGAGGCATCTGTTGTCAAGATAATTTGAGGTTCTGCAACCTGAAATGGAAGGCCTTGAAGAAGACTGGATTGGTTTATCCACCAAGCCAGTGAGAAGTGGAGCTGGTTGGTGATGTGGACAATGGTGGACATTGGCTGAGAAGACTGAAACCACTGTGATTTTAGAGTCCACTGCATTACTCTCATGGCAAGTCGGGCCATCGGAGTGATATGCACCGAGGAGGCCATATGACACAGCAAGATCAAAAAGTGACGCGCAGTTGAGTGTTGTCGAGACTGCAGTTGTTGGGCCAGAGAAGCGAGAGTGAGAGCCCAATCCCGGGGTAGGAAGGTTTTCGCTTTTAAAGTGTTCAAGTTGGCCCCTATGAATGATAGGGTTTGAGATGGAACTAGCCTGGATTTTGGATAGTTTATGAGGAACCGTAGGGAGATCAGGCAATGCAAAGTGAGACGTAGGGACGTCAGTGCAGTTTAATGAGTGGGAGTCCTGATCAACCAATCGTCGAGATAGGGGTAGATGTGGACACCTTGAGTCCTGAGATAAGCTGCTACCACGACGAAATACTTAGTGAAGACTCATAGGGCAGATGCTAGGCTGAATGGCAACACTCGATACTGGAAGTGGTTTGGGTTACTATGAACTGCAGGAATCTGCGATGTGACGGAGTGATTGAGATGTGTAAGCGTCCTGGAGGTCTAGAGAGCAGAGCCAGTCTTCCCTTTGCAGAAGGGGAAGTAGAGAACCCAAGGTCACCATCTTGAACTTCTCTCTTTGTAGGTATTTGTTTAAGGTGCGAAGGTCCAGTATTGGGCGAACGCCACCTGACTTGTTTGGGATTAGAAAATACCGGGAATAGAATCCCTGGCCCTGCTGGGAGAAGGGTACTGGTTCTATTGCCCGGGACTCGAGGAGGATGGAAACTTCCTGATTGAGAAGGTGAGAATGGTCGGATGTTTGCCTCGTCAGCCGAGGTGGGGAATCTGGTGGAACGGTGAGGAAGTTGAGATGGTAATCTTGAGTCACTACAGCTAGTACCCACTGATCTGTCGTGACCGTGTGCCACATGCTGGTGAAGTGGAACAATCGACCTCCTACTGGTACGGAAGGGGAAATGAGGCTGGGCACTGCTCTCCAGGAAGGAGTCATAATCCGGACGCTGGACCTGGCTGAGGGGCTGGCTGTGTCTTTTGGGTCTGAGGTTGTCTGGATTGGCCTTTTTGGTAAGGCCTGGAGGGACGACCTCTGGAAGCCGGAGGGTAATATCTCCTTGGTTTATACACAGGCCTCTTGGAGTCTCTTCTGAAAAACCTCTTGGAAGAGGAAGAGTAATCAGAAGGTACTAAGGAGAGTTGGCGGAGAGTCTCATGGTGGTCCTTGAGCTGCGCCATTGTTTCTTGAATCTTTTCTCCGAAAAGATTATCCCCAGCACAGGGTAAGTCAGCTAACCTATCCTGTACTTCTGGTCTGAGGTCTGAAGACTTGAGCCAGGCCCATCTTCCTGCGCTTATTCCTGCTGCAGAGACTCTAGAGGCAGTGTCGAAGATGTCGTATGCAGCACGGACCTCATGCTTGCCAGCATCTGGACCTTTTTGAGCAAGGGTATGAAGCTGGTCTTGAAACTGTTCCGGTAGAGATTCAGAAGAATCTTGGATCTTTTTGAACAGGTCCCTATTGCACTGTGTCATGTAAGAACATAAGAAAATGCCATACTGGGTCAGACCAAGGGTCCATCAAGCCCAGCATCCTGTTTCCAACAGTGGCCAATCCAGGCCATAAGAACCTGGCAAGTACCCAAAAACTAAGTCTATTCCATGTAACCATTGCTAATGGCAGTGGCTATTCTCTAAGTGAACTTAATAGCAGGTAATGGACTTCTCCTCCAAGAACTTATCCAATCCTTTTTTAAACACAGCTATACTAACTGCACGAACCACATTCTCTGGCAACAAATTCCAGAGTTTAATTGTGCGTTGAGTAAAAAAGAACTTTCTCCGATTAGTTTTAAATGTGCCCCATGCTAACTTCATGGAGTGCCCCCCTAGTCTTTCTACTATCCGAAAGAGTAAATAACCGATTCACATCTATCCGTTCTAGACCTCTCATGATTTTAAACACCTCTATCATATCCCCCCTCAGTCGTCTCTTCTCCAAGCTGAAAAGTCCTAACCTCTTTAGTCTTTCCTCATAGGGGAGTTGTTCCATTCCCCTTATCATTTTGGTAGCCCTTCTCTGTACCTTCTCCATCGCAATTATATCTTTTTGAGATGCGACGACCAGAATTGTACACAGTATTCAAGGTGCGGTCTCACCATGGAGCGATACAGAGGCATTATGACATTTTCCGTTTTATTCATCATTCCTTTTCTAATAATTCCCAACATTCTGTTTGCTTTTTTGACTGCCGCAGCACACTGCACCGACGATTTCAATGTGTTATCCACTATGACACCTAGATCTCTTTCTTGGGTTGTAGCACCTAATATGGAACCCAACATTGTGTAATTATAGCATGGGTTATTTTTCCCTATATGCATCACCTTGCACTTATCCACATTTAATTTCATCTGCCATTTGGATGCCCAATTTTCCAGTCTCACAAGGTCTTCCTGCAATTTATCACAATCTGCTTGTGATTTAACTACTCTGAACAATTTTGTGTCATCTGCAAGTTTGATTATCTCACTCGTCGTATTTCTTTCCAGATCATTTATAAATATATTGAACAGTAAGGGTCCCAATACAGATCCCTGAGGCACTCCACTGTCCACTCCCTTCCACTGAGAAAATTGCCCATTTATTCCTACTCTCTGTTTCCTGTCTTTTAGCCAGTTTGCAATCCACGAAAGGACATCGCCACCTATCCCATGACTTTTTACTTTTCCTAGAAGCCTCTCATGAGGAACTTTGTCAAACGCCTTCTGAAAATCCAAGTATACTATATCTACCGGTTCACCTTTATCCACAATTGGTAGGAAGCAATGTGAGAAATTAGCATTGAGCCATGAAAAACACGTCTGCCCAATTAATCCAGGGACTTTTGTTCTTTTTCTGGAGGTATAGAAGAATGAGGTTTGGACCATCTTGCTCTTTTCTGGGCTGACTCCACAACTACTGAGTGATGATCTAGCTGAGATCGTTGAAAACTAGGAGCAGACTGTACTAAGTAAGTAGCATCTGTCTTGCAATTGACAGGTGGTACAGAACACCTGGCTGCTCCCAATTTCTTTTCAATAGATCAATAAGGATCTCATGTACTGGAATAGACATGATTTCCTTAGGAGCATCAATGAACTGGAGTACTTCCAGCATCTTGTGCCTGGAGTCCTCTTCTATCTGAAGCTGAAATGGAATTGTTTCAGACATCTCCTTTATAAAATTAATGAAAGACAAGTCCTCTGGAGGAGAACATCTTCTTTCATCAGGAGGAGAGGGCTGTGAAGGTAGATCATCAGTGTCCTGGGATGTGTCATCGGTCCAGGGATCATAAGGCTCGTCACCAGCTCCCATGGGATCATCAGATGGGAGAAACGGTGCTAATCCTGAAGGTCCAGGCCTAGGCACCGAAGGCATCGATGGTATCGGAGGTGGCACCGAAGGCATCGACGGAGGCACCGATGGAATCGGTGACATCGATGGACGCGTCGGTGGCAGCACTCCGGAAGGCAGAATGGAGATCGGTGTTTCTTCTTCATCTGATAAGGGTATCGGTGTGGAAGGAATCGGGGCCACCGGTTCCCTCAGGTCCACCGGTGGAAAGGTACCGATTAAAGCATCCATTCTGGCCAGTAGTGGTGCAAGAGCCATGGGTATCGGGTTGGTGACTGGCTCAGGAACTGGCACCGGTATCGATGGCCTCTTGGATCATCCGATCCAATTCCTCACGTAAACCTGGAGTTTGGAGCCCCGGTTCTGGAGTAGAAGGCAGCACTGACGTAGCCGGAGGGTCCACCGGTGACAGTGGAGTTGCGGCTCCCGGCACCTGTCCAGGTGGGGAATGCCTCAGTGACCCAGACAGAGAAGAGGATGGGGCCTTTTCTGGACGGGATTTCTTTGTCGGTGGCTCAGACGACGTCGATGCAAAGGGCTCGCCTGTATCGGTGGCCTGAGCTTTTCGATGGCGGTGTCAACGTTTTTCACGGTGCTCTCCCCGGTCCTTTTCCCGTGGAGAGACAGAAGGAGTCGACAACCTCGGAGTCATCAAAGCCGGTCGGGCAGCAGCGATTTCACGGTGCTGGTGCGAAGTAGACGGCACTGGTTCGGACGACGTCGAAGCTATCGATGGAGTCGGGGTTTTAGACCGAAAGAGAAATTCCATCTTCTCCAGCCGAGCCTTGCGACCTTTTGGTGTCATTTGGGCACATTTGGTGCAAGTTAGGACATCATGGTCGGACCCCAAACACATCATGCAGACCGTATGAGGGTCAGTGGTGGACATTGTTCGAGTGCAGTCGGGGCACCGACGGAAACTCGACGCCATGGTCTTGACAAAATTTAGCCACTGTGCGGTTGATGACCAGTAGGCTGTGAGAGAAACTCGACGGGAATAGACCGCAAGCAGGTAAAAAAACTTACCGTTCGACCGTGGAGTAAAGTTATCGATAGGGGGACCCCTGTGGGGTAAAAATTTTGAAATTTTCTTGAAGAAGTTCCATGAGGAAAATTCCTGTCAGGAATATCTGAAGAGCTTCTTAACCCACGTGGCTACTGCTGTGCGGAAAAAAGAAGACTGAAGGGGACCCCTGCTGGATGCAGCTGGGCATGCCCAGTAGGTGCCAGTCAAAGTTCTAGAAACTTTGACAAACGTTTTCCATGATTGGGCTACATCCTGATGTTGTCACCCAAATGTGAGAACTACCATCCTGCTTGTCCTGTGAGAAACCTGGGAAGCAGGGCTAGCCAAAAGCTGCTCAACCCGGAAAGTCTGCACTCTCTCCTCACCTCACAGAACTCCCCAGAGACATGAGCGGGACAGCCAAATGCTGAGGAAACAGACCCTTCTCCTGCTGTCTTCCTTTTGCTATCTTTTCTTTCTTTCTTTTTTTTTTTTTTAAAGTAAAAAAAACTTTTATCTGAGTTCAGCCCTCCCTGGCTGAAAGCAGGAATGGGTCCCGGCTACAGGGGGAGAGGGCTAAAGCTTTCATTGTTAAGGCTTTCTCTGCCTGCAACCGCTAATTGGAATTTAGGTCCACACCAGTCAAGGCTGCCACACAGAAGACACTCTACTGAGGGAGGGATCGCATAGTATCTCCTCAGGAGGCAAGTGTTGCTTCATAAACAGCTCATCTTTCTGATATCTCCATTCTAACTTCTTTCTTCTTTTCTTTTTTTCACTCACAGGCAATCCCCCGAAGGGAAATGCATGCCCACCATCTGCTGGAGACAGAATACTGGCTGGCTGATGTCGGGGTGGAACTATATAGCCATGTTGTCAGCTTTTGCTCCATCTCCATCTGCTGGCAGAGATGCATAACCCATTCAATGGGATTGACCTACCTGAATGCTAAGGAAGCATTCTTTATCTTGCTTCAATAAAACTGTAAAAAAAAAAAAAAAAAAGTGTTACTACTGTAACACATTTAGAGGTGAATTTTCAAAACTTGTGCATAAAAATAAAAAATATATGTTTAAAATAGTACGCACACAAGTATATACTATTTTAAAAACTGCAACATATGAGTTGAATTTTAAAAGCTCAGCACGCGCATTAATTTTTGGATGCGTGAAAAAGTCAGTCTCGTATGTCCACGCCATTCCAGGGACCTCCAGGCAGCCCGCAGTCTTCCTCTCCTTAGATGCCCTCTTTCTGTTTGAAAAATCACATCCCCTATCCTTGTCCACTTACTACAAATGTTTGTAAAAGCTTCTTAAGACAGACACTTGTTCTACTTCGGCTGAGAGATGGAACAATGATGGGGTGTTTATGATTACCATATCTGTTCTCTCCGCCTATTTCAAGCATCTCAGCAACCTCTATCAATATGTACTAAAGGGAAATGCAGTACAAATTTCTCCGGAGAGCTTTTGTAACCCCTCAAGTTGCATAACATTCTAAGCTCACATCCTTGGCTATGTGTGCATGCTGTCGTACAGCCATTGGTACTCTATCCCACTCCCTTTTGGGCTTGCCCCCTTGTTAAGAAATTTTGGAGACGCATTGTGGGCTATGTTGGTGACTTATTGGATGTCCAAGTCCCACTCTCTCCGAAAATTTTGCTATTTGACTGCATTTCCCCACTGCTGATTCAGGGCTCTGGACCTCGCTTATTCTTAAAGAAGGCGTGTGCCGTGGGGGAAAAGTGATTCTCTTGTTTTGGAAAGGGAAAGATGCTCCCTCCTTTTGGATTTGGAGTAGACATCTACATCGTTTATTGCAGATGGACAATTTGGCATCACATGACTCACCCCAACACAGATGACATTTTTTGCTGACTTGGGACCCCTATCTCCAAGCATTACCACACTGTTCCAGGAGTTTGGTTCTCGGTGACTGACCTACAAGACTCTGAATAACTTTCGATGGATCATGGACACAGCACAACATATGCATAAGGACCTGTTGGGGGGCAGGTGGGGAGGGGAATGCGGGTTTGGAACACTTAAAATGAGTATATGCTTGCTACTCTTTGTTACCTGGAGTTGCATAAGGAACTCTGCACCCCAGGTCATGTTCAGTTTTTCGTGTGCAATTCAATAAAACAATTTGACTAAAAGTCAGTCTCATATGTGTCAAGTGGATTATAAAAACCACTGAGATACGCATGTATCGCCAGCAGTGTGCACAATTCAAAATTTTTCAAAAAAGAGGTGGGACGAGGGCATGGTCTGGGCAGAGTATAGATGTTTCAGGGCGTGAACCTAAGATGTCATGTTAATACTTACGCAACACGGCACTCGCTGACGTTCCCTGCTGCATAAATTTACTTCTGCTATGGATAACATGTAAGCTCAAATAAAAAGAAAACTAGGCAGATCTGTGGGGTTTTAAGGGTTGGGGCTAACTGGGGACTAACTGATAAAACTGGGAATAGCGTCAGTGCACGCCCCTTTTAAAATTCATCGATTTATGCAGAAGAAGTGGAATTTGCATGCACATGCGCACATCCACTTAAAATTTGGCACACACTTGCATGCAGTTATGTTATTTTATAGCATGCGTGGATATGCACTCATATGTTCTAAAATGCTGCATTCCTGGGCACGGGCTGACGTACCCGCAACATGATTTGAAAGTTAACGTCCCTGGGGATAAAGTTTCAAAGGAGTAGCGTGTGTAAATGTAACATACTATTGTTACAATTTTCAAAAGCCATTAACTCGAGTAAATTGCACTTACTCAAGTAAATCCTATAGCAATTTTCAAAAGCTCACTTACTCGAGTAAAGTGCATTTACTTAAGTTCAGTTTTACTTGAGTAAATGCTTTTTAAAATTAGGTCCCCTGTGCATATATCAGGGACCGCAAGTTAACTTGCGTGTGTGGAAAAAAAAAAAGGCTGGGCTAGGGGCGTTCCAGGCAAGGGCCAACAGTTATGCGCATAAGTTGCTATTTTACAACCTGCCAAATTTTCACACGCAAGCTTTTACTTGCATATATTTACTTCTGCTCAGTATCTGGTGTAAGTAATCGTAAACATCTCAAAAGTGAAAAAATGATTGGTTGGGGGTAGGGTCTTAGTGAAATGAGGGGATTTCAGGTTAACAAGCCAGGAGCGTCTTCACAAATTGCAGATGAACTGGGCGAATTGGTAGACTAATTGGTAAAACTAGTAATTTTATTGCTGCACGCATGTTATAAAATCTCCTGACTTATACACATAAAAACTGACCTACAGGGGTAAATGTGTCTAAATAACATGAGTAAAATCTATTCAGGTATCCCTTTAAAATTCGAAGTACAAATACGCGGAATATCATTTGCGCACACTTATCCAGCAAAATCCCAACTCTCCTGCAAAGTAGCACCTTTGCCTCTACTTAGATGGACAAATTTGAACTTATTCAGATAAATAGCGCTTTGCTTAGACTTATTCAGCTATCTTACATACCTGGATAAGTCTGAAAAGTGCTACTCAGATAGACAACTCTGACAGACAAGTAGCGCTTTTCAGATTTATCTGGCTAAATGCCGCTACTTAGCCGTATAAATCAGTACTTTTCCAGATAAGTCCAAATTTGCGCAGCTCACAGGTTTTTACATGTGCGAGCATGTATGCGTGCATGCATATGTACTCGTATTTTATAACCTGCGTATTCCTGTATACCCATATACACGCGTATATGGGCATATGTGAGCATTTTTGAAAGTTATCCTCCCTGTCTATCTGGGCAAAAAGGCCACTTCCTACCAAACATGGAGTATCCAATACAGGTCTCCATATATCTTAGCAAGGTCCCACATAGAAAAATGCGAATAGTACAGCATGATAAGAAAATTATTACTTACCTGCTAATTTTCGTTCCTGTAGTACCATGGATCAGTCCAGACAGTGGGTTATGTCCCCAATCCAGCAGATGGAGTCAGCACAAGCTTTGAGGGGGCGTATCCATATATACTACTACCCCCTCTGCAGGAGTTCAGTATCGAGTATATCAAAGCCAGAGTAGAAACCCCCGAAGGATCAAGTTTGTGGAAACAGATAATGAAAACAATTGTAACCGCAACAAGTAACTGCAAACATCCTACCAACTTGTAGGGAGCTGTGAAAAACAGCGAAAAGAAACAACTGTGAAGACACAGAACACTGCGAGCAAGAAGCAGCGCAGAGCTGAGCAGGATCAAGAACCCAAACGCGGTGGGCGTCTGGACTGATCCATGGTACTACAGGAACGAAAATTAGCAGGTAAGTAATAATTTTCTTTTCCCTGTACGTACCTGGATCAGTCCAGACAGTGGGATGTACCCAAGCTTCCCTAAATCGGGTGGGGTCCTGCGAGGCCTGCTCGGAGAACCTGCTCGCCAAAGTGTCCAGAGACTGAAGAGGCGAGGTGCAGACGATAGTGCCTCGAGAACGTGTGTAACGATTTCCAGGTGGCTGCCCTACAAATTTCCTGCGAGGATACCGAGCGAACCTCCGCCCAGGAAGCCGCCTGAGAACGTGTAGAATGCGCTATGATTCCGGGTGGGGGAGTCCGACCCGACCCAATGTAGGAAGCAGCAATGCCGGCCTTCAGCCATCTGGCAATGGTAGTCTTCGAGGCCTGAGACCCCTTCTTAGGACCGGCCCAGAGTACGAAGAGATGGTCAGAGGTCCGGAACTCATTTGTAGCCTCCAGATAGAGGCGCAGAGTGCGCTTGACATTCAAGAGACGGAGAGACTTCGGCTCTGAGGAAGAGAAGGACGGCAACTCCACCGTCTGGTTCACATGGAATGCAGAAACCACCTTCGGAAGGAAGGAGGGAACGGTGCGAAGCGAAACTCCAGAGTCGGAAAAACGGAGATAGGGCTCTCTACACGACAGAGCCTGCAGCTCCGAGATGCGTCGAGCGGAACAGATGGCCACAAGAAATACAGTCTTGAGAGTGAGATCCTTTATCGTTGCGCTGCGCAGCGGCTCGAACGGTGGTCCCGACAGGGAGCGAAGCACAAGGTTAAGACTCCAGGAGGGACAAGGGTCCCGTAACGGAGGACGCATATGCTTGACACCCTTGAGAAAACGAGCAATGTCAAGATACTGTAGAAGAGAGCCCCCATCGCTCAACAGCGAACCAAGGGCGGCCACCTGAACCCGTAGTGAATTATAGGCGAGCCCTTTTTCCACCCCCGCCTGTAGAAACTGAAGGATCTGAGGTACAGAAGCCTTAGCGGGTCTCGTGGCCTGGCTGGTACACCACAGCTCGAACATAGGCCGCCGACGTCGATGTCTTTCGTGCCCGCAATAGCATGGATACTACCGCCTCCGGGTAGCCCCGACGCCGGAGGCGGTGCCTCACAAAAGCCAGGCCGCAAGACAGAAGAGTTCTGCCTGCTCGAAAAATACCGGGCCCTGATGTAGGAGCTGGGGGAGGTGCCCCAGCCTGATTGGCCCGTCGATCACCAGCTGTAGCAGGTCCGCAAACCAGGGTCGCCTGGGCCATTCCGGGGCGACGAAAACCACGGTCCCCTGATGGCTTTCTATTCTGCGGAGCATCCTGCCCACCAGGGGCCATGGTGGAAAAGCGTAGAGCAGAAGATGTGGCGGCCACGGAAGGACCAGGGCATCCACTCCCTCCGCGCCGCGCTCTCTCCGGCGACTGAAGAAGCGTGGAGCCTTGGCGTTGAGAGCGGACGCCATCAGATCCAAGTGGGGGGCCCCCCACCGATGGACGAGAAGTTGCATCGCTTTGTCGGAGAGAGACCACTCTCCGGGGTCCAGCAGTTGACGACTGAGGAAGTCCGCCTGGACGTTGTCCACACCGGCGATGTGCGAGGCCGCTAGCCGGACGAGATGACGCTCCGCCCATTGCATCAGCAGCGCCGCCTCGAGCGCGACCTGCGGGCTGCGCGTGCCTTCTTGTCGGTTGATGTAGGCCACGGTGGTAGCGTTGTCCGATAGGATTCTGACTTCCCGGTTCCGAAGAAGCGGGAGGAAATGTCGCAGAGCTAGCCGGACCGCTCTGGTTTCCAGACGGTTGATTGACCACTTTGCCTCCACCGTGGACCACGTCCCCTGCGTGGCGCTTCGATCGCAGACTGCACCCCAGCCTGCTAGACTGGCATCGGTGGTCACCACCACCCAATTTGGCAGATCGAGGGACACGCCACGGGCCAGGTTCGGCGGATCCAACCACCAGCCCAGACTGTCCCTGGCATTCTGCGGGAGCGGGAGAATCATCTGGTAGTCCTGCGATACTGGTTTCCAACGGGAGAGGAGCGCCCACTGTAAGGTCCTGATGTGCGCGAAAGCCCAAGGTACAAGGTATATGGTGGACCCCATCACTCCCAGGAGTTGCAGGTAGTCCCAGGAGGTGGGCTCTGGTAACGCAGAGAACCGTCGTGTGTGATCCCGCAAGGATTGAGCTTTGTCCTGGCGCAGAAAAACTTTGCCCAGTAGGGTGTCGAAGGTCGCCCCCAAAAAAACCCAAGCGTTGTGAGAGCATGAGGGAGCTCTTGGAGAAGTTCACTACCCATCCCAGGGAATGTAGAAACCGTACTACTCGAGTCACCGCTGAGCGTCCATAATCGAATGACTTCGCCCGGAGGAGCCAATCGTCCAGATAAGGATGAACCAGGATGCCCTCCTTCCGGAGAGCTGCCGCCACGACTACCATGATCTTGGTGAAGGTGCGCGGCGCCGTCGCCAATCCAAACGGGAGAGCCGTGAACTGAAAATGCTGGTCCAGAATTTTGAAACGAAGGAAACGGTGGTGGTCCGGGCGGATGGGAATGTGCAGGTAGGCCTCCGTTAAGTCCAGGGAGGAGAGGAACTCCCCCCGATGCACCGCCACATCACTGACCGGAGCGTTTCCATGCGGAACCGAACGACTCGAAGGGATTTGTTGACTTCCTTGAGGTCTAGGATAGGCCGGAAGGAACCGTCCTTCTTTGGTACAACGAAATAGATGGAATAGTGGCCCGAGCCCACCTCTCCAAAGGGCACGGGCGCAATAGCGCCTATCTCCCGGAGTCTGTCCAGAGTCAGCAGCACCGCTCCTCTCTTGAGGTCCGAGCCACAGGGGGAAAAGATGAACCTTCCCTGCGGGGGGCGGACAAATTCCAATGCGTAGCCGTGTTTTATGGTATCCAGGACCCACTGGTCCGAGGTGATCCGTGCCCACTCCGCGTAGAAATACGTTAGTCGGTCCCCAATCCTGGGGACAGGGGAGTGGGCGAGACTGGCATCATTGTGAAGACTTGGTATAGGGGTTCCCGGTTCCGGGAGTAGTGCGTGCGGGCCGACGCCCGCGAAAGGAGCGCGACCAGGGCTGAGACCTGGGGGCGGATGACCGGGAGCCCACCTGTCTGTATCCCCTGTAGCGCCGTTGCGCTCTGGCTCTGGTCCGAGAAGAAGAAAATGCTCTGGATGGTCGAAACCTATCCTCCGGCAGCCGATGAACAGCGTTCTCCCCCAGGGACTTGATGATCTGGTCCAAATCCTCCCCGAAGAGGAACTTGCCCCTGAAGGGAAGAGAGCCCAGACTCGACTTAGAGGACGTATCAGCCGCCCAATTGCGTAGCCACAGTAGTCGTCCTGCTGCCACTACCGAAACCATGGATCTTGCGAGGACCCGAAAAAGGTCGTACGAGGCGTCCGTCCCATACGCCACTGCGGCTTCTAGCTGATCTGCTTGGGCAGCCTCATCGGACGGCAGGTTCTGAGACGTGAGGAGTGAGACCTCGAAAACCCGCTTAAGGAAAACTTCCAACTTACGATCCTGTGTGTCCCGCAACGCCACACCTCCCGTCACTGGGATAGTCGTCCTCTTCGTGACCGCCGACACTGCGGAGTCCACCTTTGGGACCTTGATGAGGTCCAGAAATCTTCGGGGAGCGGGTACAGCTTTTCCATAGCCCGGCTGCTCTTCAGGGAGGCCTCCGGGGTGTCCCATTCCCTGGTGAGAAGTTGTAAAACGAGTCATGAATGGGAAAAGCCCGAGCCCTCGGCCGGAGTGCCGCCAGGACAGATCTCCCTTCCTTGAAGAAGTGACGACAGCGGGAGCTACTGGGGCAGGCGGGTCTGGTAGCGGTTCCAAATCTAATTCTTGGATGATCTGCGGGATGAGGTCGTCCAGCTCTTCCCTCTGGAAGAGGCGTAGGGTACGCGGATCATCCCCCTCCTGCGTGCCGTCCCCTTGTCCCCCGTCCGGGAGGTCAAGTCCATGTCCCGCTGGGTCTGGCACCGCCCCCACTGCCGCGGGCGTGGATCGGACCCGGGTAGGAAGGCGGGAGGCCCCCACACCCGGAGGGTCGGGGGGAGCCGGCGTTGAGGGCGACATCCGAGGGATCTTAGGAGGGGGGGGTCCCACAGGTGCTTCCAGCCCCTGCAGATAAGCGGTATGCATGAGCAGGATAAACTTCGGAGAGAACCCCGGCCTGCTCGGGTGCGCTTCGGGGGCGGCGTGGTTCCTGCTCCCTGGCTCTGGGTGCTTGGTTCCTGTACCAAAATCGGGGGAACACCCCCGCTGGTAGAGTCCTCCAGGGATCCGTTCTCCCTCGTGGCCTCCAGGGATCCGTTCCCCCTCGTGGCCTGCGCCTCAGGGCGCTCAGAATGTAAAATGGCCGCCGTTCCCGCCAAAAATGGCGGAGTGGCCGGCCCGCGCCGCCCGGGCAAAAAAGAGAAATCAGTCAGGGACTGTGAGGTACCTTCCCCCCTGGGAAGGCATCGTGCACAGATGCCCTCCCGGGAAATCCGGGACCCCAGGTCTCCGCAGGCCGCACAGCAGGACGGCCGCGGCATCGGGATCGCTGTAGGAGAAAAGAAAAAGCCATGGGGGGGGGCCACGCGCACAAAAGCGCCGCTGCGGGGGGGCCCGGTCGGCCCGCACTGCCCGCTGTCCGAAAATAGAGGAGGGTGCCGCGGGGGGGGCCTTCCCGGCCACACGACCCGCCCCAGACATCTTTCCCTAAATGGCTCAGCAGCCCATGAGGAGCTGTAAAATGGCCGCGGGTGAGGGAGTAAAGAGCGAAGAGGCCGGCTCCACCGGCTTTCGCGGGCACCGGGGGCTGAGCTGTGAAGGAAAAAACTACAAAGGAAAAACAAACTTACCCCTGGCTGCAACGAGAAATAAACAGCAAGGCCGCAGAGAAGAGACAAGGAAGAGAAGCCACTCCCCAGAAGTTGAAAGAACTCTGCCTTACTTTTTTTTTTTTTTTTAACTTAATACAAACTTGATACAAACATGATCCACAGAAAAAGACAACAACAAGCCATAATCAAGCAAGAAAGTGAAGAAAAAGGAAAAGGAGGGGAAGCCTGATTCCCCTACTCGCATCTGCTGGAGTCAGAAGATACTGAACTCCTGCAGAGTGGGTAGTAGTATATATGGATACGCCCCCTCAAAGCTTGTGCTGACTCCATCTGCTGGATTGGGGACATAACCCACTGTCTGGACTGATCCAGGTACGTACAGGGAATTGCATTTTTTTTTCTGTTTTCATGCATTTAGGCTGAATCCATGTTCCCACCTTTGCCATTATAGGCTATCCAGAAAATTTCTTTCTTCATTTATAAAATCTGACGATCAACTGATAATTTCTTCTGACAAATTCCTCCTTCTTTTGCTGAAAGTTTAAGCAGCTCAAGCAGCCAGCGTGTCATAGTCATCCCACTGTCCCAGAACTGAGACAATCCCAGCTGCTTGTGCTGTAATCAGATATTACACAATATACAGCATCTATTCTAGCTTCTAACAAGTTCATACCTTACGACAGTTCTCCAGGGCTGGTGAGTAGTCCTTCAGCTTCAAATGGCACATGGCTTGGTTAAGATGGGCAGCGAGGATCAGTGCTCTAGCCTTGGTTTCATTCTCTCCAGAAAGCCCAGATTCATGGTCCAACCATGACACTATCTTCTTATACTGTAGTATGGCTTGTTTAAATTTCCCTTCCTGAATGAAATTACCAGACACAGAATAAACATGAGTTTTGGTCTGAAACAAACCCTATTACATAAAGACAAGCTATAATACAATATGCACACAGGAAGAATTTCTATAAATCTAGAGTAGAAAAGTACAGATCTGCTATGCTGCTTCCAATAGTAGTACAAATGTTTTAGAGTAAATGAAGTACAACATGGTCCTTTAATGTGGTCTAACTTGTCCACTTGGAAAAAACTAAATTTAAGCAACAGTTATTTAAAAATAACTGTTGCTTAAATTTTTGTTTAAATATAAGGAAGACCTCTTGAAATGTTTATAGAATGTTGTGGCTATTAATTCTGCATTTTCTCAAAAACATTTAAGCTTGTATAGGAAATTGGAGGTTTGAAAATCAAGTTAGGAGAAGAAACTTGTGTTTTATTAATTTTCCCAAGTCCCCTTGATATGTTGAGAAAATATCCTGAAGAGGTTTTTCTACCTTGGCTCAAGTGTATTATCTTCCGATGGGCAAGAAGTCTTGTGAAGATGGAACTAAATTAGAGCATAATTTGTCCTTGGACAAGCTTGAGTTAACTGCTTTGAAGGAATCCTCAAGATCTAGCAATGGTGGGAAGATCTAGCAGTGGTGGGAAAATTAGTGGTGACTCTGCTGAAGGAAAGGATAGTGAACGATCTCCAATCCAGTAGGTTGCTTGATCAGAGGCAGTATGGATTCACCAGGGGAAGGTCCTGTCAGACGAATCTGATTGTCTTCTTTGAGTGACTAGAGAACTGGATCAGGGAAGAGCGCTCAATATAATTTACTTGGATTTTAGTAAAGCTTTTGATACAGTCCCACACATAAGACTCATCAACAAAATGAGAAGCTTGGTAGTGAGCTCCAAGGTGGTGACATGGATTACAAACTGGTTGATGGATAGAAGACAACGTGTGATGGTAAATGGAACCTATTCTGAAGACAGAATGGTGCTATGGAGTGCCACAGGGATCGGTGTTGGGACCAGTTCTGTTCAACATCTTTGTGAGCGACATTGTGGAAGGGATAGAAGGTAAAGTTTGTCTATTTGCGGCTGATACTAAGATCTGCAACAGAGTGGACAAGCCAAAGATATGGCAGCTGGGACTCAATGCCAAGAAGTGCAGAGTCATACATCTGGGGTGTGGTAATCCGAAAGAACTGTATGTGTTGGGGGGTGAAGGGATGATGTGCACAGAGCAGGAGAGAGACCTTGGGGTGATAGTATCTAACGACCTGAAGTCAGCAAAGCAATGTGACAGGGCGATAGCTAAATCCAGAAGAATGCTGGGTTGCATAAAGAGAGGAATATCTAGTAAGAAAAGGGAAGTGAAAATCCCCTTGTACAGGTCCTTGGTGAGGCCAGTGTTCAGTTCTGAAGACCGCATCTCAAAAGAGACAGAGACAGGATGGAGGCGGTCCAGAGAAGGGCGACCAAAATGGTGGGTAGTCTCCATCTAATGACTTATGAGGAGAGGTTGAACCTGAATATGTATACCCTGGAGGAGAGGCGCAGGGGTGATATGATACAGAACTTCAGATACTTGAAAGGTTTTAATGATCCATGGTCAACAACAACCTTTTCCATTAGAAAGAATTTAGTAGAACTAGAGGTCACAATATGAAACTCCAGGGAGGAACTTAGAACCAATGTCAGGAAATATTTCTTCACGGAGAGAGTGGTGAATGCCTGGAATGCCCTTCCCGAAGAAGTGGTGAAGACAAACTGTGAAGGAATTCAAAGGGGCATGGGATAAACACTGGGGATCCCTAAAGGCTAGAGGATGGGAATGAATGTAAAGAGGCATAGGTGTAGCTTGCTGGAATGGTGGTTACTACCCATGTCATCACCGAACACATGAGTAAGGTACTACCTTCTTTAATTTCACCTTTATCAAGTGGGTTTTGTTAAGAATAAGGCAGCTAGTTCCTATATAACTAAATTACTCACCACTGTGACAATGTGCAGGGTTACCCGCAAACAAGCTTTAGCTATTGGCTTTGATTCCGAAAAAGCTTTTGACAGAGTGTCTTGGGACTATATGATCTCAGCCTTGGGGAGGTTTGGCTTTCAGGGTCCCATTCTGGAGTTTAGCTCCCTTTTATATAAGTCACCTGTTTTGAATATTTTAGTAAATAATCTCGAATCATCTGATGTCCCTATTCAGAGGGGATCCAACAAGGCTGTCCCTTATCGCCTTTGTTATATATCTCTCCATCGACCTCTCCTTAGGAAAATTATAGATAATCCCCATATTAACGGGTTCTCAACAAACAAGCAGGAATTTAAAATTGCGGCCTTTGCAGATGATGTGTTAGTTTATCTGGTCAGTCCAGAAGCTGCACTTCCTGTAGTCTTATGAACCCAAAAATAATTTGGCCTATTTGCTGGGCTTAAAATTAGTCAGGATAAATCGGAAGGTTTAGATGTATCTGGGGAGTTGCGCTCCCAGTGGAGAGGGAGCATCCCCTTGAGGTGGGTAACTACAGAAATGAAATATTTAGGAATCCATATCCCTTTGCATGTAAAAGATCTTTATGATTCTAATGTAGGACCTCTGAAAAAGAACCTCCTTAAGACCCTCAGCTCGTGGAAGGGACTGCCACTATCTGTGTCGGGGAAAATCTATCTTTTGAAAATGATGAAGATTTCTAAATGGCTGTATATACTACAAATGCTACTAATATGGTTAAGCAAAAAAGATATGTCTGAAATAAACAGGGGTATAAGTTCTTTACTTTGGGGGAGGGGGGAGGGAGACATCAAGGATACCTCTATATACTCTGCTGGGGTCTAGGGAGCTGGGAGGGCTAAACTGTCCAAACATGCATCTGTACAATATTGCTTGCCTACTACGTCATTTGCGAGATTGGATTTCTGAAACAATTTACCCCTAGAGTTCCTGAAGATTTGGGCTTGGCTTCTCTCCTCAGGAGCTATAATACAAGTCTCAAAAAAGGATTTGCCAGAGTTGTTACAGAAAAACTTTATGGTTATTTCATGCAGAGCTGCTTGGCGTTCCATTTGCTCCTCCTTACACATGCCTTTTAAGGATTCAGAGGAACCCCGATTTTCTCTCGGGAATTCACAACCCATTTGTGCAGTGGAAAAGACAAGGTCTAACCTATATTTCTCAATTTTTCTCGATTAGGAACCTAGTGATGTGCAGTTTTTAAGATCTGCAAGCAATGTATGACCTCTTGTCTAAAGATTTTTATGGGTTCTTGCAAGTCAGACATTATATTCAAGGTATGTTGAGGCAATGCTAACCCTGGCACATTTTCTGTATTAGAAGAATTATTAAATGGAGAAGACGGCAAGAGGCATACCTGTGCCCAATATTATAAAGCCTTGCAATTACTCCAATCCAAAGATCTAACTAGAGGATTGTGGGATTGTTGGTCTACTTTACTCTCATTAGAGTTAACTGTTATAGACTTGAACAAATGTTTTGCAAAAATCAACTCTACTTCTGAAAATATAAGGCTCAGAGAAGTACAGTTTAAATTCTTACATCAAGTGTATCTACCACAGTCGAGAGCATTTAGAATGGGAGTCTCATCCTCTGTTAAATCTCTTAAATACAAAGAGATTAAAGGTGATTACACAGCTTTTGGTCTTGCAAGGTTATCCAACAATTTTTGGGAGGTATTCAAACCTTACTAGCCCAACTTTGGGGGACGACCATCCCATAATCCAATGAAATATGATTATTTGGTATCTATATGGTGATTCAGCCAACTCTGTCCAAGTCACAACAACATTTCTTGGACAAAGACTCCTTAGTTGCAAAACGGATTATTTTAATTAACTACTTTAAGGAAACAGCAGTTTTGTTAGAGCAGTAGGAACAGCAATTTTATAAACTATTGTGTTTTGAGCATTTAACAGCAAAAATGTCCTCCTCTAAAGAATATGCACAAATGATGGATATCTAGAGAGACTATATATATATATATATATATATATATATATATATATATATATATACAGTCCCTACCGATATATTTCAGGGTTGGAATTCTTAATTTTATTGACTCAGGTCTGTAATGTCAAGATGATCCACTAAGTTGTTGTTGTAATCTCTGCATAATTGTTTTGCAGTTTTCTGTACCCCTTGAGATGGGGGGGGGGGGGAAAGGTTGGGTAATAAGGGGAAAAATATCAGGCAATGTTTTCTCTCAAAACGCTTTGTATTACAAATTGTATTACAATTGTTGTATGTTTTATGTTGCTATTTCCGGATGAGGTGTTCTATGTTTCGTTGATGTACAGTGTTAATAAAAATAAGTACAAAAAAAAATAGCTAGTCAGAAGGCAAGCATAAACCAGGAGTTTGTGTGTACGTCTTTCCCTCCCTTCCACCCCTAGCTCATCCTTTGATTTATCCTTTCGTGCTTTGTGTAAAATAAGTTTAGTTATGTTTGTTATTTAATTAACCTCTATTAAGCTATCTAAAAAGTTTGCTTTTACATTGTTAATTCTAGATGTTCTATGTATCCGACTAAGGAATTATATTTCCTGCTTGTTCAGTTTGCAGTGTAAACCGGCCTGATTTGCATTTTATGCAAGAAGGTCGGTATATAAAAATTATAAATAAATAAATAAATAAATATGCAGCTGACACTTTCACACACAAAAAACAAACCAACCCATTTAATCAGCCTTTTAACTTAAATTCAGAAATTCCACACGCCTTAACGAGAGTTTAATCATTCCCTTGTAGGTCACTACCAGATAAATAGTGAACATACTAATACATTTAAAGGACCCCAATTGTACACATTCCTACTCCCATAGCAACTAGGAACTGAGCAAATTAACATGAAGGCAGCTGTCCAGTCTTTTGCATCGAGTGTCACATGTATGATTTATTACCTGCTGGTGAGAGGTTGAATGTGTGCACCCGGTGCAAAGGGATCCTGTCTCTCAGAGAACAAGTCTGATCTCTGGAGGCTAGAGTGGCAGACCTGGAGGAGCTGAGACAGACAAAGAGGTATATAGATGAGACCTTCGGGGACATAGTAGCCAAGTCCCAACTCCAGTCTGGCAGCCCTGGTGCTGCCTTGGAGGAGGACGATTTCCTGGTCAGAGAGCATCAACTTGCTGCAGCAGGAAGTAATCCTGTAGCAAGGACCTGTTCTCCAGGTGATGCACTGTCCTCTCGCACAGAGGATGAGTCTTCCAGGGCTACTGCCCAGGAAGGAAGGGTTAGGTCGGCAATCATAATTAGTGATTCAATTAATAGGAATGTACACAGCTGGGTGGCTGGAGGGCATGAGGATCACCTGGTAACATGCCTACCTAGTGCAAGTTGGCAGGTCTTACACTGAAATCGTCGGCTCAGTTTGCTGCGGCAGTCAAAAAAAACCAAGGAGAATGTTAGGAATTATTAGGAAGGGAATGGTGAATAATATGGAAAATGTCATAATACCTCTGTATCGCTCCATAGTGAGACAAGTCATTAAACCCAGGCTGTCCTCGATGCAACTGGACACCACTGCCGACTTTATACTGGCGCACTGTCTTAGGCACGCATCCCCTTCCCAGAATTTAAAGACCATTGCAGGAAATTCCTCACAGCCCCTTCTGATAACGTCTGATAACGTCTGCTACTGAGGCCTATAAAAGGATTCTACGGACATGATTCCAGTGCCTCAGCAACAGGTCAACCTGCTTCCAAAGTAGTGTGTGTTGCCAGCGTCTTTGTCTTTGGTTCCTGTATTTTCAGTTCCAGCTCCAGTTCTAGCTGTCTTTGGTTCCAGTTCTAATTCCAGCCCAGTGTCCTGTGTCTTCAACCTGCCAACCTTCGACCATAGCCTGCCACTGGGTACGACTTGCCTTCTCCTGTTCCAACCCTACTACATCCTCAGATTTCACCACAAGCAGAGGCTCCCACCCAATTCCTGCTGACCCTGGAATTCAAAAGCTCAACCTGAGGGGAATGTGGGCATGTAAAGGCAAAGCTCCAGTTGGGCTTCTGCCTCGTCTGGATCTGCCTGCTTAAGGTAGAGACCTGCAGGACTCCAGCCTGCAAGCAGTGTCAATTCCACTTCGACTCAGGGGTCCATGCTCACAACACCTACAGGATAGCTCAGATGAGCAGGGAGGCACTTTGGTCAACCCAGTGAAGTATGAAACGCTAAAGGCAGTACTGGCCAGACGTTAGCAGAAAAACAGGGAAAAGATGATGTGAGCATTAAGCATCACTCCCTGGAAAACCTCTCTGCTAAGAGTATCCAGCGTTCTGGAATCGTTCCCTGAGGGTACACAGGAATGAACTTCTTGAGAGAAAATTTGACCACAGCAGATTGGCTCAGTAGCTGCCTTTTTCGAATCCTCTGAACAAGATAAATTATGACCGCCTTCTTGTTCACAGAAGCCACAAAGAGAGGGTTCTCCCACATCCTCATGTGTACTGAAGAATTTCATGTACTGGGACTGCCATGATCTACTTAGAAGGCTCCATGAACTACAGGATGTCCAGCATTTTGTTTCTGGTTTCATCTTCCTTCAGTAAAGGAAACTTCAGTTGCTACAATCGGAGCCTTAGCTATTAATTGTATTCTAGTTCTAATTAAAGAAGTTGTCTCATCTTTAGGAGTACAGCTTGATTCCTGTCTCTCAATAACTACCTTTATTTCTGCTACTCTCCAAAAAGTATTTTTTTTACTTCGCTATATTCATCATCTTCAACCTCTACTGGATCCACAATTTAGCGCAGGTCTAACGTAGCCGGATATAACTTATCCAGCTAAGAAGCAACTTCTACATGGATATTCAGTGGCATACTCATGCGATTTAGCTAGATAAGTTATATCCGGCTAAGTTTCATACTCAGATAGCTTTTAAATATTGGACCCTGGTTTTTTATTCTAGCCTATGATAACCTAAATTAACACTCTTAGTAACTCTGGTTTTGGTCTATTTTTTTGCAGCATATGTTGTATTAGTGATTGGTCGGTAATTTATTTTACTGTTTAATTTATGTTATTTTGTGTCTTTTTTTTTATTAATCCTATTTAGCTTACTGATTGTTTTTGATGTACGTTTTATTTGATTGAGAATGTTATGAAGTTTTAATTTATTGTTGTCTTTTGAATATGTATAATTACGTTAGAATTTAGTTTATTGCTTAGTTTTTTTCAATTTTTCTCTACTTTATTGGCTTAGGTATGTATTTTTATTATACAACCGCTTGGATAACCTGCTTAAAAAGCGGTGTATAAAATTTTAATAAATGAAATGAAAATGCTCCCATAGCTACTCTTAATCAAGACTGTGGGCTTACACTATCTCTATGTGCTGATGACATACAGATTACCACTTTCTTTAGCTCTAAATCTAGTCCAAATCTTACAGTATTCAATTTAGAGTAAATTTTAAGAATCTGACGCACGCAAAACCCGGGAGATACGCGAGTGGCTGGGCAGAGCGTGCCTAGAGCGCATTTTGAAAACAGCCCGGCTATGCAAGTATCTCTCGGTATGCGCGGAAATGCTGGGCTCAGTGAAAGGGACAGACCAGAGATGGGGTCTGGGCAGGGGGCCAGCCGGGTCAGCACCATTAGGCGCACATGTTATAAAATTGGTGCTTCTTTTAAAATCTACCTCTGCATGTTTAGACCAAGTAGTTTCTTAGCTATCTTTTCACAAACTAGAAGTTAATCCAACTTTTCTTACTTTTTTTGAAGTAAAAAAAAAAAAAGAAAGAAAAAAATCACTACCGGCCGTTTTGAAGACCGATGCTGATATGCTCGGCATCAGTGTTCATAACCAGCAGACCGCCGGTAACCGTGGGGGTCACGTTAGCAAGGAGGCGCTAAGGTCGCGCTAGATTGCGCAACCCCCTAATTTGGGTATTGCATGGTGCCCCCCCCCCCCCTTCGGGCACCATGTGTGCATTAAGAAAGCAGGCGCTGAAAAGTCAGTGCCCGCTTTCTGTGAAAAATATTGCATCAGCCCCAAGGCCTTAAAGAGGGGAGCATTTGTCTATTGGGGCCTGGAACCAGAGAAATTCCTGCGCATCATTGAAGTTTCCTCCTCTGAAGGACTGGAGTTCACCATTGGTATAGCCACCATCAACATTGCTTCCCCTCTGCGACCCAATGTTTTACCAGACTGCTGTGCAGCTGCAACTGTGGTTGGACCACAGCATGCACCAACATGATGCACCTGATGCAGGGAACCAATGCTCCGCAAGGTCTTGTCCAAGGCCTGCTGAATTTTCTTATCCATCTCCTCCTCAGACTGCCAATGCCAACATTGGCTGGGAGGCAGGAGGGGAAGTCACATCTTTCTGGGAAGCCAGAGAGGTATTTATGGCAGACACCTAGACCCTTGGAGACTCTTATAGTTCCTGGGAATGCATTTATAATGAGTTCTCCTTTCTGCGGGAATGCTTTGGGGTATTCATGGCTGCAGCAGAATACCCCTGCTTCCGGCTTTGTGCTTTTGATGGAGACCAATGCTGATGCTTCTTCGCCTTATCTTGATGTTTAGCATTGGAACTTATTGATGCCAGAGCCAAAAAAAACTAACTCTTGGCCTTCTTTGAATGGGAAGAGTCAAGACAACTGAGTCCCCATGGTCTTTCCTGATACTCGATGTCAAAGAGGGTCGATGCCGTCCCAATGTCAAAGGATCATCAGCGTCTTGTGCAGTTCCTGGGTCCCTCAGTATCTATGTTAATGCCTTTGATGCTGATGGGCTGGGTTTACTGTGCCTGACATGCTTCTTTATGGGCTCCCCCTGGGGATCAAGGTCTTACTTCAACAACACCTTGAGATGCCTCCAGACACAGCTCACATTTATCATTGTGGTCTGTGACAGACATGACCCTGTCGCACAGAGAACATCTCTTGAAGCTGTTGGTATGCTTATACATGGCCAGATGAAAAACCAAGGAGGCAAACTCAAACTCTATGACCTTAGACAGCTAATGCCCTTCAGTGCACTGATTGATGTACCGACTGGGCCTGACAGTGGAATGAAAACTTGCATAAAACAACCAAAAAACCTTACCATTGTCACTTAACAAGGGGAAAAAAATGTGGGCCTGCAATACATGATTCATGCCAAATCTAGAGAAAAACACTAAAGAAAACAGGAGTGAAGATATGTAATTGTGGGCTCCACGGAAAAGGAAAGATTGAGGGGCCCCTCTGCACATGCCCAGTAGGTAGGGCGCAGTCAAAGTTCTAGAAATTGACATAAAAGTTCTAGGCTGGGCCCTATAGGATGATGTCACCCTACTTGTGAGATCTGACATCCTGCTTATCCTCTGAGGATAATGTGTTATGGACTTTTCTTTCAGGAGCTTGTCCAAATCTTTTAAATTGCATCATGACCAAGTTCTCTAGCAAAAAAGATTCTAAAGTTTGGACTGTGCACTGAGTAAAAATGTACTTTCTACAATTTGTTTTAATTCTGCTGGCTTAGTTTCATGGAGTATCCCCTTGTTTTAGTGTTTTTTGAGAGGGTAAACAACAGACCTTTATTTACCTGTTCCACCCCACTCATGATTTTATGAACTATCGCATCCCCTTTCAGATGTCTAATTTTCAAGATGAAGAGTTGTAACCTGTGAGGTTTCATAATGGGGAGCTGTTCCATTACCTTTATAATTTTTGTTGCCACCCTTTCCACCTTTTCTAGTTCTGCTATGTCTTTTTGAGATGAAGCGACAAGAACTGAATACATGATGCAGATGCAGTGTGGATCAATACAGAGACAGTAAGATATTTTCCTTTTTATTCTCTGTTCCTTTTCAGATCATTCTTAACATCCCCAGGGAGGGAGTCATTATCATTGTTCAAGAGTGACACTAGTGGCTGGATTCAGGGTCCATGATTACAGGGTTCCAGAAGGAGAGGAGGACTATCATTACAAGGACTTTACTATTTGAGGGCGGATGTAAATAAGGGGGAAAAAATCTACAGGTACCTGTAAATGAAGGCTTATGATGCCAAGAGCTCAGCTTTGGTTCTGATGGAGCTGAAAGCCCAAAGAAACAGAAGGAAACTGCTGGGTCAAAATAAAATTCTAATGAACTGAGAAATTATTGTTGAGCTACCAACACTCAACTGGGAATCCAATACTCAGAAACTTACTTTGAAAAATAAAGTTCCTTTATCTTTCACAATGGCTCCTTGTTCCAGTTTCTCTTCTAAGTTCATCTCCCAAGATTCTTTTGCCTGTTCAAAGAAATAATTCAACCAATTAAAAAAAACAAAAAACAACTAGCTAATGTTTTACTGTACTTGCTTCCCACAGTTCAAATACTACTCTCCACCAATTCATGAGCCTCCATGCCCTCCCTCCCCACCGCCACTATTTTTTGTTAGTGGATCTGTGCTTCAGCAGAGGTGCTACTTTCAGAAACATTAGTGGCATCAACCTTCACAGTGTGGCATTGTTAAGGAAAACACAATCTGGAATGAGCAGTACACCAAAGAGAATGAGTACCTGGTGCTCAGTGCAGGGTGCAATTACTACTGTCCATGACAGCAACCAAACCCAAGATCCCTTATGCATCTCTACCAGAGCACAGATTAGCTGAGCAAGGATGTAGTGAAGGTCCAATTAAACTCAGGTCAACTTACATTTAGAGGTTAACTTTCAAACCTTCTCGCGAGTACCCACATATGCACATCCTACCCACACATAATTAAAAATGATGCATTTATAATAATTTTACATGAAAAAGGACTTTCAAAGTACAATCTTATTTATTTATTTATTTTGAACTTTTATATACCGACATTCATGTGCAAACAGTACATATCATATCTGTTTACAGCGAAACGAGGGAAGCATAAAACGAGAGCCTTACATCAAACAGGGTTACAGGAACTGGGATAAAAAATAACATATAAATAGTATGGTCTTCCTGATATATATCAGCCTTACATTAAACAAGGTTATAGGAGCTGGGATCAAGTATAAACATATAAATACTATGATACTATGATACTTGACTGAAAAACTTGACGGAAAAACATGACTGAAAAACTTGACAGAAACAAGACCTGTCTGCGAGGTAAAGTCTGGTTAGAAGTTCGGAAAGCTTGACTGAGAAGGTATTCCTGTTATACTGGGAAAGGCAGATGGAACTTAAGAATTTACTGAAAGACTTGAGTGAATAGCCAGGCTTTGAGTCTTTTTTTGAAGGTGGTCAAAGATCTTTCTTGCCGGAGGTCTGGCGGGAGAGCATTCCAATGTGAAGGGCCAGCTGTGGAGAGGGCTCGTTTCAATAAGGAGGATTTGATAGGGGGGGCGTAAAGAGTGTCTCTATAGGCAGATCTGATCGGTCTGGCGGAGTAGTGGTGACGAAAGGGGATATTTTGATCCACGGGGGTGAGGTTGTGTAGGCTTTGTGTATAATCATTAGCACTTTATACTGGATACGGAATTTGATTGGAAGCCAATGAAGGTTACGCAGAATGGGTGTAATGTGCTCTCTTTTGTTGGTCTTGGTTAAAATCCTCGCCGTAGCGTTCTGCAGCATCTGCAGGGGTTTGATGGTATTGGCTGGTAGACCGAGCAGAAGCGAATTGCAGTAGTCTATTTTAGAAAAAATGATGGTTTGAAGAACAGAGCGGAAATCTTGAAAGTGTAGAAGGGGTCTCAGTCGTTTTAGGACTTGTAGCTTGAAAAAACAGTCTTTTGTGGTGTTATGGACAATCTTCAGAGGTGCATGCATTGCTATGGTACCAACCAGAAAACCCTGCTGAAGAAAGTAAAAAGGACACTTGGAAATGGTATTAGGCCTATTCTAATGTTTGTTGAGTATGGGCTTCACCCTCGAAAAGCCATGAAAAAACTGTATTACAATTTCAATATTGTAAACCTCCCATACCAAAACAGCATTAAATATCGAAACAGTTAACAACCTTATCTATGAAAAAGAAACACTGCAACTATTACACCAGGCACTAAAACATCAATATGCCTCCTATTAGGAAAATAGAACAAGCCAGGCTTCTATAGATCCCAAATTTAAACACAGAATCATCATAATCTTTTTCTGTGGCCAATACTACATTGTGATTGAAAGAGATAGATTTTAACTTTAAGGAACCGAGAAATAATAAATAAACCGCTAATAAATAAATAATAAACCGAGAAAAAATAAATGTAAAAAGTTATAAGTTTACTAGTTTTACGTTTACTAGTTTTAAGTTATAAGTTTCTAGTTTATTGCCCCCCCCCCCCCACCCCCCACCAAACTGCTGGACAAAGACATTTCACCACTCATTGAATTTTTCATTTCAAATATCAACAACAAAAGACCAACAATCATCCTAGGAGACTTTAACCTCCACACAGGCGTCTCCCCACTTTCCCAATCATGCCAAACACTGATGGAAGTCCTTACCACCCTCCAATTCACTCAACTCGTTAACCACCCAACACACAAAGCTGGACACACCCTAGACTTGATTTTCACAAATGACAACTTCTTTTCAAACTCAACTATATCCTACTCCCAAGTCCCATGGTTAGACCACTTTCTCCTTCAATGCATGACCCAAACTGATGTCATCAACAAGAATGAAACCAACAAACACTCTCATTCAGGTACAGACCTCCTTTCTCACCCGACCTACTCCAACACGAGCTGGAAAAACAACTGTCAAACATAGATCTCTCCAATATAAATAATGTCAGGCAATCATGGCATCAAATCACCACCGAAACAGCCAACACCATAAACCTGGAAAGAACCAAATTAATCAAATCAAAAAGACAAAACAGCAACCCCTGGTTCAATTCACAACTAAAGGAGACAAAAGCCACCCTAAGATGAAAAGAAAAAGACTGGCGAAAAAAACAAATGTCCACTAACCCTGGAAAGATACCGTACCAACCTTGCCCTCTATAAAAGCTTGATAAACAAATCAAAGAAAGAATACTACAGCAAAAAAATCTCTAATTCCTCAAACAACCCAAAATCCCTCTTCAACTTAGTAAACAACCTAATTGCAGCGAACAACAACTCCCTCCCCAACAAAAACCTAAGCCAAGATCTTGCAATGTTCTTCAAAAACAAAATCAGCAAAATATCCGAAAAAATAACTAAGACCACAAGCAACAACTCTCAACTGATCCGCAAAGACATCACACCCTGGACCAATTTTGTACCTATATCAATCACTGAAACGGAGAAGCTAATCAAGTCATTAAACCCAGCCCGTCACGATCTTGACACCATACCAACACAATCGTTCAAAGAAATCTCCCAAACTATCTCCCCAACCATCACAGCTATTATAAACAAATCACTTGAAGAAGAATTACCAGACAAACTAAAAATCGTCACCATAAAACCCATCCTAAAAAAAAAAAAAGAACCTCGACCCCAGTGACCTAAGCAACTACCGCCCTATATCAAACCTCTCGTTCCTTGCAAAGCTAACCGAAAATGCCGCTCTCAAACAACTGAACAATCATCTTGACACAAACAAAATCTTATACCCCACCCAACACGGCTTCAGAAAAAAATCACAGTACCGAAACATTACTCATTAACCTAACAAACACCATCCTAAGAGGATTTGACAACTGACAACGATACATCCTCATCCTTCTCGATCTATCGGCCGCCTTCGACACAGTCAAACACAATAGTCTAATCGACAGACTATCTGAAATTGGTCTAACAGGGAAAACCCTAGATTGGTTCACATCTTTCCTCCAAAACAGAACATACAAGGTAAATTTCAACAACCACACCTCTGAAGCCATCCCACTTGAAACCGGAGTCCCACAAGGCTCCTCGCTATCAGCAATCCTTTTCAACATTTACCTATTACCTCTTTGCCAACTTCTCTCCAGTCTCAGCGTCACTTACTTCCTGTACACCGATGACATACAGCTCCTCATCCCAGTCACAAACCACATTGAGAACGTGCTACAACTCACTGCTACAACCATTAACAAAATTAAAATCCTATTAAACCAACTGAAACTATGCATCAACACAGACAAAACTGAATGTATGCTGATTGAAAGAATCAACACAGGAGATCACCAGAACCACTCCATTATCATCAACAACCCCATCAAACTAAAAGAAACCGTTAAAGATTTGGGAATATGGATTGACCCACAGCTCAACCTTAAAAAGCACATCTCCTTGAAAATAAGAGAAGGTTTCCACAAGCTATCAATTCTCAAGCACCTCAAACCATTACTAAACAATTCAGACTTCAGAACCATCCTAAAAGCCTTGATTTTCTCAAGCATCGACTAGTGCAACTCGCTCATGATAGGACTCCCCAAATCAACCCTTCACCCTCTTCAAATACTACAAAATGCCACAGCGTGGATCCTCACAGGCCACAAAAGATCAGACCACATCTCCCCTGTCTTAAAAGAGCTACACTGGCTCCCGATAGAACAAAGAATTGAATACAAAACTCTAGCAACATTACACAACTCAACTCAACCACTATGAATACGACTGCATTAACACCCTAATCAAAACACACCACTCTCAACGCAACACCAGATCAACAAACAAAGCTTGTCTAGAGATCCCATCAGCAACACAGCCAAACTCACCACAACCAGGAAAAGAGCATTCTCAATAGCCGGTCCATATCTATGGAACTCCCTACCAACCTACCTACCTAAGAACTGAAAGAAATACCATATCTTTCAAGAAACTGCTCAAAACGTGGCTCTTCAAACAAGCCTACAAGGATGGGATAGGCTAAACTAACCATTGCACAGCACACACTCCCTTACTATCACCACAGCACCCCCCCAACCCCCCCACTGAACAAGCTCCCCAACGTCCCCCTTCTATTTACCCTACAATTCCAACGTATGCCCTCTCTCCAGCAATGCGACTCAAGCCGCCACATTAACTTTGCTAGAATAACTGTTTCTCCCTCAAAATATCAGTTTTTTTCCCTTTGTTAATCCGTCGTTTCTGTTAGGATTGTTAACTCTTGTTACAGCTGTCCTCTGATTCTAATGTTCACTGTTACTACAATCCTCTCATGATTTTTATGTATAATGTCCAGATATATTCTACACTTTAAGAAAGGTGGAAAGAAGGCAAAACGATTGCCGGCATGGTTAAGGGGGGAGGTGAAAGAGGCTATTTTAGCCAAAAGATCTTCATTCAAAAATTGGAAGACGGATCCAACAGAAGAAAATAGGATAATGCATAAACGTTGGCAAGTTAAATGTAAGACATTGATAAGACAGGCTAAGAGAGAATTTGAAAAAAAGTTGGCCATAGAGGCAAAAACTCACAGTAAAAACTTTTTAAAATATATCTGAAGCAGAAAGCCTGTGAGGGAGTCAGTTGGACCGTTAGATGATCGAGGGGTTAAAGGGGCACTTAGAGAAGATAAGGCCATCGCGGAAAGATTAAATTATTTCTTTGCTTTGGTGTTTACTGAAGAGGATGTTGGGGAGGTACCCGTATTGGTAATGATTCAGATGGACTGAATCAAATCACGGTGAACCTAGAAGATGTCGTAGACCTGATTGACAAACTGAAGAGTAGTAAATCACCTGGACCGGATGGTATACACCCCAGAGTTCTGAAGGAACTAAAAAATGAAATTTCAGACCTATCAGTAAAAATTTGTAACCTATCATTAAAATCATCCATTGTACCTGAAGACTGGAGGATAGCAAATGTAACTCCAATATTTAAAAAGGGCTTCAGGGGCGATCCGGGAAACTACAGACCGGTTAGTCTGACTCCAGTGCCAGGAAAAATAGTAGAAAGTGTTCTAAACATCAAAATCACAGAACATATAGAAAGACATGGTTTAATGGAACAAAGTCAGCATGGCTTTACCCAAGGCAAGTCTTGCCTCACAATTCTGCTTCACATTTTTGAAGGAGTTAATAAACATATGGATAAAGGTGAACCGGTAGATGTAGTATACTTGTATTTTCAGAAGGCATTTGACAAAGTTCCTCATGAGAGGCTTCTAGGAAAAGTAAATGTTATGTGAGGGCGGTTTTAGTGTGCCCATGGGCCTCAGCTCGGGCCCAGACCTTCAGGGCCGAGCCAAGGGTTGACGGTGGCTCCGCATGGCTGACGGTCTTACTCTCTGCCAGGCCGGCAAGCTCCCAAGGCCAACATCCAAGGATGGCCTTAAGTCAATAAACTCCCTTCTATCAAGCCTCAACTTGATTCTGAACACTAACAAGACGGAACTACTACTCATCTCTCACGACGGAAATCTCACACTACCCAACCTTCATCCCGCAACCCCAAGTCAGAAACCTAGGAGTCATCATGGACAAACAACTGAACTTCAAGAGTTTCATCAGCAACACGACTAAGGACTGCTTCTTCAAACTTCAAGTATTAAAAAGTCTGAGACCTTTCCTCCTCCACTTCCATGACTTCTGCACAGTGCTCCAGGCAATCATCTTCTCAAAAATAGATTACTATAACTCTCTTCTGATCGGCCTACCTGCCAATACTATCAAACCATTACAGATGCTGCAAAATGCAGCAGCCAGAATTCTTACCAGGTCCAAAAATAGGGACCACATCTCTCCCATCCTGATGAACCTCCACTGGCTCCCTATCAAATTCAGAATCTTATACAAAGCACTTACCATAACCCACAAAGCTCTCTACAACATCACTCCACTAGAGCTCAAGATCCCTCTCCGACCAAGCTTACCATCCAGACCGGTAAGAGCAGCATATAAAGACACCCTCCAGGTCCCCCCATTAAAAACCACATTAAGAAAGAGAGCCATCTCTTCGTCTGGACCATCACAGTGGAACTCTCTTCCGCCAGACCTCCGACTTGAACATTGCCCGGTCACATTTAAGAAAAGACTCAAAACCTGGCTGTTCAAGCAGGCCTTTTCTTAAATCAGATTTCTGTTGACCCAATTCAGTTCACTCACTAGTAGTCCATTGACTCTTTCCAACCTTCGCTCGATATAGATGAATATTATTTGTCCTTCTAAAGTCCCAATCCCTAGATCATTTGCCAATACTACTGTCTCATACCAATCATAACCCTATTAGACTTTGATGAAAAACAGGGGTATAACTCAAAACTATAAACAATTCATGATCCTAGTTTGTACACCCTTGTTTCAATGTAATTGCTCTCTACGAGCCACTGTTAATGTTACAATGTAAACCGAATTGATTTGTAACCTCTTACAAGAATTTCGGTATATAAAACTGTTAAATAAATTAAATAAATAAATAAATAAATGTTGGAAGTTGAATGGTCCTCCGACCATTCCGAGCCCTTTCGGACCTGCTGCGAACAGCATGGAGCAGCAGGCCTGGCCTGAAGTTGAGGGCAGACGGCCTTGACACGAAGACATGACAATGATTGATGCGACGGCATCTAGACGAAGACACTGGGTTGATGCAACGGCATCCTTGGATGAAGACACGGGGTTGATGCAAAGGCATCCTTGGACGAAGACACAGGGTTGATGCGACGGCATCCTTGGACGAAGACACTTGGCTGATGCGACGGCATCTCGGACATAACAAGGAACTGAACATCCACACGGCAAGACACAAGGCATGGACATTGGCACTGTCTCTCAGGGCGCCCTACTCAGGCCACCCGCGGGACTGAGTCGCGGACCACCCTGACCCACTGCGCGCCCTACACAGCCCTTGCAGGCTGGTCACGGACCACGAGGAGAACAGAACAGCGCAGGAAAGATCCAGGACATGACGGCTCGAGAGCGCAGGACACCAGTCCACCTGCAGGCCACTCCAACCCGGGAAAGACGTCGTCCGAGGGAGTCCGGCCCACAGGACCAGAAGGCTCAGGAGCGTAGAAGATGAGACGCAGGAACACACATCAGGACGTGGAGGAACATAGCGAAACATCACAACATGGACCGGGACCTCAGGCAGAACACCAAGACATGAAGACGTGGAAGAAGGCAGACGAGACGAGACGAGACGAGGAGCTCCAAGAAGACAGAAGACCTTACAAGGCTCTGGCAGGCAGGAGCCTCCAGAGGAAAGTCACCACGATGCAAGGCCCAGAACAGACTGACGAAGCAGCCCTTTATAGGGCTAAAGCAGGAAGTCCCATCAAAGGTGGGGCCAGCACACTTCCTGTGCCTGGCCCTTTAAATTCAGCAGAGAGGCGCGGGCACGCGCCTAGGAAGCAAGCAGAAAGCAGCAGAGAGCTGTGCAAGACCGCAAACAGCAGCCTGCACCGTTGTCATTGCGTACAGACACCGGCAGAGCCTGAGGAGCAGGACCTGCCGTCGGCAGCGGCTCTAGCCGCTGCAGGGAGCCCCGGGGCGGCCCCAACCGCCGGATCAGCCCGGGGATGCGGCCTTAGCGCCGCGAAGATGGGAGCAGCGACGGGGGCGGTCCCGGCCCCGCGGGAGATGTAACAAGGCCGCGGCTTCGACCACGGAGCACAGGAGACTCCAGGGCGGCCTCCGGGCTGCGTGGGCAGCAACGACTGCGGCACCAGCCGCATAGAAGGCCCGACAGCGGCGTCCTGCCGCGTTGGGGGAAACAAGAGCATGGGAAGGTGAGTTTGCTCGCGGGGGAACCCGCGGGCAGTGTTCATAACAGTAAAACGTCATGGGATAGGTGGCGATGTCCTTTTGTGGATTGCAAACTGGCTAAAAGACAGGAAACAGAGAGTAGGATTAAATGGACAATTTTCTCAGTGGAAGGGAGTGGGCAGTGGAGTGCCTCAGGAATCTGTATTGGGACCCTTACTTTTCAATATATTTATAAATGATCTGGAAAGAAATACGACGAGTGAGATAATCAAATTTGCAGCTGATACAAAATTGTTCAAAGATGTTTAATCACAAGCAGATTGTGATAAATTGAAGGAAGACCTTGTGAGACTGGAAAATTGGCCATCAAAATGGCAGATGAAATTTAATGTGGATAAGTGCAAAGTGATGCAAATAGGGAAAAATAACCCATGCTATAGTTACACAATGTTAGGTTCCAGATTAGGTGCTACAACCCAAGAAAGAGATCTAGGTGTCATAGTGGACAACACATTGAAATCCTCGGTTCAGTGTGCTGCAGCAGTCAAAAAAGTAAACAGAATGTTGGGAATTATTAGAAAGGGAATGGTGAATAAAACGGAAAATGTCATAATGCCTCTGTATCGCTCCATGGTGAGACTGCACCTTGAATACTGTGTGCAATTCTGGTCGCCGCATCTCAAAAAGATATAATTGTGATGGAGAAGGTACAGAGAAGGGCTACCAAAATGATAAGGGGAATAGAACAGCTCCCCTATCAGGAAAGACTAAAGAGGTTAGGACTTTTCAGCTTGGAGAAGAGACGGCTGAGGGGGGATGTGATAGAGGTGTTTAAAATCATGAGAGGTCTAGAACGGGTTAATGTGAATCGGTTATTTACTCTTTCGGATAATAGAAAGACTAGGGGGCACTCCATGAAGTTAGCATGTGGCACATTTAAAACTAATCGGAGAAAGTTCTTTTTTACTCAACACACAATTAAACTCTGGAATTTGTTTTCAGAGGATGTGGTTAGTGCAGTTAGTATAGCTGTGTTAAAAAAGGATTGGATAAGTTCTTGGAGGAGAAGTTCATTACCTGATATTAATTAAGTTGACTTAGAAAATAGCCACTGCTATTACTAGCAACAGTAACATGGAATAGACTTAGTGTTTGGGTACTTGCCAGGTTCTTATGGTCTGGATTGGCCACTGTTGGAAACAGGATGCTGGGCTTGATGGACCCTTGGTCTGACCCAGTATGGCATGTTCTTATGTTCTTATGTCTATGATGAGAAAGCAAGCAATTAACTTATACTAAAGCCTGAGAGAGAGAATCAAGGCCGCACAGCTGTTTCTGAAAACTGATAAGAACTCGGAAGGAGGGAACACTGTTGGGTTTCACAAGAGTTTGTAGTGTATAAGGGGAGACAGCGAGAAAGAGAGGAGAGAGAGCCCAGGATGTGATGGTACAGCTGATTCTTTGGAAATGGAAGCTTTTTATATCTATGTAGCAATTGTTATTATCTACCATTACGTTTTCTATACAATCTGATTTTATTTGTTCTATCCTTCTATTGCTCAAATAAACTTACTTCCTTACCTGGAACCGTGACATACTGAATCCAAGTTTGTGTGTGTCTCTCTGTGTAGGGGATAAGCCCCTAGGTTTAAGCCCTCAGGTATAATCCCAGTAATTATGTGTTTATATGAGATTAGCTCCCCAGGTCAGAGCCCCTGGGCAGAATACCAGTGTGCACGGCCTGAACCCGTAACAGGGCCCCAGAAGGGCATCCCTTGCTCCAGATTGGACAGGGTTTCCCACCATGAGGGATTGCCAGAGGGGAGTGGTGATAAAGAAATAAGCCCGAAAATCCTGGGTGGCTTGGCACTACTGGGAACATAACGTCCACTGCACTCTGGGATTGTAAAGACAAGCGATCGGAATGACATGCATAGTCGCCGCCAAATGTCCCAGAAGTCACAGAAACTGGTGTGCTGAGACATAAGGGCAAAAGGAGACTATTTGAGCTAGGGCAGCAAGTGTCTCTGCCCTGCCTCAAGGTAGAAAGGCCTTCTTCTGGATAGTGTCCAGCCTGCCCACGATGAAGTTCAGTTGCAGTGATGGCTGGAGATGGGATTTTGGACAGTTGATCAGAAATCCCAGATCTTCCAAGGCATGTGTGGTGGACTGTAGGGAACACAGAGCCCCCTGCCTGGAGTCGTTCTTGATAAGCCAATCGTTGAGGTAAGGGAATACATGTACCCCTTGCTTTCAGAAGATAGGCCCCCACTACCACCAGGCGTTTGGAGAAGATGCAGGGTGCTGACGCTAGGCCAAAGGGCAACACATGATACTGGTAGTGCTCTTCCTCTACCAGGAACCACAAGTACCTCTGATTCGCTGGCGAAATAGGGATATGGGCATATGCATCTTTGAGATCCAGGGAGCAGAGCCAGTCTGCAGCTCTGAGGACAGGGATCAAAGTTCTCAATGAGACCATCTTGAATTTTTCCCTGACAAAAAACTGGTTTAATGCCTGCAGATCCAGAACGGGGCGAAGGCCACCAGTTTTCTTGGGAATCAGGAAATACCTGGAATAGAACCCGTCCCCTCAATGGCCGAATAGGACTGGTTCGACTGCTCAAGCTGTTAAGAAGGTGGCGAACTCTACTCAGAGTATCTGCTGGTTCTCTACACTTCTCCACAGAAGACACGGTGGAGAACAGGGGGGGGGGGGGGGGGGGGAGAGAACAGTGAGGAGTTCATTGGAAATGCAATTTGTACTCCTGCCTCACGATGGACAGGACTCAGTGGTCTGAGGTAACTAAAATCCAGCATTCTGCGAATAGCTGTAGGCGGCCCCCCCACTGGGGTCGGTACCCTAGGGTAAGGTTGACTGGCTCAAACACCCTGGCTGTGACGGGGTTTTGTGATGGGGCGTAAGAGGTTGCCATGCCCTCAGTCTTGCCGGTGCCTGCTGAGGTCTCGATCTAGAGGCCAGCAGGTAGTACTTGAGTGGTTGGTAAAAAGGCCATTTTGGATATTGCCTGGGAAGCTTTTTGCTGGAGAGCTGGATGTCCAAAGTGCTAGCTGACAACTGTTGAAGGGTTTCATGATAGCCCTTCAGTTGGGCCACCATCTCTAATCTTGTTCCAGAAAAGGTTCTGCCCTATACAGGGCAGATCTGATAGACAGTCCTGCACCTCAGGGCTCAGGTCAGAGGCGTGAAGCCAAGTCATGCGACAAGCCCCAATGCCCGCTGTGGCAACTCTCATAGCTGTCTCAAACACATTGTACACAGAGCGGACCTCGTGTTTATCACATTCCAGGCCCTGCTGAACTATTTTCTGGAAGTCCTCCTGAAATTGTTGCAGGAGGTGTTCCCCCAACTCTTGGGCTTGTTTCCAGAGTTTTCTGGAGTACTTCCCCATATACAGTCTGAGAGCATCCAGAGCTCTGTGTTCATGTCCCGGGGGGGGGGGCCGAGGCATGAGTCCGAAATCTCTTTGCCTTCTTTAGGGCCGATTCCACCACCACTGACTGGTGAGGAAGCTGACTGCGTTCAAACTCGGTGGTGGGCTGGACCAGATAGACCGTTTTCCATTCACAGGAAATGGGATATTCCCAGAGTGGGACAACTGCTCCTTAAAGATGTCATATATAGGAGCATCAAGAAACTGCAGGATCTCCAACATCTTGTGACAAGAATCCTGTTCTGTTAATAGCTGGAAAGGCACAGATTTCGGCATGGCTTTAACAAACCCAGCAAAAGAAAGATTCTCTGGAGGGGATTTCCAGCCCTCCTCCGGTGAAGAGGGTTCAGAAGGCAAGTCCTCAGATTCCTCGTGGAGGAAAAAGATGCTTTTCCTTCCCAAGAATCATAGGGGGCTTCCCCTTTGCTTTGAACGTCCAAAGACGCGGGGAGTGGAGCTCCCACCCGAGCCCTAAGCCTCAAGCCCGAGGGCCACGGGGGCACCAGCGGAACCAAAGATGGTACCGAGGGCACCAGTGGGATCCTGTGCTGCAAGGGCACTGATGAATCCACCACATCGGAAGCACCGGGGGCATCGATGGCACCAAGGGCATCAGTCCTGATGGTCCTGGAATTACCAAAGGTTACCTAGGTGCCGTGCGCGGCCGAGGCACTATCGACCCCGATGGACCTGCCTCGTCTGAGGAGTCGCTCACCGGAATGGGGACTGGTGGCAGCAGCATCAATGCTCCTTTCGACAGCAAAGGGGTTCAAGGCATCAGAGCTGGCTGCATTGGTAAGACACTGAGCAGCAGATCCAGCCGCTCCATGAGAGGTGCATGCACCAATGGAGTCTGCTCTTGTGGCGGTCCTAGTGGAATTGGAGGCTCAATGCCCTGCAGGGCTCGGCGGACCACCAATTGCACGCGCCTCTCTAACTCCTCCTCAAAAGTTGCTGAGGACAGAACGGCTTGAGGAGGCAGCAGCAGCGGAATCGGATCAACTCCGGAGTCCCGAGGTGGAACCAAATATTCCACTGATATTGGTGGGGACCGCCGAGAGTCCTCAGGAGGACCGGAGGGTATCACCTTCTCTGCACAAGACTGCTTTGGGGGAGGCACCGACGCGATTGATGCCTTCCTGTGGTCTGACTTCAAAGAGAATAATCGGTGTCAGTGTTTCCTAGACTTTTTTCGGTGCTCACCTCGGTCCTTCTCCGGGACCAATGGTGACGGAGAGGAACCCGACTTGGATTGCGAAATATTGACCTTGTCCGGTCACCTGCCCCTACCTTGGGATCGAGGATCGGCAGCAGAGGGAACACTGAGGGGGTTGAAGCAGACACTCCCTTCTGTGGTGTAGAAGTCCAGGATGCTGACGATAGATCCGATTTTCTGGCACCAAACAGCTTTTCCATTTTGTCTAGGTGCACCTGACGGCCCTTAGGGGTCATCTGGGCACAAAGATTGCAAACACGGACATCATGCGATGCCCCCAGGCAGAGGATACAGACTTTGTGGGGGTCTGTGATGGACATGGTCCGGGGGCACTGGGGGCAGCAGCGAAAGTCAGACGCCATGTTGGAAACAACACGGCAAGTGGTCGATGGCCAGCAGCAACCGGGAGGCAACACGTCGGTAGTCGACCGCGAAACGCCACAAAATTTACCAAAAACAATGAGTAAAAACGCTGAAAACACAGAGGGACCCGAAGCAATGCAGGCAGGAAGAAAAAACGTGATTTCACACAGAAAAAGCATGAGCTCCACAGCCGTGAGGCTTCAGCTTTACGGAAAAAGAGAAACTGAAGAGGGACCCCACGTGGACGCGTGGTTAGTGGCATGCTGGGCATGCCCAGTGTGTCTGTCAATGTTTTCCATGCCACGCTCCATATGATGATGTCATCCATGTGTGAGGACTACCATACTGCTTGTCCTTGGAGAACCAGATGCCATGAAAAACAGCCGGTGGCCACCAAGGAGCAACATGCCAGCAATCAACCGCAACGAAGGGAGAAAAAGATACCTACCACCCCGCTGGACGGGCACCTACCAGAGAAGAGGGACCCACGCAGAAAAAGTTGAAAATGACCGGGAACACTTTGAAAGAAAAATTAAAGAGCAGAGCACCAGAACTGTGAGGCAACTATTTCGCAGAAAAAGAGAGACTGAAGGGGGACCACGCTTCTCATGGTTAGTGACATGCTCGGCATGCTCAGTATGCCAGTCAAAGTTCTAGAAACTTTGACAAAAGTTTTCCGTGCCAGACACCATCTGATGATGTCACCCATCTGTAAGGACTACTATCCTGCTTGTCCTAGGAGAAATATAATATTTATTTTATTTATTTATTTATTTTTAATTTTTATATACCGATGTTCCTGTAAAGAATACATATCGCACCGGTTTACAAGGAACTGAACAGTCGCCTCCAGGGCGGAAATACATTAAAATACCCAACTGCCCTAATATCACAGGCGTCTCTAGCATAAAGTTGTGCATGAAATATTTATGAAAAACAGATGTAACAGAGGCAAGATGGCGGCACAGAGAGGCTGTGCAGCATCTGCTGTCCTAGCTGTTTCCTTTCTCACCTGGTTTCCTGCTTGAGATACCCTCCAAGCGAAAGGGGAAGGTTAGGGTATTCCCTCCGGATCCTCTTCCCTCATCTGGACAACAGTCATCTATCACCCGCTTCATGTCCTTGCCAGCAGTGGTGGAAGCCGAGGAGTCTGATGGCCGACGTGGTGAGGGACAGCCATGATTGCCTGCAGAAGAGGCGTCCCTCAGCCATGACCTTCGTCAGCCTCCAGTGAATAGAGATCTTCAGGAAAGCGCCTCCGCAGCACCCAGCGATGATGTATTGTCCGCACCTGCGGTGGAGGGGGCACTTAAGTTTCACTGCCTGGATCCATCCTCTCTGCCTGACAGCAGTGGGGTTTTCTTTGAATGGGCCACCGAAGCCATTCTGGTGATGGGATAGTCTGGGACCAGTGTTGGGGCCTTCCCTACCTTCTTCACCCTGGGAAGCTGTGGTCGTTGAAGGTGGTGAGTTCTTTGTTGTTCCATTTCGTCCTGAGGTGGTGCCCCTTGAGGCTTTGTGGGTCTTAGTATCTAGCTTCGGGAGTTCCCTCAAGCTGCTTAATACAAAGATGGATCTTTTTTCTTCTAACTACCATCAAAAAATATCTGACCTGCAGGAACAAGTTAGTTCCACCATTTCTAAAGTTTCTAAAGTTGAAGATACATTAAAAACTATCCAGGAATTTAATATTGCTACTGTGAAAGATCACATGGCCCTTTCGAGATGTATTGAATTTTTTTTAGAAAATAATGTGAAACATTTTAATTTGGGTTTTCTGAATTTCCCCATAGTTGTTGGGGAAATTCCCTTTTCAACGCTGAAGACATTTTTTCAGGATGTTTTAGGCTTTCTGTCTGAAAATATGCATCTATTAATTCATGTTATTTTCTTCCTAAAATAAAATTCCTGGACTAGCAGCTAATACTGAGTTTCAAGATAATTTGTCTAGTTTTCTTGAAAATTTGTTATCGGAGGCTTTGGATAGGAGTACTTTATTAGTTTCCTTTACCTCGACTTCCTTTACCTTGACTGTAATGCAAAATTCAGGAAATGTCCTATTTTGTTCTTTGATCAATTTGTAAGGATTTTCCCTGACCTTACTCATGCAACTCAGATTAAGAGAAAAGGGGGGGTTTTTTATCTTTTCCGCAGGAAATTATTTCTCTTGGGTTTTCTTTTGTTCTACATTACCCCTGTAATTGTGTCATCAAAAAAGGGGATGAATGTTTTATTTTTTTCCCGCCTGAGCAGTTAAAATCTTTTATAGAGGCCCGTAGGCCGCTTACTTCCTCCCCTGTACCTCAAAAGCTTTTAAGTACTGCTGGTTACCACTATATTTTTGCCCTTTCTGATTATGGTAATCTTTAGTATACTCCCTTAGTTATTTCTCTCCTCTCTTCAGCTTTTTTTCTGCTTTGAAGTGGATATTTTCATTATAACTGTTAAATCTTATTAGCATTTTTCCCTATTTTGATTTCTATTGTTGGCATCCATGTGTTTCTGTAATAAGCAATTTACTTTGTAATCTAAAAATCTTATAAATAAAACAATTAAAAAAAACAAAAACAGATGTAAATATCTTTCAGGTCGATCCAGTAAGGCCGCGGTAGAAACAGTGCGGCAGTGTCAGGCGCACCCTTCCTCCCCGCACCCACAGTTCTCTTCACTAACTCCCCGATACTCTCCTCTAATCGCATGCAAATGCATGCCGCGGCTTTAAAGCGGTAGGGCAGGGTTATGGCCGCGTAACCCATTTTACTGTATAGGCGCTTAATACAGCGCCTATACAGTAACCAGGGTGCGACGGTACCTGTCATTTCAAATGTCATTTCAAATGGCATTTGGAATGACAGGAACCAGGAAGTGTAAAAAAAACACGAAAAGTCTTTGTTGCTTCGTCGCTGTGTCTCTCCTCCCGGAGCAGGGCGCGAAAGCAGCCTTGCTCCGGGAGGAGGTGAGGCACAGCGGCGAAGACAGACGGGAGAGGAGAAAAAGCAGAGCCGAGCAAAGCGAAAGCATGCAGCAAGCCGGCGAAATAGACCTGCGAGCAGAGGCAATAGCAGCGGTTCGGTAAGCCTGGCACCCTCCTTGATGTAGTATGTCCCGGATGCCCCCCCCTCCCCAGCGCGCCCGCCACTACCCCTTTCATCAGCTGCATCCACTGCGACCCGGCAGTCCCGTGAGGCCTACAAAAAAAAAAAAAAAATCCCCGGCTCCCGCGCCCCCGAACTGGCCCGCCGACTCTACCCCCCCCCCCCCTCCCGATCGGGCAAGGAGGCGGCGGCGACGAAAACCAAAGCAATTTTTTTTTTTTCAAAAAGCAACATCACACATTGCATAAAATAATTTCTCCAGCCTTAAAGCGACTTACTTTTGGGATCTGTCAAGTAAGTCGCAAAAGTAACTTACTTTTCTGAAGCCATCACGATCGTAGCTCAAGACGAAGATGGCCGCCTGCACGGGGGAAAGCGTGCAATTGGCCGCTGAAGACATGAGGTCACGTCTTCAGCGGCCAATTGCACGCTTTCCCCGTGCAGGCGGCCATCTTTGTCTTCGTCCGGAGGAGCTAAGATCATGTTCCTGATGGCTTCAGAAAAGTAAGTTACTTTTGCGACTTACTTTTGGGATCTTGACAGATCCCAAAAGTAAGTCGCTTTAAGGCTGGAGAAATTATTTTATGCAATGTGTGATGTCGCTTTTTGAAAAAAAAAAAAAAATTGCTTTGGTTTTCGTCGCCGCCGCCTATCTGCCCGATCGGGAGGAGAGAGAGGGGGGGGTAGAGTCGGCGGGCCAGTGCGGGGGCGCGGGAGCCGGGGATTTTTTTTTTTGTAGGCCTCACGGGACTGCCGGGTCGCAGTTGATGCAGCTGATGAAAGGGGTAGTGGCGGGCGCGCTGGGGGGGGGGGGGGCATCCGGGACGTACTACATCAAGGAGGGTGCCAGGCTTACCGAACCGCTGCTATTGCCTCTGCTCGCAGGTCTATTTCGCCGGCTTGCTGCACACTTTTGCTTTGCTCGGCTCTGCTTTTTCTCCTCTCCCGTCTGTCTTCGCCGCTGTGCCTCACCTCCTCCGGGTCGCAGTGGTAGCATGGCGCTGTGAGGGGGGCGAAAGGGTATATACCCATGAACGGATTTGAGTGGGAGCGCTCTGTGAAGCAGGACATGCCCGTGAGGGGCATAATGGGTGGATGCAGCTGATGAAAGGGGTAGTGGCGGGCGCGCTGGGGGGGGGGGGGCATCCGGGACGTACTACATCAAGGAAGGTGCCAGGCTTATTGTTTTATTGTGTTTGAGTATCTTAAGCGGTGTCGATGGATTTGTTACACAGTCCTAACTCCTACTAGGGGGAGGCGGTAAACTAACAGGTTAAGGCCGCGGCAAAACAGCGCGTTCCTAAGGAGATAATATCAGCGCCCGTTACAGTATCGGAGGGGAATAGCTAATTCCTTCATTATACAGCTTTTTCGTTCATTTACATGCTGGGTGCGGAAAGGGTTAGGTGTTTATTTTAGGAAGCGCTAAGGACGCGTGAAACTGGAGACTGTATGGCTGGATGGCCTTACTCGTCTGTATTGTGCGCTCCCAGCACGTTACAGACGGGCAATCTTTAACTGCACGTTACTGGATCGACCTGTTTGTTAGAATTAATTATCTTACCAAAATCAGATTGCAACGAGGCAATAAACTTAGGGTCCATCCAATCTACCAGGTTTATTACCATATTCAAAGAATTTATATTTTTAATACAAAAGACTCTTTGTGGAATGGATGATGTAATAATGAACTGAGAGAAACAAATTGGTCTTATTAGAAAAGGAGTGATGGGCTGCATATCTAGACCTATCAATTTGAAGCTGGTTTTCCAATTGTAAATTTGCCTTAGAGATCTCATTTTTCCTAGGAGCAACATAAGAGATAATGTCCCCTCTCATAACATAGCAAAGCAGATGAGCGAAAAAATAAAACAACAAATCAAAGGTGAACCCAACCTCGTGGGGAGGAGGGCGGGATTCCTAAGGACTAACTTGTGCTATTGGGGCCTCCCCTCTTTAGCAAGTAAATAAAAATAAAATAGCTATATTGTAATTATAGTCTAGACTTAAATAAAATAAGATTCGGCACAGTTGCAACAATGCAAGAAATATCACACTCAACCTGAGCTAAGCACTAAGGTCAAATCTTAAACTGAGAAATCAGTAATTGATAGAATACACAATTGCAGGGACCCATCCTTGCTGGATCAGAAGACTAAACATAAAAAGCAAGAGTGCAGATGAAAAATGATTAAGATACAAGATTCCAGAAAAAATCAAAATGTTCTTGTAAATGTATCTAACAATCTGCCGACAAATAAAATATACAGCAAAGTAAAGACATAAATGACTTTTCTGCATGGAGAATCATCCATTCAGTGTGTGCACAAATAAAGCAGCAGCTTCCTCCAACTCAAAAGTAAGTGGTTTGCCTTGATGTATTACTTGCAGTTTGAAAGGATAATGCAGAACTAAATGTATTTTTTGTTTAGCCAACTGTGTACACACAGAAACAAAAGCTTTACGCCATGCTTCAAGAGTGGCAGAATAATCCTGAAAGATTAGAATTTTACAGCCATCATGTGTGAGTTCTGTAGATTTCCTATATGTACAGAGAATTTCCACTTTGTCAGCAAAGTTAAGAAGTTTGCTATCAGCACACGCAGGCGGTTGGATTAGACTGATTTTTTTTGCCTAATCTGTGGGTTCTTTCAAGTCTCAGTGAACCATAAGAATGAGTCAAAATAAGCTCCTTTGATATCCATGATTCCAAAACGTTTCAAGGTATTATCTGCAACAATTTCTGGAAAGTCCACGTATTATTCCTTCTGGAACGAGTATCTAAATCAGAGCTTTCCAAACTTTTCATGTTGGTGACACACTTTTTAGACAAACATAATTTCAGGACACAGTAATTAGTCTACAAGCAAACCGGAGGTTAAAGGTTAAATGAACGAAATGTATTTCGACAATTTATGTATGTTTCCTTAAATATATACATAATAAAATGTTTCACGATACAACATATCTTGTGAAAACCTTTCGTTTATATTAAAAATATATAATATTCCAAGATTAATGTTATTGTTATAATTTATGAGTAACAATAATAAAACAAAGTTATTGTGTTATTCAATTTACCTCTTTAATGAGATATATGAGCTTGATGGGATGAACACAGCTTTTGAATATTTGGTGTTAATAAAAAAGTCCAAAGGGTCTTCTGCATAATTTTAAAAAGCTGGCCAGTTTCACACTATATAATTATTTGATAGCCTCATTCAATTAATTCTATATGGCTATGAGAGTGAAATCTGGAATTTATAGGAAGGGACAGAATGTCAATATAAATCCTGCACCTCCAGTTCTGTAACTCTGTGCATCCACTGAAATTCCCCCAAACAATGGAGCTTGGATGTTTCCCTTACAGCTCATCATACTAAAAGATATTTTCAAATGCTGGTGTCACCTCACAGTAACAGCAGCACAAACACCTTCCACTGCCAGGCACATTGTGAACTAAAATAAAACCTCGCAAAAAAAGACACTCAAAATCTATACTGCAATCCCATTGTAACATAACAGTAATAACACCAAGGACTCAAACAACAATAACCCTACCTGTGAAAAAGCATGGGTAAATATTACACTGGGTCCTAGAATACCAATACACCACCTATTGAGGAAACAAAACAAACCCGATTGCTATAGATCCCTATGCTAGCAGAATCTCTCATCATGGTCACACACACAGAGCAGAGACAGACCCTCACTAAATACAGAATACAAAATAAAGGAGCACAAATTAGACAAAAACTGAAATGGAAACTCCAAGAAGCCAGACTCTGTGTATTAACAATGAAAAAACAGAACCACCATTCCTCATAAAACAAACAAAATCAAAAAACATAAAGCATCAGTTATAATAGTAAAACCATACTAATAAAAGAATATTTTAAAACTACTGATAAATAGAATTTCTATTAATTAAAATCATATACATTTTTTACAATTTCCCAGAGGTTATCCTCTCTCACACAGACTCACATGTCCATTCTCTCTCACACATACACTGACACATACATACACATTCATGCTCTTATACCCACCATAACCTCTTGCTCTCACAGACACTGACGCACTCTCAGGCTCTAAGACACTCTCTCCCCCTCCACACACACCCCACACACAAACTCTTACTCCCCTGGATTTTCTCATACACACTCTCTCTGGCTCCCTCACATACACACAAACACATACACCCACGCAAGTTCCCAATCATTCTCACACAAACACACACACCCAGGCAAGCTCCCAGTCATTCTCACACACTAAAACTGACCCCCAGGCAGGCTCCCATTCATTTTCACACCACTCCCTCACCATCCCCCAGGCAGGCACCCATCCATTCACACACATACACCCCCAGGCAGGCACCCATTCATACACATGCACACACTAAAGGCAGACCCCCTCTCTTTCTTTTGCCAGCAACCTCGGAGCCTCTCTCATTCCTCTGCTGCCACTGATGCCGCATGGCTATTGGGGAGGCGCTGATTGCTGCTATTGGCACTGAAGCCCATTCTGCTGCCTCCTCTGTGCAGGCCCTGTGGGTTTCCAGTTCCTCCATGTTGATCTCGTACATTGTGAGATCCGCATAGAGAAAGTGCTACTCTTGACATTAACAAAGATTACATGTGCCAATCAGTAAAAAGTAATCTATTTCTTTTTTTTTTTTTACCTTTGCTGTCTGATCTTAGTTTTCTAATTGGTTGGTCCCAGGCTTTTTTGTTCCACCTCCCCTTTCTTATTTTTTTGCCAATTCATTTCATATTGTCTTTTTTTCTATTTCTTTTCTCTCCATCTATCTTCTTCCCTCAAACATACAGTCAGGTTCTCATTCTCACATGCTTTCTCTCTCTCTCTCTCACACACACACAGGCTCTCACTCTCACATGCTGTCTCTCTCATACAATCATTCATACACAGTCTCTCTCTTGCACATGCTGTCTGACTCTCACACACCCAGGCTCTCTCTCACTCCCACATGCTGTCTTGCTCATGCACAGGCTCTCACTGTCACATGCTGTCTCTCTCTCACACACACACAGGCTCTCACATGCTGTCTCTGCAAACATTGAGATCCTCACTCCCACAACCAATCTCTCAACTCACACAGGCACCCAATCTCTCAACTCAGCTCAGCTCATACAGGCACCCAATCTCTCAACTCAGCTAATACACGCACTCTACGGACCCTCAGCCTCTCTCTTACCTCTGGGCCTCCTCTTCACGGGTCGCTGCAGGATCGGCTCTGCAGCGGCCCTGATCTTCTCGGGCCGATCCGATCCGCGGTGGGGGCCCTGCTACCGGGCCTCTTCTCGCCCGCTGCAACAACGCGGCTCCTCTTCTGCACGCGGCTGCTTCATCTCCTTCCTGCCCGTGCGGCTCCTGCAACATTTTTCTTCCGGGGCCGCGTGGGCAGGAAGGAGGTGGAGCACCTGCACGTTTAGACGTGCCCTTTTTCTTCGGGCCGTGGTGACGTGAACTCACCACGGCCTTACCGATCTTCCGGCTGTGTGTCTGCGGCACACAGCACAACGATTCTTCGCTGCTCAGCCGCCAGTGGGATGAGCTCCACCGGCGGCCGCATTGGCTCCCACTTACCGGTGTGTCACATGCAACGGGCTTGCGCGACACACCGGCACACCTCAGGCGACACACCAAAGTGTCGCGACACACACTTTGGAAAGCTCTGATCTAAATCATCAACCTTCTTTAGCAGGTTTCTTTTAAGTTTCTGAAGTTCTGTAATCTACTCTTGCAGTTTATTCACTTGATTTTTCTACTCCAGAGATTCTACCCTCTGTCTCCTGAATCTGCTTGGTTATGTCAGTCAATTTTTTCAAATTTATCTTCAAGGGCAATCACTACTGCTGCCACTACTTCATTAATTTGAGAGTCATTCATGTTCGAACTAGGCCTGTCCCCAGTGCAGCGGTGGCCATTTCAGTATCCAGCACTTTGGGCTTGTCATTTTCCTTCCTTACAGACTTAGTAAACATCACAGCAGATAAAATCAAGAGCAAAAAAAAAATCAAAAAAATCTTGGTATCTTATATGGTAAAAAGAGACAAAAAAAGTAGGTCACAAAATGAGAAACAGCCAATTGTACAGTTTTAGAGAGGAGGCCTTGAGATCAGCTAAGAAACACGATTTAGCTCCTGCTAATATTCTATTTGCTTTTTTGAACGGAGTCACATGCTCAGCTGAGGATTTCAAACCTGTCCACAATGACTAAGATCTTTTTCTTGGGTGGTGATGCCTAAAATAGAACCCAGCATTGTGTACCTATAAATTAGGATTATTTTTCCCTTTGTCTATCAATTTCAACTTGTCCATGTGAAATTTCATTTAACATTTAAATGCCCAGTGCCCCAGTCTTGCAAGGTCTTCCTATAACTCTTCACAATCTGCTTGTGTTTAACAAATTTGAATAACTGTGTCATCTGCAACTTGGATCACCTCACTTGTTACTCTCTTTTCCAGACTATTTCTGAATGTTAAACAGCACTGTCCCTATACAGATCCCTAGGACACTCCACTATTTACCTCTTCACATGGGAAAACTGATCATTTAATCTCACTCACAGAAAGTATTTATATATGTTGGTATATGCATCCTTGAACTCCAAAGTCTTCTGTTTAAAAAATAAATAATGGTGCCCATGGGAACCTTGAACTTATCCTTCTGAAGAAATCTATTAAGATCTTTAGGTCTAAGATGGGACAAAAGCACAGAGGTTTGGAGACCAGGAGGTATCTGAAGTAAAATCCCCACTGTACTTCCTTTCGGCCCGCTCTCCCAGTGCGCGCACAGGCCACTCTCCTGTGCGCGCGATTCTGTATTCAAATTAGGTTCGGCAGTAAAAACAGGTAAAAAGAGGCGGTAGGGACACCAGCGCGTCACTAGCGCCTCTTTTTGGACAGGAGCGGCAGCTGTCAGTGGGTTTGACAGCAGACGCTAAATTTTGCCGGCATCGGTAATCAAACTTGCTGACAGTCACGGGTTCGGAAACCGGACGCCAGCAAAATTGAGCGTCCGGTTTTCAACCCGCGAGCTGCGGGCCGACTTCAAATTTATTTATTTTTTTAGCTTTTTGTAACTTTCGGGACCTCCGACTTAATATCGCCATGATATTAAGTCGGAGGTTGCACAGAAAAGCAGTTTTTACTGCTTTTATGTGCACTTTCCCGGTGCCCGGAGAAATTAGCGCCTACCTTTGGGTAGGCGCTAATTTCTGAAAGTAGAATGTGCGGCTTGGCTGCACATTTTCCTTTCTGAATCGCGCGGGAATACCTAATAGGGCCATCAACATGCATTTCCATATTGCGGTGCTATTAGGTTCGGGGGTTTGGACGAGCGTTTTCGACCCCTTACTGAATAAGGATAACGCTAGCGCGTCGAACACGCGTGTCCAATCGCGGGTTAACAGAACTGTATCGGCCCGTTTGGTAGAACAGGCTTAACCGCTCTAGTCTGCAACAGGGAAGGAATCTCCATCTCTAGCAAATCCTGATGAGAAGAGGGATGAAGTTATCCTTTCAGCAAGCAGTTTACTGGAATATTTATTAAGAATAAATCTGTAAGCTCTTTTTAGAATTTGGAGAACCCAACTGTCCTAGATTTTAAAAAAAGGAACAACAGTTTGCATAAGACTTCAGCCTTCTTCATACAGGCAAGTTATCCATTATAAAGACCAAGACACTGGCTAGGTGCTCTGGATCCAGTCAGTAACCCACATTTGTTTTAAAGGAGTTGCTATGTAAGACTTTGAGCTTCTGTAGTCTCATGGACAAGATCTCAAGCTCTGTTATTGATAGCAGCAAGTAGACAATGAATATCTCCAAGAAAAAAAAATTTCGCCTTGTAGGCCTGCTCATATACCTCACTGTGGAGAACGGCAAATCAGAGGGGGCAGCAGAAAGGGTCTTAAGCATGCAGCAGTGATCTTCAATTAAATTTATATGAAAGGGATAGCCATATATTTCTGTCAAGGGTACTGTTGAGAGCATGGACCCTTGGACAGAGGTGGAGTTGGCGCAACATGCAGGGAGGAGCCCTGCAGGTCCCCACCTTCGGCTGGTAGAGCTGGCTATGGCAGAGGCCTAACTGGAGCTTGACCTATACCAGCCCTCGTTACTCTTAGGTTGAGCCCTCGGAGGCCAACAAGTCTTAGGTACAGGCATCTGTTGACGGAAGCTGGAAGTCTGTGGGGATAGCCAGGTAACAGGTTAAAGTCCAGGACAGCCTACAGATATAGTCAGGGATAAGCAGTGGTCGAGGCAGGTAGTGTACAGACGTGGTCAGTGAGAAGCAGAGTTCAGGCGTCATCCAAATCAGGCAGTGGTCAGTGGCAGGCAGAGTTCAAGCATAGTCGAGTGTCAAGCAGGCAGAAGTCAAAACCAGAGATCCGTCTAAGGGAAGGCAGGATGACTAAGCAGGCAAGGAGTCAAGGAACAACACAAGCGGGCAGGAGAAGACACAGAAAATGCTGAAGAACTAAAGACTGACCATGGAACGAAGACACTCAGGAAAGAAGACCAGGACTACCGAGACAAAAACCAGGAACTCAGGAACGAAGACCAAGAACACACTGAGGAAACTTGCTCTACACAAGGTAGTCGACTTATTGCTGGGGCAAGGAGGAGCTGCTGAAGTGGCCTTTAAAAGGCCCATGCTAGTGATGTCATCATCAGGCTCTTTTGGCCTTGTCCCACTGCAGGCCTTTTAAGAGAAGTAAGGTCCAGTATGCGCAAGCCTTATGGGGCCCGGGGAGGATGCGGCAGCCTACCACACATCCATTCCAGGGTCTTTGTCAGCGACAGCAGCAGAATGCATCAGAGGCAGGCAGAATGCGGCAGCCTGCCGCATGTCTATCTGGGGCCTTCCCCAGCATCGGGAGGCATTGTGTCAGACACGCAGCTGAAGGTTAGAATGGTGATAAGTGGGGCAGACCTGCGGACCGCCAAATGCAACAGATATTTGTAATGCCTAATGCAAAGGTAATTAGTCCAAAACCTGTTTTTGTAAACTTTCTGCAAAGCATTTAAAAATATCAGTAATAGCAATACTTTCTTTTCATTTTATGTCCCAAAAATGCCAGACACCATGCCATATTTTGAAACTCTCTTTTTCAGGGGATATATTTCAATATAGCAGCGCCTTCAACTTCATAGGTTGAGCAGAACAGAAGCTTCCCACACTCCTCAGTGTTTAGTAGGTAAACAAAAAACTTTGTTTCTCTGGAAGAAGAAACTGAGAAATCTTGCCCTTTCCAGGATGAAATGAATCAATTTAGCATGCTATGCAGGATCAGGCATAGAAACTTCTTTTTGTAAAGACCCACGTCCGAGACACTCTCCCTAGAGAGATAGGACAGATTCAGCCACTATGGATTAGTGTGGCAACTAATTTGAACAGTCTGGACATGATATGTCGACTACTTTCTTCCCAACACGAAGCAGAGTGGTCTCCAATTTTTTAAATCAGTTGAATCAGTTAACCAAGTTTACTAAGTATAACCAAGTAATGCCAAACATATATCCACAATGGCTTTTCGAGGAGGACACTGAGGAAGTGAGGTCAGTGCAGGGTATATGTACCCAGGATGATGTCAGCTTGAAATCTGACTCCATCTCCCATCTGCTAGCAGAGGAGCACATAACCCACTGGTCTGAGTCCATCTGGCTACACGCTAGGAAAATTAAAATTAAAATAAAATTCATACATCAGGTAAAATAATAATATAGATAAAAGACAATGTAACTAAAAATGTGAAGAATAACATAGTTGGAGACCTAAATAAAGAAAAAAAAAATTTAGCAAATTAAAGTGAATTGAGTGCATAGATCGGGAAAAGCATGTAGGAACAGATGGTGCTTGAAGGCTTTTTTAAAAGCTTTCTTGTCACTAATGAAGCGTAACTTTGGAGGGATGGTGTTCCATAAAATAGGGCCTGCTATGAAGAAAGCTCGCTCTCTGATAGAGACCAGTCTTGTAGTTTTTGGTGAAGGGATTTGCAAAAGTAATTTATTTTTTTACCTAAGATTTCTGCACGGTGTGTAAATGTGTAGCAATGCGTAGAGCCAGGAAGTGTTATTGCTGTAAATGAGGCTATCAATAACTGATAAGGTTTTATATCGGATATGCCATTTTATGGGGAGCCAATGGAGTTTGTGAAGAGTGGGTGTCATGCGATCAAAGATAGTGTTATTGGAGAAAAGTCTGGCGGCTAAATTTTGTATGAGTTGAAGTGGTCTAATGGTGGATTGTGGGAGACCTAAAAAAAGGGAATTGCAGTAATCCAGGCTAGTGAGAATGAGGGCTTGAAGAATGGTACAAAAGTGAGTTGGGTCCAATATGGGTTTGATGTGTTTTAGTTGTCCGATTTTGTGGAAAGATGATTTCTGCAGAGTTTTGATATGTGTGGTTAAGCTTAGTTTGGAGTCTAGTATGATGCCTAGGCTATGTACTTCTTTCAAAATATTAATGGTACAGTTGTCATGTTGAATATTGATGGGAATGTCATTGAATGGAGGGGTGCCTAGGATGAGAATTTCTGTCTTTGATAAATTTAAACTTAATTTATTGTGTGTTAACCATCTTTTTACCGTTGATAAGCATGATATGCAGAAATTTGAGTGTATCTGTCCAGTTTTGTTTAGTAGGAAAGTTGAATTTAATATCGTCAGCGTAAATTCTGTATATTGCAACTAGAGTATATAGGAGTTGACAAATAGGGATTAAGTATATGTTAAACAAAACAGCAGAGAGAGATGATCCTTGTGGGACTCCTGTGTTTTATTAACAAAAATTTGTTGAGTTCTCTTAGTTAGGTGGGAAGAAAACCAGTTAAGGACTGTATCTGAAATTCTAATGTTTGAAAGACAGGTTAGAAGTATGTTGTGATTTATTGTGTCGAAGGCCGTGGATAGATCTAGAAAAAACAAAATGTATGCAGTTCCTGAATCAGAACCACGAAGGATGACATCAGTACTAGAGAGTAATAACTTTTCAGTACTATGGATTGGTCGGAATCCGAACTGGTACTGATCCAAGATGGAGTATTCGTCGAGAAATGACGTAAATTGTTTTAGTACTGCTGATTCTATAATTTTAGCAAGGAAGGGCAGGGAGGAAATTGGACGGAAGTCTGAGAAGTCAGGGTTATTGTTGATTTTCTTAGGGATTGGTGTGACTGTGGCAGTTTTTAGAGAATCTGGTAAGTGACCTGTGATGAGTGACGAGTTAACAATATTGGTTATGGGAAGTGTGAACTGTTCCTTAACAGTTTTGAATAGGGAAAAAGGACATGGGTGACTTGAGGGTTTCAGTTTAGAAATTATTTGTAGGATTTCTGTACTGGCTACTAACCTGGGTACCCACTCCTCGGGGGCCCTTTGCTTATTTCCAGGTGCCTATCCTAAATACAGATACTCGCTCCTTGAGGGCCTGTGTGTCTATCCTGGTGCCTGCTACCAATTCTTCAACCTGCTGGAACACTACCTATCAGCTACAGAGAGTGAGTACAACTTCTCCCAGTCTGTCCATCTACAGCTCCTCGCTGCTCATCTACATGGGGCCCTACACCACCATTGTGGAATGGGTCTCCTCTGCCGAGGATTACAGACTGTTAATACCTATCCTCTCTCTACTGCTTATTGGGAACTCTATCTACTCAGCTACCAGGGACATTGTTATAACATCTGCCAGTCTGTCTCTCCTACAGTGCCTTACTGGACATCTGCATCGGGGCCTTACACCACCATTGTGGGACAGGTCTCCTACGCCAAGGATCACAGATTGTTGCTCTCTAATCTACTCTCTACTGCCACTTCTGGTGGACCACACTAGCTGTATAATAAAAATATATTCTCTGTGTTTGTGCATCTGAGTCGAGCCCGGTGCTTCAGTTCCCTACGGGGCTCCTCCCCATAGGAGATACCATCACTGTTGCCCCTGAGAATCCACCAAACACCTCAATATCATAACAGACTTATTGCCACTCAAGAGCGGTCATGGTGTTTAAGAAGTATTCAGTAGAAGTGGATATGGGTGTTGCGTCAACATGGAGGATGAAATCACCTAATAGATTGTTTTCTCTGGATTGGGTAATGAAGTTGCAAAGTGTTGGCCAACAATGCCCATTCTCCTGGATCCAGATTCTCCCTGCCTAGAAAGTCTGCTCTGTCGTTGTCTTTCCCTGCGATGTGGGAGGCTGAGATCATCTGTAGATGTATTTCCGCCTATTCCATAAGGAGTTCTATCTCCTGTGACACTTTCTGGCTTTGGTTCCCCCTGGCGGCTGATGTAGGTTACCGTTGTTGTAATGTCCAACTTTACGCGGACTGCCTGACTCTGGAGTATGTGGCTGAACTGTAGACAGGCCAATCTGACTGCCCGGGCTTCCAGGACGTTTATGCTCCAGAGTGCCTCTTTCTTAGTCCAATGACCCTGGGCTGTCAGTTCCTGACAATGAGCTCCCACCCCGGAGGCTCGCATCTGTTGTGAGGACCAGCCAATTCGGCAGGAACAGGGTTACACCCTTGCCCAGATGAGCTTCCTGCAGCCACCACTGGAGTCGATAACACACTTCCACCAGTAGGTGGAGGAGAAAGCGCAGTTGCTTACCTGTAACAGGTGTTCTCTTAGGACAGCAGGATGTTAGTCCTCACATGTGGATGACATCATCTGATGGAACCCAGCATGGAAAACTTTTGTCAAAGTTTCTCGAAGCTTTGAGCAACACATTGAGCATGCCACTATCCGCATGTCCACACAAGGTCCCCCTTCAGTCTCATAACAGATGAAAATACGAGCGAAAAAATAAAACAAACTATAAAGAGAACCCAACTCCATGGGGAGGTGGGCGGATTCCTGAGGAATAACATCCTGCTGTCCTAGAAGAACACCTGTTACAGGTAAGCAACTGCACTTTCTCCTAGGACAAGCAGGATGGTAGTCCTCACATGTGGGTGAGTACCAAGCTCCAGACTGTCCCTGTTAACAGGAGAGACCAACAGCGACTGAACAAGGTGCCAATGGGCACAACAACAATTGCGGCATTGTGGATCAATAGGGAACTGTCTGGTTCCCACAAGAGGCATGAACAGGAAGAGTTGGGTTCAGGTCTAGAACAGGTTGTGCAGGATGGATTGACCGAAGGCACTGTCCTGACGCCTATCTTTGTCCAAGCAGTAATGAGCCGCAAACATGTGAAGAGAACTCCAGGTTGCAGCGTGGCACATTTTGACGACGGGGACTGCATGCAAATGAGCCACCAAAGTCACCATAGCCTGCACAGAGTGAGCCTTTACTCTGCCAGCTAGCAGAAGGCCTGCCTGTGCATAGCAGAAGGCGATGCAATCCGCCAGCCAGTTAGACAAGGTCTGTTTACCTACTGCTGTTCCCAGCCTTTTGATATCAAAGGACACAAAGAACTGAGTGGACTGCCTGTGGCTGGCTGTGTGATCTAAATAGAAAGCCAAGGCCCTTTTGCAGTCCAAGGTATGAAGAGCCCATTCCCCTGGGTGGGAATGAGGTCTCGGAAAGAAGGTGGGTAAAACGATGGACTGATTGAGGTGGAAATAAGTCACCACTTTGGGCAGAAACTTAGGATGCATACGCAAGACCACACGATCATGGAAGAACCTCGTGTATGGCAGGCACGTAACCAGAGCCTGAAGCTCACTGACTCTACGAGCTGAAGTGATCACCACCAGGAATATAATTTTCCAGGTGCGGAACTTCAGATTGCAGCGGCTTTAAGGGAGGGCTCATGAGCTGTGCCAGAACAATGTCCCAGGACGCAACAGGAGGTTGAAGAGGGGGCTTTAGCTGGAGGAGGCCCTGCCTGAAACGGTCAACTAAAGCTGTACCGAAACGGATGTGCCAGCAACACCCCAATGGTACGCACTGACAGCGCTAAGGTGAACCCTGACCGAGCTGGTCTGAAGACCAGTCTCGGAGAGGTGCCACAAGCAGTCCAATAGCTGAGGAAGGGGATATGAGAAAGGATCCAAGCCATGCCCCACACACCAGATGGAAAATCTATTCCACTTTAAGCTGTAGGACTTCCTGGTGGAAGGCTTCCCAGACGCCACCAGTACCTGAGAGACACAGTCCGAGAGTGCCAAGGGCTGAAGGACTACGCGCTCAACATCCAAGCTGTCAGAGCCAATGCTCGGAGGTTCGGATGGCGCAAGAAACCCTGATTCTGCGAGATGAGATCGGGCGCCATCCCTAGTTGGATGGGGGCCCACACCGACAGGTCCTGCAGAAGCATAAACCAGACCTGTTGGGGCCAAAAGGGCGCCTCAAGGATCACGATCCCTCTGTCCTGTTGAAGCTTCGGCAGTGTCTTCAAGAGGAGAGGTAGAGGGGGGGTATGCATACAGCAGACCCCTCCCCAGTGAAGGGAGAAGGCATCACAGGTCAGATGTCCCCCCCCCCAACCACAGGGAGCAGAACCTGCTCACCTTGTAGTTGTATGCGAAGGCGAAGAGGTCCAAATCCAAAATCTACTGGTGAAATAGCTTGGTCGCTACCTCCGGGTTGAGGGACCACTGGTGTGGCTGGAAGGAGCAACTTACGCGGTCCGCCAGCACATTCAGATGTCTCGGCAGGTATGTCGCTCAGAGAAGAAACGAGCCCGTGCCGCTCTGCTTGTTGATATACCACATCGCTACTTGGTTGTCTATCCAAATCAGGACTTTCTTGTGCAACAATTGGTCTCTGAATGCCCACAAGGCGTAACGGATCGCCTGAAGCTCCCGGAAGTTTATCAGACAGTGGGCTTCGGAGGCGGTCTAGAGACCCTGCGTGTGGACGCTGTCCACATGGGCTCCCCAGCCCTAAGGAGAGACGTTATTGGTGAAGACCACCTGAGGCAGAGCAGTTTGGAAGGAAAGTCCCCTCTCCAAGTTGAAGAAGTGTTCCCACCAGGACAGAGAAATTCGCGGAGGTTCCGTGACTGCAATGTGAGTCTCGAGGTCCTGGGAGGCCAGTCGCCATTGTGATCGCAAGGTCCATTGAGCTCTCCGCATGCACAGGCAGGCGAGAGGAATAACATGGACGGAAGCCGCCATGTGGCCTAGCAGATTGAGCAGAAGATGGGCGGATACCTGTCGGCTGTTGCGGACAAAAGCTGCCAGGGAAGTGAGGGCAAGAGCCCAATCCCAGGGCAGAAATGCTTTTGCCTGCGCCATATCCAGCCTGGCCCCTATGAAGTCCAGCTGAGGAGACGGGTAGAGCTGAGACTTGGGGTAGTTGATAACAAACCCCAAGGCCTGTAGTGTCTGCACTGTCAGGGCTAGAGCACTTAGGGCCCCTGTGTGTGAATCGCTCTTGACCAACCAGTCGTGTAGGTACGGGAAAACACGCACTGCCTGATATCTGAAATAGGCCGCCGCCACCACCTCCAGGCATCTGGTGAAGATGCAGGGGGGCTGAGGCCAACCCGAAAGGCAGCACCCTATATTGCGGAGATACTTTCTGTAGTCGGGGAAAATGGCTCCATCAACGTCAAGCCTCCTTGACGTTGATGGAGCAAAGCCAGTCTCCTCTCAGCCCGAGAGACCATCTTGAACTTTTCTCTTGCGAGAAACTTGTTCAACGCCCTTAGGTCAAAGATGGGGTGCAAGCCACCATTCCTTTTGTGAATGAGGAAGTACCTTGAATAGAACTCTCGGCCCTGCTGAGGGCGAGGGACAGTCTCTACCAAGCCTGCTACAAGGGCAGAGAGTTCCGTTTGAAGAATAACCTATTGGGCGGACGAACCCCAAGAAGGACATGGGAGAGAGGCCTCTGGAAGCCGACTGAAACTGAGATGATTCCCCTGACGAATGATAGCAAGGACACAACAGTCCGACGTAACATCTTCCCAGTATTGGGGAAGCCTAGGAGCCTGCATCCCACTGGGGGATCCAGCATCAGGGGTACACTCAACTGACTTTTGCTCCCTCGCTGCCAGTCAAATGCCCATAGCCAGAGCTTGCTGGGTCGCCGGCTGGGGTCTGTGCACTCGCTGCTGGCAAGGGTGGCCCCTGGAGCTGGTGTGTGGTGGACGAGCCCGAGAGGCGGTAGAATAGTATTTCCTCTGGCTGTAGAAGGGCTTCCGGGATCCCAGCCTGGACGATTTCCAGGCCAAGGACAGGGCGTTGGAGGCGCTGGGGGAAAGCTGTTATAGGGTGTCATGGTGGTCCTTCAACTGCGCTACCGCATCCCAGACTTTATCCCCAAAGAGGTTTTCACCTGTGCAGGGGAGGTCTGCTAGCCTTTCCTGCACCTCTGGACAGAGGTCAGAAGCTCTGAGCCAGGCCATTCTCCAGGTGCCGATGCCCTCCACAGCCACACGGGCCGCTGTCTCAAAGACATCATAGGTGGAACGCACCTCATGCTTGCCAGCTTCTAGACCCAAAAGGACGATGGCTGAGAGTGCCTCTTGTTGCTGTTGAGGCAAGCCCTCTGTGAGGTCCTGGACCCGTTTCCAGAGGTTCTGGTTGTACTGGGTAATGTACAGCTGATAGGCGGCAATACGGGTGACCAGCATAGTGCCTGGAAGACCTTCCTGCCCAAAGTATCAAATTCCCTATGCTCTCGCCCTGGGGTGGGAGCTGAGGCGTGCGTGCAGGAGTGCCGGGCCTTCTTCAGGGCGGTCTCCACAAAAAACGCTGGTAGGGGAGGTGCCGCTTCTCAATCCCCACAGCTTGCTACACCAAATAGGTGGTATCAGTCTTTCTGTTGACGGGGGAGATAGAAATAGGGTGCTCCCACATCTGGAGGAGAAGGTCCTTGAAGATGTCATGGATGGGAACCTCCACGATCTCCTTAGGAGTGCTGATGAACTGGAGTACTTCCAGCATCTTATGTCGCACATCCTCCTCCATGAGCAACTGAAAGGGAATGGCTTCAGCCATGGCCCTGACAAACCCCGTAAAGAACAGATCCTCGGGAGGCAACTGGCGCCATTCTTCCAGCTCTGATGGCTCCGAGAGGAGGTCATCCGAATAATCGGAGGACGACTCTTCCTCCTCACTAGGGCCAGCGTGATGCGAACAAGGCCCATCAGCCCTGAGTTCCAATGGCTTCAGAGGCCTCGAGGGCACCGCGGGAATCGACAGTTCCCCTGGCATCAAGGGAACTGGAGGCCGCGGGAGGCTGGAAGGACCCGGAAGGGGCTCGGGGAACCATGATCTGGGAAACATGGTGCTGGCCGTATCTTCCTCCTCAGAGGATCCGATGATCTGGATCGCTCCAGTGGGATGCATTGGTGGCCGATGGAGAACCGAAGGCCCCTCAAGCACTGGCTGCATCAGTGCTTGAGGGGCCTAAAAAGACGTCCAGACGCTCCAGCAGAGGTGCTAAAATCGACAACGGAGGCTCGGGCACTGGTATGGGGGCCAGTGGCATGGGCAGCTCAACACTTTGAAGTGCTCTGAGCACCGCGGATTGCACCCTGCAGTCCAGCTCCTTCTGAAAGTCCGATGAAGCCAGGACTGAGGGAGGGGTATAAGGCATCACCGGCTCTTCCTCAGGTCTCTGACGTGGTATAGTGCCTGGCACCAATATCAGTGGAGAACGCCTGGAATTCCCAGGGACATCGGAGGATGGGGCCTCTCATGGCTGGTGTCACTTCGGTGGCGGCACGGCAGCCGCTGGTGGTGCACCGGAATCAGAGCCGTGTGTCGATGCCAACTGGTGGCGATGCTTGTGGGATCTGCCAATGTGCTTGACTCTGTCTTTCCCCGGTGCTGAGCAGAGGACCCCAATGTCTGGGAGAGCAGTGAAATCACCGAGGATCTATCACCGTTCCCGCAATCCTTTGAAGAGCTAGCGAGAGGAATGGTGAGAGGGAGCATATCAACAGGCTCCCTGCGACCACTCGTTGTCTATGGTTCTGACACAGGAGTGGAAGAAGCAGACTTTGAAGAACCGAAAAGCTTCTCCATTTTATCAAGGCACGCACAACGGCCTTTGGGAGTCATCTGGTCACACAGACGACATCTATGGATATCGTGCGAGTCCCCCAGGCAGAGGATGCAAACCTCATGCGGATCTATGATGGGTCCATGAGCACTGGGGGCACCGACGAAAACCGGTTGATGCCATAAAAATACACCCACCGTGCAGTTGATGACTGGCGGTCACTGTAAGGCGAGGAGTCGGGAATCAACCGTGAAGTTGAAAAAGGCAATAGTAACCTACAACTCTGCGGAGGCACCGACCGCAAAGTGGGACCCGACGAGGAAAAACCAGGAAAAAGACCTGATACTGTCAAGAAAAAATAAGAAACAGAGGAGCTCCACAAACCGTGAGGCAACTGCACCGTGGAAAAGAAGAGGCTGAAGGGGGACCTCACATGGACACGCAGATAGCAGCATGCTGGGCATGTTCAGTGTGCTGGTCAAAGCTTCTAGAAACTTTGACAAAAGTTTTCCGTGTCAGGTCCCATCAGATGACGGCATGTGACAACTACCATCCTGCTTGTCCTAGGAGAACTGAAAAGTCTTGCGACAGCGGGATCCAACGTGACAGCAGACAGCAATGAAGTGGTCCCGTGTGTCTCCTCACTCACGGTACTTCCTCCAGGGTTGATGCCTTCAGACAAAGAACCTGCAAATAGCGCCACATCATCGGGCGAATTGTGTTCATCAACCGACGCACTTGGGACATCAACTTCCTTATCCACATGGGCGGGAGGAAAACATTGCCCTGCTTGGTGCCAAACCGGACTCCCAGATATTCCAAGGACTGGGAGGATTTGAAGCTGCTTTTGTCCATGTATACGACAACCAACTTCCTGAGGCAGGGAGGTCACCCGGAGACTCTCTTCCACGGCTTCACCTGGATCATCCAGTCGTCCAAGTACAGGTGTACCAGGATTTCCTCTTTACTCAGTGCTGCCGCTAGGACCACCATAACCTTGGAAAATGTTCTGGGGCAGTGGCCAGCCCAAACAGCAGCGCCCGGAACTGATAATGGCGGTCCAGTACAAAAAAGTGTAGAAAACACTGATGTTCTTGCTGGATTGGAATATGAAGGTAGGCCTTGGAAAGGTCCAGGGAGGTTATGAACTCCCAGTTTTACAGTCATTATCATGAAGTGCAGAATTTCCATGCGGAAATGAATTACTTGTAGATGTCAGCTGACACTCTTGAGGTCCAGGATGGGGCAAAAGGAACCCTCCTTTTTGGGTATGATGAGATAGATGGAATAACACCCCATATCTTCCTGGTGCGCTGGTACTGGAATTATAGCCCTCAAACTGAGGAGCCTTACCAAGGTAGACTCCACTGTCTGTTCTTGTGCTGGGAGTGGTAAGGAGACATCATGGACATGTCCCAAGGAGAGTAGCGAAACTCTAGTGCGTATCTTTCTCGTATGACATCCAGTACCCACTTGTCCGAAGCAATCTCAACCCATCGCTGGTAAAAGAGGGACAGCCAACCTCCTATCTCCTTGTTCCGAGGTTGGGTCGGCAAACTTCACTTGAGGATTCAGGATCAACTTGAACCCAACCTGCCCCTCTCTTGGATTGTTGAATCCGAAAGGACTGAGACCTCCCAAAGGATCGAGACCTCTGAAATGTCGAGTATCTGTAGGGCCAAAAGTGTTGGGAGCTCCCGGATCGACCCCTCATGGGTGAGGGGTGCTGTAACTGCTTTCTCTTATCTTCTGGTAGTTGTGGCACTGGAAATTCACCCCATTTCCTATCCAGCTTTTCCAATTTGTTTCCAAAGAGAAGTGATCCCTTAAAGGGCATTTTTGTGAGGTTTACCTTAGAGCAGGAATGGGCAATTCCGGTCCTCGAGGGCCGCAAACCAGTCGAGTTTTCAGGATACCCCTAATGAATATGCATAAAAGAGATTTGCATACAGCTGAGGCAGAGTGCATACAAATCTCTTTCATGCATATTCATTAGGGATATCCTGAAAACCTGACTGGTTTGTGGCCCTCGAGGACCGGAATTGCCCACTCCTGCCTTAGAGGCTGTGTCAGCTGACCAATTTTGCAGCCATAGCTGTCTTCTGGCTGCTACCACTAAGGCCACTCCTCTGGTCGAGGTATGGACTAGGTCAGAGCCTGCATCAGATAAAAGGGCTACCAGGGCACAACAAGAAGCAATCTGTAAGGTCATTGCTGTCGCATCAAAGGCTTGTTTAAGGATGGACTCCATCCGACTATTATGCACATCCTTCAAGGCCGCTTCTCTCTCCACTGGGATAATTGTTCATTTCGAGATGGCGCACACCAGCACATCCACCTTAGGGAAATGCAAATGCTCTTTCACTGCCGGATCCAGCAAATATAGAGCTTCTAATGCTTGTCTCCCCTTTAAAACTTGCTTCTGGGGTGTCCCAGTCCAAGTCAATCAACTCCAGGATGGCTTCCAGTACTGGAAAGTAGCAAGAGGCTTTCCATAGGGAAATCAGAACGGTTCCGTCATAGAGTCCACCCCAGGAACTCCCAGCATCTACGAAGTCTTCCAAGGAATCTGGATCCTCCTTCGTGTCGTCCGGGTCCCTGCCAGGGATACCCTTGGTGAGGCGAGGCATGCCTCGTGGTCTGCCAATAGAAGTGGGAGAGGGAGGGCTTACCAGTTGAGGTTCCATCCGGACAGGAGCCAGGAAGGTAGCAGATTGTGCCTGTATGAAGGTTTGAGGCCCCTGGAAAAAATTCCAAGAGAAGGCAGCCGGGTTCATGCCTAGCCCAGGAAGTACTGGGGTAGGTGCTACTGAGTTTCCCTCTCCCATGGATAACCCAGTCCTGAGGATACTCAGATCTGGAGTATTTTCAGTTAAGGCTGTGGTTAACCCATCATCTGAATGGGAGGAGCCAAGGCTTAGCAAAGTCCGAGGAAGCCTTAATACGACAAGCAGCACAGAGAGTAAGGCGCTTAGGTTTCTTGTTGCTGGTGCCATTGACAGCGGTAACTGTGCGTTCCAATCGGGCCGTGCTTAAAAAATGATATGTGCACAAATTTAGAGCGACTAGACAGGGTGTGGCGAGGCACCTGCTCTGTCCATGCACTCAGATTTTTCTGAATGCGCTTACGACGTGCGTGTAGGTACACGTTGACTTTACGCGCACAGCACATGCACTTTCAGAGTTGTGTGTGTAAGTACACCTGACTTTACGCACACGGCCAACGCACTGTGTGTACTGACGTCCTACGTAGGGCCATACATGAGGCAGACCACATGGTGTGCCTAATGCGGGGCCTAGCCCACCGGGGGCTGCTCAACCCGCTCAAAAACCCAATTGCTCTTACCTCCTACAGAAATGGGAACGATGTCAGTACAGCGTGCCGCGCACGAGACCAGAGGAAACCCACCGGAAATCCCTCCAATCATCTCTGGAATGATAAATCTCCTTTTCTTTTTTTTTTTTTTTACTTACCTGGGCTCAGCACTTACTGGCTGAGTACAGAGAGAGTCTCCAGCTGCGGGGGGAGAGGGCTTTGGCCGTCACCACAGCACTCTGCTTCTTGCACCCACTGCCTTTCAACTGTTTCAACAGCAAAGTCCATGCCGGAACCGGCTACTGGACCAAGGCACACCTCTGAGGGATCTCGGAAATCACCTCAGGAATTCTCAACTGGGGGAGGGACCTTTAGGCATCACCGGAGGAAAGTGGGGCTTCTAAAGGATACAAAGATCCCGATAGGGAAAGCACATCCACATCTGCTAGGAGACGGAGAGATACTGAAGGGCTGAGGTCACTGCAGGAGTGTATCTAGAGTGACATCAGCTTTGAAACCTGACTCCGTCTCCATCTGCTAGCAGGGGAGCATATAACCCACTGGTACTGAGTCCATCTGGCTACGCACTAGGAAAACATTCTATAGAAGCTGATGAACAAGACATGCCAACTCCTTTGAGGCAATTAATTACCTAAGGAGGCCTATTAATGGTATCCTGGACTCACCCTCAAACTCCAAATTAAAAGAAATGGCCTCAATCATTGCTTGAACAGTAGGAAAGGAGATGTCCTGGGAGAGTGGAGGGAATCTATTATTCCTATTCTGTAGAAGGAAGGAGTAAGAGGAGATATTAAGAGAACATTCCCCTTCAGATCAGATTCCTCAGGCCTGAAAACTAAACTCTAGGACTCCTCAGATTCAGTGATAACAACCAGAAATTACATCTGTGGTGGCACAAACTCTATAGTTATAGTTCAGCAGGCTACCTAGATGGACTGTCTAGGCATTGGGGTCAAATGAAACTGGGCAAAAAAGAGGTCTCCTTCTCTGAAGCTGTCCAGTTTCTGTGTGGTACAAATGGCAACAATATTGAGTCTCACTGCTGATTTTGGTGCTGATCTGCTCAGTGCCAAAGCCAAGACTTTGAAGATTGGTACAGTTGGCACCCAGACTGTCCTAAGTGAAGTGCTTAATGTCAGCAACTTCACATATGAGGTGCCAATTTAGAACTTCAAGGATCCTCAAAGATAATTAAAGCTAAACCTAGAGGGGCCTCAGTAGGAGAGGACAAATCCTCCCAAGTAACCAAAAAGGAACTAGTGGTCTAGACTCTTGGAGCCCAAGGCAAGCAAGCCTGCCAACATAGCCACTTGAGAAGAAAGACGGCATACGCTGAAATCTTTGCTCTCATGTTCCTGCACTGAATGAGAACAATATTTTCACTTGATGCTGATTCTTCTTGGATCTGAACTCAGCTCTGAGGAAACACTCAGGAAATGCCAAGCAGCAAAAGAGAAAGCAATAACAGTTTCCTTCAATGAAGGATTACCGGCAGTCAGTGCTAGCGTAGATACAGTGGACTGCCTTGGCAGAAATGTCCTTTTAATTTCAACCTCTCAAGTTTGATGGCCTTGGGTGACATCTGAGTAGATGCCACAACCAAAGACAACATGCTCTTGATCTAGACAATATATGTAAATCTTGCAATGATGAAATGGCCTTCTTGAAATTACAGCAATGCTTGAAACTTCAGCGACTAGGAAAACAGACAACCAAGTCAAAGAATGAAATCTTGTTGGAAAAAAGTGCTGCTTGAGGCTTTAACTAGGACACACCAAGGGAAAGTGCCAAGCAACTGCAGCACAAAAACACTGTAATTTAGAAATGCTGCAAAAGACTAAGGAGAAAACAATTGGGAATCTCATGTTTGGATCTCCTCAGCTGGCTCCACCGAGTGGATCCACACATGAGAGAAAAAACATTTCTCTGGGGAACATAACAGAGCTCTATGAGTTGGCCTATGAGCAGGAAACTACAGAGTGATCCTCTTTTTTTTTTTTAATGTTGACTGTCTAGTTCTCTGTTATCTTGTGTGAGCAGGAAACTCCATATATGTTCAAAAAAGCCTTCAAGCCTCTCTCTTCTATGTCGATGCCATTGGATCATGTCACGCACGTGTGTAGTTCATCAGAAAATACAATGTGCATGATATAATATATAGCACATCAACTTTACTAAGATCAATTCAAATGTATTCTTGCATTTTTTAATATGAAAAGCTGATAATCTCATGACTTTCATTAAAAATAGAAGCTAGAACTTGCTGCCAAATTGAATGCAAACTGCCCAATTCCATAGTAGTCGGTCATCAACAGGTTAAGGATTATTTTGCCTACTCAGTTTCTACAAGGATGACGTCAACAGTAACTATCTTTAGTCATTATCCTGTATTGCCTTCATACTATGATAAAGACTCCCTTTTTTTTTTTTGTATATAAGATACAGACTGCTGCTTTTATTTTAGTTTTTTTGTTTGTTTGTTTTTTTATATAAAGGGATGTACACAAATATAGTCAATCCAATCCAAGGGCCTTATACAGGCTTGGTTTTCAGTATGATTTGGTTATTTAAATTGGAACTTTGCATGTATGTCACAAATTTTCTGAAAGCTATACTTGTGTGCAGTCCTTAAGAATCAAAATGAACAACCTAATAAAAAAATATCAACAAGAGATTAACACAAATCAAAACTAAAAGTTTAAAATCACTCTTTGAACAGGCATATGCAATATGAAGGCACTTTGGATTCATTCAATTTGACATCAAGTTCTAATTTCTATTTTTAATGTAAGTCATGAGATTATCAGCTTTTCATATTCAAATATGTTATGATCATGGCAGAAATGTTGATGTTTGTATATGTATTTGTATTTAATTGTAAGTCACCTAGAGTTATGGTGTAGGTGGCATATAAATATTTAAAATAAAGACACATAACAAATGGCTGCAACAAAAAAATTCAACTTGTGAAGTATGTTACTGCATTATATTCATTCTCAGTTACCTAGAAGGATAATAAACTTCCCACAGTTTTTCTATTTTCTGCATTAACATAACATTCATTTGAAAACAAAGTCTCTACTAAGCAAATCAATTTCTTTCCCTGTTTGTACAAAAGGTCCTCCAACTACCCATGCTTTGAGATCAGCAAGATCCATAGGTATGGCTGTTCTACACCACTACTTCTCCTTGCTTACCTTTTCAAAGCTTTTGAGTTTTACTTCATAACGCAGCTCGGCATTTGGAGGGATCTGAAACTTCTCATTCCCAGCAGTTCCAAAACCATACCTAGAACACAAAATGTCTTTTTAGAACACCGCCAGCATGGCTCCTTTTCAACAGGAAAGCAGAAGGCATCCTAAAATAGATTCATTTATGGCATACTTAATCTGAAACAAGATCTTCAAGTACCTCCAAAGGCTGGGGTTATCACCTATGCCTATTTACACTCTGCCCTTCCTCTACAAGCAGCTCCTAATTCATTTTGGTAATTGTATGATGTTCCCCAACTTAAATGAGAGAATCTGGCATGCAGGATGCCATGTTCACTGGAGCCTGATCTCTTTAAAATAATTCAGTGGAGCATTATCTCCAAATAATAATGTTAACTGTAATGCCAGTATTACCATTTTTGTAGACACCTAGCCAAAGGTTTTGCCACCCCTCCATTTAAAAATCTTCATGCAAATCATACAAATAACTTCCTAGCTTCAATACTAATTGTATGGTTAGCATGTTAACATTTAACTTGTACTTATGAAAATATTGGAATATATTAAATTTTGAAATAGGATTTTGGAGACAATATTTGAATATTGTTCCATTTCATCATTTTTTGAGACTATGGCCTGGATTCTCCATTCTCACACAGAATGGTGAATCCAGCGGTAACGGGGGCGGGGAGGCGAAGGGGGCGAGCCTGTGAAAGCCGGCAGCCATCGCACCACTGCGATGTTATCGCTGCCGGCTTTCGCACCCAATAGCGCCACCGTGAAAGGTGGCGCTATTGGGTGTGCTACTGACAACAATAACGTAACTTACCTTATCGCCGCCAGCGAAGACATCACAGCGTCCGCCTCCTCGCCACCCCGATTCCTCCCCTCCCCGACTCCGCCCCTGGCAAGCTATCGCACGCGAAAAGGGACTTTTTATGTGGATAGGCTTGGAAAATGACCCCCTATATTTGCAATATTCTACCATTTCATCAGTTTTCTTTTTCTCTGCCTACCCTTGAATTCCAGGTCCTGTTAATATTATCTTTATCCCTCCCAAGTCCAAAGCACACCTAGATACTCTTATGCCTTTGTCCAAAGTGCATGTAAGGTATTCCTATGCCATTCACTCTTCAGGCCCTCTTAATGAATACTGCACTAGTTCAAACTTCAGAACTAAACAGCAGTGTTTTTAGAATGCACCATCAACTATGCAGCTGTAGTATACCACACTGCTACTAACACATTAAGACCAAACCTTTATGTTTTGAGTAATCTTGCTTCAGATCCTCATACTTTATATGAGTTATCAGTTATAGCTGTCTGCCCTCAAATTATTTATCAACTAAAGAAAATGTTCTTGAGAATCTGAGACTCAAATGACCTGTGTGAATGTCAAAACTGCTATAACTACAAACTGAATGGAAAAAGTTCCACAAGATTCAGAACAATCCATAAAACAAAGTTCTGGATTTCAAATAGAAGCACTTGTAACTTGAAAAGGACTTACATGGGCTTGAGGTGAACCATGCATTCTTCACCTTTCTCCATTTGTTGTAAGGCTCTCTCCAGACCAGGAGGAATGTTCTGGCTTTCTCCTTCCCCAATCTCAAAACGCAAATCACGTTCATCAAAAATTCGGTCTCCATAGTGACCTTCTAAGTGAACTGTAGTGCAAATTTAAATATATTAGGTGCCAAAACGGGAAGAATGAATGTAAAGCAATTTTATGCTTTCAAATGATGGTACTTGGCAAAACCTAAAGAAAATGGAGGAATCTGGCAAACATCATTTATTAAAACGTTCCTTCTGGGTTTTAAGAAGCAATAAGAATTCAAGTCTATTATCCAGCTAAGAAAACTGGGTCAAAACCTTTTAATATTTGCTGGTTTTACAGTTAAAAGTACTGAATCTAGAAAACCCCACCTACCAATTTTAATAATCAGAAACACAATTGTTTATTTTATGATGTCCTATATTATGTTTTATTGCTAATTTTTAAAGTTGTTGTTCAACGCTCTGAACATTCTACGAAAGAGCGATTTAAAAGATTGAAATATAGCCTCTGCTTCGTGCCTTGTGCTTATGCTCCACCCCAGGTTTTGGGGACAGCACCATCAAGCTACCAGGAGTCAAAGTTTCAGGCTTTACAAACTGGCAGACTAAGAAAGCATGATAGCAATTACCTTGATTAAGCTGTGCAACAAGTAATAAAATGTGTTTAGTTTAATCTAGTCTCAAGTCTCTATCCAGATTCTGAAAAACACTGTGACATCATATATCATGTGGTGCATGAGATCAGCAGCCAGGAAGTGCCAGCCCATGTGTTTTTAAAATGCTTATTGTAGTCAGCAGCTGCAGAATGGGCTCCCGCTGCTCAGTTAGATTATCTGAAAGAGGCAGGGGGCCAGATGCTGGGGAAGAAAGAAACAGAGAATTAGTGAAAGCAAGGGATAAGAATGGGAAAGGCACAGAGATGAGAAGATGGAGGAATAGGAAACAAAGAAAGGACTGGAAGGGAGGAAGAGAGTTGAAAACTATGAAGACTGAGAAGAAATGCTAATGAGTGGGAGGAGAAATGGAACCTGATAAGGGAATGATGGCAGGAGTGAGAGAGAAAGGAAGAGGAAGAGCTGGGGTCTCTGATAGTGGCAGCGACAGAATTAAAGTAACAACTTAACCATTGTCTTACTATCCCCTACATATCTTAAGAATAATCAGAACTACTGTATTATTCTTCTGATGCCATATTATTCTAAGAAAATGAAAAAATATATCTTGAGCATTTTGATACTTAGAAACGAACAGTTTCAAACAGAATGCATCAAAATTCCCATTTTTCCTTCCCTCTTTACATCTCTAGTTGCCTCTCCCACTTAACTGTGTTCTCAGAAATGCCTCCTATTGCATGCAAGGTAAAATACATTACTGTAGAATTTCACACGATTACCCGCAGAGAAGATGGGCTTTTTTAAAATTGCCTATTTTAGTAGAGAGAATGCTATTTTACACACAAAAAATGGCTTTCATTTTTGCCTTCTAAATGCTTACATAAGAACCCAGCTAGAAAGAGGAATATGGGGAACTAATAGAGAAATTACTTACCTGATAATTTTGTTTTCCTTAGTGTAGACAGATGGACTCAGGACCAATGGTTTATGCTCCCCTGCCAGCAGATGGAGTCAGGTTTCAAAGCTGATGTCACTCTAAATATACCACTGCAGTGACCTCAGCCCTTCAGTTTTCTCTTCAAACGTTACTGTAGACATACTATCGAAAAAATGTTATTAAAAACTTGATCAAAACTTGATTAAAAATGAATAACTGTACTGGGCCATTACCGTACCATCTCTGGTTGAAGACCTCTTCGGTGTACCTCACGCTGTGGACCTCTACTGTACCATCTCTAGTGGGAAATCCTCACCGGTGTACCCCGTGCCTCGGGCCATTACCGTATCATCTCTGAGTGAGGAACCCCTTCGGTGTACCCTGCGCTGCAGGCCACTACCGCATCATCGCTACGAAGAAACCTCATCGCTGTACCCCGCTTTGCCGTCCATTACATTTTAATAATCAGAAACACTATTGTTTATTTTATGATGCCCTATATTATGTTTTATTGCTAATTTTTAAAGTTGTTGTTCAACACTCTGAACATTCTATGAAAGAGCGATTTGAAAGATTGAAATATAGCCTCTGCTTCGTGCCTTGTACTCAAACAAACAAACACACTGAACCCCAGTAAGATTACAGATGCCTGATCTAGGGACCTGATGACAGCTTACCCGTAATCCCTTGGAATCGATATCCACTCCATGGGCGAATCCTTGGCACTGTTCTTGGGCAGCTGTGGGCAGGATGCTGAGTCTATCTACACTAAAGAAAACAAAATTATCAGGTAAGTAATTTCTCCATTTCTTAGCGTCTAGCCAGATGGACTCAGGACCTATGAGATGTAAAAAAGCTGCTCCCAATCAGGGCAGGAGGCTGCCCGCGGTCCGGTTAACACCACTCTTGCAAAGGCTGTGTCCTCCCGGGCCTGAACGTCCAGGCGATAGAACCTGGAGAAGGTGTGCAAAGAGGACCACATCGCCGCTCGGCAGATGTCGATGGGAGACAGCAGTCCAGCTTCCGCACATGAGACTGCCTGAGCTCTAGTGGTATGAGCTTTAACTTGAAAGGGTAATGGCTTTCCTGCCTCCACACAGGCTCCTGTGACCACTCCTTAATCCAGCAAGCTTTGGTAGCCTGCAAAGCTAGTTCACCATGCCTCCTTCCACTGTGAAGGACAAACAGGCGGTCCGTCTTTCGGACTGGTTCTGAAACTTCCAGATACCGTACCAAAAGCCTACTGACATTAAAATGGCGGAGCAGGCAGTATTTTTCCGCTTCATTGTACTTATCAAGGAGATGGCAATGAAATGGACTGATTCAAATGAAACTCCTAGACTGTCTTGGGCAAGAAGGATGGAACGGTACGAAGCTGTAACTCTCCTGAAGTCATGCGGAGGAACAGTTCCCAACACGACAATGCCTGTAATTCACAGATGTGACGTACCGAGCATAGAGCCACCAGGAACACCATTTTCAGGGTTAAGAAACACAAGAAAAGACTGTGCAGCGGCCGAAAGGAGGGCCCTGCCAAAAACAATACTAAATTAAGATTCCACGAGGGAACCGACCACCATAGGGGTGGCCGGAGCTGCTTCACCCCTTTCAGAAAATGGGCCATGTCCAGATGAGCCGACAAGCGGTTTCCATTCACCTCACCCCTGAAACAGGAGAGAGCCGCTACTTGGACCTTCAAGGAGTTAAGAGTCAAACCTTTATTCAAGCCGTCCTGCAAAAATTCCAAAATTAGTGGGATTTTGACCATCCGAGGGGCAACACTGCATTCCTCGCACCAGGCCTCAAATACTCTCCAGACTCGCACATATGCTAGGGATGTAGAGAATTTCCGCACGCGGAGTAATTTGGCAATTACTGCTGCTGAATATCCTCGCTTCATCAGGCGAGCCCTCTCAAAGGCCAGATTGTAAGACAGAATAAAGATGGATCCTTGTGAAGGAACGATCCCTGCTGTAGCAGGACCCTGTGCAGTGGGAGGCACAGGGGGGTCTCCACCAGGAGTCTCTGCATGTCCATATACCACGGATGCCTGAGCCAATCTTCAGCAACTAGTAGGAATAATTCTCTCTGGCACTCGATTCTGCGAATGACCCTGCCCATGAGGGGCCACGAAGGGAAAGCATATAGCGCTCCTCTTCCGGCCAGGTCTGAACGAGAGCTTCAATCCCCAGGGTCAACTGATCTCTTCTGCAACTGAAGAATCGGGGAACCTTAGCATTGTGAGGTGCGGCCAGCAGGTCGAAGGACAGAAGACCCCAGCGATCTACTACCAACAATGCCCACTCTCCTGGATCCAGACTCTCCCTGCTTAGAAAGTCTGCTCTGACATTGTCTTTTTCTTTAAGGCCGCTCCTCCTTCCACTGGGATAGTTGTTTGCTTAGAGATGGCACACGCCAGCGCAGCCACTTTAGGGAAACGCAAACGTTCTCTCGCTGCTGGATCCAGTGGGTATAGAACTTCTAACACTCATCCACCTTTAAAACTTGCTTCTGGTCAATCAACCCCTTGGAAGGCTTCCAGTACTGGAAAGTAGCAAGAGACTTTCCCTAGGTAAATCAGAATGGGATTCTTCTTTGGTTCCGTCAGAGTCTGCCCCAGGAACTCCCAGCATCTTCAGGGTCTGGGAAACCAGGGCCGGCAATTCGTCTCTATGGAAAAACCATAACATGGTCCAATACGGTTCTAAACCAGGGGGATTTCACCATCTTCCAAGGAATCTGGATCCTCTTCTTCGTCCATGCCATCCGGGTCCCTGCCAGGGATACCCTTGGTAAATTGAGGAATGCTTCGAGGTCTGCCAATAGGACTGGGAGAAGATCGGCTTACCGGTTGAGGTTCCGTCCGGACAGGGGCGAGTGAGGCAGCAGACTGCACCTGTACAAAGGCTTGAAGGCCTTGAAAGAATTCCACCCAAGAGAAGGCAGCCAGGTCCATGCCTAGCCAAGGAGGTACCGGGGTAGGTGCCGCTAAATTTCCCTCTCCCATGGATGAACCAGTCCCAGGGTTACTCAGATCCAAGGTACTACCGGTTAAAGCTGTGGCTGACCCATCCTCTGAATGAGAGGAGCTGGGCTTAGCAAAGTCCGGGGAGCACAACTCTCCCTGGGCTTCCTCACAGTGCTGACATAAGCAAGAATCCAGGTCAGACAGTGCAGCCCTAATGATGCAGCGCAGAGAGAAAGACGTTTATTTTTCTTTGCTGCCAGAGCCATTGGCGACAGTAACTGCATGTTCAGAAGGCTCGCACTTAAAATTTCATGCACACAGACTTTGGTCGCCTATGCAGGCCGCAGCAAAGCACACACACAGCCCGTGTGCCAGGCTTTACCTGTATTCTGCACCTAGAGATGTGCACAGATGTACACGCGCAGCGTTATGGGGGTCATTTTCAAAGGAGTTACGCATGTAAATGTGACATACTATCGTAGCAATTTTCAAAAGCTATTTACTCGAGTAAAGTGCACTTACTTGAGTAAATCCTATGGACAATTCAATGGCATATATTGTAGCAATTTTGAAAAGCCCACTTACTTGAGTAAAGTGTATTTACTCGAGCAAAAACCAGTTTTGCTCGAGTAAGTGCTTTTAAAAATCTACCCCTATGTGCACAGCGTGTGCACAGAGCTGACATACACTGCACGTACCAAAGCTCTATGGAGAGCAATACAGGCACAAAAACGCATGCAAGATGGCACCACCATGGCCTACCACGTGGTGTGTCAATCAAGTCTAAAGCGGCGCCTAGCCCCCCGAGGGGCTGCTCAACCCGCTCGGAAGCCCAGTTCCCCTTACCCCAACAGGATCAAGAACGATGTCGGTATGGCGCACCGAGCAAGGAGAGTGGAGGAAGTTTTACTGAAACCCCTCCAATGTCTCTCATTCGGAAGGAAATCCTCTTCTCTTTTTTTTTTTTTTTTTTTTAAACTTACCTGGGCTCAGCGCTTACCGGCTGAGTACAGAGACGGTCTCTGGCTGTGGGGGGCGAGGGCTTTGGAAAGGAATGAGGTTATCAAATTTGCGGATGATACAAAATTATTCAGAGTAGTTAAATCACAAGCGGATTGTGATACATTACAGGAGGACCTTGCAAGACTGGCAGATTGGGCATCCAAATGGCAGATGAAATTTAATGTGGACAAGTGCAAGGTGTTGCATATAGGGAAAAAAAATCTTTGCTGTAGTTACACGATGTTAGGTTCCATATTAGGCGTTACCACCCAGGAAAAAGATCTAGGCATCATAGTGCATAATAATAGTCGGCTCAGTGTGCTACAGCAGTCAAAAAAGCAAACAGAATGTTAGGAATTATTAGGAAGGGAATGGTTAATAAAACAGAAAATGTCATAATGCCTCTATATCGCTCCATGGTGAGACCGCACCTTGAATACTGTGTACAATTCTGGTCGACGCATCTCAAAAAAAGATATAGTTGCGATGGAGAAGGTCCAGAGAAGGGCAACCAAAATGATAAAAGGGATGGAACAGCTCCCTTATGAGGAAAGGCTGAAGAGGTTAGGACTGTTTAGCTTGGAGAAGAGGCGGCTGAGGGGGATATGATAGAGGTCTTTAAGATTATGAGAGGTCTTGAACGAGTAGATGTGAATCGGGTATTTACACTTTCGAATAATAGAAGGACTAGGGGGCATTCAATGAAGTTAGCAAGTAGCACATTTAAGACTAATCGGAGAAAATTTTTTTCACTCAACGCACAATAAAGCTCTTGAATTTGTTGCCAGAGGATGTGGTTAGTGCAGTTAGTTTAGCTGGGTTCAAAAAAGGTTTGGATAAGTTCTTGGAGGAGAAGTCCGGTAATGGCTATTAATCAAGTTTAGTTAGGGAATAGCCACTGCTATTAATTGCATCAGTAGCATGGGATCTTCTTAGTGTTTGGATAATTGCCAGGTTCTTGTGGCTTGGTTTGGCCTCTGTTGGAAACAGGATGCTGGGCTTGATGGACTCTTGGTCGGACCCAGCATGGCAATTTCTTATGTTCTTATGTTGGCTTCCTGTACCCGCTGTATTTCAGCTGATTCAGCAGCAAAGTCCTTGCTGGGAAGCGGATACCGGACCAAGGCACACCTCTGAGGGATCTCAGAAATCACCTCAGGAATTCTCAACTGGGGAAGAGACCTTTACGTATCACCGCAGGAGAGCGGGACTCAATCTTTTTTCCAATTTAAAAGTAGAATTTCTTCTTCCAAAAGGTACAGCGATCCCCATAAAGAAAGCATATCCGCATCTGCTGGAGACAGAGAAATACTGAAGGGCTGAGGTCACTGCAGGGATGTATCTAGGGTGATGTCAGCTTTGAAACCTGACTCTGTCTCCATCTGCTGGCAGGGAAGCATAAATCATTAGGTGCCGAGTCCATCTGGCTAAAAGCTAGGAAAGCCCATATTCTGGAAAAAGGCAAAAAAACTGGAAGGAATAAGTATCTGGATAAGAATTTACAGCAAAGCATTCATGGCTAATGCCCTGCCAGTCTCAGATCAGATTCATACCTTAAAGAGTAGAGAACTAATAGCTTTCTTTGAAGTAGTATGCCACAGCTATAGGGACATTAAGGACTGCTATAAATAATGGTGTTGATGCCATTCTCTAGCAACTGCCACATTCAGGCATTCATTCTCTCACTGATAGACTGAATTACAAAAATCAATCTTGGATTACCATCTTCTGTACTTTTAATTAATGCTGCCGACTGCCTTATTTCTGAGAATTGAAGAGAACACATTCTCCCAATGCTTATTGATTTGCATTGGCTTCCCATCCAACAGCATGCAATGTATAAAAATTTCCATAACCATATTCAAATTACTTTATTCAGATGTAGCACAATGGGCAAATTTGCATTTAAAAGAACATCAGCCCACACGTAACCTCAGGTCTGCACAATGAGGCATATTAGATCTTCCCTCTGTGCAGCGGGCGCAATTAGTGTCCACAAGAGAATATGCCTTTTCAATTGCACCCCTCATGTTTTAGAATTCTTTACCACAGGTCTTATGCCAAGAAGAAGGTCTTAAGGATTTTAAGATAGGCATAAAACGTTTTTGTTTAAGCAGGCCTATTATTAACTGCCTCTCTGAGATGCTGATTTTGTTTTTCTTTTTGACAGCAGATATTTTATCTGTTATACTTTTATACACTCTGTTTTATGTATTTTATTATATCTTTGTTTCTGATCTTAATTTTAGGTCATAAGTTTTATTAATTTTATCATTTTATATGTAACATTAGGTACTTCACCTAGTACTAACCACGTAAGCAATTAATAAATCTGCAATAAAGATAAAATCTGAATATTTGTTTTCATTCAGCCCAATCATGCAAAGTTTCTCTATAATCTGGAACCACTATGATTAAGACTAGTTATTTGACATGACTTTCTATATATTCAAACTTCCTAATGTTGTTCTCTGTAAGCTGTACATGTACATATAGTCATGAAACAAGAACACACAGCAAAATATATCGTGCACAAGAAAAATAAAATCGAATGTGCAAGGCCGGCGCTACCGGATGTGCAAACCATGCAATTGCTCATCTCTTACACTGTGAGATGAGCAAGTGAAGTGCTAACACCACCAGTTTTGAGTGCTGGAGGGTCCAGCTGGCACACAAGGAATTCTACAGCACTGCAAGGAATCCCATCCTTCCTCAACGAGCAAGGCACCGGGTGGCAGCAGCAGAAGTGGAATAAGAGACCTGGGGACATTGCCTGTGTAAAGGTTGCTTGTGTGTGTGAACGGGAGCCTGCCTGGAATGAATAGATGGCTGGCTGGGTAGGTTGGTTGGGTGTGAATGTGAGCCTGCCTGGGAGTGATGTGCGTGTGTGTGTGTGTGTGTGTGTGTGAATGGGAACCTGCCTGGGGGGGATAGATGTGTGTTTGAATGGGAGCCAGCATTGGCTATGTGTGTTTGTGAATGGGAGCCTGCCTTGGAGGGGGGAGGGGGATGTGAAGTTTATTCTACCCCTACCAATCCAGGACAAGCTCAGGGTAACTGGAAATCAAAAGTTTTCAGATATGAGAAGCGGATAATTCTTCCCTTCTTGTTTTAATTATTGGGTGTTTGATGTGACTATTTTAAAATATTTTATTGCTGATTGGAAATTTTAAAACTTTTTATATAAGTTCTTAATTTTTGGATATTATTCTATTTATCATCTGTTTGGCAAAATTATTTTTAATAGTATGGTTTATTATGATTGGTTTATATTTCCTGATTTTATTGTTTGATTTATAAATATTAGTGATGTTTCTATTTTTCCATTGCTTTATTGCATACAGAGTCGGACTTATTGCAGTTTCCAGTTCAGTTTCTATCTACACATTTATATTTATACTTTATGGTCTCTTTATTCTATATTTGGTGAGGGCCTGTCTGTCTGTGTTCTTCATATGTAAGCAAGGTGAGGTATTCTTCTAGCATGTATTTTCTATCAGGCCAATATAGTAAAGTGTGCTCCGGCGGAGCACACTGTTAGCCCCCGGTTGGACGCGCTATTTTTACCCCTTATACAGTAAGAGGTAATAGTGCGTGGAAACGCGCGTCCAACCCACTCGAAACTAACAGCGCCCGCAACATGCAAATGCATGTTGATGGGCCTATTAGTTATTCCCGCGCGATACAGAAAGTAAAATGTGCAGCCAAGTCGCACATTTTACTTTCAGAAATTGACGCCTGCCAAAGGCAGGAGTTAATTTCAGCTGGCACAGGGAAAGTGTACAGAAAAGCAGAAAAAACGTTTTTTCTGTACACCCTCCGACTTAATATCATAGCGATAAGTTGGAGGCCCCAAAAGTAAAAAAAAAATTTTTAATCGGCCTGCAGGTTGAAAGATGGGCGCTCTATTTTGCCAGCGTCCGTTTTCCGAGCCCGTGGCTGTCAGCGGGTTCAAGAACTGATGCCGGTAAAATTGAGCGTTGTCTGTCAAACCCGCTGACAGCCGCTGCTTCTGTCAAAAAGGAGGCGCTAGGGAAGTGTTAGTGTCCCTAGCACCTTCTTTTACCGTGGGCCCTCATTTGAATATTTTTTTTTTCTGAATCACGCGCCCAGGAGAGTGGCCTGAGCGCGTGTCGGGAGAGCGGGCACTCGCTGGCTCTCCCGCAGAGCTTTCTGTATCGGCCTGTATGTGGGAACTTAGAGCAGACTGGTTTGTTCTGCTTTCCTAATAGGAAGTGATTTAGAACCTGGTATAATGGAGAAATTACTTACATGATAATTTCATTTTCCTTAGTGTAGACAGATGGAGTCAGGACCAATGGGTTATGTGCTCCCCTGCTAGCAGATGGAGACGGAGTCAGGTTTCAAAGCTGACATCACCCTGAATATTAGGGATGTGAATCGTTTTTCTGACGAATTAAAATATCGTACGATATTTCTTAATTCGTCAAAAATTCGTGAATGATGAGAAACGATCGCATTTCCCCCGAATTCTCGTCAAAAATCGTTTTTCTGATTAGAGCGCACTAACGGGAGTCAGCGCGCACTAACTCCTGCTAAAATTTAAAGGGCCCGCGGAAGGAAGTCACCGCCAGCCCTCCCCACTGACGTCAGAAGCTCTCCACTATTTAATCCCTTAGCAGAGGTCCCTCCAACGACTTAGCAACGAGTCTGCTTCACTTGTTGGAGTCTTCTGAGTTGCGTTGGTGCCTTCCGAGTCCCGTTCCTGCACCAGCTCCCATCCTTTGGTTCCGACGGACGGATCTTCTGGCTTCTGACCTCGGACTGGCTTTCAGTGATTCCTCTGGCTTCGACCTCGCACTGACTATCGGCGACTCTCTGGCTTCTGACCTCGGACTGGCTTTCGGTGATTCTTCTGGCTTCGACCTCAGACTGGGTATCGGCAATCCTCTGGCTTTTGATCCTGAATTGATTTTGGACGACTCTTCCGACTGTGAATCCACCATCTTCACAGGGGCCCACCTAAGACCAGCCAGCCCTGCACACCCAAAGGCTCAACACCCGCGGGGGACGGGCCTGGTATTGGTATTGGATTGGTCACTGTTGGAAACAGGATGCTGGGCTTGATGGACCCTTGGTCTGACCCAGTATGGCACGTTCTTATGTCCTTAAGCTCCAGCCGGCCCCTGCGTCAGCTCGGCCTCGCTTCCCGACGGTGGGGACCTGCGGGGGTTCGCCCTCTCAGGTAGCGCTAATTCCCCCTCGGGCAAAGGGTCCTCATCCTCGTCAGTCAGCAAAACAGAGCAGCTACAAAGTTAAAAAGTGTGCAACAGGTGTGGACATTGTTAAAAAATACCATCCTAGAAACACAATCCAGATGTATGCCACACATTAAGAAAGGTGGACAGAAGGTAAAACGATTACCGGCATGGTTAAAAGGTGAGGTGAAAGAAGCTTTTTTAGCCATAAGATCTTCATTCAAAAATTGGAAGAAGGATCCAACAGAAGAAAATAGGATAATGCATAAGCATTGGCAAGTTAAATGTAAGACATTTATAAGACAGACTAAGAGAGAATTTGAAAAGAAGTTGGCCGTAGAGGCAAAAACTCACAGTAAAAACTTTTAAAAATGTATCTGAAGCAGAAAGCCTGTGAGGGAGTCACTTGGACCATTAGATGATACAGGGGTTAAAGGGGCACTTAGAGAAAATAAGGCCATCACGGAAAGATTAAATGATTTCTTTGCTTCGGTGTTTACTGAAGAAGATGTTGGGGAGATACCCGTTCCGGAGAAGGTTTTCATGGGTAATTTATTTAACAGTTTTATATACCGACCTTCATAGTAAATAACCATATCGGATCGGTAATGATTCAGATGGACTGAACCAAATCATAGTAAACCTAGAAGATGTGGTAGGCCTGACTGACAAACTGTAGTAAATCACCTGGACCAGATGGTATATGCTCCAGGGTTCTGAAGGAACTAAAAAATGAAATTTCAGATCTATTAGTAAAAAATTGTAACCTATCATTAAAATCATCCATTGTACCTGTAGACTGGAGAGTGGCTAATGTAACCCCAATATTTATAAAGGGATCCAGGGGCGATCCAGGAAACTACAGACCAGTTAGCCTGACTTCAGTGCCAGGAAAAATAGTGGAAAATGTTCTAAAGATCAAAATCACAGAACATATAGAAAGACATGGTTTAATGGAACAAAGTCAGCATGGCTTTACCCAAGGCAAGTCTTGCCTCACAAATCTCCTTCACTTTTTTTAAAGAGTTAATAACCATGTAGATAAAGGTGAACCGGTAGATGTAGTGTATTTGGATTTTCAGAAATCGTTTGACAAAGTTCCTCATGTGAGGCTTCTAGGAAAAGTAAAAGGTCATGGGATAGGTGGCGATGTCCTTTCGTGGATTACAAACTGGCCAAAAGACAGGAAACAGAGAGTAGGATTAAATGGACAATTTTCTCAGTGGAAGGGAGTGGGCAGTGAAGTGCCTCAGGGATCTGTATTGGGACCCGTACTTTTCAATATATTTATAAATGATCTGGAAAGGAATACGATGAGTGAGATAATCAAATTTGCAGATGATACAAAATTATTCGGAGTAGTTAAATCAGAAGCGGATTGTGATAAATTGCAGGAAGACCTTGTGAGACTGAAAAATAGGGCATCGAAATGGCAGATGAAATTTAATGTGGATAAATGCAAGGTGATGCATATAGGGAAAAATAACCCATGCTATAGTTACACAATGTTAGGTTCCATACTAAGAGCTACCACCCAGGAAAGAGATCTAGGCATCATAGTGGATAATACATTGAAATCATCGGCTCAGTGTGCTGCGACAGTCAAAAAAGCAAACAGAATGTTGGGAATTATTAGGAAGGGAATGGTGAATAAAACAGAAAATGTCATAATGCCTCTGTATCGCTCCATGGTGAGACCGCACCTTGAATACTATGTACAATTCTGGTCGCCGCATATCAAAAAAGATATAGTTGCAATGGAGAAGGTACAGAGAAGGGCGACCAAATTGATAAAGGGGATGGAACAGCTACCTATGAGGAAAGACTAAAGAGGTTAGGACTGTTCAGCCTGGAGAAGAGATGGCTGAGGGGGATATGATAGAGCTGTTTAAAATCATGAGAGGTCTAGAACGGTAAATGTAAATCGGTTATTTACTCTTTCGGATAATGTTAGTGTTTGTGGTAGTTGTGGGTGGATCCTTGGGCCGGTGGCAGATGACCACGCCCCCGGGGGAAGATCCCAAGATGGACCACTGGTCTGGCTCAGAGTATGGAGACAGACACACACTAGTTCTTTTATTAAACAGTATATTGAACCACCAGAGGTGGCAGTAGTGAGCTGGAAGTGCCCGGCTGGGCTGTAGTCCCTTAGATACTGGAACAGTGATCCTGAATAACTGAGCTGTAGAGAAACTGAATATAGTGAGTAGGCAGGGTATGCAGAGTTCAGGAACAGAACCTTGATGGTACACTCACACAATAGTCTCTTAGAAGCAGCCCAGGAGCTGGAATGAATTAGGCCCTCGAAGAGCGAGTACCTGGTTCTAGGGAAAGCTCTGAGAGAGAGATGGTAACTCACTGGTGTTGTAGGCAGCAATGACTTCCTGGCAGAAGTGGTATTCAGGAGCAAATCGGGGAACGTAGGCCCTCGAGGTTCCAGACTGCGATCTGAAAAGCAAAAGAGAAAGCGAGGCCCCCGAGGTAAGTCCGAGGAGGCAGAGTAGCAAGGTATGCGGAGAGCGAATCCCATCCGCCGATACCTGGAGGAAAGCCCAGTAAGCGTAACCTTCGCTAACTTGATTCGTTAGCGATTTCAGAGACCTTAAATATCCGGTGAAGATGACGTCACCTCAGGGGGATGCCCCTGAGATTCGCACCATTGCTGGTACTTGAGTCAGGGCTGCGCCGCGCGCGCCCTTAGGCTACTGGGAAACATGGCGGATTGCAGCGTCTAGCCGGTCCGAGGATGCCGGAGGGGAATGGCATGAAGACGCCGCGGCAGCCAAACTTCCAATAGGCAAAGAGGGAGTCGCCAAAGAGGTAAGGTGGGCGTAGTGGAGGCATCGGGCAGCGACGGTCGCAACAGATAATAGAAGGACTATGGACCACTCCATGAAGTTAGCATGTGGCACATTTAAAACTAATCGGAGAAAGTTCTCTCTCAATCAACACACAATTAAACTCTGGAATTTGTTGCCAGGGGATGTGGTTAGTGCAGTTAGTGTAGCTGGGTTTAAAAAAGGATTGGATAAGTTCTTGGAGGAGAAGTCCATTACCTGCTATTAATTAAGTTGACTTTGAAAATAGCCACTGCTATTACTAGCAACAGTAACATGGGGTAGACTTAGTTTTTGGGTACTCGCCAGGTTCTTATGGCCCTGATTGGCCACTGTTGGAGACAGGATGCTGGGCTTGATAGACCCTTGGTCTGACCCAGTATGGCGTGTTCTTATGTTCACTGAATCCCAGCAATATTATAGATGCCCATATTTAGGGATAGGGTGATGGCTTACCCGTAACCTCTTTGGGATCAAGATTTATGTGCGATTCCTTGGCAATGTTCATGGGCAGCTGTGGGCGGGATGCTGAGTCCATCTGTCTACACTAAGGAAAACAAAATTATCAGGTAAGTAACTTCTCCATTTGCTAGCGTGTAGCCAGATGGACTGAGGATCAATGGGATGTACAAAAGCTACTCCCAAATGGGGCGAAAAGCTGCCCATGGTCCGGTTAGCACCGCCCTCGCAAAGGCTGCGTGTTCTTGAGCTCGGACGTCCAGGTGATAGAATCTGGAGAAGGTGTGTAAGGAAGACCATGTTGCTGCTCGGCAAATGTCGACGGGAGACAGTAGCTTAGCTTTCGCCCAGGATACTGCCTGGGCCCCAGTGGAATGAGCTTTAACCTGAAGGGGTAAAGGTTTCCTGCCTCTATATAGGCTCCCATCATCACCTCATTGATGCAGCAACTCATGAAGCTGCTTCACCTTGTTTCCTTCCATCGTGAAGAACAAGCAAGCGGTCCAACTTCGCACTGGTTCTGTATGTTCTAGATACCGTATTAACAGCCTACTGACATTTAAGTGGAGTAGGAGGTGGTAGTCTTCCAAGTCTTTACGTCTTTCTAGGGACAGTAAGGTTCAGGTGAAACTCCAAGATTACCTTTGGCAAGAAGGAAGGGATGGTGCGAAACTGCAACATTCCTGGAATCAACCGGAGAAATGTCTCCCGACATGACAGTACCTGTAGTTCAGAGATGCAACGAGCCGAGCATATCACCACCAAGAATACAGTCTTCAGCATTAACAGGCATAGAGACAGAGTGTGCAGCAGCCGAAAGGAAGGGCCTGCTAAGAAGTCCAATACTAGATTGAGGTTCCATAGGGGGACTGGCCACTTTAAGGGTGGTCGGAGGTGTTTAACTCCTTTTAGGGAACGGGCAGAGTCCAGATGTGTCGACAGGCGGGCTCCGTTCACCCTGTGTTGCGAACGCGCCCAACAGGCCCTGAGGAGGGACGCAAAGGCATGGTCACATGCTCCTAGGAGAGAGTGAGCCCTAGGCCCAAGGGGCAACTCAGGGAGGAGCCCCAAGATGGGAGTGGTGCAGAGTGATTGGAGAAGAGCAGTGGTGGTCCCGCTTCACAAGAGTGGGAACAGAGAAGAGGCTGGTAACTACAGACCGGTCAGCCTCACCTCAGTGGTGGCAAAAGTAATGGAATCACTGTTATCAATAGTGAACTATCTACAGTCGCGAGAATTGATGGACCAGAGGCAGCATGGTTTCACCAGGGGAAGATCTTGTCAGACAAATCTGATTGACTTTTTTGACTGGATAACCAAGGAATTGGATCAAGGAAGAGCACTCGACATCGTCTACTTGGATTTCAGCAAGGCTTTTGATACGGTCCCACACGGGAGACTGGTGAATAAAATGAGAAGTTTAGGCGTGAATGCCAAGGTGGAGACCTGGATTGCAAACTGGTTGACGGACAGAAAACAATGTGTTATGGTAAATGGAACTTACTCTGAAGAGAGAGCAGTGTTAAGCGGAGTGCCGCAGGGATTGGTGTTGGAACCGGTCCTGTTCAATATCTTGTGAGCGGCATTGCAGATGGGAAAGAAGGTAAGGTTTGTCTTTTTTGCGGATGACACTAAGATCTGCAACAGAGTGGACACGCCAGAATGAGTGGAGAGAATGTGACGAGATTTAAGGAAACTGGAAGAATGGTCGAAGATATGGCAGCTGAGATTCGATGCCAAGAAGTGCAGAGTCATGCACATGGGGTGTGGAAATCCGAAAGAACTGTATTCGATGGGGGGAGAAGGGCTGATATGTACGGAGCAGGAGAGAGACCTTGGGGTGATAGTCTCTAATGATCTGAAGACGGTGAAACAATGTGACAAGGCGATAGCTAAAGCCAGAAGAATGCTGGGCTGCATAGAGAGAGGAATATCAAGTAAGAAAAGGGAAGTGATAATCCCCTTGTACAGGTCCTTGGTGAGGCCTCATCTGGAGTACTGTGTTCAGTTCTGGAGACCATATCTCCGAAGGGGCAGAGACAGGATGGAGGCGGTCCAGAGAAGGGCAACCAAAAAGGTGGAGTGTCTTCATTGAATGACTTATGAGGAGATATTGAAGAATCTAAATATGTACACCCTGGAGGAAAGGAGGAGCAGAGGTGATATGATTCAAACTTTCAGATACTTGAAAGGTTTTAATGATCCAAAGACAACGACGACAAACCTTTTCCGTTGCAAAAAAATCAGCAGAACCAGGGGTTACGATTTAAAACTTGAGGGAGGAAGACTCAGAACCAATGTCAGGAAGTACTTCTTCACGGAGAGGGTGGTGGATGCCTGGAATGCCCTTCCGGAGGAAGTGGTGAAGACCAAAACTGTTAAGGATTTCAAAGGGGCATGGGATAAACACTGTGGATCCATAAAGTCTAGAGGATATGAATGAAGAGAAGAGGCAAGGGGGTGCCTTGCTTGCAGGAATGACAGCTACTACCTGGAGATTAATATCCTTATTCAATAAACATACACACAGTTAATGCGACTCCAACATTGCTCTATGCTTCACGGCAAGAGGAAATGTGGAAAAAAGATTTGCATCCACAAAAAAGCAGGGGAGTAGCTTGCTTGTTACGGTGGTTACTACCCCAAATCAATTAAGCCTGATACTTCACTTGGAATGCTTGTTACGGCGGTTACTACCCCAAACCAAATAAGCCTGATACTTCACTTTCAATGCACATCTAGCATAGCTGTCTGCTTCAACGGCAGAGAGAATGAAGAAAAGATTATTTATATTCAGCATCAACCAACAAGGAATGAATTACATAGTCTGGGTAAATAAATAAGCATGGGTGTAGCTTGCTTGTTACAGCGGCTACTACCCCGAATCAATTAAGCATGATACTTCACTTGGAATACATATCCAGTGCAGCTCACTGCTTCAACAACAGGGGGGAATGAAGTAAAGAGGATTTATATTCAGACAACCAACAAGGACTGAATTGCACAGGCAGGGTAAACAAATGGGAGCAGCTTGCTTATTACGGCGGTTACTACCCCAAACCAATTAGCTAGATACTTTACTTAGATGCAGCTCCAGCACTGCTGTCTGCATCGATGGTGGGGGTGGAAGGGAATTGGAACCAAAAAGTTACCAATAAGGGCCCTGACCTCAGCGGTCAGAGTAACAGATAAGTATGAAAACAATAGGTGTGAAAGCTTGCTGGGCAGACTGGATGGGCCGTTTAGTCTTCTTCTGCCGTCACTTGTATGTTTCTATGTTTCTATAAGACACGACCCGAGGGAAGTGAGAGAGTACAGGCACAGGCGAAGCAAGAACACAGGAGCTGGGACGAAGCAGGGTCAGCCCCCCACTGAGCCAACACGCACCACTGAGATCAGATGGAGGCAGAGGGCTGGAAATGAAGAGACAAGGAACTGGAACAGAAGAATCCGGATCCTAGAAAACATGAAAAGAGTCCGAGTGCGAGAGGAGACGAGAACTCCTGGACTTGGACGAGACGAGACTCTGGAAACTTGGATGAGACGAGAATCCTGGAACATGGAAGAGACTAGACTCCTGGAGCTTGGAAGGGACGAGACTCTTGGAACTTGGAAGAGACGAGATTCTTGGAACTTAGGTGGCACTGTCCCTCAGGGCGCCCTACACAGCCAGATGTGGACTGGTCACGGACCACCCTGTCCCGCTGCGCGCCCTACACAAGCTGAGAGGAGAGCGGGACATGCACAGGACGGAGAAGGGATCTGGACAGCGAGAGGAGACGAGAACTTCTGGACTTGGACGAGACGAGACTCTGGAAACTTGGATGAGACGAGAATCCTGGAACATGGAAGAGACTAGACTCCTGAAGCTTGGAAGGGACGAGACTCTTGGAACTTGGAAGAGACGAGATTCTTGGAACTTGGAAAAGACGAGATTCTTGGAACTTGGAAAAGACGAGATTCTTGGAACTTAGGTGGCACTGTTCCTCAGGGCGCCCTACACAGCCAGATGTGGACTGGTCACGGACCACCCTGTCCCGCTGCGCGCCCTACACAAGCTGAGAGGAGAGCGGGACATGCACAGGACGGAGAAGGGATCTGGACAGCGCTTGAAGAGAGGCCCACCCAGAAGGGGATTCCAGTCACCCGAAGATGGACACCAAATGAGACTGATTTGCTCTCACGAAGGTCGACTGGAGACGAAGTCCAGTGGACGGCAAGGCTGCTCGCAGATTCATCAGGATCGGGATTGGAATGAAGGACATCGGTACACAAGGGAATGGTACCTCCGGACACAAGGACATCTGGACGAGTGGACATCTGGAACATCTGGGACAATTAGTACAGACGAGAAACTCCAGGGCTTCAGGAAGAGGAAGCATAGGACTGGAACATACCACGAAGAAGGTCTGACGAGGGACGAGACCCGGAACATCAGACGGAGACATCGAGAACAAGAACATGGAACATGAAGTCATCTGGTTAGGAGCAGACCATGGAGGACCTTGACCGGAGAACAGGAGACATGGATGACCATGGAATCCGGTGGAAGGAATCCTTTGGAAGCCGTGGAATCCATTGGATTCTGATTCGAAGGCTCTGAGGAACTGAAGCAGGGCCTTTATATAGGGCTGGTCAAGGAAGTGCAGTGAAGACGTCATCTGGTGGGGCTGTGGACTGCTTCCTGTTGCTGGCCCTTTAAAAGAGGAGACGAGGCGCACGCCCACGCCTAAAGGGACCCCGGATGAAGAAGCTGAGGCCTACAGTGGCGTCCTGCCGCATGAAGGAGAGAACTCAAACTGAGGAGCCGTATTAATGTGGATTCCGCTGCCAGTTTTTTGTGCTGGGAGTGGCAAGGTAATATCATTCACAACCTTTTACCCAAAACCACTGTATTCCAGTTTTACCCTAATGTGTAACCACAAATCCAAAACAATGGTACAACTGGTCAGTCTTAACTAATGCAAGTCTTTAGCCAAATCTATATGTGGGCCCCTTACTCTAAGGGTCTGTATTTTAACACAGACTCTGATATGGTATAGGGTCACCTTACTTTAATTACAACATCATTTTTTTGTTTAGTTTTTGTTTTTCTATGTTAAAAATATTGTTGCTTTCAGTTTTCAATAGATTATTAATTCTCACTTCTAGCACAATATTCAAAGATACAGGAGGAACAATGATACTCATCCAGTCCAATCTTGGTTGGTCTCCCGACACGATCGTGTTTCGGACAGAAGTCCTGCCTCAGGGGGTTTCCTTCAGTATCTGCATCAAAGAGCACCATCCAATGTTGAATGTTGCAAATCTTGACCTTCTTATATTCTTGGCTTTCAAGTTCTTCTTCATTATGCGTCAGCCCATCTGAGCCGCGTCTGCTCTTAAAATGGCATCCCGCACAGAGTGATCCTTTTATACCCCGAAACCGGAAATTGCGTCATCGGGAGCAGAAGACTCCTTTTACGTCGGGTTGTCTCTCTTAGTTCACAGAATCGCCGCTTCTTCATCTTTCAAACCAGACCATTCCGATAATGTTGCGGGCCTATGCCCTTTAATCTCTCACACAAATTATTTAAAATCGAAAAGTTCACATTCTATAGCATACCATAATCGTCAACAGTCTTCCTTCACGTCAACTTATGTTAATAGCTCCACCACGTCATTGATCACATGGACTTCTTTCATAATATGAACCACCATCATCTCGTCGTTTCCCATTTTTCGGGTTCTCTATCACGTCCTCGTATTTCAGAGGGTATTATCTCTAAAGTCCCCCATCACGTCGTCACTTCTAATTACGACCGTATTAGTCACATAATCCATAAATCTACGGACTCGGGGTTTATCTTAGTGGATAAATAATGTCCTTAATCACAAAGGTCTCTTACGCCTCTTGAACAGCACAGAAGATCGCGTAGCTTATCCTCCATCTCGTCATCTATTGTAATTACGTCAAATCCATATCGCATTCCTCGTGTTCCAGGTAGCAGTTTCGTATTGTGCCCTTCATCGCATAATGGCTACTAATTTCAAGCGTATCTCTAATATCCACACTTCAGTGATATAATCCCTGTAATCTTTCACATATACAACCTTACTTTACTTTATTGTCTCAAACGAATCCCTCGTTTAAGGATGGCACTTACTAAAATATCCTGCTCATTTGGAGATTTCACAGCACAGGGTCCTTTATCACAATGGCCAGCAGTATTTAGTCCGCGCCCACCACGGATGAGCGCTTAAATGAGAGAATACCAATTAATCTTCTCGTTTAGTCCGAGCGGGTCCACTGTATTTAACCAGTAGATCCAGAATTGTTCGCGCACATTTAAACGTAATTGAATGTCTCCCCCGCATGGGCCGGATTGTACCTGTTCCAAAACTAGCCACTTTAAATCTGTGAAATTGTGATGTAATGTAACACAGGGTTGTACCATTGGGGCTGCCAATTTCTCAGTTATTATACAACTTCTGTGCTCGATCAATCTTATTCTGATTTTACGTTTTGGAGGAAGAAGGTCTCATGATTGGAGAGCATCAACCTGGTGTAGCAGGAAAGGATCCTGTAGCAAGGACCTGCTCTCCAGGTGATGCACTGTCCTTTCATACCAAGGATATCTCCCCAAGGCCTACTGCCCAGGAGGGAAGGGTTAGGTCGGCCGTCATAGTTGGTGATTCGATTATTAGGAATGTAGACAGCTGGGTGGCTGGTGGGCGGGAGGATCGCCTGGTAACATGCCTACCTGGTGCGAAGGTGGCGGTCCTCACGCGTCACCTAGATAGGATTTAAGACAGTGCTGGGGAGGAGCTGGCTGTCGTGGTACATGTGGGCACCAACAACATAGGAGAATGTGGGAGGGAGGTTCTGGAAGCCAAATTTAGGCTCTTAGGTAGAAAACTTAAATCCAGAACCTCCAGGGTAGCATTCTCTGAAATGCTCCCTGTTCCACGCGCAGGTCACCAGAGGCAGCCAGAGCTCCGGAGTCTCAATGCGTGGATGAGACGATGGTGCAAGGAAGAAGGATTCAGTTTTGTTAGGAACTGAGGAACCTTTTGGGGAAGGGGGGAGTCTCTTCCGAAGGGATGGGCTCCACCTTAACCAGGGTGGAACCAGACTGCTGGCGCTAACATTTAAAAAGAAGATAGAGCAGCTTTTAAACTAGAACAAAGGGGAAAGCAGACAGTCACTCAGCAGTGCATGGTTCGGAGAGAGGTATCTTCAAAGGATACTAATGATGCATTAGAATTAGGGCATCCCGACAGTGAAATTCCAATAATAAGAAAAGCAGTCCAAGTGCCTGTAACTAAAAACTCACCTGAGCTAAAAAATTCTAACTTATCCCTATCAATTAAAAAGCAGAATGAAAATACAAACAAAAAACAAACTTTGAAATGTTTGTATGCTAATGCCAGAAGTCTAAGAAGTAAGATGGGAGAATTAGAATGTATAGCAGTGAATGATGACAGACTTAATTGGCATCTCAGAGACATGGTGGAAGGAGGACAACCACTGGAACAGTGCTATTCCGGGGTACAAATTATATCGCAATGACAGAGAGGAGCACCCGGGAGGCGGTGTGGTGCTTTATGTCCGGGATGGCATAGAGTCCAACAGGATAAATATCCTACACAAGACTAAATGCACAATTGAATCTTTATGGGTAGAAATCCCTTGTGTGTCGGGGAAGACATAGTGATAGGAGTATACTACAGTCCACCTGGTCAAGATGGTGAGACTGACAGTGAAATGCTAAGAGAAATTAGGGAAGCTAACCAAATTGGTAGTGCAGTAATAATGGAAGACTTCAATTACCCCAATATTGACTGGGTAAATATATCATCGGGACATACTAGAGAGATAACGTTCCTTGATGGAATAAATGATAGCTTTATGGAGCAATTGGTTCAGGAACCGAAGAAAGAGGGAGCAATTTTAGATCTAATTCTCAGTGGAGAACAGGATTTGGTGAGAGAGGTAACGGTGTTGGGGCCGCTTGGCAATAGTGATCATAATATGATCAAATTTGATTTAATGACTGGAAGGGGGACAGTAAGCAAATCCACGGCTCTCGTGCTAAACTTTCAAAAGGGAAACTTTGATAAAATGAGAAAAATAGTTAGAAAAAAACTGAAAGGAGAAGTTCCAAAAGTGTGCAAGAGGCGTGGTCATTGTTAAAAAAAAATACCAACCTAGAAGCACAAACCAGATGTATTCCACACATTAAGAAAGGTGGAAAGAAGGCAAAACGATTACTGGCATGGTTAAAAGGGGAGGTGAAAGAAGCTGTTTTAACCAAAAGATCTTCATTCAAAAATTGGAAGAAGGATCCAACAGAAGAAAATAGGATAATGCATAAACATTGGCAAGTTAAATGTAAGACATTGATAAGACAGGCTAAGAGAGAATTTGAAAAGATGTTGGCTGTAGAGGCAAAAACTCACAGTAAAAACCTTTTAAAATATATCTGAAGCAGAAAGCCTGCGGGAAGTCAGTTGGACCGTTTAATGATCGAGGGGTTAAAGGGGCACTTAAGAACATAAGAACATGCCATACTGGGTCAGACCAAGGGTCCATCAAGCCCAGCATCCTGTTTCCAACAGTGGCCAATCCAGGCCATAAGAACCTGGCTTGGAGAAGAGACGGCCGAGGGGGGATATGATAGAGGTGTTTAAAATCATGAGAGGTCTAGAACGGGTAGATGTGAATTGGTTTTTTACTCTTTCGGATAATAGAAAGAATAGGGGGCACTCCATGAAGTTAGCATGTGGCACATTTAAAACTAATCGGAGAAAGTTCTTTTTCACTCAACGCACAATTAAACTCTGGAATTTGTTGCCAGAAGATGTGGTTAGTGCAGTTAGTATAGCTGTGTTTAAAAAAGGATTGGATAAGTTCTTGGAGGAGAAGTCCATTACCTGCTATTAATTAAGTTGACTTAGATAATAACCACCGCTATTACTAGCAACGGTAACATGGAATAGACTTAGTTTTTGGGTACTTGCCAGGTTATTATGGCCTGGATTGGCCACTGTTGGAAACAGGATGCTGGGCTTGATGGACCCTTGGTCTGACCCAGTATGGCATGTTCTTATGTTCTTAAGTCAATCAACTCCTGGATGGCTTCCAGTATCGAGAAATAGCAAGAGGCTTTCCATAGAGACACCAGGATGGGATTCCTCTTTGGTTCCGACATAGGGTCCGTGCCGGGAACTCCCAGTCTTCAGGGTCTGGAAGTCCAGGGCCAGCAATTCATTTCTGTGGAAAAATTGTAGCATGGTCCGGTATGACTCCAGGCCTGGAAGGATTTCCCCGTCCTCCAATGAGTCTGCATCCCCATCATCGTCCGTGGTTTCTGGGTCCCTATCAGGGATACCCTTAGTGAGGCAAGGCATGTCCTGAGGCATGCTGATAAGGCTGGGAGGATGAAGCCTTCCCAGCTGGGGCTCAGATTGTGCAGGGGCAGCAGCTGACTGAGCCTAAACAAAGGCTTGACGGCCCTGAAAGAATTCCACCCAAGAAAAAGTCACTGGATCCATACCTAGCCCAGAAGAACTGGGGTAGGCGCCACTGAACTGCCCTCTCCTGAGTAGGACACAGCCCAGGGATTACTCAGATCTGAGGTGCTACCGGATAAGGTCGTGGCTGACCCGTCCTCCAACTGAGAGGGGCCGGGCTTGGAGAAGTTCTGAGAGTCCAACCCTCCTTGGACTTCCTCACAGTGCTGACACAGGAAGAATTCTAGGTCAGACTGTGCAGTCCTAATATGGCAGGCAGCACAATGGGAGTGTCACTTGTGCTTCTTTGTTGCCAGAGCCATAGTTAACTGTAGCTTGTGCGTTCAGCTGGTTACTGCCTGAGCTTGAGAGCGCACAAATCCGCCCCAACGCACGTAAGTATAGGCATCCGGTTGTGACTGAATATATGTGTGTACTTATGCGTGCAGTTATGTGCACAGGTGTGCACGCACCTATGTGCCCGTTAGGTGCACAACAGGGCCAGCCTGAACTGCGCATACCAATGGTCAATGAGAGAAAATGGCGCCGCACCAAACCGTGCGTAAGATGGCGTCACCCGGCCTGCCACGTAGAGTGCCCACCGAGTCTGAAGTGGGGCCTAACCAATCTGGGGGCCACACAACCCACTCAGAAAATCCCCTTCCCTTGCCTTAACGGGATCGAGAACGTCGTCAGAACGGCATGCCATGCAAGGAGACCAGAGGAAAGACTTACTGAAGCCCTTCCACATCTCTGAATCAGAGGAGTTCTTTACTTAACTGGGCTCAGCGCTTACCGGCTGAGTACAGAGACGGTATCCAACTGCGGTGGAGAGGGCATAGGCCATCACCGCCGCACTCTGCTTCCTGCACCTGCTGACTTATAACTGCTTCAGCAGCAAAGTCCACGCCGGGAACCTGCTATTGGACTAAGGCACACCTCTGAGGGAACTCGGAAATTGCCTCAGGAATTCTCAACTGGGGGAGGGACCATTAGGCATCACCGGAGGAGAGTGGGGCTTGATCTTTCTCCAATTTAAAGGTAAAATTTAAAGGTAAAATTTCCTCTTCTAAAGAGTACTGTGTTCCTGATAGGGAAGGCACAATCCACATCTGCTAGGAGATGGAGAGATAATGAAGGGCTGAGGTCAATGCAGGGATATATCTAGGGTGACGTCAGCTTTGAACCCTGACTCCGTCTCCATCTGCTAGCAGGGGAGCACATAACCCATTGGTTCTGAGTCTATCTGGCTACATGCTAGGAAATATTTGCATTTTCAAGTTGTTCCTGTTTGAGTGTTTGCAATTAGTTCTGTTGTGATATAGGAATTTTACTATACTGCTGTCATTCACCTTACTCAAGACTATCCAAAGGCCAAACCCACACCTAACGTGTTATAACAGGGTTAATACTACATGGGTTACAAGTGTCTTTTTTTGCAGGGTTTTCTGAGTGGTAGTCCAGCAGAGCATGTTTTTTGGCACAACAAACTGGTGCCAGCTACAGGGTCCAGCCAGCAACAATTTTATGTACTGGTAGGTGGGGTACGAGCACCTGGGGATCATTCCTGCACAATTTAGAAATTTTGGATTTGTGGATGGGGTAAAATAGTTTCACAGGAGCATGTCAGTTTTGACAGATTGAATTGATTAGGGAGCAGGGCTTTTTTTCAGTGGCAAAATGGGGCCTGGGGCAGAGCATGAGACTGACAGTTTCTATAGTGTAATAGTTAATGAGGAAAACCATCAGACTATAGAAACAGCGCAGCAAAAATGTAATCACATAAGAATTTTTTTGCACACACAGCCTACAAAAAATTAAAGGAACACTGCTTCTCAAATACAAATCATAGAAACACATGACCAAGCACTTTCACTTACTTTCCACAATAGCACCATCATTCGGCTTGGAATAGCCCTCTCCCTTCACCCGAATTCTTCGTATTATTCCACCATCCTCATCTTCTGAGAGATCTTCACCTTTAAAGTCAAACAGTTCCACCTAGAAAAAAAATGTTTTGTTCAGAAAACCTCAGTGAGAACACAGCAAAAGCATTATGACATACACTATATATTTGTCACCATAGCACCCAGTTCCCCTTAAAAAGGGACCATTTCCTAACTTCAGATGGTAGAAAAAAAGATTAGCAGGTTCTTCAGCTACTTTTGAGATGAATTTGAGATCTTTTCCTTATTTCTCTAGTGTGAAAGTCACATCTTACTACCCCCTCCATCTCCCAAACTTATACTGTGCATGCAGCCTTAAACTCAATAGGAAGAGGAAACGTTCACCCAAGCATTAACTCTTCACGCCATTTATCCAAAATAGTTAGTTGCTACCTGTGATTTTGGCTCTGACTCAAGAATAGATATTTGGCAAAGCGAAAACAAATGTCATGACCTAAAATATTTTCAAAGACACAAGATGAGAAACCAGTACAGATGTTCAAGTGATGTCCTCCACTGTGCCCACTAGCACCAAATCACACACATAGAGACAGGGGATATCAAAGCAAATAATGTACTATATTCCATGCAGGAGTTAACCTATAAAAATGTACATAAAGTGAAATTGCTTACTTGTAATTAGGTTTCTCCAAGAACAGCAACTCAGTATATTCAGAGGGATTAATAAATATTTTATTTTTATTTTATTTATTTATTGATTTTTATATACCGTCGTTCGGTGGAGCCATCACAACGGTTAACAAGGCATAACATATACAATTTCTAATACATGTAAGTACAGTGCTTAGTTAAAATGGTAAAAAAGAATCAATAGCACACATAATAGAATCAAGGTTACATTTAAACATTACTCTGTTAACATTTGTTCCATGTAACGTTACTGTTTCTTGTAAACCGATACAAGGTGCAAACGGTTCTCGGTATATAACAGCTATTAAATAAAGTAAAAGAAATAAATAAAAATATTAAAAGAAAGACTAAAAGAAGTTAAAATATCATGGAATGATTGTATAGAATAGGTAATAAGGGTTGAGTGGATTGTTAAGGATCTTGGTATGCCTTCATGAATAGCCAGGTCTTTATGTCCCTTTTGAATGTCTTAAGACTCGTTTGTAATCATAATTCAGTAGGAAGTGCGTTCCATAATTTTGGGCTTGCAAGCGAGATTGTACGTTCTCGAACTTGTGAGAGTTGTGCCGATCGTACTGATGGGATTGTTAATACTCCTTTGTTAGCTGATCGTAGATTTCGTTGGGGTACGTGAAGTTTGATTGCTGCATTTAATCAGTCTGTCTGTTCTTCATGTATAATTTTATGTAAAATGGTTAGCACTTTGTATTCGATTCTGAATTTTATTGGTAGCCAGTGTAGTGATATCAGATTTGGAGTAATGTGCTCATATTTCTTGGTGGCAGTTAAGATTCTAGCTGCTGAGTTCTGGAGAATTTGTAAGGGACAAATGATAGAAAGAGGTAGACAGAGTAAAAGTGAATTGCAATAGTCAATGTTAGTGAATATTTATTTATTTATTTATTTATTTAAACTCTATATCGACCTTCATGGTTAGAACCATAGATCGGTTTACACAGAACGGGGTAAACTGTAACAAAGAACAATCGTTTAACAGAAGCAGCAAAAGTTACATTCAACAATATGAGAAGTTGTAGTACAATCTACAAGTAGATTGTACTACAACTAGTAGATTGTACTACAACTAGTAGATTGTACTACAAGTACAGAGTAGTACTCTGTTCTACAAGTACAGAGTACTACTTGTATATTGTACTTGTAGATTGTACTACAAGTAGTACAATCTACAAGTAGAATATGAGAAGTTGTAGTACAATCCTGAAGTCATCTGGGTTTAGAAAGGACTTTAGTCGTCTTAGTGTTAGTAGTTTGTGATAGCCATCTTTTATCTTTGCTGCAATGTGGGTTTTGAAGTTTAATTGATACAAGCTAGGTTGAGAGTACATTGCACAAATCTCATCTTGGAGTGAGTTTCCTCACTCCAAAGGCCAGCAAATCTTCACAAGAGACCACTGTTCTGTTTGTAGGTGTCATGTACAATGTCAAAGTGGCCCCTAACCCCCTACACTCTTACCTAATCCCCACCTCGAGTTACTAGGTGGCCCTACCATAGGGATACAAATACCTACCTATGGGCCATGATATTATGGCCAGTCTCTCTCTCTCTCTCTCACTCATATCTGGGACCATTAAAAATGGTCCCCCAGTGGTTGAATGCAGGAAATACAACAGGTCTAGCACTTATCACAGATTCTGAAATGGTATCGCAATTTGCACTAACTTAGCTCTTCGCAGAGGTAATTAGCGCAAATTGCGATAAATGCTATATTAGCATAAAGCACACCCCTTTTGCTATCGCATGCGGTACTTACCACATTTTGATAAATCCAGGCTTGAATGAGGCATTAAGAAATATCAAAAACTCAGAACTGATCCTCCAATGCCTAACTGTAGGATATTTTTAGGTCCCAAATAATGGAGGCCTTAGAAGATGCAGAGAGAGAATCAAAACATACGAGTTAGAGAAGGAGGAAAAATAAGACTACGCAGCAGCCAAAAGGAGGGTCCTGCCAAAAACACCAATACTAGATTAAGATTCCACAAGGGAACTGGCCACCGTAGGGGTGGCCGGAGGTGCTTCACCCCTTTCATAAAATGGGCCACGTCCGGATGAACAGACAGGCGGGTTTCGTGCACCTCACCCCTGAAATAGAAGAGAGCTGCTGCCTGGACCTTTGAGGAGTTTAGAGTCAAACCTTTATTCAAGCCGTCCTGCAAAAATTCCAGAATTAGTGGGATTTTGACCATCTAAGGGGAAGCACCGCGGTCCTCGCACCAGGCCTCAAATACTCTCCAGATCCGCACATATGCTAGGGACGTAGAGAACTCCCGCACGCAGAGTAGGGTGGCAATTACTGCTGCCGAATATTCTTGCTTCATCAGGCAAGCCATCTAAAGGACCAGACCGTAAGAAAGAATACAGTCAGATCCTCGTGAAGGACTGGTCCCTGCTGTAGCAGGTCCCTGTGCGGTGGGATGCACGGGGGGGGGGGTCTCCACCAGGAGTGTTCACAAGTCCACATACCAAGGACTCCTGGGCCAATCTAGAGTTACTAGTAGGACTAATCCCCTGTGGTGCTCGATTCTGCCCAGCAGGGCCATGGAGGGAAGGCATATAGCAACTCCTCTTCTGGACTGGTCTGAACGAGAGTGTTGATCCCCAGGGACCACTGATCTCTTCTGCGACTGAAGAATCAGGAAACTTCGCGTTGTGAGATTCGGCCAGCAGGTCGATGGATGGGAGACTCCAACAATCTACTACCACCTGAAAAGCTTGGCCAATCAACGCCCACTCTCCTGGATCCAGACTCTCCCAGCTTAGAAAGTCTGCTCTGATGTTGTCTTTTCCTGCTATGTGGGAGGCTGATATCGTCTGTAGATGTATTTCCACCCATTCCATAAGGAGGTCTATCTCTTGTGACACTTGCTGGCTTTTCATTCCACCCTGGCGATTGATGTAGGCTACCGTCATTGCATTGTCCAATATTACATGGACCGCTTGACCCTGGAGTATGTGGCTGAATTGTAGACTCACCAATCTGACTGCCCTGGCTTCCAGGCAGTTTATGTTCCAGAGGACCTCTTCCATGGTCGAACATCCCTGAGCCATTAGTTCCTCACAGTGAGCTCCCCAGCCCCAGTGGCTCGTGGCTGTCGTGAGGACCAGCCAGTTCAAAGAGGATAGGGGTACACCCCTGCCCAGATCAGCTTCCTGCAGCCATCACTGAAGCAGAGAGCATACTTCCATCAGTAAGTGGAGGCGAATCGAATAGTCTTGAGACTGTGGGTTCCAACGTGACAGCAGGGAGCGTTGAAGTGGTCGCACGTGAGCCCTCGCCTACAGCACTACTTCCACAGTTGCCGCCATCAAACCAAGAACTTGAAGACAGCTCCGCACCATTGGGCGTTTCATGCTCATCAACCAACTTACTTGGGACATCAACCTCCTTATCCATGCAGTCGAAAGGAAGACCTTGCCCTGCTTGGTGTCAAATCGGACTCTCAGATATTCCAAGGACTGGGTGGGTTTGAGACTGCTTTTGTCCAGGTTTACAACCCAATCGAGTTCCTGAAGCAAAGAGGTCACCTTGTTGGTCACCCGGAGACTCTCTTCCACAGACTTTGCCCAGATGCACCAGGATTCCCTCTTCTCAATACTGCCGCTACGACCACCATAATCTTGGAAAATGTTCTAGGGGCTGGGGCCAGGCCAAAGGGCAGCACCCGAAAATGATAGTGGTGACCCAGCACTGCAAAGCGTAGGAAACGTTGATGCTCTTGCCAGACTGGAATATGTAGGTGATTGTATAGCCATTATCAGGGAGCTTTCGGTTTCCATGCAGAAACGAATCATTCAGATGTTGGTTGATGCTCTTGACATCCAAGATGGGGCAAAAGGAACCTTCCTTCTTGGGTATGATGAAATAGATGGAATAATACCCCATGCTTTCCTGGGGCTTAGGTACTGGTGTTATAGCCCTCATCCTGAGGAGTCTTAACAGGGTAGTCTCCATTGCCTGCTTCTTGTGCTGGGAGTGACAAGGAGATATCATGAATTTGTCCCGAGGACTGCTGCGAAATTCCAGCAATGGGTACTGGAGGTCTTGTATGACCTCCAGTACCCATTTGTCCGAAGTGATCTCAACCCACCGTTGGTACAAGAGGGACAGTCGACCCCCTATCTCCTCGTTCCAAGGGTGGGTCAGCAAAATTTTATTGGAGGGTTCGGGACGAACCTGAACCCGAGCCTGCCCCTCTCTTGGGCTGTAGGCTCCGAAAGGACTGAGACCTCCCAAACGACAGAGACCTCTGAAATGTCGAGTTTCTGTAGGGGCGAAAGCGTTGGGAGCCTTTGGATTGACCCCTCATAGACGAGGGGCACTGTAACTACTTTCTCTTATCTTCTGGTAGCCGGGGAACTGGGGATTTGCCCCATTTACTGGACAGATTTTCCAATTCACTTCTGAAGAAAAGTGATCCTTTAAAGGGCATCTTTGTGAGATTTGCCTTGGAGGTTGCATCTGCTGATCAATTCCGCAGCCATACCTGTCTTCTGGCTGCCACCTCTGAGGCCACTCTTCTGGCCGAGGTACGGTCTAGGTCTGAGCCTGCATCAGCTAGAAAGGCAGCGGCAGGTTCCAAACCGCTCTGGAATTCATCACCGAGTCATCCACCTCCCGCGAGAGGAGAGGCACAAACGAGCTACCAGGGCACAAGAAGCAGCAATCTGTACGGTCATAATTATTGCGTCAAAGGCCTGTTTAAGGATGGACTCCATCCGTCTATTGTGTGCATCCTTTAAGGCCGCTCCTTCCACTACCAGGATAGTTCTTCGCTTAGAGACGGCACAGACCAGTGCATCCACTTTAGGGAAAAGCAAATGTTCTCTCGCTGCCAGATCCAGTAGGTATAGAGCTTCTAATGCTCATCCACCTTTAGAACTTGTTTCTGGGGCTTTCCACTCAAGATCAATCAACTCCTGGATGGCAGATTTTATTAAATTGCACTGCACTTTTTTTTTTTTTAACATTTTTAATTTGTCTCAACCAGTTTCACTGTAGTTTCCACCGCTTGAATCTTATTTTCCATTCTCTGAGCTTTATTTATATTTTGTTTTACAACAGTAGTTAAATCATTTATAGCTCTATTCATATTAGTCAGTGCCTTCCAAATTTCTTCCAGGGTAATTTTTGCTGGCATTTCCAAAGGAGCATTAACAATTACCTGTATTTCAGTTTCCTTACCGCCTAACTCCAAGGGGTCTTCCTCACCCCGCTCCAAATGCCGTGCCTCCTCGTTCTTATCCTTGGAGCCCTGATGAAATGGGCTCTCCGAAGCAGACGGCAAATCGCTGTCACTTCTCGGGGCACTAGAAGTCCTTGGGGTTGCTTCTTCCAATGGTGCTGACATTAGTTGTTCTCTCCCCTCTCTTTCTGGGGGTCTGGGGCTGAGGGATGTTTCTTCGGCCACAGCATCCAGAGGCTGCTCTCCGCCGGGCTCGCTCACGGCTCCTCCTTCCGGTTTCTGGTCATGCTCTCGAAAGCTTCCTCGATCCGAGGTTGTCTTAAGGCACTATTCGGAGTGGAAGTAAGGTTTTCTTGAATTCTTGCCTTTCTCTTTGTAAGAGGCATTATAAGAATGAAGAAAATCTTTCAAAGAAATTCTCTCCAATTTAAAAGTAGAATTTCTTCTTCCAAAAAGGTACAGCAATCCCCAAAAGGAAAGCATGTGCACATCTGCTGAAGACTGAGAAATACTGAAGAGCTGAGGTCACTGCAGGAGTGTATCTAGGGTGACGTCAGCTTTGAAATCTGACTCCGTCTCCATCTGCTGGCAGGGGAGCATAACCCATTGGTCCTGAGTCCATCTGGCTACACGCTAGGAAATTTTGCATTTAAACTATTCGGTTTTGTCTTTTCCTTTGTGGCTTTACTTGTATTGTATATATCTTTCTGTAATAATACATATACCATTACCTCATTATAGGTCTTGTTCTCTGGGTTTCAGGGAGTTATCCTTCAAATGTTTAATTTTGACTCCACAAACAGCTAATCTCATGTTATGTGACCAGTTCAATGAAATACCAAAACTTCTACTAATGTGGTATCAGGTGGACTTGCTCTTTGATCTAGTTCAGCTGATGTATTTTGAGTGTCTTCTAATCTATTCACTGAGCATAACTCCTTCCTGTTTAATTTGCCGATGTCCATACATAGTGCAATCTAGCTTTGGCAATTCCCATTTTTTTGAATCCATAGAGGTTGCCAAATGTGAAATTACTTTACCTGTAATAAAAATTCTCTAAAAGCAGCTTATTAGTCGCAAGGTCCACTTACATACCCTTGTGAGCTTACAAATTCAATTCTATCTTTAAGCTTTACAAAAAAGGAAACTGAGGATTTGAGCAGGCAGCTGATAGTGTGGCTACACAGTTGGCTTAGCAACCAATTCATGTTATGCTTTATGTTTTAATTTCTTGTATTGTATATTTTTAACTTTAATCTGTGATGATCAATTTGGAAATTGTGGCATACAAGAAATGTAAAATAAAGCTTCTAGATTCCAAAATTTCAGCTCGGGAGGCTCCTTCAATGCAACACAGGACACATGTAACCCCCATCTGATATTAGAGAAAATATACATTTCATCTTATCTGTTAATTTATTTTCCTTGATTTCAGCCAGACCAATCCAGATGCATGTGTGAAGAGTAGCAGCTTTGTAAGCCCTTAGTGCTGCAGCGTAGTTGGTGCAGCCTTGAAGGTGAACCCCCGAGGCCTACGCCAGCAGCTGGTGAATGTGCCCTGCAGCGGGACAGTCTGGGAGCTTCACCTTTACCAGCCGCCTCCCCTGCAGGTTGAGCCCTTGGGTTCTGGTGGCCAGTAGGATTTAGACAGGTCCCTAGGGTGGTGGTGATAACTTGAGTCCAGAGACTCAGGGGTCAGGGAAGGTAGCAGGCTAATGAAGTCAGAGATAGGCCAAGGTCAAGGCAGACTGCTAGCAAGATAGTCAGGACCAGGAAAGGGATCAAGAACCAGCAAGCAGGCAAATGTCATCAGGTCCAGACAAGAGGTCAAGATTTGGAGAGGCAAGCCAAGGGTAGATGAAGACATTGGATGAGTCAAGTAAGGGAGACAAGGCAAAGCTGGAAGGCAAGGCTGGAAGACAGGAACCAGGAATGCAGGAAGTAATAACACTTATTGCAAGCAGACCTGTCACTGAAGCGTCTGATGCTCCTTCAGAGGAGCCTTATATGCAGAGGAGGCCGTGATGTCATCAGAGAGTGCCGCAGCCATGTTCCTGCCATGGGCCCTTTAAGTATGGGGCTGTTGGGCGCACACACGCCATGGGAGGCTGGGAAGAGTGGTGATTGGCAGCGCATTGTGCTGCATGGAGTTACGTCCTGAACCTTGCTGCTGGTGGCATCTGGCAACAGCATACAAGCCGAGACGAACTTGGGTGAGTACTGAGAGCCGTGAATCATAACAGCATGGGTTTATGCTCCCCTACCAGCAGATGGAGTCAGAACAGAACAGACTTGCTGACTTCCCCCACCCCCTCCCCTTGTAAGGTCCCTTGTTGCCTTCAGCTTGCCAGTATTCAATGTAAACATTCTCTACATCCCAACTAAAAAGGCTTCCAAGTGAAAACAATGACTCCACACTCCCAAGCTAGGAGAGACCAACATGACAAACCAACAGATAGAACTGGGCCCACTGCAGCCCTCTAACTCCGTACAGATTCGTCATAGCAGATCCCAACAACTTGCTTTACCTGCAATTGAAATGTGAGCAATCCAGGAGGGTCCTACACTGGTCTGACTGGTCTCAAGGAAATGAAACTAACAGGTAGGAAAAATTTCTCCTTCCTCTTCATCCAGTCAGACTAGTACCCAAGCTATCCGTCATCTGGGTGGGACACTGCCAGACCTACTCCCAGTCAAAAGCCATCTCTTCCCTGCCTCTGACATAGAGACGATAATGCTTCACAAATTATTGCAAGGAAGTTCACAGAGTGCTCTGCAAATTTCCACTGGAAAGAATAAACGGAATTCCACCCATGGCAAAGGCTGTGCTCTGGCAGAATGCGCCAGTACCCCCTTCAGTAATGGCAAATCTTTTGCTATATAGGCCATGTCTATCATCCCCTTAATCCAATGTGCTATACACATTGGATTAAGGCTGCGCGATCCCCCAGCACGGCCGCTGTGCCGGAGGCCTCGGTCCCGCCCCGCCCCTTTATCAAAGCCCCGGGACATACGCGTTTCCCGGGGATTGCGCGCGTCACCAGGCCTATGCAAAATAGGCTCGGTGCGCGTAACCCTTTGAAAATCTGGCCCAATATGTTCAGTATTTTCTCTTTATAATAGTTTCAACCATTTTTCCCAGCACCGACATCAGGCTCACTGGTCTGTAGTTTCCTGGATCATCCCTGGAACCCGTTTTAAAAACTGGGGTTACATTGGCCACCCTCCAATCTTCAAATACTGTAGCTGATTTTAATAATAGAATGCGGATTACTAATAATAAGTTTGCAATTTAATTTTTCAGTTCTTTCAGCTCTCTGGAATTTATACCATCTGGTCCAGGTGATTTCTTAACTCTTTAGTTTGTCAATTTGCCTCATTACATCTTCCAGGTTCACTGAGATTTCTTTCAGTTCCTCTGAATCATCACCTTTAAATATCACTTATGTCATAGGTATCTGCCTTTTATCTTCCTCAGTAAAGACCGAAACAAAGAATTAATTTAATCTCTCTGCTGTGGCCTTGTCCTCCCTTAGCGCCCTTTTTACCCCTCAATCATCTAAAATGGTCCTACTGACTCCCTAGTGGGCTTTTTCATTCAAATATATCTCTGAAATTTTTATTATGAGTTTTTGGATCCATAGCAAGCTTCTTTTCAAAAAATTATGCCTTTACCTTCCTTATCAATGCTTTGCATCTAACTTGCCAGTGCTTATGCCGTTTCCTGTTTTCTTAATTCGGATCCCTTTTCTGTTTTTTTAAAGATGGTTTTTTGACTAGAATAGCCTTTCTTACCTCACCTTTTAACCATGTTGGCAGACATTTGGCCTTCTTCCACCTTTTTTTTTTTTTTTAATTCTTTCACTGAACTTTTAGTATACACAAAGTAATACTTTGTTAAATAAATATACAGAGAGTACATAAAGAATACATAAAGACAATTATTTTCATTCAGATTATAAATTTACACAATTTTTACTCTCTCCATCATAGAGGTAACCTTGGGGGGAGGGGGACCAAGGTAATAATAAATCAAAAGGAGGAGACCAATAAACTATATCACAAAAAGTAAATTGCAGCATGAGCTTTCTCCCATTTTCCATCTAAATTATGGCCCACCAATATTCATAGCTGGTACAGTTACCCTAGCATCCAAGAACTCTCTCAGCTGTTCAGGGCTAAAAAAAGACAGATATTATTTTGTAGATTGACTATGCATTTACATGGGAAACGCAAAAGAAAACTCATTCCATGAGCTACAACTTCAGATTTCAAATTTAGAAAAGCCTTCTGGCGTAGCTGGGTAGACCTAGCCAGGTCTGGATAGACCCGCACCATACCACCTAAAAATGAATTCTTTGCTTCGGTCTTTACTGAGGAAGATAAAAGTACTCTCGATAATACATAAAACCCTCCACAACCTGAACATGCGATGGTTGAATGACTCCATCCAATTTCACACTGCTAACAGACCGACCAGATCTTCCTATAAGGGCATTCTAATCACCCCCTCACCCAAACAGCCTCACTTTAACACCACTAAAGAACGAGCACTATCCATAGCTGGCCCCCACACCTGGAACACCATGCCTTCCAATCTCAGACAAGAGCCATGCACTTATCAAACACATGCCAGACCCTAAACGATATAATGATAGCATTAGGATTCACACTAATTACAGATAAACCCACACATAAAGCAGGACACTCACTTGACCTAACATATATCAACCACAGCTTCCTTGAACACATAAATACAACATACAACCAAATTCCATGGTCTGATCATTTTCTAATCGAATCCAATATCAAGTTCCTAGAACCTAAAGAAATACAGAAAGCTGTCCCAAGTAAAATAGAGTATCATTCAACACTGAATTACTAAAAAATAAACTAGAAGAAAAATTAAGACACTTCGAGCACAAAGACCTTGAAACCGCAACGTTAGCATGGCTGTCAATAACAAATAAACTAGAAGAAAAATTAAGACACTTCGAGCACAAAGACCTTGAAACCGCAACGTTAGCATGGCTGTCAATAACAAATAAACTAGCAGATGATATAAATCCCAAAAAGTTAACACAGATCAATGAGGCCAGACAATCAAACCCATGGTATAATGAAAAGATAAAGGAGGTCAAACGAACTCTGAGAAAAAGAGAGAAAGAATGGATTAAATGTAAATCATCAGAAAGTCTGACTAAATTCAGGAAGCATCTAGCCTTCTACAAAAAAGTAATTCTTGACGCAAAAAAATTATTCTTCAGCACTAAAATTGAAAAATTTGCTAACAACCCAAGATCATTATTTAATATTGTAAAAGACCTGACGAACGACAAAACCCAGGCACCCCAAACCCCACTAGAGAACAAATGTAAGGAAATAGCAAACTTTTTCTCAGAAAAAATCATAAACCTCAGATATAAGATCCCTAACTCAACAAAACAGGAAATAAAAATGATCAAAAGAGATGTGACACAATGGTCCACCTTTAATGAAGTATCAGACATCGAAGTTGAATCCATGTTAAAAAATGTAATCCAGCCCCACATAATCTAGATACCATACCGGGGGCGTGGTCCAGGCCTCCAGACCAGCCCCCGGGTCGGAGGACGGCGCGCCAGCAGTCCGCTGGCGCGTGTAGATTTACGTCTGCTTCTCGCAGGCGTAAATCTACAGACAAAGGTAAGGGGGGGGGGTTTAGATAGGGCCGGAGGGGTGGGTTAGGTAGAAGAAGGGAGGGGAAGGTGAGGGGAGGGCGAAAGAGAGTTCCCTCCGAGGCCGCTCTGAAATCGGAGCGGCCTCGGAGGGAACGGAGGCAGGCTGCGCGGCTCGGCACATGCCGGCTGCCCAAAATTGGCAGCCTTGCGCGCGCCGATCCAGGATTTTAGAGGATACACGCGGCTATGCGCGTATCTTATAAAATCCAGCGTACTTTTGTTTGCGCCTGCTGCGCAAACAAAAGTACGCGATCGCGCTGTTTTTAAAAATCTACCCCTTAGCAATGATGTACCTAGACATAATTAGGCAATTACTAAACAAAATGGAGGTAGTGATAAACATTGAAAAAATGGAATTTGTACACCTAGAAAGAAAAAACATGGAACTTATTCAAAATCCTATCAAACTCAAAAATGGTCAGGAAGTGGATATAGCTGAGAAAGCTCGAAACCTAGGAGTGATAATTGACACAGAAATTAGCCTTAAACACCACATATCACTGAAAGTCAGAGAAGGCTACGCCAAACTCATGATCCTCAGGAGGCTGAAACCGTTATTAACCCAGAAACACTTCAGGACAGTCTCCAAACACTTATCTTCTCAAGTACTGACTACTGTAACACACTATTTCTGGGATTACCGTACTCCACAATAAGACCTCTACAAGTCCTTCAAAACTCTGCCGCCAGAATACTCACTGGCAAAAGCAAAAGAGACCACATCACTCAAACTCTGGCCGAACTACACTGGCTACCAATAGAACAGAGAGTAAATTTAAAACACTTTGCATAATTCAATGAAGATAATGCTGACTGGTTAAACACAGCGCTACGCTTACACGTACCACAAAGAAATCTGAGATCAGCAAACAAAGCACTACTAACAATCCCATCGGTAAAAACAGCAAAACTAACACAAGTTAGAGAAAGAGCACTATCCTTGGCTGGGCCAACATAATGGAACACACTGCCACTAGAGACAAGATTACAGAGTGACCCAAAAATGTTCAAAAAAAAGTCTAAAAACCTGGCTATTCAGAAAAGCATTTCAGAGTGAGAACAGAGAATGAAAAACTCAGAACAAGGTTACCTAGATGAGTGGTCCCACAACCTTTATGTTATTTTATACTCAATAATTAAGTTAGAGAACTCCAGCTTAAGCATAACCCTTGTATGATTACCATATTAATCATATACATGGACTAGATTCATGCCACACTTCTTATACATTTTTTTCTTTTGATATGAGCATGTACCAACATTGAATTGGTACTTTTGTAAATTTCATTTGTAACCAAATCAAATATATGTGCCCATATGTAAACCGTTGTGATGGTGCATTACTAAACGACGGTATATAAAAGAATTTAAATACAAATAAATAATAAATAAATTTAAGAAAAAACTGAAATGGCTATTTAAACAAGCTTACTCTTAACCTCTGCCCTGCTTCAAGTAAATGTCGTTTTCTGTTAATACTGCATTATTGCTCAATTCATTATGGTTAACTATTGTGTCATCCATATATCTTGTAATCCCTGCTACATATATTTCCCATTTACTGTTAACATTGCATTATAGCTTATCTCTCTATTGTTAATTTCGCCGCTTCTACCATATATTATGTAAGCACCTTACCCCCCCTATTCTTCCAGTCCCTTGCCTTTCTCCATGTAATTTTCTTTTGCCTTTAAATTTGCATTTTTGGTTAACTCATTATTAATGATACATATATATTATTATATTGTAAACCGTAGATCCCCGGAGGCCCCTGCCCTGTTCCATGTAACTTTTCTTCGTTTACTGTTAATGTTCGATGTAAGCCGACATGATGTACCTACAAATGTCGGCATATAAAAATCCTTAAACAAATAAATAAAAAGGAAACATTAATGCTTTTAAAGTAATAGATCATGAAGAGGTTAGGGCTGTTCAGCTTGGAGAAGAGATGGCTGAGAGGGGATATGATAGAGGTCTTTAAGATCATGAGAGGTCTTGAACAAGTAGATGTGAATCAGTTATTTACACTTTCAAATAATAGAAGGACTAGGGGGCATTCCATGAAGTTAGCAAGTAGCACATGTAAGACTAATCGGAGAAAATTATTTTTCACTCATCGCACAATAAAGCTCTGGAATTTGTTGCCAGAGGATGTGGTTAGTGCAGTTAGTGTAGCTGGGTTCAAAAAAGGTTTGGATAAGTTCTTGGAGGAGAAGTCCATTTAACGGCTATTAATCAAGTTTAGTTAGGGAATAGCCACTGCTATTAATTGCATCAGTAGCATGGGATCTTCTTAGTGTTTCGGTAATTGCCAGGTTCTTGTGGCCTGGTTTGGTCTCTGTTGGAAACAGGATGCTGGGCTTGATGGACCCTTGGTCTGACCCAGCATGGCAATTTCTTATGTTCTTAAACTTATATCTTGCTCAGTAAAAAAAAGAAACCAAGAGCATTGATCTAGCTGTAACTTCTGAAACTGAATTTTCCAGATAGTCAAATTTGAAATATTTCCTTCGTTATTGATCCATAACAAAGCTTGCTTTTGAGATAAAGGTACAGCCTTTTTTATAACTGGAACCATATCCTCAGATATTTTAAATATCTCTGTTAGATATTTCTTTAAAGTAAGAAAAGGCCTCACAGCGCAGAATGCTTGCCTGGAGAAAGAATACACGCAGGCTTGTTATGGTTTTGATGAATTAGTGAACCCTGGGCCGAGGTGAGAGATGTCTCAGTCCACAGGGAGGGGCCCCGTGGGCCTCACCATCGGTGGGCGTGGTCTCAGCGACGTAGCTCACAGCTGTGAGAGAGACTTTATTAAGGAGGAAAAGATAGTACATAACCCGAGGAGCGGAAAATGTAATAAACACAGTCTTTGAGCAAATACTGTAGTCAGGATGATGATGTATATACGGAGGTCCGGTAGTGGCCGGCAGCGTGGGATATGTCCGGGGATTCCTGCAGGTTGATGTAAATACCTCTGAGTGCAGATCCAGTAGTGGCCCGCAGCACGGGGTATGCCGAGGAAGCTGTACAATAGATAACATGGAGGCAGAGGTCGGTGATACAGGAACCAGGCCGTAGACCTTGTATAGCTGGTGTAATCCTGAGGCACAGATAGAGTAGCGTAGACAGGCTGAAGAACGATAGTGGCCCAAGGAACGGGGTATGCCATGGAATCTTCAGTATAGTTGATAGAAGCTGGAGAAAGTACTCACACAAGGAAGTCCCAGAAGAGATACCAAAGGAGCGGGTCAGGATGTCCCAGGCAGGAGGGCCCTCCGAGGAGCGGATAGCCAAGACGCGGAAGAGCCCCCAAGGAGCGGGTACTCAGAGCAACTGAATGCCAGGAGGAGAATCTGGGATAGAAGATCCAAGTTAGAGCGGATTTAACAAGTGAGAGAACTTTTTGCTAACACATCTTAGCAATGGGCCAGTCCATATAGTATGCTAGTGGTGTTGACGTCATCGGGAGGGGACGCCCCCGAGGTTCCCGCCATGATGTATTCGTAAGGAGGCCCTGCGCACCTAAGTGTTGCCAGAAGTAAGATGGCAGTCGGCAGTGCCCAAGCTGTCCTGGGGATGGCGGAGGAGTCGGCGTTGGTTGGCGGAGGCCGCCATTCTCCCAATGATTGATGGTGCAGGGAAAAAAGAGGTGAGTATGAGAGGTCGCAGCCGTCTGCGACCGATGGGCGCAACAAGGCTGAAGGCAGCACAGGACACAATAAGGAGAAATTGCTTCTTACCTGATAATTTCCTTTCATTTAGTGATGGGTAGGGTCAATCCCAATGAGTAGGTTATGCATCTCTGCCAGCAGATAGAGACACAGCAAAAGCTGACGTCATGGCCATATAGTCCCGCCAACATCAATCCACCAGTATCTTCTGGAAAAGCCAGAACAATGGACAAAACTGATTATACTTGAACATTATTAGCAACAGGTAACCATTCATGTTTCTCAACCAAAAGGAAAAATTAGCTCAGCCAAAAAAAGGACATATCTAGTAAACTAAGGGCTAGAGAAGCCACTTACCAGTTGAGAACAAAATGCGGGAATCATACTCTGCATAGCTTGCCCTAAGACAGGCTAACCACAAACTAAACAGTAGCAGCCAAGGGCAGGTCTGTGATTTACCTTACCTTCATTAAAGGAAAGGAAATTATCAGAAAAGTTGAAATCTCTTCTTCTTTAGCATTCGGGTAGGTCAATCCCAATGAGTGGTATGTACCAAAGCTAATCTCGAAAAGGGCAGGAGGCTACCAGTAGTCCAGTTAATACTGCCCGCGCAAATGCGGCATCCTCCCTAGCCCTAACATCCAAGCAGCAATGTTTGGAGAAGGTGAGCAAAGATGACCATGTCGCTGCTCAGCAAATTTCAGTAGGTGCAACAAACGAAGTTCTGCCCATGATACCGCCTGAGCCCTCATGAAATGCGGTCTGATCCATTTCAGTAACACAACATCAGCGGCCACACAGGCTGCCAAAATGACTTACTTAACCCAGCAGACAATCGATGCCCATGTTGCCAGTGCTCCCTGCTTACCTCTACCATGCAGCATAAACAGGTGATCAGACTTCTGAATAGACTTAGTCATGCTCAAGTACCGCAGCAGATGACACTTGACATCAAAAGATTGCAAAAGGTGGTACTCAGCTTCATCCCTTTTCCTGTCCAAGACTGTTTCAAATGAAAATCCAAAACTACTTTGGGCTAAAAGGAGGGCACAGTCTGAAAATGAACCACACCCGGAGTCATACAGAGAAAAGGTTCATGCCAGGAAAGAGCCTGCAGCTCTGAGACCCGATGTGCTGAACAGACTGCTACCAGAAAAACTGTCTTCAAGGTAAGAAGCTGCAAGGAAAGATTATGAAGCGGTCGAAAAGCTGGAACTGCCAAAATCTCGAGGACCAAGTTAAGGTCTCACAGAGGCACCGAAAGCCGAAACGGGAGGCAAAGATGCTTGACTCCCTGCAGAAATCAGGATACATCCAGGTGGGAAGACAAAGGCACTCCACTCTGTAACAAACCAGGGCCACAATTTGGACCTTCAAGGTGTTAAGAGCCAAACCCTTAAGCAAGCCATCTTATAAAATTTCCAAAATCAAGGAATATCCACCTTGAATGGTTGAGTACCTCACTCAGAACACCAAGTCCCAAAGATTTTCCAAACTCTAACACAGACTAGAGAAGTAGAAAATTTCCGGGACCAAAGAAGAGTTAAAATTACTGCACGTGAAAAACCATGCTTCAACAACCAAGTCCTTTCAATAGCCAAACTGTGAGACAGAATCTACCCTGATCCTCATGTAGAATGGGCCCCTGACTTAAGAGATTCGTCCAAGGCAGTAGCCTGAGGGGACTGCCCACCAGAAGTCTCTGGAGATTGGCGTACCACAGCCTTCGAGCCCAATTCGAAGCCATTAAATGGACGGTGTTGGGTTGACTTGCAATCTTCAGGACCAGCCTACCTATCAGAGGCTAGGGCAGAAATGCATACAGAATGGCGCCGCGTGGTCACTCCTGAACAAGAGTGTTGATGCCCATCGCTTTCAGGTCCCATCTGCAACTGAAAAACGTGGAACCTTTACGTTATTGAAGATTCCCAACAGGTCTAAGTCCGAACTCCATCAGGAGAGCAAGGCGCACTGAAGAAGTATGTGCCCTCACTCAGAGAACCACTTCTTTTTTTTTGTCAAAATCATTTTTATTAGTGAGTACAAGCAGTACAACAACCATAACCATGTTGAGGAGCTCAGCACAAGTCAACAGATCTACATATCTGCAATGCCAAGAATATACTCCTCGAAGTGCCTTAACCAAACATAGCTGGTGTCCTGTGTGCCCTCCTTTGAAGGTCCAGTGGACCAGAATCACCAGACAAAATCACCACAGACATCCTCACAAACCAGTCATCCCACACAACACATACGTCCGCACGCTTCCTATTCCCCCCTCCCCCCACCCCTAGGAGATAGCGCCCCTAATAAACTGACGTTGCAAACTCCTACAAATGATCAAATGTTGACGGGTCACAAAACCTTTCATTACACCCCCCCCACACACACACACAAGTCGCAGCATACTAATCGTCCTTGCTCTTTGCAGCTGGTCAGGCATCCGGGACCTATTCATTTCCAAGATGGGTGGTATCCAGAAGCGAGCAGGTTTGATTAATGTCCAATGGCATGAGTGTGAAACAAATAAACCAGCAATTTCCGTAATACTGGTCCGGCGCTCTTATGCTGCCCACGGAGGCCAAGCGCTCCATCTGCATTGAAGATGCAAGCCGATAATACCAGGCCCGCAGGGTGGGGGGCGTGCCCGGCGCTATCCAGTCAGCTAAGATCGTAAGACATGCCAATAACACTACGGTATGGCCAAGCGGGAAGAGCTCCTCGTAGTCTGGACAAAAGTAGTTTGCCTTTCCGGCCAATGGTAGAGCCTGTGTATTGAGCAACAACTTCGAGCACTCCATTCCAAAACATTGCTAGGCTACTGCAGGTAAACAGCCGATGAGCCAAGGTACCTCTCTCCTGGTTGCATTTAATACATAGGGGCGAGGGCAGCCTCCCCATGTGGTAGCGACGAACATCATCACAAAGAATGTGGTGTAGGATCTTAAATTGAAGTTCTTGGAGGGATAAATCCGGTAGACTCTTGGGCATATATTTAAAACAAGAAAGCAGAGAACCACTTCTAATGCAGCAGCCATCAACCCCAGAACCTGTAGATAAGACCACACGATTGGATGAACAGAGTTCCTCAAATATCGAACTTGCAGCAACAATGTGTGGATCCGAGACTTCGGCAGAAACACTCTGCCCTGCCTTGTATCATATCACACGCCAAGATACTCCAGGGTCTGAGATAAAGATTCATCACCCAGCCTAGTTCCTGTAGCAAGGAAACCACCCTATCCGAAGCGCGAAGACTCTCCTCCAAGATCTTGGCTCGAACCAACCAGTCATCCAGATAGTGGTGAACTAGAATGCCTTCCTTGCGAAGGGTTGCCTCTACTTGAACGAGTAGATGTGACTCAGTTATTTACACTTACAAATAATAGAAGGACTAAGGGGCATTCCATGAAGTTAGCAAGTAGCACATTTAAGACTAATCGGAAAAAATTATTTTTCACTCAATGCACAATAAAGCTCTGGAATTTGTTGCCAGAGGATGTGGTTAGTGCAGTTAGTGTAGCTGGGTTCAAAAAAGGTTTGGATAAGTTCTTGGAGGAGAAGTCCATTAATGGCTATTAATCAACTTTACTTAGGGAATAGCCACTGCTATTAATTGCATCAGTAGCATGGGATCTTCTTAGTGTTTGGGTAATTGCCAGGTTCTTGTGGCCTGGTTTTGGCCTCTGTTGGAAACAGGATGCTGGGCTTGATGGACCCTTGGTCTGACCCAGCATGGCAATTTCTTATGTTCTTATGTACTACCACCATGACCTTGGAAAAAGGTCCTGGGCACTGTGGCTAGACCGAAAGGCAAGGCCTGAAACTGGTGATGATCCGCTGATGTTCCTGCCGGATGGGAATATGCATACAGGACTCCGTCAGATCCAGATATATGAGGTACTCCCTGCTTGGTCAGCCATTATGACAGAGCGTACCATTTCCATCCTGAAATGCGTGACTTGTAGACAACAGTTCATGCCCTTGAGATCCAGTATGGGCCAAAACGACCCTTTTACCTTGAGCACGACAAAATTAATGGATTATCAACCCGTATTTCACTGCAATTCGGGAATGGGAATCACCACTTTCAGATTCAACAGCCATTGTAACGTCGCTTCCACTTCTACCCTCTTCTGAGGGGAGATGCATGGAGAGACCATGAAGGCATCCAGAGGAATGCAAAGAAATTCTAGAGCATACCTGTTCAAATCACTTTGAGAACCCCTTCATCCGAAGTAATCTAGGCCTACCTATGATAAAATCAGGATAGGCAACCACCTAGCTCCTGCACTACCAGGTGAGTCTGCAAACCTTCATTGGGAAGACCGAGAAGCTCTACCTCTGGAGCCTGCATCCTTGCGAGGACGGGCAAAAGGACTGAGACATGCAGAAGGGACAGGATCTCTGGGAAGAACCTCCCCTATAAGGCCGAAAACGCCGGTAGTCTCGGGAGCAGCCAGTTGTCTGAAAAAACCAGGCAACGGGTTTCTTGTCCTCTGGCAAACGAGGGACCTGGTCTCTCTCCATTTACTGGCAGTTTTTCTAACTCACTGCCTAACAAAAGCGAGCCTTTGAAGGGCAACTTGGTAAGGCTGGCCTTTGAGATAGTATCCGCCGACCAGTTGCGCAGCCACAGCTACCTCCTGGCCGCAAAAACTGAACCAGCTCCCTGGTGGCTGTGCAAATGAAGTCGCAGCCCACATCAGCTAAAAAGGCAACTCCCAGTTCTATCATAGGACCAATATTGGACATGGCAGTGTCAGAATCTTGACAAAGTCACAATGTAGCCCAGGCTACCAAAGCACACCAAGAAGTAATTTTTAAGTTCATCATCACTGTCTCAAATGCATGCTTGAGGACGTCAATCCTTCTATCCTGACTATCCTTCAATGCCGCATCTCCCTCTACTGGGATGGTGGTATGTTTCGTGACTGAACACACTAAGAAATCCACCTTGGGGAAACACAACTGCTCTCTGGCTTGCGAATCCAAAGGATATAAACCCGCCAAAACATGACCTCCTTTAAAAGAAACCTCTGGTGCGCTCCATTCCAAATCAAAGGAAAAAGAAACAAGAAGCCTTGCGCAGGGTAACCAAAATTGGATCCTTCTTCTGCATCCCCAAGGAGTCAGGTACAGCCAATCATGGGTCTCCAAGGTCTGAGAGATCAAGCTCAGCAATTCATCTCTATAAAAGAAACGGAGAAGAGTCCTATAAGGCTCCAAAGAGAGCCATCACTATCATCATCGATCTCATCCTGATCCAACTACATTCAAACCTTGTCAGGCTGTACTGCACCACTGCGCTTGACTGTGGGAACAGGCAGAGAAGCACTCTGTGCGCATGAACCAACCTTAGCAGGTAGACCTAAGGTCCCTGAAGAAAGGTCTGCAATCCCTGGAACAATTCTACCAGGAAAAAAAGGACGGGTTCATTACCCATAGAAGATGACATTCTGAGAGCAAAGGTCTCCCAAAGACTCGGTCCGTGGATCAACTGAGGGAGGGGAAACCTTCAGGCATCCAGGCAGCTCTGACACAGGCTTAAAGACAGCTCCAGCTGAATGGCTCTGATGTGGCATGCAGCACAAATGGATAGTCACCATAAGCTTCTTTGCCGCAGGCAGCATGGTTGTAAGCATCTAAATTATGAGCATATAAAACTTTCGCCCAAAATGGACGCACACAAAAAAGTGTGCATGCAAGTATACACGCCTAGGCACACATCCACCTAGGCACCCAACTGGGCACCCAGCACTGCTTGATCGCACAACTGGGCGTGCAGGAGCACAAAGACGGCCCACTGCGAGAAAAGGCGCAAAATCCCCTTTTGGCCTACAACGTGCCGAAAAGGGAGAAGCCTGAAGCAGGGCTTAGTCAAACAGCTGCTCAACCCACCGAGCCTGCACTACCACCTCACTTCACAGAACTCTCCAGAGTCATGAGTGAGACAGCCGAATGCCAAGGTAACAGACCCTTTCTCCTGCTTTCCTCTACTGTCTTTTTCTTCTTCTTTTTTTTTTTTAGAAAGGCAAAACAAAAACTTTTACCTGGGCTTAGCCCTCCCTGGCTGAGAGTAGGAACGGGTTCCAACTATGAAGGGAGAGAACTAAAGCCTTCACACCGCCGAGCCTCTCTCGGCCTGCAACCGCTATTGAATTTTTTTAGGTCCACGTCAGTCAAGGCTACTGGACTTAGATCACTCTACTAAGTGAGGGACCACAACGGTATCACCTCAAGAGGCAAGCGGTACTATACAGATGTCTGGTCTGTCCAGTATCTCCTTCCAATTCCTTCTTTTACTCACAGGCAATCCCCTGAAGAGAAATGCATGTCCACTATCTGCTGGAGATCGAGAATACTGGCGGGCTGATATTGAGGCAGGATAACATGGCCACGATGTCAGCTTTTACTCCAGCACCATCTGCTGGCAGAGGTGCATAACTCACTCGTTGGGACTGACCTACCTGAACACTAAGGAAGGAGTGATTTCAGCAAATCTGTTCTGTCTCCATCTGCTGGTAGGGAAGCATAAATCCATGCATCTGAATTGGTCTGGCTGTCTGAAGAGGAAAAAAAGGTATTTGTGTGTACTTCTGATTTTTTTTAAATAGCAATTTCTATTCACTGAAGTTGTAAATTTTAATACGTTTTAAATCTGAGTGAATGGACACTTCTGACCCTGGCTTCCTGGAGTACTCCATAGAAGAGCCTCAACTATTACCTTGAAGAGCTTACCTCAAAAGCAAGTGTAGCACTTGGAGGTATTTTAGGTGGGCTTCCAGAAGATCCATATGCATACTCTGGTTTACAAATAATTTGGCAGATTTCTCCAATTTTCATGGTTGCAACAGCAATGTCCCAAGCTTTGATCACCTGACCTAAAAACAGATGTCACAGGTATTACCAGTTTTATTCTTAGACACTGAGCATTTTGGCAATGAGAACAGCAGCTACTTAATTTGTTTACCAATGCTGATTCTCCTTATATTCACAGATAGAATCTTATCAAATACAGTAGGGTTGATATCTTTTTAGGGCTAATCAATCTGAAATTGAAAATTTTTAAGATTATTAAAGCTGAAGCAAAAACAATCTCATAGAGCGTGAGCAGGGTGTGAGAGAGAAAAGGACATTTTTAAGTAAAATAGGGGTTGTTTCCAGCTTTAAAAAAAAGCATACAGCAGTCATATTTGAAAAAACTCAAACATACAAATTAAGTTTAAAATATTTTAAAAGTTCCAATTGCTCATATAGAGGGCTGCAGACAAGTCACAGCAAAAGAATTTGCAACTACTTACTGGAAATGGCCAGATAAATGTACGTCCAGGGCCATTGGTCATGCACCCCCTCCCCCAACTTACCTCTAGCACAATGCTCCCTCCTACCGGCAGCAATTGCTTCAGAACAGTGCTCCATTCTTTGGCAGTATCAGCACTGGCCCAGCACCCCTTTGGGTCTGCTGCTGGCAGGATTTTACCAACCTCAAAACTATGGTGCTCTAGGCGACTGCCTAGTTTGCCTAATGAAAGCACCAGCCCTATGCAAGTACCAATCCTTATCATCTTTAAAGGAAAATTGGTTCTTACCTGCTAATTTCCATTCCTGTAATACCACAGATCAGTCCAGACAAGTGAGTTTATGCATCCCTACCAGCAGATGGAGGCAGAAACAAAACCTTGAGGCACTGCTACATAACCGAGAGTGACACCTGCAGTCCCTCAGTTAGATTAGAAAAGCCAAGATTCAAAAAAGAAAATCATTCCCCTAAAATAGGGCAAACTAGACCCCAGGGTTGGATTCCCCAGAAAAGGCAACCAACAGACTCTTAGCAACTGCTTAATTCAATAGGACTAATGAGCTCTATTGTAAAAAAAAGTCTTTGTAGAGCATCCGAGAAAACACTAGGACAGTCAGTCTTTCAGCAGTACCAACACGGCAGGCCTCGGACTGATCTGTGGTATTACAGGAATAGAAATTAGCAGGTAAGAACCAATTTTCCTTTCCTGAACATACCCTGATCAGTCCAGACAAGTGGGATGTACCAAAGCACACCTAGACCAGGCTGGAACCCGAAAGACCCGCTCTTAAAACAGCTTCACCGAAACCCTCGGCCTCCGGTGCACAAACATCCAGACGATATTGCTTGGTAAAAGTATGAAGAGAGGACCAGACTGCAGCCCTACCTATTTCCTGGGGAGAAACCAACTGACACTCTGCCCACGAGGCTGCCTGAGCACGAGTGGAATGCGCTTTAAGGCCAACAGGGATCGTCCGACCCTTACAAATATAGGCGGTGCAAATAGTCTCCTTCAACCATCGTGCTAAAGAAGCTTTAGACGCCATCTCCCCTTTCTTTGCCCTGCCAAATGATACAAAAAGATGATCAGATCGTCTGAAAGAATTGGTGACCTTCAAATAACGCAACAGAGGACACCGAAAATCCAAAAGATGTAGATCTCTACTCTTTGTGGGGTCCCGGGACCAATCCAGGAAACCTGGTAATTCCACCATCTGATTAACATGAAAGGCGGAAACCACCTTCGGCAGAAAGGAAGGCACTGTACGCAAAGAGACCTTATCGGAAGAAATCTGCAGAAAGGGATCCCGACAAGAAAAAGTTTGAAGCTCCGAGATCAGTCACGCTGAGCAAATCGCCACCAGGAAAACTATCTTCAAAGATGGATCCGAGACAAGGACTCAAAGGGGGCCTCACAGAGAACTCGCAACACTAGACTGAGATTCCAGACAGGACATACCTTCCGAACCGGAGATTTCAAATGTTTTACACCTTTCAAGAAAGGGCGACGTCAGGATGAGAGGCCAAAGGCTTGCCCTGAACCTTACCCCTGAGGCAATCAAGGGCCAAAACCTGGACTCTCAGCAAGCTATAAGCCAAACCCTTGGACAAGCCCTGATGCAGAAAGGATAAAATATGCGGAACGGAGGAAATCAGCAGATCTACTTGCTGTTGATCATACCAGGTCTCAAAAACCTTCCAAACTCTGATGTATGCCATGGAGGTAGCTGGACGCCTGGCCTGAAAAAGGGTAGCAATGACCGACTCAAAATAACCCTTCAGTCTCAACCGCCACCTCTCAAAAGCCAGGCCGTGAGACAAAAGTGATCCTTCCAATCCGAAAATATGGGACCTTGGCGTAACAACCCCCGTAGATGAGCTAATTGTAGGGGTCCGTCCACCGCCAGAGGAACCAGATCCGCAAATCACGTCAACGTGCCCACTTGGGGGCTACCAGAATCACGGAGCTTGGGTGGGCCTCTATGCGCCTGAGCACGCACCCTATGAGGGGCCACTGAGGGAACACATAAAGAAGGATCCCCTTCTGCCACGGGCACACCAGAGCATCGAGTCCTACTGAACCGACCTCCCATCTGCGACTAAAGAACCATGTCATTTTTGCATTGGACCACATTGCCATCAGGTCCAGTTGAGGACACACCCTCCCCCCCCAAATCGGGCACAAATGAAATTCCAGGTTTCCAGGAATAGTTCCCACTTCCCTGGGTCCAGTTGCTGATGGCTGAGAAAGTTTGCTTGCACATTGTCTATTCCTGTGACGTGGGAAGCTGCAATCCCTTCTAGATGTTAGTCTGCCCAAACAGCAACTGAGCTTCCCGAGCCACCACGTGACTCCTGGTTCCTCGTTGATGTATGCCATCGTTGTCTCATTATCCGAGAAGACCTGAACCATGCAACCTTGCACCAGGGGCAGAAATTCTTCCAAGGCCTTGCGCACTGCTCTTGTCTCCAATCAGTTGATGGACCAGGACTTCTCCGTCAGCGACTGGCGTCCGGGATCACCACCACCCAATCCTGGACTTCAAAACTCACTCACTTATTCAACTGGGGCCAGGAGAGCCACCACGACAGGCTGGCTCTGGCTTCCTTCTCTAGTGGCAACGGAAGGTGGTATTGCTCTGACATTGGATCCCAGCGGGATTACAGGTATCTCTGCAGCGGATGCATGTGAGCAAAGGCCCACGGGAGCAGCTCCAACAACGAGGCCATGGAACCCAGGACTTGTAGATAATCCCAAACCTTCAGAACTTGAAGATATAACAGCCAAAAGACCTGCTGTTGCAATATGGCTAACGTGTCTGCCGTCAGGAACACTCGGCCACACCGGGTATCGAACCAGACTCCTAGGTATTCCAGGGATTGAGAAGGCGTCAGCTGACTCTTCGCCAGGTTGATCACCCAACCTAGAGAGTGTAACATCTGGATAACGTGGTTCACCGCACGAACGCACTCCTCCTCCTCCTCCTCCTCTGTCTTGCCCCGGATGAGCCAATCGTCGAGGTATGGGTATACCAACAACCCTCCCTTCCTCAAGGCCACTACTACTACCACCATCACCTTCTTGAAGGACCGTGGAGCCGTGGCTAGCCTGAATGGGAGTGCTTGGAACTGGAAGTGCTGTCCCAGCATCTTGAACTTCAGGAACTTCTGATGGACCTGCCGTATAAGGATATGCAAGTAAGCCTCGTTGAGCTCCAACGACGCCAGGAATTCTCCTTTGCGGACTACCGCATTCACTGTGCGCAGCATCTCCAACCGGAAACATGGAACCTTCAAGCTCAGGTTTACCTTTTGTAGATCTAAGATGGGACAGATGGTGCCCTCCTTCTTCAGAACCATAAAATACACTGAGTACCTTCCTTGTCCCTGCTCGTTCACTGGCACCAGAAGAATAGCCTCCAGACTTAACAATCTTTGTAGAGTTCCTTCCATGGCCACCTATTTGCTGCGGGAAATACAGCATGACTCCAGAAAGGCTTTCCTGAGCAGCCGAGAAAATTCTAAGGCGTAGCTGTCTCTTATCACTTCAAGCACCCACTGATCGGAGGTAATCTTCACCCACTCCCTGTAAAAATGGGACAACTGGCCCCCGACTGCTATCTGGGGTGAGTGGGTGGGCCTGATCTCATTGGGCTGGCATACTTCCTCCGGCCCCCTGACCGAAACCGCTCCTGGAGGATCGGCCAGTGGCCCAAAAGGACTGCTGACGGCTGGATAGCTGCTTAGATCCTGAGGAGGTCACTCCTCTTCCAGAGGGAAATCGTCTCGGCTCCCGAAAATGAGATCGACCGGAGAAGGACTTCTTAACATTCTTCCTGTCCTCTGGCAATCTATTGCCTTTGGTTTCTCCCAAGGACTTCATAAGTAGATCCAGATCCTCCCGAAGAGAAGCTTCCCTTTGAAAGGAAGGTGATATAACTGGGACTTGGACCACATCTCCGTGGACCAGTTGCATAGCTACAAAAGGCGCCTCACCGCCACCGCAGAGACTATATTTTGAGCCACCAAATCATATAAAGAATCCGCCACATAAGTCACCCCCGCCTCCAGACATGCCACCTGAACAGGGGAGAGTACTCCCAAAGCCTCCTGATCCTGAGGCTTCTGAATCCAACATAGGCAGGCACGCTGCATCACGCTAGCGCAGACCGCTGCATGGAGACTTAATGCAGACACCTCGAACATCCGTTTGAGTTGAATCTCCAGTTTGCGGTCCTGCACATCCTTCAGGGTGGCAGCCCCCGCCACAGGAATCATGGTCTGCTTGCTAACTGCCGAGACTGCTGCATCCACTTTAGTAGTCTTAAGATGGTCCAAATGTTCCTCCAACAGGGGATAGAACTTTGTCATCGCCCTCCCCACCTTCAAGCCCGCCTCTGGGGTATCCCACTTATGGCTAATCAGCTTTTGAATCTTCTTTGGAATAGGGAACGTGCTAGGCGGACCTCTGAGACCATCCAGGACTGGATTAACCCAGCTTTACCCCCAATTTCTCCAAAACCTAAGGGATAAGAAGTCTCAGTTACTCCCTCTTAAACAATGGACCACTCGGGGGTCGTCTCCATCATTCCCGGCACCTTCAAGAGGATTTGATCATCCTTACTTGTGTCCAGACCGGGGGTGAGTTCCTCATCTGGATCATCCGGGTCCGCCTCGAGAGGAAACCCCAGCCCCCTGCAGTTCTTCCAAATCTACGACGTCCTCCCGGTCCACATCAGGATACACAGCACCAGACCCCCGAATCTTGGAAACACAAGTCGGAGACACCTCTGAAGACCATCGAGGTCTCAGAGGAACCCAGGCCCCCTCTCCATGGGTTTCCGCTTAGCTGCCTTCTTAGCCAAAAAGGCCTCATGTAATAGAAGGATGAAGTCAGGAGAAAAACCTCTTGGGCCCAACGCCGCCCCCTCAGAATCACTGGAGGCCGGACTTGAACCCGCTTCATCCCCCTGCTCGGTACCCTGCACCACAGGAGAGAGGGGGGAGGACCATCAGTAGGGGCACCGCCAGCTGGAATACTCCGGTTCAGAGCCCCTTCGGAGATAGCAAGTACTAGAGCCCCCACTTTGGCCCCTGTCACGGCCCCTGACAACAGAGAAGTCCTCCTGGAGTTCTGATGCTTAGAGGAGGATCCCTCTCCCCCAGAGCACAAGATGTGCAAAAGGAGAGAGAGTTTAGGTAGGCAGATCACACTCCACAGGCTATGCAAGCCTCAATCCGTGGCTTGTCCGCCATAACGCAGCCCCCGAGGGAGAATCGAAACAAAAAATGGCCAACCCACATGGACTAGAGGCTGCCCGAGATGCTGCCGCGCTAGAAGTGCCGGTACACGGGAGAAACTGCAGCAGCGGGAAGAGACACGCACACACCCAAAATAGCCTTGCTGTCCTCGAGGCAGGCTGCCACGCTGAAATCGAGCTTGTCCCCACCGGGGAAACCAAAAACCCCGCTCTCCGCCAGCAGACCTCACTGGTCGTCCCCCCCCACCCCCAACAAAGCCCTGGAATGCCGGGGCCCGACCGCTCACGGCACTGCTGCGCAAGCTGTCCCGCTGAGCCTCTCTGCCCACAGAGAAGCGAGCACTGTTTGTTTTTTTTTAAACTAACTTAACAGCAAAAAACAGCCAAGAAACAGCCAAGGAGTAAAGAAACCCCACAAGGGGATACTTTCCTGAGCAAGTCAGCAGCAGCTAGGAGGGGACCTCAGGGCCCCGAGAGGAAGCCAATCCCCTGGCTATCAGGGGCTCCGGAATTCACAGGCTAGCACCACCAGGGGTATCCAACCCCCTGTTCGCTCGGCTCAATCCAAGGGATGGCCCAAACAAAAGGAACCTGCCACCTCGGGGAGCAACTTCCAGTCTGCAAACACCGAACCAGTCAGGACTGAAGGGATGCACCTTTACCATCTGATAGAGACAGAGAAATACTGAGGGGCTGCAGGTGGCCCTCACGGTTATGTAGCAGTGCCTCAAGGTTTTGTTCTCTGTCTCTATCTGCTGGTAGGGATGCATAAACCCACTTGTCTGATCCGGGTATGCTCAGGAAACAGCTTTTAACAAGTGCATACTAAACATAGCAACATTCAGAAACCGTTCTCACAACCTACTTTGCTCCTCACCATCTAGTGCTATAGATATTAGTAGTAAAAAGATGAATGAAATGTGGTGTTATTTAATGTAAACATAGGGTCTTAATGGTTTGTAAAGCTTTAGTATATGATAAACTGAATAGCTGATGACCCCCTTTACCACCATTACAGGTTAATTAAAACTTTTCCCAAAGTTATGTTTTTGGCACCTGGTATACACAGTACCTTTTCCTAAGTCAAAGGTGAACTTGTCCTTCCTGTCTCGGCTAGAGTCAAACTTTGTGCCATCCAACAGCCAACCTGTATAATGGACAAACACTTTATCTCCTATCATGGGAGTGTTATTTCCAGTCCCTTCCTTCTTGATCAGCTGTTAAAATATGAAAAAAAAAATGGTTAATTAGCATTCACCCATCAACCCAATATTAAAAATGTTTGAAAACATGATTTGTTGTTCTTTGATTTTTTATTTAAAAGTTTAAAACTTTCATTTGTTATAAATGTTTATAAATTGTTTTGCATTCCATTTTTTTTATTATTAAAATATGAAAAATTTTTTTTCAAATATAGTGGAAATGTTTTCCTGCAACACACCAGAGAAAACGTGGATACACAAAGCTGAAAAAACAACTCTCATATTCCACAAAGAAAAAGCAAATAGTGTTCTTGAGAAAATCATTTGATGACATATGTAATCACAATAAGTGTGTTTTATAGTAACAGAAAAAGACCAAATGGTACAAAGAGTCTGCCCAGCAAGATTCTTATGGGAGTATCTTCCACTTCGTGCAGGTTACCCCCAAGTTTCTCTTAAGGGTAATAACTGCCACTCCGTGCAGTTCTCCCCAAGCCTTATGAAAAGGGTAGTAATATTCACAATCAAAACCAATCAACTGTCAAACCCATAATAAATTACTGCTAGCAACATTTTTACTGGGTGAGGAGCTTTCTTGAAAATTCAATACATGCTGCTTGATGTGCTTTGCATTTGGACTTGGCCACAGAAGCAGTCCTGAGCTTTTTCCCTTATGTCTGCATATCAGTACCCTAGACCGTAGAAGTCGGGGCCCATGTTGGTTGTCATCTGAATCCAATTCCCTTTCCCCCCCCCCCCATTCTATCCCATTATATTATATATAAAAGCTTGTTGTGTATTCTGGTGATGAACATTGATCTGCTTTGCTCTGTGCACCTATAACCAGCTAAGCAGTACTTGCACTCATATACAGCTAGCTGGTAGCCCAGGTCAGCTAGTGGATCAAGGGCTGAAGCTGTGGGGACCCAGGTGAGAGCAGAGTATCAGGCCGATACAGTACTGTTAACCTGCCCTTGGACGCACGTTTTCCCTTACCCCTTATTCAGTAAGGGGCGGAAAATGCAAGTCCAACCCGCGGCATACCTAATAGGCAAATGCATGTTGATGGCCCTATTAGGTATGCCCGCGCGATACAGAAAGTAAAATGTGCAGTCAAGCCGCACATTTTACTTTAAGAAATTGGGTAGGCGCTAGTTTCTGCCGGCACCGGGAAAGTGCACCCTCCGACTTAATATCATAGCGATATTAAGTCGGAGGTCCCGAAGGGTAAAAAAAGTAAAAAAAAAAGAAAAACACATTTAAAATGGGCCGGCGGCTGTCGGGCCGAAAACTGGACGCTCAATTTTGCCGGCATCCGGTTTCCGAGCCCGTGGCTGTCAGCGGGCTCGAGAACCGATGCCGGCAAAATTGAGCGTCAGCTGTCAAACCCGCTGACAGCCGCCGCTCCGGGTCAAAAGGAGGTGCTAGGGACGCACTAGTGTCCCTAGCGCCTCCTTTTGCCCGTTTCTACCGCACCACCTAATTTAAATACAGAATCGCGCGCGCCGGGAGAGCGGGCGTTCGTCCGCTCTCCCGTGGACTTTACTGCATCAGCCCGAATGTGAGGAGAATGTGCCTTCACACATACTCACCATACATACTCCTCACCCATTCATTCTTACCCTAGTCATTACACCCTCTCATATACATATAACTCCACCCATACCTCTTGCATTTTCCATCTTTAGACCGGAATGCTGAAATGCCTTTCCTAGTTACACGAGAGAGGGTGATGACAAAGATGTTTCAGAAACACTTTAAAGACTATTTTATTTCAGGAAGCTTTTGTTTTAACGATGAGAGATGCAGTTTAGTCAGGATGTTTTAAATATTTTGTTTTAGATTTAACTTTGTGTTGTTTTATAATAATGTTTTAATTGATTTTGTTTAAACTAATTTATATTCTGTCTTTGCCTAGCACAACTTTCTTATAGGCAACTAATAAATAAATACCTCAGTGACACACACCCCTTTATCTACTTGCTCTACACCCCCAATGTAGCCCCACCAATCACTTAGCTTCATCTGAAAATGTATACATATGAGTTAGGAGTAAAGTGTCTATTATAGTATTTAAGGGTAATTTTCAGCAAAATTATTATTTGTACTCTTTGCAATTTTGATGAACATTTAATAGACTGTAACAGCATATATACATCACTGTTTGAATTATGAAGTAATGGAGTGCATTGTATTATCTCATATTATCCATGTAAAACCAATATCTGTATGGTTAGTATTTTGTGCAATTTTAAGTGATTATTGATGTATGAATGTGATATGGTGGGATAATATGAATGATTTATTGTTTTAAAGAGGCAACAAAATATTGGTGTTGGAAATATTATTTAGCCTTTTAATGTACTGTATGCATTGGTACTGCACATTTCTTTGACAATGAAATTCTCGTTAGTTACATAATAAAATAAAAGATTGCTATGATACAATATAGATTCCCTATGTGTTTTTCGGGGTAGGGAATTAATACATTCCTTCAATAGTGTAGATATATTAGGAGTGCCATCCAAGTTTCCTCTGTAATATGTAAAGCTTTCCCACTACTCTTACATATTACAGAGAACCATAGCTTCAGCAATGCTACATTATGCATTTATAGCTTGTGTGATGTGTTTTCAAGTATTAATGAGAATTACATAGTAACATAGTAATGACGGCAGAAAAGGACCAGATGGCCCATCCAGTCTGCCTAGCAAGCTTCTTATGGTAGTATCTGCCGCTCCATGCAGGATACCCCCATGTTTCTCTCAAGAGTAGTAACTGCTGTTGCATGCAGTTATCCCCAAGCCTTATGAAAAGGGTGGTAATATTTACAATCAATCAAAACCAAGCAAATGTCAAACCCATAAATTACTGCCAGCAACATTTTTACTGGATGAGGAACCTTCTTGAAAATTTTCACAATGCTGCTTGACATCCTCTGCTTTGGGACTGGGCCATAGAAGCCGTCCTTTGTTTTTTTCTTTATGTCTGCTTGAAAATTCAGACAATGCTGCTTGGCCTTCTTTGCTTTAGGAGAATTCAAATGATTACACTGATGAATACTGCCCTTGAGTATAAAAGATACAGCATAATATTTAATTTGAATTATAGGTTAACATAAAAGCTAAGTTGCCTACTTGTAATGTGTGTACTCCATGCACAGTAGGATAATTAGCCATAGAAGTGTGTGATGTCAGTTCCTGACATGAAAGCATTCCAACAACTGTCTGGAAAAACCTAGTAGAGGTATTTCTGGGCATGCACAGGACTTCCTGAACAGCTGTTATTGTGCAGGTCCTTCCATTCTTACATATGAGAATAACCAGATAAGCTATTCTATAAGGGAAGGTGGGAGGGTATGTTTGGCCAATTAGCCTGCTGCCATGCGGAAGGCCCATTACAGGTAAGCAAATTAATCCCATTTATAACCTACCAGGTTTCATTCTAGGACATCATTGATTTGTATCAGAATATTTTGTCTGTGTGTCTCATCTGTATTGACTAGACTGCAAGCAGTAGGGACTGCGTCAGTGCTGGGTACATCTGATATACACTATACAAATGATAATAAATTACTTTTCTTTAAGAGGCAAGTAGGATGATCAGCCATACCAATGGAACGTCCTGCTGAGGCTTCTCTACCAACAAATAAAGGAAAAAGGTAACTAACTGCCAATGGGTGGTTAACAAATTTTTGTTAAGGAAACCCTCTTATTATACTATATTCATTTTTCCCCTATGGACAACTTGAAATAAAAATGAATTGGGCGAGAGAATTGAATTGGGTTTTACCCTTCAAAGATACCCTAAAGGCAGAATGACCAAACCTATCATCACACTGGGAGTCTAAACAAAACTGCAGGGCTTCCCAAACTTTTAGCCAATGTTAACCCATTTTAGCCCTTGAAAATTCCCATGAGCCCCAAATGATCAAAACAAATTAGCAGGGTTGGAGGCCTCCTCCAACAATCACTCCACTTTCACCACTCATCCGATGCCCTTTCAGCCTCCACCCTCTATAGTCAATCCTTTTTCGACCTTCACTCCTCCAGCTGATTAACTCTTACATTCCCTAGATTATCCCCCTCCCCTTTTTCACATTCCCAAACTATTTCTCACTCCTATGCCCTTTGTATAACCCCCAACTGATCTTGGTATTCCCTCCCCCACTCTAAACATTTGGGCCCCAGACCAAAAATGAATAACAGTGAAAAGAGCGAGCAGGCTGATGACAGGAGCAACATTTTTCTCTTGGGTAGGTTCAATGGTGTGCGAGGAGGAACCATGGCAATCTCATCCAGTCTATCATGTTCAGCCCTCTCCTCCCTTCACGGCTGGCCCTAAGTTAGTGATCTGCAAGTAGTAGCAGCATTAACAATGAAAGTCCATGTCACCTGTGAGTCACTGCAAGCTCCTAGAGCCTGCAGCAGCCTCAATCCCTCCTCCTGCAGGGCTTTCTGTTACCACTGAAACTCATGCACAGCCTGAGTGCATGCTGGCTCAGAGGCTTCATGATGACCTCCACTAATGTTGCTGCTGCCTGTGCCTAAAGATTGCTGCCATTTGAGGCCCCTGTCACCAGTGGCGTAGCCAGAATTGATTTTTTGGGTGGGCACAAGGTTAACATGGGTGGGCTGTAGGCATGCAGGTCTACTAGTTGTTTTTTTACTGATAAATAATGCCAAATTATGCAGCATAGCATTCACATCTACGCCTAAGTATGAGGTTTACTTAATGATACAAACATAATTCACGGTGATTTGTGGTACTTTAGCCTTCTTATTATTATGATTTTATACACTGCTCCTACCTGTCCATAAATTTTGAGAGAGCGGTTGTGTTGCTTATATTTAAATTGCTAACATCTCAAAATATAGATATATATTTTTACCTTTGTTGTCTGATCTTTGTATTTTTCTAATCAGTTGGTCCTGGTCTCTTTTTCCCATTTTTTCCCTTATAGCTCATTTCCTAATTCCTTTTCAGTGTCTTTCTTCTATTACTGTCTTCTTCCCTTCCACACACACACACACACATACAAGCTTTCTCTCACAGACTCCCTCTCACACACTCAAGCTGTCACTCTCATATGCTCTCCCCCCCCCACCCCCCCACAAGCTCACATTCAAGTTCTCACTTTCTCACCCCTCCCAGGCTTATATTCTTATGCACACACAGACGCACATCCAGGCACCCATTCTCACCCACACACATAAACCCAGACTCCCATTCTCACCCACAAACCCATGCTCCCAGTCTCACCCACACATATTCAAGCTCCCATTCTCATCCATACATATACACATTTAAGGTACTATTCTCACCCACACATACACACATTCAACCACCCATTCTTATCCACATATTCAAGCTTCCATTCTCACCCACCCACACAAACCCAGGCTCTCATTCTCACCCATATATACACACATTCAAGCTCCCATTCTCACCCACCCACAAACCCAGGCTCCCATTCTCAACCACACATACACACATTCGAGCTCCCATTCACCCACATATTCAAGCTTCCATTCTCACCCACATACACACCCAGGCTCCAGTTTTCACCCACACACACTCCCATTCTCATCCACACATACACATTCAAGCACGTGCACAGCTTCCGCTTTCTCCCCCAGAGCAGGAAGATCAGCTGCCTCTCCTGCTGCCACCGGCCTCCTGCTATCTTCTTCGGGCGTCGGGCCGTACTGCCCGCCGAACTTCCTGTCGGGGGGGGAGCGGAAGCGCAGCGCACAACGTCCGCTTCCTTCCCCCCCCCAAGCAGGAAGATCGGCGGGCAGTACGGCCCGACGCCCGAAGAAGATAGCAGGAGGCCGGTGGCAGCAGGAGAGGCAGCTGATCTTCCTGCTCTGGGGGAGAAAGCGGAAGCTGTGCGCAGCGCTTCCGCTCCCCCAAACAGGAAGTTCGGCGGGCCGTTTGGTCCGAAGATAGCAGGAGAACGGGTGGCAGCAGGAGAGGCAGCTGATCTTCCTGCATTGGGGGGAGGAAGCGGAAGCTGCGCGCGGCGCTTCCGCCCCCCCCCCCCCCCCCTCCGAACAGGAAGACCGGTTGGCCATACTGCCGCAGCAGCGCTTCCCCACGTGTGCCGTGATGGCGCGCGAGGCGAGGGTTCTCTTGTTCGCTGTCGCGGGGATGGGATCCCGCGACAGCCTTGCAGTTCCGGTGCTAGTTGGGTGGGCCTGGGTCTAAGTTGGGTGGGCACCTGCCCACCCAGGCCCACCCGTGGCTACGCCACTGCCTGTCACCCCAGCTGAATGTTTTGTGTCCCTCATTTGGGACACCAACACAGAGTTTGGGAAGCCCTACAATAGGGAGACATTCCTATGTGGATGAATCCATGTCACAACTTTCAATTTCCGCACCAACAACCAATCATAGATGAGTCACAGACAGTCATGACTAACATGAATCTTGATATATCCAAATAGCAGATTACACCTCCTTTTCTTAGGCCCAATTAGGCAAAGTTAGACTAGATTTATCAAAATGCACTAAATATCGCATGCGAGAGGAAAAAGGGTGTGTTTTATGGTAATAGGCAGTTTATCGCAATTTGCGCTAATACCTATGTAACATCAGGCTAGGTTGAGAGAACATTGCACAAATCTCATCTTTGGGTGAGTTTCCTCACTCTGAAGGTCATCAATTCTTCACAAGAGAGCACTGTTCTGTTCGTACATCTCATTTTGAATGTCAAAGTGGCCCCTAACCCCTACACTAATACCTAAACCTCACCTCGAGTTACTAGGTGGGCCTCCCATAGAGATATAAATACCTATCTAGTGAGGGCATTATGGCTAGTCCCAGTCTCTCTCTACCCCCCCCCCCCCCCCCATCCCCCCGATAGCTAGGCTGGCTCTCCGGGAGCTTAAAAACGGCTTTACGCAACTGAAAAAGGTCGGTCACAAATCACACCCCCAAACTCCTCCCTTTTTCTCATTTGCATCGCACCATGTGTTAAGGCGTTTTCGCATGCGTTAAAGGGGCTTAACGCATGCGAAAACGCCTTATAGCAATTTGATAAATGACCCTGTTAGTTTGATAACAGAAGCTCTAGCTTATTAGGGTCAAATAAAACAAAAATGCTAAACTTTAGTCCTTTCCACATAGAAGATAACTGCACTTTGGAAGTCAAACTGCGCAGAGCTTATTTGCCTTTGAACATATGGGCTTGAGGATAAAACTGATAGAAAGATCAAAGTGAATCTTGCCACTTTAGGCAAGAACTTGGGATGGGTGCATAGCATGACCCTATTATGATAAAATTTTACAAAAGGTGGATAAATCACCAAAGCCTGTAGTACCATGTACCAAAATTTGCCCTTCCAGTTAGGTACTGCAGTCCACAGCATTTCAGGTGCTCAAAGAGGGTTTTTATTAACTGGATAAGAATCACAGGCCAAGACACAAGAGGAGCTTAAACTGAAGCATCTCAGCATGAAATAGACCAGGGATGAGCAAATTTTTTGAGCTGTGGTCCCTCTTCCATTCATGCAATTAGGGCACTCCAAGCTAGGTTACTATATATATGTGTACATATATATATATATATATATATATACACACACACACACATATATATATATATATATATATACACACACACATATATATATATATATATATATATATACACACACACATATATATATATATATATATATATATATATATATATATATATATATACACACACACACATATATATATATATATATATATACACACACACATATATATATATATATATATATATATATATACACACACACACATATATATATATATACATACACACACACACACACACACACACACACACACACACATATATATATATATACATATACATATACACACACACACATACAAGGGTATTCACCAGGCAGCCACAGTGCCAACCAGTTGCGCAAATCTCCCACTTTGTTTCTTCTCATATTCAGAGAGAAATAAATACCTCATACATAGACACAGATACCACATACTCAGGCCGAGAGCGAAACAGACACCAAGACAGACAGAGACAAAGATATCCCAAACCTAGATAGACATCCACATAAAGACAGAAACCAAACACCTAAACAGAAAAACACAGACACACACTTCCCCCAGACAGACAATGGTACAGACATAACATACCCAGACAAACAAACTCTGGCAGACACACCCCACCCAGATACAGGCAGACAAACCATATTACACACAGACCAAAGCCCACCAGACACATAAAAAAGACACACTTCACCCAAACAGGCTACACACCACTATAGTTATTTATTTACAATAATTTGTTTTTCACTTATTGCCAGAACCTGTAAAGCCTGGAAATTTTTTCAAAAAAACTTAGGTGCCAGCCAAAACTTTTTAAAAGCTGAGAAAAACTTGCCAAATTGTTTTTTTTTTACTAATTATTCCATTGGCTCATCTTTTTTTGTTTTGTTTTTTTAACTTTTGTACACTTTTTGTCTTTATCCTCCCATCCCCACCTCCTCCCTTTCTCCCCTTCCTCTCTGGCCTCTTTGCACCAACAAGCAATAGCTGTGATCTCTCTTTCTGGTTAAGGACCCAGCAGCAGCAGAAACTCCTTCTGGGCCGAGGTCTGAGAATGGAAGAGCTTCCTGGGTTGTAAAACACTGCAATGACTGCTTCCATGTCCAGTTCTGCCACAAAATAAGCTTTTCCCCACCCAAGCCAGCTTATTAGAAGCAGCTCCTCTCCCTGGCTCGCTGACAAGCTATGACATGCTTATGATATCACAAAGTTCTGGCAGCTCTCTCACTTCTGAGCTTGCAGTGCCTCCACGGACACCACAACTCAATAGCATAGCCATTTAGTTTTTCCTTGATTTGGCAGCCAGTGGACCCCCTTCAGGATTGTTCAAGGCTCCCAGTTTGCTCACCCCTGAAATAGAGAAAAGGCCAAACAGAGCTGTAGTTACCTTCTATATCTTAAGTAGGCAGCGCCTGGGGTTTTCAAAATATCCACACTGAAGGTTTATGAGATCCATTTGCATGCACTGCCTCCAATGTATGCAAATATATCTCACACATATTCATTTTGGAAACATGACTGGCTTGTGGCACACAAAGACTGGAGTTGCCTACCCTTGGTAAGATGCAGTCCGAAAGAATTGTTTTAAACCTGACTCTGAAAGATGTAGAAAGTATTCAAGCAGTTTGTGAGAGACAAAAGAAATCTAAGGCCTTGTCCTCACAGCAGATGGCAAACTTTCTGGTGGATTCATTTCTGGAAGCCAGGACCCAATACATTTAAGACCTTTGATATCAGAAACATCAGAGTACACGTATACAGAAGGCTTGTCCTTCACCAAAAGAAGATAGCAGTTGAGGCTAACGTGCCCTCCAAGTCTCTCTAGCAGCACAATCAAGAAACTTTCCTGTTCTCAGCAATGGCAATCAGATCTTTCAAATGTTCCCCACTACCCTGTCTACTCACAAGGGCCTACTACCCACAGTGTTGCCAGGATACTGTCTTTGCCCACCAGAAATGTGACTTGGAGGGTCACTGATTTGAAAAGTAAACCTTTGCCACCTGGTTGTTCAGGAAAACTATGGGCACCTGGTTGGGTAAGGACAAGTTTTTTTGCACTGCCTTATCTCTGAAAGCCTACACAACATCTAGGAAGTTAATGTAATTGCATTTTTCCTGGTAGGGATTATGGGCCATGGATATAAAACACAAATCTATGAGCCCCCAATCCCAAGTTGGAAGCATCCATTGTCAAAACAATTTGGAATTGATTAGGTTAGTATGGGTCAGGCACCAAGACACTGGGGCTGATCTAATAAGACCCGTGGCAAAACAGGTGCTAGTTATGAGCGCAGCTTTTGATCACCGCGCGCGGCTGAAGCTGCCACTTCCGCGGGATGTAAAATAAATCAATTATGCAAATGATTTATGCACAGAAATCCATGTTCATATGGAAAAATGCACATACCTAAGCACAATAAGGCCCTATGTAATAAGCGGCTGCATGCATGCTCAAAACCCACACCGATAATCTGCGCATAAAAGCGAGTGAGCAAACCAATCTCCCTATTATGTGAAAGTATGACCCTGCAAAGTAGTTTTAATATTTCAAATAACCATGCTGCAGCAAACCTGGCAAATATTTTCATGGCTGCTAATTCACACTGGCATAGCACCAAGATAGGTGCTCAGTTGGGCACTACTCTGGATGCTCAGATGCCATCATAGGCACGCAGCCAGAAGTGAACATGGATGCTCTGGTGCCCAGAAAGGTGCCTAATCTTGCCGTTCAGGCACTGAACTAGGCGCTTAGTTGGTCACAAATCTATACAAATTGGTCACCCAGAAAGGCACCTAGCTAATCTTGCTGCTCAGGCACTGAGCTTGGCGATAACTTGATCGCAAATCTATACGAGTGGGTGCCCAGAAAAGTGCCTAGCTAAGCTGGCCACTCGGACACTGAGATAGGTGCTCAATTAGGTGGGTTTCAGAACGCTCAGACACCGACATAGGCACCCCGGCACTGACACTTAACTCATGCCCTGACCAAGGAGATAAAAAAAAACAACACATTAAAAAACCTGCACTAGCATTAGCATAGCTCCCTGCATTGCCAATGATTAGTTAACCGCCTCCTTTGCATGCCGTTAGCATGCATTCGTGCAGGAAAAACCATGAGTCTGTAAGCTTTTTGCCCGTGCATAAAACCCTTATTATATCCCCCTATAGGGCTTTCCACGGGAAACCGTGCGTACAAATACATGTACAGGTACGCACAAACCCGCAGCAGCTTCAGAGCACCTTATTACATCAGCCCCAATATGAACTAACCTGAAGCCCTTGAATTGTTTGACTCCACTTTAAGGTCAACTAGGAATATCTCATGTGGAGATATACTACTAGAGATATAGACCAGGAATAGATGCAAAGGACTCCACTTGAAATAGGAGTGGCGAATGAAGATGCTAATGTACATTGAAGCCTCACATTAACACCCTCGTTCACTCTTATTTTCAAGGTATGTCTTTTACATTCCTTGAAACCTGTTCTTTGTACTCATGATTTCCAGCTAGTAACAGTCCCTGGTGCTTTCATCCCTAGACTATTGCAAAGTGCTTTTCCTTGGCCTGCCATCTTCCTCTGTGTCCCTTACAATTAGTACAAAATTCTGCAGCTCATCTCATAGCCGGTTCTGCTCTAAGAGATCACATTTCCACTACTTTGGCCAGGCTACACTGGCTTTCTATGGCATGGCAGTAAGATGTAAAGTGCTAACTTTAGTTTTCAAAGTCTTTCATGAACAAGCCCCTTTGTGCATTGCTTCATCTACTTCTAGTTACCTTCTTTCTCACCCTCTTCGTTCATCTAAAACATGGTTGAAGTTCCCTCTATTAAGGACATCTGGCTGCTCAACACTAGAGATCATATTTTTAGTGTGGCTGGCCCTGCATTTTGATGAGATTAGGGCTGAATATGACTTGCTCCGCTTTCGAAACTTACTTGTTCACCTGCACCTTTCACTGCCTGACTCAGTATGGAGTTAGAGGTAATGTCTCTCTCGTTTCTGGCTGGTGAGGGGGTAAGACAATTTATTGAGCCTGTAAACTTAACTATGTGTATAATGCATGTTTTGCTCATTTTTATTATATTTTGTATGTGGATTTATGATTGTGCATGTTTCACAGTGAGCTACCAAGGTTTGTGAATCAGTGAACTATAAACTGTAAATAAATAAATAAATAAATAAATAAATAGGCATTGAATGGAGTGCCTCAAACAGGTCTGATTTTCAGGATATATAATATGAATATGCATGAGATATATATATTTGCGTCTGACTAACTGAACTTGCCTACCGGTGCTACAGCCTGTTGACAGCACCCGGCTCAACCTTTTCAACAAGTCTCAACCCTGTCCTCAAGAACACCTAACCAGTCGTTTTCAGAATATACACAATGCATGAGATAGATTTGAATAAAAATGCATGCAAATATATCTCAAAGATATTTATCATGGATCTCCTCAAATCCTGACTGGCTAGGTGTTGCCTGAGGACTAGGTTGAGAACCACTGTTTCAAACTGCTGATTCAAAGAACTCCCTTCACCCTGACCCTGCTGCTGAGGAGGAAGTCATTTGGCTGAGTCATGTTTGGCAGAGCCCCAGCAAATACCAATCAAGCTGATTTTGGATAATTCATGACTAACTCCAGTAGCTCCACCATCTAGACAAGGGTATACACGATTCTCTTAGGGAAGCCTGAGAGGTGCTCCACCAGTCCATCATGTGGCCCCATTCTGTGTGAGGAGGCTGTAAAAATTGCTAGGCATTTTGTGAAAGCATGATGAGAAATCTCTCATGACCAGGATGTATCTCTACAGTCTCACTGTAACAAGGTGTATACAGTTGTGTACACATTAACATTTTTGTGCATACTTTATTCCTGATTTCATAAATTGGGTACACAAATTAGCTCACCTCTACATCAATGTCATTAATAAAAGGAATCAGCTATATAACAAGAAAAAATAGAATAAGCTATGGTTAATCTAAGCCTTGATAACTTTTTCTAACACCCTTGCCTAAATAACTCACACAAAAAGGATGTAGTTGGATTTATTCAATGAAGACATATGTAAACCCTTCAATCACTCAGTTGTAGTTCTTCCTTGCGCAGCAATTAGCTTCAAATGTTTCCTGTAACTCTTGATCTCTCTCTCATATTGCCCTTGAGGAATTTTAGTCTATTTTTCCACATTAAATTGTTTCAACTGTGACATTTGAGTGCTTCCTTGTATGAGAGTGCCTTCAGATCTTACTATAACATTCCAGTCACATTTAGATGAGGACTTTGACAACCAAGTCAAAATAAATCTCCACCTCTTCTTCAGCCATTTTTTAGTTAATTTGAATGTTTGGGGTCATTGTCTTACTGCATGACCCACTTTTAGCTCAGTTTCAGTTCATAGACAGATGGCCTGACATTTTCCTCTATAATTTTCTGATATAAAGCAGAATTCATGGGTTTATCACTGATGCAGCCCCACCGCAAGATATGTCAACCATCATACTTGAGAGTCAGGATGAGGTTTTTACAGGAGAGTGTTTGGTTTTTGACAAAACATTTGTTATTGTCACCAAAACTTTAAAAGCAATGCATCGAGCAAAAAAAAAACATTACTCTAGAATTCTTGTAGGTCAGCGAGATGCTCCTTTGGCAAACCTGAGGTGGGGAGCAGTGTTCTTTTTATATAGTAGCAGTTTCTTTCTAGCTATCCTTACTCAATTATCATTCTTATTCCGTTTCTTAATGGTTGATAGGGTTTCTCTGTAACTGCATGGATGATTTTCTGGATTGCTCTTGGCGTAAGCTTCGGAGGATCATTACTCTCTGTAATCTTCAACGTTCAAATTGTAGAGTGACGGGCTGGATGGAGTTCCAAATGTTTAGAAATGGTCCTGTAACCTAAATGAGCAACAACTACTTTTTCAAAGCTCCTCCTACTTCCTTTTGGATGTGGCACAAGTTCCCATATTGATAGTGAAAACCATACCCAAACCCTTTTGAACCTTTGTATAGGGCGGTCATACATTTACTGTGGATGGTAGTTTACTTGTTACCCAGCACCGGAATATGCTTAGTTAATTAACTGGGTTAAGGATATGAGAAGTTCTCACTTACTCTACATCACATACACGGATTCTGAATTAGTGTTATTGTTCCTACTTTGTACATCAGGAGTATGGCCACCCAGTCATGATCTAAGAGCCATAGAATAAGGACTGCACTGTAGCAAAGAGCTTCATAAATGTAAGGTAAGGTCAGGTGGGGTGTTTCTAATAGGGACCCCTCCTCCCACCCAATCTCTCCCTCTTGCCCATCCTGGGTCCAGCAGTCTCTCTCCTTCTCATTCCTTGCACCTGGTCACCACCACTCCCACTCCCACCTCCCCTCCCAAATCCTGTTGCCCTTAGTCTTTCTCTCTACCCTGAACCTGACCCCAGTATCTTTCAGTCCTGCTACCCTTTTTCCTATAAGTCTCTTTCTCAATCTGCCATCATGTTTTACACTTCTCTCAAACCTTCCACCATGCCCTCAGCAGACTCTCCCTGTAATCCCAGCATAGCACCTTCCACACACACACACACACCCTTCACAAGAACAGGAGCGCAGCAGCTACCACATCACGTCTTCTGCCTCACCTCTTGTATTATTTTGTCTCCTCTCAGCCTATGCTCTATCCAGCACCAGTATAACCTTCACCCTTTTTCCCCCCACCCTGTCCTCCACCCCATCTCTTCTCCCCTCCCCTATGCCCAGCACCAGTACCCCCATTCCTTTTTCTCTTCATTCTGCCCCAGCCCCCCTCTCTATCGCTCCTGTGCCATGACCCCTCACTGTGGGGGTGTCTCTCTAACCCCTCCCTTCCTAATCACACCTCTGGGTGGAGGAATTAGAGAGGCAGTCAAACCAGTGACTCTCATTCTCTCCCTCCCCACTATTACCCTCTCTCTTCCCCTTCATTAATTAGCTTTGGCTTTTTGTCCCCCATCTTCACCACAATCTTCCCTCCATCACCTCTGCTTCTCTCTCCCCCTTCACTACCAATCTCTCATACACACTCACCATTTCTGCCTGACCCCGCCATCATTCTGGCTCTTTTATCCACCTCCTTACCACTTCAGACCTCCTTTCACATAAACCAGAGTGGAAGGTGTCTCATACCCATCTCTTGCCCTTCCCTCAATTCTTTCAAACCCCTTCTCTACTCAAAAGCCTGGCTCTCATTCCTTCATCTGGTGCTCCCCCCCCCCCCCCAAACTCCTTCACACACTGTTACTCTTCCCTCATGGCTCTCATGCAGTCACCAATCCCAGCCCTCTCTCCCGTCATCTGCAACAGCCTTTGAGAAAAAGTTCTAGACAGACTTTAGGAAGACAGGAAAGGGAAGTGGTATTTACCCCATCCTCTCCTCCCCTTCCTCATACAATTCAGCTCCTCCTTGTGCTATCCCCCAGTAGTCACCCCATCCTCACCATCATTCACCTTTTCATGCCACTCACTCCCAAAATTCATCCCTTCCTTTACCCCAGCATTCACACCCTCTTGCACCATTCTTCGCCCCAAAGTTTCACACACCTTACCTCAAACATTCACCTCATTCAGCCCAGGTTACTATGAATTATTCTGGTGTGCCTGGAGCTCTTGGTATCTCACTCTTTCCCTCTGCTATTAGCTGAATCTCCAGAGCCTGAGAGCACAGCGAGCTACTGGTCCTGGGGCAGTTTTTACTCCAGCTGCTCCTGTCCGGACAGCAGAGCCCTCTACTCCAGGTATCAGATAGGGAGTGGAGGGCTGCAGCAGTATGTTGACTGGCTTTGCTACAGTCTTATCAGTTCCAGCCTCACCACAACCCCCCTACCTAACAGTCAGTGTTGCTGGTTGCAAACAGGAGGGGAGGGGCAGAACAAGGCTGTATAGAGAAAAGCCTTGGCTCCTACCTCCTGTTTTCACTGAGACAGCAGCTCTGGGAGACCAAAGGCTGGAGGCGAAAGGCTCTTTGCTGTTTTGCTCATGTGGTTCTGGTTCTAGTCCCTCCCCGCTGCCGTAGTGCTCAGCTAGCATGAGCACTTGATGGCAAGAACCACAGTTGACATATGAAAGAGCCGCACGTGGCTCCTGAACCACACTGGCAATCCCTACTATCGATTCTGCCTCACTGAATTGGTTAATTTCTACCTTTTTTACTCCATAAAAAAATAGTTTCAAGTAAACAAAAGCATCCTGATAACCTGTAACTCTCAGGAGTGGGGCTTCACACAAAAAAAAACAAACCCCACACACACTCAGGAGAGGGGTGGAGGTTTAACTCGTTTTCTTACTGCTCAAAATTTAACTCCTAGTGAGAGATCAAGTAAAGTTTCTGGGACTAGGGTTAGGCTACAGGGCTAAAGCTAGCATTTGTGGTAGAGGGGGCCTGTATTCAGCCTTTATGCATAGAACAATTTACACACAAAGGGTCTTCTACACACAGAAAATGAATCAAATTATACTGTATGCCATATTTTGTGCCCCTAACTTTTGTAAGAAAAACTTCTGTACAGAAATGGTTTCTGCACACTAAGCATATTTTTGTTTGCTCATTCATAGGTTAGCATTGTATTAGCTTACATCATCAAGCTTTTAGAGGGCAAGAAAATGCACATTAAAGTTAAGAGCAAGATTAGGAAGTGTCCAGGAGAAATCCTCAGAACGCCTTAAAGGACTAGACCCAGGTAACTGGCCCTGGTCTACCTTAAGGAAAGAAATCCTGGTTATAGAGCAGATCCCATGGGCAGGGGATTAAAGCTTAGAGAGGCTCTTGGGAGATACACAGAAGGTAGCTCCTGATAACAACTGACCTACTGGTTAAAGCATTGCTGCGGTAAGCAGTTTACATTGTATAACCTTGAATAATAAATTTTTATGTAAGAAGAGCCAGAGTCCAGCATGTATTTGCCCTCTAGTAAGGGGCACAGACTGCTTGGACTATGTCACAAGCACATTATTATATTAGCATCTTATTACATCAGAGCCCTCCATACAGACAGCCTTACAATCCCGTGAACACAGTCACTCTCCCTTATTTAGAAGGGGGAATAGCAGTGTCTAGGTAATCACTCTTTAACTTTTCTTTCAGTATAAATGTTTAAGGGCCTTAGCTCTAAAATGAGTTTGAATCCTCATCCATGCTTGAAGAAATAAGAGTTGTGTGCAAAAGTATAGACACCTCTACTCAAAATTGTGTGTTTCGATGGATAACTTCTACATGATACAAAGTGAAATACATCTTTCTGCAATTTTTAATACAAAATTATTTGCTCATTATCAGACTGAAAATAAGGAAGAAGCAAAGTTGCTTACTTCTAACAGCTTTGTGCTGTAGACAGTAGAAACAATCAGCCATAGAAGTGGGTAACAGCTTTCTAATCCTGCACAGGAATTTCCACATGAGTCTGCTCAGTCTTTTCATTCAATAAACTTCAACTCCATGGGGAGGAGGACTGCAAAGGGGGAGGGGATGACCTAATACATCAGCTCACAGCGTAAGTTATAGCTATGAAAAACAAGCATTTTCTAGGCAAGGTATTTGAAATACTGTAATTTATCAGGATAGGTTTGAGAAGCATTTTCATCAAAGCTCACATGACCAAGTTTAAGTGTCAGAGTGGTGATTCTTTTATAGGTGGGCACAAATTTTTATTAGCAGATGGCAAAATACTGGGAACCCTTCCAACAGTTGATGCACTGCAATGATATTTAAATGTAAGCCCGAGTCAGAAAAATGAAGAAGGTACTGAAGTAATATTAAAAGTCTCACAATGAAAGGGGGCTTTGTTTACATCAGATGGAAACATTTTCCTCTTGAAATCATATGAATGTCTTGATGGGCTTTCTTGCTAGCAAAACTACTTTAACTTCTTGGGAGGGGGGGGGGGGGGGGGAGTGTCCAATCTTCAGTGCTCAAAATGCAGGCTGTTTGAGCGCTAGCACTAAGGATGGGGTGAAGAAGTAAATCATACTGGTTCAAGATGGTACCAGAAAATAAGTAGATTAATCAACTCAGCACTTGTCAATCTCTGTAGCCAAGGAAACCAAGCTTGGCATGGCCAGAAGGGAGCTATTAAAATCACTTGCCCTATCTAGTCTTAGGTTCAGAATTGTCTTGACGCCCAAAAAACTGCCAGAGCATCCAATGCTAAGGTCTTTGGAGCTGGCCTTTTAGAGCAATATCTCGAAAGGGTGTAGTTGAAGGAAGAGACGGCTGAGGGGGGATATGATAGAGGTCTTTAAGATCATGAGAGGTCTTGAACGAGTAGATGTGACTCGGTTATTTACACTTTCGAATAATAGAAGGACTAGGGGGCATTCCATGAAGTTAGCAAGTAACACATTTAAGACTAATCGGAGAAAATTATTTTTCACTCAACGCACAATAAAGCTCTGGAATTTGTTGCCAGAAGAGGTGGTTAGTGCAGTTAGTATAGCTGGGTTCAAAAAAGGTTTGGATAAGTTCTTGGAGGAGAAGTCCATTAATGGCTATTAATCAAGTTTACTTAGGGAATAGCCACTGCTATTAATTGCATCAGTAACATGGGTTCTTCTTAGTGTTTGGGTAATTGCCAGGTTCTTGTGGCCTGGTTTTGGCCTCTGTTGGAAACAGGATGCTGGGCTTGATGGACCCTTGGTCTGACCCAGCATGGCAATTTCTTATGTTCTTAAGCTGCAAAGAGATCCACTTGAACTCCCATTTTTTAAAAATGCTTTAGTGTGTGTGGTTGAATGTCCACTTGTGAAGCTATGACAACAGAATTAATCTACAACAATGCTGGATTTTCCCCATCTGCATATGGCAGAGAGCTGTACCTCCTCTAGTGCCCATCTATCTGTTTAGGGCTTGCTGAAAATGCTCAAGAACCAAAATTCGTCCTGGTTTATATAGTATATTGCTATAATGTTGTTGCTTGAATATAGATGAACTTTCCCTTTCTAAACAGGTCAAAAACTAGAAGTCCTTTGAAACTAGCTCTCATTTAAGATATATATCTAGAGTAATTATTCTCATTTGTGTCAGAGTTCCTCTGAGAACATACCTACGCTAACTGGGATTCCATGCTTGAATAGATTTGTCCCTCAAATCATTTGAATGTGAGGGAGGTAGGGCAGGATGCAAAATTGGGCAGTTGATTCCCACATTCCAGACAACTGAAAAGACAGAGCTTTTGGTACTTTGTGAAATGGAGTAAGCTGATCCTAGCAACAGTTGAAGTCCCACTGCCATATCCTCAGTAGGAGTTGTGGATAAGGGGTTACTATAGCTGCCATATAAGCAAGCAGTTCCATGAATCTTCTTGGAGGGCCTGAAGTCAACCTGTGAAATGAATCAATTAGCAATAATAGATAGAAACACAACTGAAAAAGGATGTCCAATCAATTCCAGGTGAGGAAAATGCGTTAGATGAAATTTCACATCGTTTAGGACAAATCAGAGACCGTTGTGGAAGTTTTGGCTTCTTTGAAGGATCTGCTCTATATTAGTCACTCATCTTTGTATGAAAATACTAAGACATTGTTCTCTCTCAGTTGACTTGCTACAACTACTAGGCATTTTGTGAAGACACTTTAGTTGCTGAGACACCAAAGGGTCCAGGACCAGGTTGAGGTTCCAAAGAGGTACCGGCCACTTTCTATTGGCAATGCTCACTATCTACTGTGAGTTTAAGATACTTCCAGTGGTCTGGGTGAATGGATTGTGGGTATAGGCATCATAAGAACATAAAAATGCCATAATAGGTCAGACCAAGGGTCCATCAAGCCCAGCATTTCCAACAATGGCCAGTCCAGGTTACAAGTACCCAAACACAAAGTAGATACGAAGCTACTGCCACCAGTAATAGCAGTGGCTATGCCTTAAGACAACTTGATTAATAGCAGTTAATGGACATCTCCTCCAAGAACTTATCCAAACCTTTTTTTTAAACCCAGCTCCACTAACTACATCCTCTGGCAACAAATTCCAGAGCTTAATTGTATGTTGAGTGAAAAATAATTTTCTCCAATTACTTTTAAAATGTGCTACTTGCTAACTTCATAGAGTGCCCCTAGTCCTTCTATTATCCAAAAGAGTAAATAACCAATTCACATATACCCATTCTAGACCTCACATGATTTTAAAGACCTCTATCATATCCCCCCCACCCCCCAAACATCTCTTCTCCAACCCGAACAGCCCTAAACTTTTTAGCCTTTATTCAAAGGAGATGGAACAGCTCCCCTATATCATTTTGGTCACCCTTCTCTGTACCTTCTCCACTGCAACTATATCTTGTTTGAGAGGCAGCGACCAGAATTGTATACAGTACTTAATGTGCAGTTTCACCCCAGAGAGATACAGAGGCATGATGACATGTTCCATTTTATTCACCGTTCCATTCCTAATGTTTTCTTTTTTTTTTTTTGACTGCGGAGGTACCCTAAGCAGACAATTTCAATGTATTATCCACTATGACGCTTAGATCTTTTTCTTGGGTGGTAGCTCCTAATATGGAACTTAACATAGTATAACTACAGCATGGGTTATTTTTCCCTATACGCATCACCTTACACTTATCCACATTAAATTTCATCTGCCATTTGGATGCCCAATCTTCCTGTCTCGCAAGGTCCTCCTGCAACATCACAATCCGCTTGCAATTTAACTACTCTGAATAATTTTGTATCATCTGCAAATCTGATTAACCAATCCTTGTGGTCTAGACCAGCATTTCCGAACCAGTATGGAGCAGCACCAGAGTGACTACCGGTAGCATATTTTGCTGTGTGGGCAATACCACCCATAAATTCTCGCAGACATGGCTCAAAAGTAACATATAGAAACAGACACCCCACTTTGATGGATTTTGATGATGTTGACTGGGGTAAGGGGATAGGGGAAGAGGGGTAAGTTCATTGCTCAAGCTTGGGGAGATGAGCTGAGGCTCAAGTGAGACAACTTGTGCCCCTTTCCCTTGTTTCACTAGCAGGGTGGCATTCTTTGACTCATGATGCAGCGATGTCCTGGGCACAGGCAGCGAGTGTGTTGGTTCTGTAATTCCCAGCTACTTCAGGCAGCTTGGCATATGCCTTGAGAGCTTCACTGCACAGGAAGGACTGGTGGTCCGGTGTGTTGGTCATAGCTTGCATCAGGAATCTGTGTGAATGCCCCAAGTACTTAAGCTGAACGCGTTGGGCAAGCTGACACGTAGTGAATTGGAACACTTTTTTTCTGGTTTCTGAGTCTTTTCTGGGTGATGTGTTGACTGCGTAGCCTTTGGTAGTTCTGGCATTACGTGCACCGAACGCATTGAGTCTTTATGCTGGACCTTATCTGGCCAGTCCCCTCTCTCTCTCTCTACACTTCAAGGCATTACCAATGCAGATCGGCTAGTTTTCTAATGGCTGCAATTGTGTGGAGCTGCCCCCACTCCCCCCAGACATTTCTCTCACTTCCCAAAGAGAATGAGGAGCGATGATGGTGGATGTGGAGTGTCTCGATTTTGGCTGCTCTTGCTCATTGGATCCTTGGGGATATGCTTCCACAGGCAGGACAGTGAGCCTGGTCAGGCCCCAGGTAAAGATAGTACCTGTCGTGTCCATCCAAGAGACATGATCCTGCAGCAGGTGCAGGCCTTGAAGCTGCTAGCAGCCTTCTTGGGGGCTTTTTTTTTTTTTTTACATGAAGGATAACCAAGAAAGAAGAGTACCATTGAAAAGTGCTGTTGTGGGGTTCAGCAAAAAATAAAGTATGACAATGCCCAATATAGTGGGAGACGCAAAGTCACAGAGCCCAGATAAAAACAGACTGAGGAACTGGAGAGATGCCTGCATGCAGGAACTCCCACAGATGCCTAATAGATCTGAAATCTCTACAAGCTTGGAGACAATTCTATCCAGTGCCACCACAAGCTAACTCAGCCCTGTTTATCAACAAAATTTCAACGTGCCTTTCCCCCCCCAAAAGCTTTATGTACACACACAAACTTGAGTGTTTTGAAAGATCTTGCTTCTACTTTATCATTTTTATTTCTTAATAGTATCTAGACAGTAATGGGATGTGAAAGTGTTAACCGATAGCAAAGTTGCAACTTTGCCATGGCTCTCACTTGAGCCTTAACAGTGGTGATCATGAAGCCACTGAAAGCATAATGCACAATATAATCTGCTAACCATTTGGATAGAGTGCACTTGGTAATTGCTATGCCCTAACGCTTAGGGCTGCACCTTGAATATTGTGTGCAATTCTGGTGACCATATCTCAAAAGGGATATAGCTGCATTGGAGAAAGTACAGAGAAGGGCGACCAGAGAAGGGGTATGGAACAGCTGCCCTATAAGGAAAGGCTAAAGAAGTTAGGCTTGTTCAGTTTTGAGAAGAGACGACTGGGGGGGGGGGGGGGGGAGAGGATGAGGCTACAGACTTAAATTACTTAAACACATTAATGTAAATCGGTTATTTACTCTCAGATATTAGGACCATGAGGCACTCCCTGAAGTCAGCAAGTAACTCATTTAAAACAAAATCAAAGAAAATTCTTTTACTCACCACAAGTCGAGCTCTGGAATTTATAGCCAGAGTATGTGGTTATACTAGTTAATGTAACTGGGTTTAAAAAAAGCTTTGGATAAGTTCTTGGAGGAAAAATCCATGAACTATTACAGTAATTAATAAGCAATAGTAACTCGTGATCTAATGTTTGGGTATTTGCCAGGTACTTGTGATTTGGATCGGCCACTGTTAGAATCGGGATACTGGGCTTGATGGACCCTTGATCTGACCCAGTATGGCATATGTTCTTATGTAAGAAATGAATAGTTGTGAGGACAGACGTGGTCCAGTTCTTTCAAAAGTAAGCTAAGGCCCTCTTACAGTCCAGTGAATGAAGGGCTTTTTCTTAGCATGCATGTGGCTTTGGAAAGAAAGTAACCTGTTGGCTTGATTTATATGAAAAGTAGATAATATTTTCAGCAGAAACTTAGGGTAGGTGCAGAGCCCCATCCTATTGTAAAAGAATTGCTTATAGGGAGAATAATGTACCAATGCCTGAAACTCAGACTCTCCTAGCCATCCCGATTGCAACAAGGAATAGCTTTCCATGTGAAAAGCTTCAAAGAAGCCAACAGTTCTGAGGGTGGCTTCATTAGCTGCACAAATGTCACATTTCAATCCCATGGCTCTGGAGGTTTCATGCCACAAGCCTTTCCCAAACTTTGATTCTAAAAGGATGAATGGATATCTGTTTTCCCTCAACTTGACTATGGTAAGCTATCACACTGAGATACACCAACTAAAAAGGTACTGAGACCAGAAGAGAAAGGAGTAAGTACTGAAAACAGCTCCCATGGTTTACAAGCAAATTGGTTCAGGGAGCTCTGCTATCTGCCCGGAAGCTGTCAAAAGGGCTTACATCTTTTAAGTGGAAACTGTTTTTATCCTGGTGTCAAACATTTTCATCTTCCTTGAGTATGGATAGTGATTAGTGCGCACTCTGCATCAATGCTACCAATTTGAGAGAACTATGACGTTGTAACCATATTAGATGCAGAATTGAAAATATTAACATGCACTGTATTGCATTACATCATGTTGGAGGATCTGAATTTCACTGTTCTAGAGAAGCCACTCTGAAGTCAGAGGGATTTTAAAGTGTTCTGCTACAGCATGAGCAAAGATGGAGCCACTCTGCATACGAACCATATGATTTGAACAATGAGGTGGTTGGTTGGTATTTTAAAGTTCCTTCAATATTGCCTATCATTCATGCCAGGTTTGATAGTTGGTGGTGCTCGAGTGGTGTCCAAAGACAATTAGCATAGCTGATCAGCATGGGTTCATACTGAGAGGGAATGTTTTATCCTATAAATATAGGAGAAATGGAATGCTGAGCCTTTTCTATTTATTTTGAAGACATTTTGTTCAAGCAAAATGCTGTTACATTTTTAAATTCATTATTTTGGGTCTTGTTGGCTTCTGGCTTACATTCACTAACTGTCCGCTACCACATTCTCTGTATCTACCATCCTGTGGGACACAGCCCATGACTAAATCTGGACTGCTTCTTAATACAGGGGAGGGGATGATCCTGTACCTCCCTGCTTGACATACCACATTGCTACCATGTTGTTTGGATCAGGACAACTGTTGAACTGCCAATTTCTGAAAGGCCATAGTGTGTAGCTGATCACCCAGGGCTCCAGGAAGTTTATTTTTTTATTTAAAAATTTTGTATGCCATCATTCGCAAGAAACATCACAATGGTTCACATCATAGAATCATAAAAGCAACAATAAATTCTGTAGTTAAAATACAATAAGATATTTAAACAAAATAAAATTATTAATAAAAGGACAGGTAATAAAAAAAAAAAAACAAGAATAATTGCTTATTCGTTCTAACTACTTCTTTCCTCTAAATGGTCTGCGTAGGCCTGCTTGAAGAGCCAAGTCTTCAGTGCTTTCTTAAATGCCTTAAACTCAGTTTCCAGACGTAGTTCAACGGGCATTGTATTCCAAATACAGGGACCAGCAATAGAGATGGATCTGTCCCATACTAGTATGAGGTGGGCTGAATTTACTGACTGGATTTGCAATAGTCCCTTATTGGCTGATCTTAATGATCTTTGTGGGGTGTGAAGCCGAATTAAAAAATTCAGCCAGTCTGTTTTTTGACCATGTATCACTTTGTGTACAATGCAGCATGCCTTATACTTTATTCTCTGTAAGATCGGTAACCAGTGTAAATTAATCAGAACAGGAGTAATACGATCTCATTTTTTACAGTTTGTTAGCACTCTCGCCGCTGAGTTTTGAAGGACCTGTAAAGGGCACAATGTGGTTTGTTGAAGACCCAGAAGAAGCGAGTTACAATAGTCCAGTGATGAAAAAATTAGGGCCTGTAACACTAAACGAAAATCATTGACATCCAGCAATGGCTTCACTTTTCTCAGGACCAACAACTTATAATAACCTTCCCTTAATTTTACAGAAATATGTTTTTTGAAATTCAGTTGACAATCAATAGTTATTCCAAGGTCTTTAACTGAGTCAGAGAGTATTAATTTAATGTTATTTGGTAAGGTAAGGGTAATATTGGTATTAATCATATTTTAGGTTTTTGGTCAAGAAGAATAATTTCATTATTTTCCATATTTAAAGCTAATTTCATATGACATAATAATTGATTAATGGCAGCAAGGTAGACAGTTATTAATTTGAAAGTTTGTTCAATTGTATCAGATACAGGGATCAAGAGCTGGATATCATCAGCATAAATATAAAAATTCAGGCCTAAGCCTGCTAGAAGGTGACAAACTGGCAGTAAATAAACATTAAACAGCGTTGCCAACAAGGCCGAACCCTGTGCAACCCCAGTTTGGAGCTCAATTTTGTCTGAGAGGGTATTACCTATTTTAACTTGAAAGGATCGTTGCTTTAAAAATGAAGAAATCCATCCAAGAGTCTTATTTATAAGACCAATCTCTTCCAATCTTGTAATCAAGATACCATGATCTATCGTGTCAAATGCTGCCGACAAATCAAGTAAGACAAGAATATATTTTTGACCCGAATCAAAACCTTTTAGTACTGTGTCAGTCAATGACAGTAATGTTTCAGTGTTTAAATGTTGGCGGAAGCCAAATTGATTTGGATACAAGATATTATTTGATTCCAAGTGTTCTACTAATTGTTTGTGGACAATTTTTTCAATTATTTTTGATAGGCAGGAAAGGTTCGATATCGGCCTATAATTACTCAGCATATCTGGGTTCAGAGTAGATTTTTAAAAAAAAGGTTTAATAATAGCAGATTTCAAGTCTTCTGCGAGATAACCTTTAGATAAGGAAAGATTAACAATTTTTTCAAAAATTGGAGCTATCATATGTGCAATTGGTTTCAAAGCAACTGATGTAATCAGATCTAGAGGGTGATTAGTTGGATTTAATTTTTTAATTACAGTTTCAAGTTCCAAAGAGGAAACCTCTTCAAATAACGGCCAATTGGGAATTTCTTTTATCATTTTTATTTCTTGGACTTTTACGCTGGGAATTGATTTAATAAGGTTATCAACCTTATTCTTAAAGAAATATGCTGTTTCGTTACATTTAGCTTCTGACAATGGATTAGTTTCAGCATTAGTTGAGTTTGTTAAATTTTTGACTAAGGTAAATAGGGTTCAGGCATTATAGCTAAAGCAGTGAATTTTATGCTTAAAATAGTTCTTTTTTGTATCGTTAATAAGATTTTTGTATTTATTTAATTGAGATCTATATAGGCCTAAAGATTGTGGATTTTTGTTTTTCCTCCAATATTTTTCAAACTTCCTCAGTTGTGCTTTTGCCATTTTAATATCATTATTATACCAAGGTTGGGATAATTTGTTATGTTTTAAAACTCTTGTTTTTATTGGGTAAATTTTGTCAGCTATATTTCCAGTTATCTTAAACCAGGATTTAATTGCAGTCTGGTAGTCTGCTAGATCAATATTTTTTATATTTTCCTCTAGTGCTGATTTTAATTCTTCAGGGTTATATTTAGGTCAGTACGTAATGATTTGATCGACATGTTTCTTAGCATGATTTTCTTTGACTTGAAATTTACAGGAGATTAGAAAATGATCCGACCAGGGTACAGAGGTTTGAGCACTTTCATAGGTTTCAAATTTTTCTACATTAGTAAAAATTAAATCTAACATGTGGCCCGCTTTATGAGTGGGTCCTCGAATTATCTGACTATACCCTAAAAATTGAGAGGGATTCAGACAAAGTGAAACATGTAGAATTAAGTGGCTCATCATCCATATGTATATTGAAATCCCCTAAGATAACGGAGGGTTTATCTGGTTTTACTGCTGTTGCCAAGAATTCAATTAAAGGGGAGTTATTATGATCCAACAGTTTAGGAGGACAGTAGACTAAACAGATCTGAATAGTGGGAGATGCAAGAAACAACTTCATAAGGTTCATCTATATTCGTAGTGACTAAATTTAACATTAAGCTCATTTTTTTACTATTAATAGGAGATCACCTCCTTTATGCTTCGTTCTAGGGGCTGAAAATGACGTATATGTATCATTTGAGAACTGATTAATTAAAACAGTATCATAAGATTTCAGCCAGGTCTCAGTAATGGCTATAAGGTCAGGTTTTCTATCTGCTACTAGGTCAACTATAATAGCAGTCTTCTTAGATATTGCTTGAATATTAATTAACATAAAAGTGAGTAAAAACAAAGTCATTTTATCCATGACTGTAACAGGGGTAAGAAATCGGTCCATTTTGGCTTTGTGCTCCATTCTAATGGGTTTGTTTAATTTCTTACTATTTGATCTGGCAACAGCTTTTCTGAGCACACCAGAGGCCCTGGGTGCAAAGCATCTCTACATGAGCTCCCTAGCCCAGGGTAGATGCATCCATGGAAAGGACACTGTAGGATTCTGGAAAGAGATCCCGTGTTCCCAATTAGAGAGAGTACCTGCCACCAGGACAAAGTCCCGGAGACTTGGATGCAAGTCTGGAGGCCCTGCATGGCCTGGCACCACTGTAACCTCAGGGTCCATTGGGCTTTGCACATGTGTAAACATACCAAGGGAGCGACAAGGACAGTTGCAGCCATGTGGCCCAACAACCTCAACATAGGTTGTGCTGATAGCTGCTGGCTCCCATGTATCTCTACCACAATGGATGCTAGGGTGACAGCCCATGAATGAGGCAGGAAGACTTTTGCCTGAGCCATGTCTAACAGGGCTCCTATAAAATCCAACTGAAGTGATGGACTGAGATGGGACTTCAGGTAGTTTATGAACTCTAGTGACCCCAATACCTGGGATGGTCAAGCACATGCACCAAATGACCCCCGCCCGAGATGTACGCCTGACCAGCACATTGTCCAAATAGGGGAAGACATGCACTCCCAACCTGCCCAGGTGCACCACCACTACAGCCATGCATTTTGTGACAAGATGTGGGACTGACACTAGCCCAAATGGCAAAACACTGTACTAAAGTGCTGTTTCCCACCATGAATCTGAGATACTTCCTGTGACTTGGTAAGATAGACATGGGTGTACATCTCCTTTAGATATAGAGGAAGCATAGCTCGTCCCCACCTTGTAGAAGGGGGATCAAGGTGCCCAGAGTAACCAAATTGAATTTTTTTTTTTTTTTTTTTTTTTAAGAAACTTGTTCAAGGCCCTTAGGATCTAGAATGGGACAGGGGTCCTCCTATTCTCTTTGGAATCACGAAATATCTGGAGTAAAAATCCCACCCTCTCTGCCTTGGTGGAACAAGCTCGATCAACCTGGCCATTGAGGTGGAAAGCTCTGAAAGCAGTACTTCCTGATGTGCTACTGTCCCTCAAAATAAACATGGAGGGCAACTTGGCAGGACACCCAATAGATCCTCCGTATCTATTAGTTACCTATATTGTTATTCTTCAATTACCAAGTTTTTACTAAATTGTTAATTTATCCCTATTCTACTTTTTTACCTACCAGTTACCAGTTATACTACTAAATTGTTAACTATCTAGTTTGATTTTCAGGCTACCTTATAACCTACCTAAACTGTAACAACCTCTGTGGCACAAGTTTCCACTAGTTATCCCATCTCCCCCGCTCCCTGTTTTTTGTACCTTTCCAATCTAGAGTTTCAATGTAAACCGACATGATGTGCCTACTAATGTCAGTATAGAAAAACTGTTAAATAAATAAATACCCGAAGGACAGAACCCACTGGTCAGAAGTTATACAGAGCCACTGGTCTGCGAAGAACAGCAACCTGCCCTTGACATCCAGCATCTCAGATACAGACAAACTGGCTTATGCTCCCTCCAATCCAGTCAAAACCCCATTCTGGGAATTGACTGAGGCGCCAGATGAGGCTTGGGAGCTCTCTACTGCTTAGGGCATCTGCAAGAGCTCATATACTGCTGATGGGAGCAAAGGGGTGGAGGATAGTACTTTTTCTGGCGATAGACTTCCTCTGCCCCTGCCTTGCCAAACTCCTGGATAAGGATGGGTCTGGAGTGCAGTGGAGAACTGTTGGGTCTCATGGTGGTCCCTCAACTGGGCCACTGTGTGCCTCACCCTCTCTCCAGAGATTCTCTCCAGTACTTGGCATGGCAGTGAGCCGTTCCTGAACCTCTGGACAAAGATCAGAGGCCTGCAGCCAATCTGCGGTTGTAGATTCCCAATCAGAGGCCCACCTGCCATTTTGAAAACATGTAGGTTACCCAGATCTCGTTTTCCACATTCCAAGCCCTTCTGCACCAGAGACTGGAGGGAGTCCTCCTGCACCTGCTTCCAGAGGTCCCACGAGTATTGGCTCATGTAGAGCTGGTAGGAGGCAATGCAGGCAATAAACATAGTTGCCTGAAACACTTTCGTCCCAAGAGCTTCTAATGCCCTGTGGTCCTTCCCCAGGGGAGACAAGGAATGGAACCAAGAGCTTTTTTTTTTTTTGGTAATTCAAAGTTTATTTTCATAATAAGCGTATATAGAATACCAACATAACAATAATTCACATGCACAGTAGAGATGTTAGTATCCCATGTTCTGCAGTCTCTCGTTGTCCCCAACCCTCCCCCCTAGCCCTCCCATCCCTTCTGATAACAATAACATCCTGGGAAAATACAGCATCATATGCATTAAAATCAAATGAAATGGCATACAGCATAGACAGCATATATGGGGTTAGTAATTGGGCTATGATCAAAACAACAATGTTCTATGATGGTAGTTAGCGATATCTCCTCTCCCCCATCAAGGAGCCCCTAAAACCATAACCATTATACTGCCTCGTCTAGTTGTTGTTTCCAGAGCTCATAGGGCGACCAAATACGATTGAATTTCAGTACCCATTTATGTAAATTAGCAGAGATCTTATATAAAAGATGTAAAGGTGTTCTACTTTATCTTGGGTATAGGCTATGGTAGGCACAAGCGGTGTTTTCCAATGAAATGCTATGGCTCTCTTTGTCACTATACAGAAAGCTCTCACTAGAGATTGTTCATATTTCCCTATATGTTCCACTGGGACAAGTAACAAAACATTCTCTGGGTGCATCTCCATTTGCTTGTGGAGTAACTTTTCTATCCAGTCTTGTACCACACCCCAGTACTTGTGTATGAGAGGACATTCCCACTACAGGCATCAAAAGGAACCCATGGTGTGACACCCTTTCCAACAATTTTGGAGAAGCTTAGTATTAAATGTATGCAGGCGAGCTGGTGTTAAATACCATCTAAATAAGACTTTGTAGCTGCTTTTGATCAACTGGGAGGATATGAGACCCTTGGTGACATTAGCATATATAGCCAGCTATTGCTGGCTATATATGCTAATGTATGTAGCTACCTACACAAAGGGTAGCTAAAGCTACCCTTTGTGTAGGTCCTGCTCCTAGCTTTTAATATAGGCTGGCTTAGCAATCAGGACTTTGTTTAAAAAGTTATAAATTTTTAGATATTATGCCCTTTACAGGTTTTGCTTGTCTGCATATGGAACTCCCTGACCAAGTTATTCATGAATCTTAAATTTGTTTCACAATATGGCATAATTGCATATATGAGAATAATGTCCATTCAGGCAAGCCATATTTATTTGTAGATCTGAAAAGCTGAATAACCCATCAAGGTTCCACACCTGTTCCCAGCATGTGATCCCTAAAAAGATTGCCACTGTGTGAAGGCAAGATTCATATAACCTGGGGTGAACTGTGGATCACAGAGGAGGGAAGTGCTATAATGATAGTCCCTCGTCCCCACCAGGGAAGACTTCCCCTTATCCCATTCCTCAAGAACTAGCGCCAAGGATGGTAGAACCTGGTTGAATAGTCACCTGGACCTCTTGGGTTGCCATATAAAGGAAGATAGTGGGCGTGTCCCTACCCAGGCTGTTTTATTTATGTCCTTGCTATGCCAGTCTATAATTTCTCTCAAGTGTGCAGCTGCGTGGTACCACAATAGGTTCGGTACTCTCAGGCCTCCCCTTGGTCTGGGTAGATATAAAATCTTCCTAGTTACTTTTGGACTTTTGCCTCCCCAGATAAAGTTCAGCAGCTTGGCTTGCCAGGCCTTTAGTGTCTTCATTGGAACATTTATTGTGAGAGTCTGAAATAAATACATAATGTGAGGTAATACATTCATTTTTATAGTCGCTATGTGTCCCAGCCAAGAGATGTAATACCTATTCCATTCTTCCATCTCCTTACCTAATTTTATGATAAGGGGTGTATATAATTTATAGTGAAGAGGTCTTCTTGGACACTTATATAAATCCCTAACTATTAAATTTTGGATTTGGCCCATTTGAACAGCATGTGATTTTTGAGAGCCTGTGCCTCTACGGGAAGAACTGTAATGTTTAGAATTTCGAACTTCTCCCAGTTGATATGGAATCCAGCCACTGCGCTAAATGTTTCTAGCTCTTGAACTGTGTTAGGGAATGATATTTTAGGGTTAGAGAGTGTGAGAAGCACATCGTCCGCAAACAGGGAGAGTTTAGAGGAATAAGTGCCTGTTTCGATTCCAGTAATAGTTTTATTATCCCTAATTTTTGAAGCTAGGGGTTAGAGAAAGATAGCAAATAAAATAGGAGAGAGTGGGCAACCCTGTCTCGTACCCCAGCAGACCTCAAATAGATCAGTATAGCCTCCATTTACTTTTATACTCATTTTAGGTGTGTGATACAATTGCCAGATCCAGCATTGGAAACAGTAACCAAATTGAATTTTCTGGAGTACCTGGAATAGAAAAGGCCAGTACACCAAGTCAAACGTTTTCTCTGCATCCAATGATAGGAAAAGAGCTGGAATATTACAGGTTTTCACTATCCACATGCTATCTACTATTTTCCGGACGTTGTCTGCCGCCATACATCTAGGTATAAATCCTGCTTGATCTGCATGTAGGAGGGTAGCTATAAAACAATTAAGTCTAGAGGCCAATATTTTTCCTGCAGTTTTAAATTGTTTAGCAAGGAAATGGGCCGATATGATCCACAGGCCGTTGGGTCTCTACCTGGCTTGGCTAGAATGGTGATACCAGCTATATTAGAGTTAGGAGGCAAAGTTACCTGAGTTGTCAGCGAGTTAAACATTTCCGCATTTTATAGAAGTACGGTGTATAGCCATCTAAGTCCGGCGACTTTCCCATTTTTAGAGATTTTATGGCGCTAGCTACCTCTATTTCTGTGATCTCCTTATTTAAGAACTCTTTTTGGCCATCTGTGAGAGATTCACCTGGTCTAGATATTTGTCAATAGCTGCTTTCTGGATATTGGGATCTACTGCATAGAGGTCCGTATAAAACTGGGTAAATCATGGTCTGATAACGTTATCGGTTAAGCATGTGTCCCTTATTATCCTTGATCTTAGTCACGTTATTTTGCGAGGTACATTTGCGGAGTTGGTATGCCAAGAGTTTGCCAGCCTTGTTGCCACCCTAAAAAATCTCTGGCGGGTAACTAATAATGTGTGCAATGGCTGCAGAATCTAAATGGTTTAATTGTTTGAGTACAAAAAACTGGCAACATTACACAGAGTTGGAAAGGGAGTTTTTATGGCTTTCTTCCAGATTTTTAAGCAGCTGCAGTGTCTTTGTATGTTCTCCCACCTTTTTACGCTTTATGTAAGTGGCCCTGGAGATCAAGTGGTTCCGAATCACTGCTTTTAGGCGGTCCCAACACACAGGTGGTTCTGTTTGCAAGCATTCATTAAAATCTTTTCCTTAGGAAACATACTATCATTTGTCACTATCATATCGCAGGGCCTATTCTGAGCTCTTGGTCCCAGTGCCCGATGGGCTCTCTCAATTTGAGGAGTAGGTATAATGCCACTATCAGAGACTTCTGGTGTGAGAAATAACTCAAGGCACAGGTTAGTAATCACGACGATGCAGTCCGCATAGTCTGCAGACTCCGGTATGCCACGAAATCTTAAATTGCATCTGCGGGTGCGATTCACAATGTCCTCTAATTTTTCCACCAGATGCTCAGATTCTGACGCAGCAGCCATTTGCTCCTCTCTAATCCGCTGGATATCTTCCACATGGACATCCGTGCGGATTTCTGTTTCATCTATTCTTTGTCTTCAGTCTGAAATTTCTTTTCACAGGTCATTGATTAGTTTTGTCTGTTTTATAAGTTTTAATGCCCTCTCAAATCTAGAAACCGACCCCGGAATTCATTGCAGCTGGGTACATCTGAATTATTTAAGCCGTGGCCTGGATCATGGCCTAGTTCTGTTTCTGGACCCTCCCCCGTGTTCACCTCGGCGGCCTCCAGTTCCTCGGCGTTTTTATTGTAAGAAAATTTGCAGATATAGATTCATTTCTTCCTTACCAACATCTGATGTTTGATTGTTGACTGGAACGTGGAATCGGCAAATTCCAGGTAAGGATGTTATATTAGCTTAGATCTTAGAACCTGGGAAGGGAGCTTGCTTTCATGCGACTGTTCATCCTAATGATGACATTTCCTACGAGTCGTTTAGGTTATTTCTGACTAACACACTTTTCTGTCGGACAAAAGCAGCCACCATAGGCACTATGTCACTATCAGATCACGCACCCATATTGGTCAGGCTAGAGCTGGGAAGAGCAGAGGGCAGCTTTCTTGTGGTACATGGCCCCAGATCTTACCTTAGACAAAACGTTTCAGGCCTATCTACAGGCGAGGTGGGAAGAATATGTCTGGCTAAATATCACTCCAGATATTTATTTATTTAAAATTCTTTTGATATACCGATGCTTAAGACTAGTGTCTTATCGTACCGGCTTACATTGAAACAAGGGGTAACCAATTAACTAAGAAGATAAAGTTACAATGAACAAGGGGTCTACAGAGTGGGAGAGTTGAGATCAAAAGCATACGATTAACATATCATAACAGATATGACCCTGAATATGTTGTGGGGGGGCGGGTAAGGCAGTTTTTATATACCTCTATTATATAGATGTCACACCTGTGACAGGTAAAAACATGCTTTTATGGAAAAACTGCCATCTGTTGGACGTACAAGCAACACACGCTATCTACAATAGAAATGGGCTCTGACCCACAGCCCGCAAATGCACAGTAGAGAGCAGCTCTACCGCACATGTGTGGACCATTGAGCTCTGCCCTACGTGCTGGGTGTCACAGAGGGGAGGAGGAAAGGGCAGAGGAGTTGCTGCTCCGAGAAACGGCTCAGCCCATTCCTCCCCTGCTGGGGAAGGGGTGGGGGGGGGGGGGGGGGGAAGTAGGGACAGTTACACACAGGACAGTTACACATAGGAGGAGGAAAGGGTAGAAGAGTCGCTGAGCCAGTCCATCCACCGCCGGGGAAGAGAGGGGAGTGAGGCGGGACGGCCGGAGCAGAGCAAATGCAGTAGAAAGCGGCTGTGAAGAGATCACAAGCAGCTGCAGCAGCCAAACCGCAAAGAGCTGAACAGAGAACAGCTTGCCCTGCTCCCGCAGATAAGGAGAAGCCAAGTAAATATCCCGCAACTGCGGGGGGGGGGGGGGGGGGGCATTGCGGTGCTGTCAACCCGCCCTTGGGTCTCAGCCGTCACGGGAAGAGTTTACATGGGCATCGCTCCACCCCGACTCCCAGCAAAGCACCGTGACGAAACAAAGCCAGAGCCTTGCTCCCTCTTCCCTCTCAAGCCCCCGATCGGATTTCTTAAAGGCACAGGTCTCCCAGAAAGAGCAAAGTAAGCTAAGCAACATGTCCCAAATCTGTTGCAGTGTGGCTTTTTTCTAAGTATTTTTCACAAAGTTTCCCTTTTTAAAGTTTAGCAGTAGAGCTGTAGATTGGCTTACTGCCCCCCCCCCCCCCCCAGCCATTAATTCAAATTTGATCATAGTATGATAACTATTGCCAAGCGGCCCCACCACCATTACCTCTCACCAAATCCTGTGCTCCACTGAGAATTAGATCTGAAATTGCTCTCTCAGTTCCTGAACCAATTGCTCCATAAAACTGTCATTAATTCCATCTAGGAACTCTCTCTCTAGCATGTCCGGATGTTAAATTTACACAGTCAATATTGGGGTAATTGAAATCTCCCATTACTACACTACCAATTTGGTTAGCTTCCCTAATTTCTCTTAGCATTTCACTGTCCGTCTCACCATCTTGGGCAGGTGGATGGTAGTATACTCCTATCACTATACTCTTCCCCAACACACAAGGGATTTCTACCCATAAAGATTCAATTGCACATTTAGTCTCATGCAGGATCTTTAACCTGTTGGACCATGCCATCCCGGACATAATAAAGTGCCACCCCACCTCCCAGATGCTCCTCTGGCATTGCAATATAGTTTGTACCCTGGTACAGCACTGTGCCATTGGTTATCCTTCTTCCACCATGTCTCAGAGATGCCAATTAAGTCTATGTCATCATTCATAGTGCTATACATTCTAGTTCTCCCATCTTCTTAGACTATATCTCTGGTAGCAATCTACAAGGGAGTGATCAAACTCAATAAGGTGTGGGGAATTTGTGAAGTTAAAAGGTTGATTTTTTTTTTTTTTTTTAGAAAGTGGCACCTACCTATAAATTAAAGGATGAGCTAGGGGTGGGAGGGTTAGGAAATACAAACACTAACTTCTGTATATTAGCTACCTTACTGACTGATTTAAAAATAAACACTGTTTATTAGCTGCCTATTAAAAGCATAGACAAAAAAATATACCCCAATAGTTTACTTCTACTCAATACTTAAAGTTTCCCAAGCAAAAGCTTACTGATTCCTTTCAGCCACCAGCAAGGTAACCCTCTCCTCTCAGTGCTTTCCGGCTTCCAAGCCTTTCTGAACCACTACCTCTAGTGCCTCCTGTGCTGAGGAAGGTTCTCTGCCAGCTCTTGAATCTGTTTCCATAGGTTCCTGTTGTACTGGAACATGTACAAGTAGAAATCAAGATGGGCAATAAGCATTGCTCCTTGAAAAACACTACTACCCAGAGCATCCAACAGCCTGTGTTCTTAGCCTGGAGGGGTGGATGAATAGGTGAGGGATCTCTTCACCTTTTTAAGGGCAGAAAACCACAAACTGGTAGGGAAGCTGCTGCTTTTGGAAGCCCAAAGCATGTGTCTTCTGGTTAACCGGAGAGAGAGCCAGGATGCTCCGAGATCCTGTAGAGAAATTCTAAAAATTTCATGCATTGGGATAGCCACCATCTCCTTCGGTACATCCACAAACTGGAGGATCTCCAGCATTTTGTGGCAGGAATCCTCCTCCATGAGGAGTTGGAAAGGGATGACTTCTACCACCACCCTAACAAAGCCTGTGAAGGAGAGGTCTTCTGAGGGAGAGAGATGTGTCTCCTCCAGTGAAGGCTCAGAGGGCAAGTCGCTGGAGTCCTTGGAAGAGGTCTATGAAGAATCATCTGCCTAGAGGTTGTATGGAGCATTCTCCTCACTGATAATCATTCCCCTCGGTAGAGGCATCAAGGGTTGTCTGGGCAACCTTAGTGCTGGAGGCCTCATGGGCATCGATGATGCCAAAGGCTCAGAGGGCACTGTGGGGACCAGCAGCCCTGGTACTCATGATGGCCCAGGAACAGGTTCAGAGAGTGGAGGCACCTTCATGGCATTCCCTCCTCGGAGGATCCAAGGACTGGAATCACTCCGGAGGGTGAGCTTGTGGTCGATGAGGAACCAAGGGGGCCCTGGTGATCGGTTATGTTGGTAAGATGCCCAACTGGATGTCGAGACTTTCCAGCAGGGGTGCTAGAAGCACAGGCACTGATTCCAGCACCTGTACAAAGGCCAGGGGCAGTTCAACACTTCAGGGCATGGAGTACTGGCTGTTGCACCCTGCGGTCCAATTCCTCCTGAAACTCCGGTGATGAAAGCGCAGATAACAGAAGAGGAGGTGGACAAGATGTCACCAGAACCTCCACGGGAGGCCAACATAAGAACATAAGAAATTGCCATGCTGGGTCAGACTAAGGGTCCATCAAGCCCAGCATCCTGTTTCCAACAGAGGCCAAAACCAGGCCACAAGAACCTGGCAATTACCCAAACACTAAGAAGATCCCATGCTACTGATGCAATTAATAGCAGTGGCTATTACCTAAGTAAACTTCATTAATAGCAGTTAATGGACTTCTCCTCCAAGAACTTATCCAAACCTTTTTTGAACCCAGCTACACTAACTGCACTAACCACATCCTCTGGCAACAAATTCCAGAGCTTTATTGTACGTTGAGTGAAAAAGAATTTTCTCCGATTAGTCTTAAATGTGCTATTTGCTAACTTAATGGAATGCCCCCTAGTCCTATTATTTGAAAGTGAAAATAACCGAGTCACATCTACTCGTTCAAGACCTCTCATATATCCCCCCTCAGCAGTCTCTTCTCCAAGCTGAAACGTCCTAACCTCTTTAGTCTTTCCTCATAGGGGAGCTGTTCCATTCCCCTTATTTTGGTAGCCCTTCTCTGTACCTTCTCCATCGCAATTATATCTTTTTTGAGATGCGGCGACCAGAATTGTACACAGTATTCAAGATGCGGTTTCACCATGGAGTGATACAGAGGCATTATGACATTTTCCGTTTTATTCACCATTCCCTTTCTAATAATTCCCAACACTGTTTGCTTTTTTGACTGCCGCAGCACACTGAACCAACGATTTCAATGTGTTATCCACTATGACGCCTAGATCTTTCTTGGGTTGTAGCACCTAATATGGAACCCAACATTGTGTAATTATAGCATGGGTTATTTTTCCCTATATGCATCACCTTGCACTTATCCACATTAAATTTCATCTGCCATTTAGATGCCCAATGTTCCAGTCTCACAAGGTCTTCCTGCAATTTATCACAATCGGCTTGTGATTTTTTTTTTAATCTTTATTTCTCAATTTTTCAAAATAATACAATAAATCACTTATTGCATATGAAATACAATAGTATAGTTTGAAACTTTTCAATTTAAGCAATATATATCTAATGCCAACTTAAAACTAATTCTATTTTAATTATCAATCAACATGGAGGAGGGTTTTAGTTTCATCAGATACTGGGAGAATATTATAAGACAAGAATAATCAAGAAATATCTAGCTTTCCTATACTTCTTTCCATTCTAAGTTAACACTGGGGTTGATGAAGGTACTCTCAATGGTTCTAAGAAATTAACTGGTCTGGGGTGAAAAATATATATATATCTTCCTGTCTCTTTATTATACATTTGCAGGGGAAACGTAATGCAAATGAGAAACCCCTAGAAAGAACTTCTTGGTGGTAAACTAGGAAGGCTTTACGCCTTTGTTGGGTTGAGATTGCCAGATCCGGGAAGATTTTTATTTGTTTTCCAAGAAAATTTGTTGGGTATCTATTAAAGTATTTTTTCATTGTTAAATTTATATCAGAAATGTTATAGAAATTAACCAATAAAGTTCCCCAGTCAATTACATTGGCTGAGGAATCCTCCAGAAAATTTGTTAAATCCCCTTGGAACGTTTCTAATCTATCATTTTCGTTTTTAACTTTTGGGAGGACATAACAATTGTTTATAGTTGGAGAATTTTCAAGAGAAAAACCAAGAATTTCAACCAAGAATTTCTTTAACGTTATTAGGGGTTCCTCCCCAACTACTCGTGGGAAATTCAAAACTCTTAAATTTAACCGCTTAGTGTTATTTTCTAGTATTTCTATCCTCCTGGACATCGCTTCCCTATCCTTAGCCACCATAGCCTTAAAGTCCAAAGATTTTTTTTCTTGTGTTTCCAAATGTTTTATCCTCTCTTCAGAGTCTTTTATTTGTTTCTGCGTTGTTAAATATTCCTGTTGACTTTTTTCATATAATAAATCAACCTTCCCTTCCAGTTTCTTTATATTTGACATAGTTCCTGCTAACATGTCCCATAGTGTGTCCATCGTAACAAGAGCTGGACGGGTGAGAATACCTGGTATATTACTGGTAGACAAAATATCTTCCTGTATACCTGAGGGATTTTCCTGGGGTTTTCCTACTGTCTCCCTTGTTAAATTCAGGGTTTCAGTGGAAAGATCCCCAACCAAAGGGCAACTCACCCGATTTCTTTGTTCCGGTGGGGGCCCGATGTTGGGGCTCAAGGATGCCTCATCTGCAGGCACGGTGGAACCTCCCTGGTCCTCCGGCGCACCAGAGTCTTCGGTACCTTTACTTTTTAATATAGGTGAGGCCATGAAACTCGTTATTTCCTGTTGGAGGGATGATGGTATTGGGAGGGCGGGGAAAACCCGTACTCTCCCCCTTCCGCTTTGGGGGCATTGTGCCCTTATCCCACACAAGAAGCGAGTTCCACCTCAAAAGCTAGAATACAGTGGTGATACTAACAACCCAGAACAAGCAGGAGAGAAAGGGGATCTTACTTGAGTTGGTGGCGAAGTCCTGCGAATCCAGCGAAGCCCGGCAAAGTCCGCTTATGTGCGCGCCCCTTTAGCGCACGCGCGGCTTCAGCAGCGCGCCGGCTCTGCAGCGCGTCGCACGCCGGCTGATTTTAATTGCTGCTTCCGGTCCCGCCTCCTGCCTCACCCTCCGATGCTGCAGAGACGCTGACAATCGGGGCAGATCCTTTCCCCGGGTCCAAGGTGGAAATCGCGTCTCTCCCTCTCTCCTGCTCGCTCGTCCTCCTCGGCTTGTGATTTAACTACTCAACAATTTTGTGTCATCTGCAAATTTGATTACCTCGTCATTTCTTCCCAGATCATTTATAAATAAGAAAAAGTAAGGGTCCCAATACAGATCCCTGAGGCACTCCCACTGTCCACTCCCTTCCACTGAGAAAATTGTCCATGTAATCCTACTCTGTTTCCTGTCTTTTAGCCAGTTTGCAATCCACAAAAGGACATCGTCACCTATCCCATGACTTTTTACTTTTCCTAGAAGCCTCATGAGGAACTTTGTCAAATGCCTTCTGAAAATCCAAGTATACTACATCTACCGGTTCACCTTTATCCACATGTTTATTAACTCCTTCAAAAAAGTGAAGCAGATTTGTGAGGCAAGACTTGCCTTGGGTAAAGCCATGCTGACTTTGTTCCATTAGAACATAAGAACATAAGAAATTGCCATGCTGGGTCAGACCAAGGGTCCATCAAGCCCAGCATCCTGTTTCCAACAGAGGCCAAACCAGGCCACAAGAACCTGGCAATTACCCAAACACCTAGAAGATCCCATGCTACTGATGCAATTAATAGCAGTGACTATTCCCTAAGTAAACTTGATTAATAGCAGTTAATGGACTTCTCTTCCAAGAACTTATCCAAACCTTTTTTGAACCCAGCTACACTAACTGCACTAACCATGTCTTTCTATATGTTCTGTGATTTTGATGTTTAGAACACTTTCCACTATTTTTCCTGGCACTGAAGTCAGGCTAACCGGTCTGTAGTTTCCCAGATCGCCCCCTGGAGCCCTTTTTAAATATTGGGGTTACATTTGCTATCCTCCAGTCTTCAGGTACAATGGATGATTTTAATGATGGTTACAAATTTTTACTAATAGGTCTGAAATTTCAACTTTTAGTTCCTTCAGAACTCTGGGGTGTATACCATCCAGTCCGGGTGATTTATTACTCTTCAGTTTGTCAATCAGGCCTACCACATCTTCTAGGTTCACCGTGATTTGATTCAGTGCATCTGAATCATTACCCATGAAAACCTTCTCCATTACGGGTACCTCCCCAACATCCTCTTCAGTATACACCAAAGCAAAGAAATCATTTAATTTTTCTGCGATGGCCTTATCTTCTCTAAGTGCCCCTTTAACCCCTCGATCATCTAACGGTCCAACTGACTCCCTCACAGGCTTTCTGCTTCGGATATATTAAAAAAAAGTTTTTACTGTGAGTTTTTGCCTCTACAGCCAACTTTTCAAATTCTCTCTTAGCCTGTCTTATCAATGTCTTACATTTAACTTGCCAACGTTTAGGCTTTATCCTATTTTCTTCTGTTGGATCCTTCTTCCAATTTTTGAATGAAGATCTTTTGGCTAAAATAGCTTCTTTCACCTCCCCTTAACCATGCCGGTAATCATTTTGCCTTCTTTCCACCTTTCTTAATGTGTGGAATACATCTAGACTGCTTCTAGAATGGGGGTTTTTTTTGTTTTTGGTTTTTTTTTTACTTTTGTAGCTGCTCCTGCTATTAAGTTCACTTTACCTGCTATTAAGTTCACTTAGAGAATAGCCACTGCCATTAGCAATGGTTACATGGACTAGACTTAGTTTTTGGGTACTTGCCAGGTTCTTATGGCCTGGATTGGCCACTGTTGGAAACAGGATGCTGGGCTTGATGGACCCTTGGTCTGACCCAGTATGGCATTTTCTTATGTTTTGTTTTAACAATTTTTCTCATTTTATCAAAGTTCCCCTTTTGAAAGTTTAGCACGAGAGCCTTGGATTTGCATACTGTTCCTCTTCCAGTCATTAAATCAAATTTGATCATATTAGGATCACTATTGCCTTGTGGAAGGCTTTCGTGAGGCTACAAGCACTTGAGACATCAGTTGAAAGGTTGAGTGGTTGCAGGATCAAACTTTCAACATCCAGGCTGTGAGGGATAGGGGCTGAAGGTTCGGATGGCATAATATGCCTTGATTCTGAGTTATGAGAGTGGGTGCTGTGCCCAGGCGAATGGGTTCTCTGATTGAGAGGTCGCGAAGTACGGGAAACCTACTTGTCGAGGCCAATACAGGGCTATGAGTATTATTGACCCTTTGTCCTGTTGTAGCTTCACTAGAGTTTTGGCTATGAGCGATATCTGGGGATACGCGTATAGGAGGCCTGTGCTCCAGGGGTGAGCAAAGGTGTCCATGGTTAACTTGTTTTGTTGCCTGTGCAGGGAGCAGAATCTGTACACTTTGTGATTCAGTTCGGATGAAAAGAGGTCTATTGTTGGTTGACCCCAGCGTTGGAAGATTCTGGTCGTTACCACAGGATCCAGAGACCACTCGTGGGGATGGAACTATCGGCTGAGGCGATCTGCTACTACATTCTGTATGCCTGCCAGATAAGTGGCCTTGAGATACATGGAGTGTGCAAGGGCCCAGGCCCAGATCTGCATGGCTTCTTAGCAGAGGAGATAAGAGCCTGTGCCACGCTGCTTGTTCAAGTACCACATTGCAACTGTGTTGTCTGTTTATATGAGAACAGTCTTGTGTGAAAGGCAGTCCTTGAATGCATGTAGGGCATAATGTATAGCTTGAAGCTCTAGGAAGTTGATCTGAAATGTTGCTTTGAGTTTCATCCAAGTACCTAGAGTTTGAAGATTGTTCACATGAGCTCCCCAACCCAAGTTGGAGGCATCCATGGTTAAGGTCACTTGTGTAACTGGTTGCTGGAAGCGTAGACCTGTTAGCAAGTTGGCTTTGTTTGTTCACCAGAGAAGTGATTGACGTAGCTGGTGGGTTACATAAATCTGGGTTGACAGGTTGAGTGGCTTGGAGCCACTGAGATTTCTAAGTCCAATCAGTTATTCTCATGGCCAATCTGGCCATAGGAGTGACTTGGACCGTGGAAGCCATTTGGCTGGCCCAGCAACATTAGGAATTGATGGGCTGAAGCTGTGTGTTTAGTGCGCAGAAACGTAGCTAGCTTGAAAAATGTCTGTGCGGCTGTTGGGCAGGAAGGCCTTTGCTACTGTGGTGTCCAAATCTGCTCCGATGAAAATCAGGAGGTGAGATGGAGTACTGAAAGTGTTGATGTCCCACTAGGAAACGCAGGTACTTGCGGTGATGTGGTAATATTGGAATGTGAGCATAAGTGTCTTGAAGATCCAGAGAACAGAGCCAATCTCCTTTTTGTAGAAGGGGGAGCATGCTGCCGAGGAACAGCATCCTGAATTTTTCTTTATAGAAATGTTGAGATTTGAGGTCTAAGATGGGGCAGAGGTCACCTGATTTCTTTGGAATGAGAAAATAGGAGTAGAACCCTCTGCCCTGCTGTGCCTGGGGAACAGGTTCCACAGTCCTGGTGTCCAGTTCTGACTCTAGAAGACGTGTGATCTTTTTGCATCCACAGAGGATTGGGTGGTGAGTCCGGTGGTACCATGAGAAGTTTAGATAGTATCCCTGAGTTATGATGGATATAATCCATTGGTCTGTGGTAATGAGCCAGTTGGTTATGAAGTGGTGAATTTGACCTACTGGCAAATCCTAATCTGGATTTGTGGAGTGGCTGCTGTTCTCTGGATAGATCTCAAAATCCAGAGGCTTGGCCCATTTGCAGTGGTGGCTGAGGCTTGGATGTCTTAGGCTGTAGAGGATGTTCTCTCTGAGATGGCCTGGTTGGCCTCACATGAGATGTAGGTGGGTAGTATCTGTGTGGGTGATAAAAAATTTTTTAGGGTCCCTTCTGGTGGATCTCCTTGCAGAGGAAGGGGCCTCTGTAGTAACTGTAGATAAATGCAGGGTCTCATTGTGGTCTTAGTTGAGCCACTGCGTCTTGTATCTTGTCTCCAAACAGGTTTTCACCGGTACATGTCAAATCGGCAAGTTTGTCTTGGACTTCAGGTCTCAAGTCAAATGCTTTTCAGCCAGGCTGACCACCTGGCACTGACTCCCGTTGCCGACAAGCAAGAAGCTGTTTCAAAGGAGTCGTAAGCAGTATGAACCTCATGTTTCCCAGCTGTTGTTGGGGTAGAGTCTGCTATTCCCTGAACCTGCTTCCAGAGATTCCTTTGATGCTGTGTCATGTAAAGTTGGTATGCAGCTATGTGTTACACTAGCATAGAGCCCTGAAACATCTTGCGACCCAAAATATCAAGGAATTTTTGGTCTTTGCCAGGAGGTGCTGAAGAGTGAGGTCACAAGTCTTCTGGCCTTCTTCTGTGCAGACTCAACCACTGATTAATGGGGTAATTGTGGCTTTTGGAATCCAGGAATATGTTGGACCAGATAAGCTGCATCTGTCCTCTTATTCACTGGCTGGACAGTACAAGAATGCTCCCAAAGACAATGCTGGAAATCCACTAGCACTTTGTGGACAGGGATAGCCATAACTTTTCGGAGCATCAACAAATTGGAGAACTTCCAATGTTTTGTGGCATGTGTCCTCCTCTATAATCAGGTCAAAGGGGATTGTCTAACATCTCCCTTACAAAATTAGCAGAGGAGAGATTTTCTCCTTTCTTCCGGAGGAGACTGTTCTGATAAGATGTCCTCTGTGGATGTGTTGATGTCAACATCTTCCCATGTGTCAGAAAAGGTCTCTAGTCTAGATCCTGAGGGAGGGAAGAAGGTTGGTACTGCTGGACATGTTGGCACAGATGGATCCTTCAATGGCCTTGATGGAAGATGCGGTGGCACTGGTGTGGGTTTCGGTGGCACCGAAGGGAAACGTGGGCATCTCAGACCCAAGAGCCCTGATGGACCAGGCATCGGTGGAATCTGTGTTGAAAGGGGACTGGAGTCTGTGCTTTTGTCCTCTGAGGATCCCAGAATGGGAACTTTCAGAGACTTTGTGGGTTGCTTTGGCATCGGTGGCCCGGGCTGTGTCAAAAGGGCACCGATGAGTGCATCCAATCTGGTTAGCAATGGTGTAAATATCTATGGCTCCTGTGTCTGTGTGAGGGCTAGCATCGATGGCTATAAGTCTGAGAGCATCGAGCACTGCCTGGCAGATGAAACCGTCCAGTTCCTCCCTGAAAGCTGGTGTAGATATTGCAGCTACAGGGGGAGGCAGGCTAGGCAATATTGGCACCTCCACAGGGGGCTCTGTACCCAGCAGATTTTTGTGGGGGAATCGCCTTGGTTTTTCGGGTAGAGGGTGTTAAAGGCTCCTCTACCCGTGTCCTCTTCACAAGCAGCTCGAAGTTTGTGCTTCCCTCTGTGCTCAGTCTGGTCTCTCCAGCACCAAGGAAGATAAAGATGCCTTAGACTGAGTCTGTGAGACTCATCGCTGCCCTGGTGCTCCCAGCGAGGTTTGATGACTAATTTCTTCGATGCTCCTGCCGGTGATGATTGGGTGGATGTCAATGGAGTCAGCTTGAATTTAAACAGGGTCTCCCCATCTTGTCGAGGCGAGCCCACCTACCCTTCGGAGTCATCTGGGCACAACTTGGGCACTGAGAAATGTGTGATGAGCCAAGGCACAGCACACAGACATGTGGGTCAGTAATAGACATGGTATGGGGGCATTCCAGATATTTTTGGAAACCTGTTGCCATGGCAGAGGTTTAGGCCCAAAAACAGTTGATGGCCTGCGGACACCGAAAAAGGTAGGGGCAGGAACAGACTGGGGACAGTAAACTTTATTCACCGATTGTGATGGGAGAACCCTATGAGGGAACTTTTTAATAAAATAATCTTTAAGTTTTTTCCGTGAGGAAAATTGTATGAGAGAATTCAGAGCTCCTAACCGCGAGGCAAACTGCAGCACAGAAAAAAAGGAGATCCCTGTGGCTACAGGGATTATGGCATGCTTGGTGTACCAGTCAAAAGTTCTAGAAACTTTGACAGAAAAGTTCTGTGATATGTGGGTGACGTCACTGGACAGTCCCTGTGAGGACTACCATCCTGCTTGTCCTGGGAGAATGTTCACAGGCAGAGAGCCGCACTTATCAAAAGGAGTGTCTTAAGACAATAAACCAAAGGAGACTTAAGCAAAGTGCTGTACAGTTACACTAACCTTTTCCAGATACTGCTCACTGGGACATGGAGAACAGCCATACTCAATTGGGCATGAAGGGGAAATCTACTTGTTGCGCTCCTGTGCGTTTACATAGAGGCTTGTGCTGCTCCAGTATCCCCCACATGCAATGACATTACACTGTCCCAGTCTCAAAGATGTAGGATAAGCTGTAGAGCCCAGTGGCAAAGAGCAGAAGTTAGAGGTAGGCTCCCCAGATGGATAATGGGAGCAGAGGAAGGCAGAAGTCAGCTAGCTCCTCCCATGATCAATGAAGAAACTGAAAATAACTTGGATATTTCAGCAATGATCTGAAACATACCTTACAATCAACCATGAAGTATTTACAGGAAGTTGAAGATTTTGCAATGAACTGCACAGTTCAAACTAGAATATCTGTGGAGAGATCTCACATGTAACGCATGCAAGGAGTCCTAAGAATTTGAGCTTAGAGATCTGCAAAGAAGAATGGGGAAAAAATTCCAAAAGCAAGATAGAAAGACTTAGCTGGCTAAAAAACATTTGGAAGCTGTCATTTCTGTCGAAAGTGGCATTTCAAACTATTAACTGAAAGGAGTCCACATTTTTGCACATGGCACAATCCCTATTTTCTCTGTTAAAAACAAAGTATAATAAAGAAGAAATTGTCTTGCTCCCATATCACTGGTATGTAAGTGAGCATCTTTTCTCTGGCCTTTGAAACGTTTCCCATCATGAGTCACCGAGATTGGCAAATGAGCTCCTCTGCCCCATGAAACATGTCCTACCCTTGAGTTGCTTATTGACAGCAGTCCTAGGAGAGGCTGCAGTGCCAGCAAGCCCCCACCTATGCCAGCAGTAAGGACAGCAGCATGGCGGGGACCCCACCTCAAAGGGATCAACAGTGGCACAGGAGAGACTGGGTTGCCAGTAGAAGGAACAGAGACAGCCACCAGGTATGGGGAAGGAAGAGGAGGAAGGTGACAGGAAACTGTAGGTGAGAAGAGGAAAAAGGGACAGCAAGAGGCTAGATTGTCCTGTTCTTGGATGGGCTTAAGTTCTAGTTACCAAATAAACATTAAAGATACTTATCAGTAACAGGGGTTCTCTGATGGACAGAACAGTCCTCACATAGAACAGACTTAAAAGCTTCTAGAATGCCCATTGGGCATGTGCAACTCCCCTGCATCTTGCCAGGGACCTTCAGTCTATGATATAACTAAGACTTGGAGAAACCAACACCAAGGGGATGTGAGGGTTTTGTGAAGACTGACATCCGCTGTCCACTGGGGAATCCCCGATTACTGGGAACTTCTTTTCTCTCAAAATTCCCAAGCACACCCAAGACCTTGGGAAGAGAGCACCTCTATAAGCTCCACCACCTAAGTTGGACACATCCATAGTCAGCAAGCCTGGCCTTAGGAGGACTTTGGGCCCAGGGCAAATCAACTGCAGCAGGGCCCTGGTATGCTGAAGTTAGTGTTGGGGTGGGCTACCATGGTAGAATACAAAGGGCCAGGCCCCCCCCCCCCCCCCGGACAGTCCTATCAGGACACGTTTTAGACTAAGAATCTAGGATGAATCAGCCATCAGGACAGTCCCCAGAGATGCTGGGTGGCTGAAATCCAACGTTTTAGGGTCTACTGGCCTGAATGAAGATGTGTCCTAGGAGAACCATGTACAGTTGGCTCCACAGCCAACACAACATGTCCCCTGCCTGCGCAAGGGGACTATCCTCACAGCCGTTGATAGCAAATAAGTATTAGTCCTCTTACATAAAAGGACTTCTTTTGCCCAATCCATATCTAATCTAGGATTTATAAATCCTATTGAAGCAACAGCCTCAGGTTAGATTTAGAGAAATTAATGAAGTCTAGTAATACTAGCACCTAGATTTGCTCAATTTCAGCACCTCCTTGAGCAACCAACTGTCCAGGCAGGAAAGACTTGCATCATGCCACATAGATGCAGTTACTGTAGGGCATAAATCAGTTACCCTGGAAGATGTGTGCAACTGAAGCAGGGCCTGCAACCTGAACACAAAATGGAGATTCAAGCAATGTGACTGGCCTATCTCAATGCCCAAGATCTATACAGGGAGAAACTGCCATCATTTGTCCTATCAGAGATCTGTTTGCGCTTTACAATTCAGCTGGTATCCCATCAGAACTGCTAAGCCATAGCCTTGACTGAAAGCATATCTAGCCATGAAGCAAGTATTGTTTAAGAATATACTCCAGAACCTGCCAGCATTTGAGCAAATATGAATCGACATCTTGTCACAGATGAAGTATCAGGAGCCACTAATTGCATGTCTATAGATGGTGGTAATATCCAGTCAAGAACACTGAACATGTATTCTACATCTTCCAAACAAATAATATGGATTAAATATAAACTGATCATAAGGACATTAAAGTCTAACAGTAATATTCATAAAACAAATACAACAAAAATCAGCCACACAAATGCCTCTTTAAAAATAATAGTCTTAACCTGCTTTTCTCAACACCTTTAAAATCACACTCCTTCCTATGCTAAGTTGGTAATGCATGCCACAAAACTGGTGACATAAGAAAAAAGTCGTTTTGCAGTGAATCAATTGGCAGGTAGAGAAAGCAACCTTTGGCCTAATGCAAAGCAGGAGTGTACTATTGGATTTTATTTTGAAAAACAATATAGTCAGCATTTAATCATTTTTGTTCTTACTAGCAATTTGAATCTAGATCTATATCCAATATGGAGCCAATAGAGCTCCTGCAACAGGTTTTATATGACCTGCTGTGCTAACCCCTCGAGTAATCAAGCAGCAGGTTGTATTAACTGAAATACATAAAATTTTCAGAGACCTATTCAGAGGGTACTACAGTAATCAAGATGTCCTAAAAACAGACCCATGGTTTGAAACATTTCAGATGGCAAAAGTTTCAATGATTTTAACATCTTTAATTTATAAAAGGCTGTCTTAGCCAAATGACAAACATGGGGGCACAGAGTCAATTGTGAATGTAAAAGAACTCCCAAGTGTCTCACCTCATAAGTAAAGAAACACCTTCAAATCCAACCAAAGCCAAATTTATAGGAGTCTTGCTTATAGCAACTTAGTTTTCAGTACATTCAACATATGCTAGGGAATTTCTCATCCGGCATGCACTTTTTTGAAAAGGTCAGGAGAGTTTTGGCATCAAAAGGGACATGCAACTGTATATCATGGACATATATAAAATAAGTTAACCTTAATGCATTAAATAGTATATCTAAAGAGTTGAATATAAAAGCAAGTTTGCTTACTGTAGATAGGATGATTTAGCCATGTTGTCTGGGTGACATTAGCCAGTCGTCAGGGCGGAGCTGTTTCTAAGCTCGCAGAGCTTTGGATAGTCTGTGCTCTGCAGTTACTTCAGGTAAGTTTCCTGTTGCAGAGGGTGGATTTGCATGGCTAAGTCATCCATCTATGGAAGACACCGCTTATAAGCAAACTTGCTTTTTTCCCCAATCAATAAGCAGGCTTATTTAGCCATGCTGTCTGGGAGTCCCAAGCTAAGAGTTGCATATGCCAACAATTGCTAATTATTCACAAAAGGCAACCAGAGCCTCCTGTGGAGGGCCCCTAATTTCTTTGTATGTGATGCAACACTGCTGATGTCAGTGCACTGTCGAAGACAGTATGGGATGTGAAAATAGGAATCGACCACGTTGCCGCTTTACAAGTGTCCTGAATTAGAACATTATATAGGTAGGCATTAGCATTTGGCAGTGTGTGAGAGAATGTGATGCACAACAGAACTGAATACATTGAGTTATCCAATTTGATAATGTTCTCTTTGCTACTGCTTTTCCTAGATCGTTAGGGTTAAAGGAGACAAATTGAGATGTACATCTAAATGCTTAAGTTCTTTTGTGTAACAGGCCAACGCCCTCTTACAATTTAATGAGTGAAGTGCTTTTCCCCCCCTTTTATTCCTGTGAGGTTTAGATAAAAAGGTAGGCATGCCCTCTGTACCAGATGAAAAAATGTTTCCATTTGGATGTATATGACTTCCTATTCGATGGTTTCAGGGACTCAATCAGGACCAGAGAAATACAGTCCGAGAGCTTTAATGGCTAGAGGATCAGGCGTTCAACATCCAAGCCATGAGGGCTAGTGTCTGGAGATTCGGGTGGTGCAGGGTGCCCTGGTTCTGCGTTATAACATTGGGCACACGCACAGACAGGTCCTGTAGGAGTGGAAACCAAACCTGAGGCCAGGAGGGTGCCACAAGAATCATGGTCCCTCGTCCTCCTGAAGTTTTGACAGGGTCTTCGCGAGGAACGGGAGAGGTGGGTACACATACAGGAGGCCTTGCCCCCAATGAAGGGAGAAGGCATTGCAGGCCAGATGGCTGTTCCTCACTACTAGGGAGCAGAACTCTCACCCTGTGAGAGAGGTGGGAGGCAAACAGGTCCATATCCAGCATACTCCAGCAGCAGAATAATTTGGCTGCTACTGCAGGGTTGAGGGACCACTCGTGTGGCTGGAAGGACTGGCTGAGACGATCTGCCAGTGTGTTGAGGTGACCTGGCAGGTAGGTCGCCGCAGGTACATCCTTTGGGAGAGGGCCCAGTTCCACACCTGTACTGCCTCCTGGCAGAGTAGGAACGAGCCCGTGACGCCCTGCTTGATGTACAACATTGCAACCTGTTGTCTGTCCTGATAAGGACTTCCTTGAACAACCGATACCGAAATGCCCACAGGGCGAACCGTATCATTCGAAGCTCCAGAAAGTTTATCTGGCAGCATGCTCCAGTGGTGGTCCAAGGGCCTCAAGTGTGCAGACCGTTGGCATAGGCTCCCCACCCCTGAGGAGAAGCATTGGTTGTGAGGTCACCTGGGGCAGTGTGGGCTGGAAGGGAAGTCCACATTCTAGACTGGGAAGGGCTTCCCACCAGGCCAAGGATAACTGGAGAGAGTCCATGACTGTCAGAGCCTCTAGATCCTGGGATGCTTGCTGCCACTGAGAACACAGGGCCCACTGAGGGGTCCGCATGTGGAGTCAGGCCAAGGAAGTCAAATGGACAGAGGCAGCCATGTGGCCCAGCAGGTGGAGTAGGAGGCAGGCAGACACCCTTCCGCTGCTGTGGATGAGGGTGGCCAGCGAGGAGAGAGCAACCGCCTGATCAGTGGACAAGAAAGCTCTCACTTGCACTGTGTCCAACCTATCACCTATGAACTCCAGCTGCATGGACAGGCAGAGATGAGACATGCAGAATTTGATCACAAATCCCAAAGTCTGCAGGGTCTGAACAGTCAGGGCCAGAGCTTGCAAGGCTTTGGAGTGGGAGTTGCTCCTGACCAGCCAGTTGTCCAGGTATGGGAACATGGACCGAGCAGGGCCTGAGGTAGGTAGCCGCTGCCACCAAGTATTTGGTGAAGACATGGGGGGCTGATGCCAGCCCAAAGGGCAGCACTGTGGCTGCCCTTTGGGCTCCCTCTATCTGAAGGAGGCATGTGTATGCCTCCTTCAGATAGAGGGAGCAGAGCCAGTCTCTTCTTTTGTGGGGGGGGGGGGGGGGAAATCAATGCGCCCAGGGGAGACCATCTTGAATTTCTTACGAGAAACTTGTTCAGTGCCCTGAGGTAGAGGATAGGGTGCAGGCTGCCATTCCTTTTTGGGATGAGGAAATACCTCGAGTAGAATGCTTGGCCCTGCAAGGGACTTGTTCCACTGCACCCAATGCAAGGAGGGCAGAGAGTTCTGTTTGAAGAGCAACCAAATGGGCAGATGAACCTCGCGATGGACATGGGGGGGAAGAGGTCTCTGGGAGCTGGCTGAAATGCAGACTGTATCCCTGGTGTATGATGGAAGGGACACAATGGTCTGACATGATCCCTTCCGAGCACTGGGCAAAGCCGAGAAGCCTGCCGCCGACTAGGGGATAGAGTGCCAGGGAAACTGCCAGCTGACTTGTGTTCCTTTGCCGCCAGTCAAAAGCCTGTGGCCAGGGCAGTCCGCTGTTGGTGGGGACAACCCCTAGAACTGGTCTGGGGCGTGCGATGCCAAGTGGCTGGAGGATAATACTTTTGCTCTTGGTAGAAGGGCTTGTGAGAGCCTGGCCTGGAGGATTTCCTGGCTGAAGAGGGTCCTTCTGAGGGACTAGCAGACAGCTGCTAGAGGGTGTCATGATGGTTCTTCAAGCTGTGCCATTGCATCCCAGACCTTGCCCCGGAACAAGTTCTTGCCTGTACATGGGAGGTTGGCGAGCCTATCCTGGACCTCTGGCCAGAGGTCCAATGCCCTGAGCCAAGCCATCAGTCTGGCACCAATGCCTACGGCTGCTAAGCAGGCTGCAGTTTCAAACATGTCGAAGGTGGACTGCACCTTGTGTTTTCCTGCTTCCAGACCCAATGAGGCAATGGCAGCAAGCACTTCCTGCTGCTGGGGGAGACCCTCTGCAAAATCTTGGACTCGCTTCCAGAGATTGCGGTTATATTGGGTCATGTAAAGTTGGTAAGCTGCAAAGTGGGCGACTAGCATGGCACCTTGGAAGACTTTCCTCCCTATGGTGTCAAGTTCACTATGCTCATGTCCCGGAGGAGCTGAGGCATGGGTGCAGGAGCATCAGGCCTTCTTCAGGGTGGACTCCACTACCAACGACTGGTGGAGGAAGTGCTCTTTTCAAACCCAGGGCCTGCTGTACTAAGAAGGTGGCATCAGCCTCTGTTTACTGGAGAACTCCCCAAAGACATGAGCAGAACAGCTGGATGCAGAGGAAATAGATCTTCGGCTTTTTACCTTTTTGCTGCAAGTAAAAAAACTTATCTGATCTCAGCTCTCCTTCACTGAGTGGAGGAATCTGTCCCGGCTACAGAGGGAGAGGGCTAAAGCCTTCACCACCGAGCCTCTCAGACTGCAACTGCTATTCAAATTCAGGTCACCAGTCAAGGCTGCCGAACTAGAGGTACTCATGCGGTCCCTCACTCTGTAATCACCTCAGGAGGCAAGCAATGCTACACAGAGATCTTGTCTGATTTCTCCTGTCCAACTTTTTTTTTTTAAACTTAACAGGCAGTCCTCAAAAAGGGAAATGCATGTCCACCATCTGCTGGAGACAATATAATCAGTTTTGTCCAGTTCAGCTTTTCCAGAGGATACTGGTGAACTGATGTTGGGGTGGGACTACATAGCCATGTCAGCTTTTGCTCCATCTCCATCTGCTGGCAGAGGTGCATAACCCACTTGTTAGGGACTGACCTGCCCAAATACTAAGGAATTTTCAGTGCAGCAGCTGTTTCAAGAGATGAACCAAGACCTGCAGGCTCCATGGAAAAGATGAGACTGAAGAGTCCTATGAGAAATGCAAGGGAGTAGTTAGGGCCACACATGCCCAGTGGGCATTCTTAATGCTTCTAGAAGCTTTAAAGTAGAAGTTCCATGCTAGGGTCCATATGTCATCATCCATATATGAGGACTGCAATCCTGACAGTAGTTTTGCAGTAAAAATTGCAGAAAGTCATGTAACTTCACACCATGTAGAGGTTATGTAAGCATCTGTTCATGCAAGTCATCAAAACATACAAATTGACCAAGGGTATACCTTCACACACACACAACTGTTCGAGTAAAATCCTTACTTTCCCCTGCTGTGGGGTAGGTTGAACTACACTGGCCTTTAAGATGGAGGAGAGTTCCAGTTGCAATAGATTGTGCTACTGCTGGGGTTTTGAATGAACACTTGGGAAGTTTCAAAAGATGTAATTTGCAGCTCATTCACAATTTGGATGACTCATCTACTAAGTTACAATGGGCCATGTAGAACTTCAGCCCTCCTTCCTCAACTGGCAAGTGCTTCTGAAAGCTGAAACTGTGGCCATACATCATGGATTCAGTCAAAACCTCAAGCCTAGTTTTGACTTGGAAGACATGTAGGGCCGTGAATTTCTGCCTTGAGTGTAAGATCTAGACCCTGTGTTGATACAAGCAAATAGACAGAACATTCTCATTAGCTCACTCAAACTTAAGTAGAGTGATTTGGAAGCAAGTACATAAAGTATATGAAGTGATTAACAATAGTCTTATTTAATTCACCGCTTGACTATCTCCAAAAGTCAGAGTACAACCAGCATTCACCTTCAAGACAGAAAGTAGCAGCCATGGGAGGTTACGAGTATTTATAGAAATGACAGAAGCTTGCAATACTGTTTCAAAAAGATATGCAGGTCAAATAGTCCAGATGCTTTCCAAACGTTTCAAGGATTGGTTCTGCCTATTCTGCAGCCAAACCTGTTGCAGGTGCTACAAGGACCTTGATCCTCCTATCCAACTCTCAAAAACCTAAGGGCAACACCAAATAGACTCAAGAAGGCAAGAACAAGTCATCCTGGTAGTGGGAGGTGGGGGGGGGCGGGAGGCAGAGAAGCAATGACAATTAACTGTACCCTTCAAGGCTGTCACAGTATAGTTATGCTCCAGGAGGGCAACCGATTCTATTGGCACAGCAACTCAGAAAATGGATCTAAATTAATTTCAGTCTCTACACTCTGGTCCTTGCACCAAAAAGGATACCAATGTTTTGAAGCATCTCTCCAATGCCCAAGTGTTTTCTCCCCTCTGACCCAAACTCAAGGAAACTATCAGATGCCAAACAATGTGAGTGGGAAGGCTCAGTACCAAAGTACCTCCAGCAGCTGGCACAACTCCTTAGAAATTGATGCTTTACATCCTGACATTAATAGGCTGGGCTTTTCTCTGGCAGCAATGCCTTGCATCCTCAATTGCTGGACCTTGATGGTCCTGGGTAACATGTGAGCAGATGCCACATACAAGTACCTCATGCTCTAACCCTACTCAACATGTAAACCGTGATAATGGTTTGTGAGGACCTCTTGAAGCTGCAGCAGGGGCAATGCCTAAAGCCACTGAACTTCAGCCATGGTAAGAAAAATGAAGTGAAATTAAATTGTGATGAAAATACAACTAAAGTCACAAAAACAACACTGAAGTAAAGGAAACATTTCAGCACCAATGAAAGAAAGATTTGACAGCATGTCTTCAGTTTAACTAGAGGAAACTAAAGGGATGGATTACGGTATGGACCATACACAACAGCAAAACATTAAAGAATCAAGAAAATAGCAAGTGTAACAATTATTCTTCACTCACCAGTATGCCCAGGGAAGTGTTAGCTAGAATAGGTTAGTGAGATTGGGGTGAGGGAGGATCCATTCAAATTCCAGCCCCGGGAATGGCCATTCCCCTGGAAGGCTTTATAAACAGCTCTCTCCTGAGAGTCGGGAGGCAGTGATGCACTTTGGGGCCGATGCAATAGATTTGCATAGAAAGCGGGCGCTGAACAGTCAGCACCTGCTTTCTTAATGCACCCCCAAGGGGGGGGGGGCGCCATTTAATATTTAAATTAAGGGATCGCTAGGGTTGCTTGCGTGCCCCTAGCGCCTCCTTGCTAACGCAAACCCAATCGGCGTCGGCGGTCTGCCTGTTAGGAAAACAGATGCCAAGTTTATTGGCATCTGTTTTCCTACACACCACACAGGCCGATACAGTACAGTGCGTTCCGGTGGAGCGCACTGTTTACCCGCGATTGGATGCGCGTTTGACGTGCTAGCTTTACCCCTTATTCAGTAAGGGGTAATAGCACGTCCAAAACGTGCATCCAAACCCTGCCCCCCCAAACCTAATAGCACCCGCAACATGCAAATGCATGTTGATGGCCCTATTAAGTATTCCCTTGCAATTCAGAAAGCAAAATGTGCAGCCAAGCCGCACATTTTGCTTTCAGAAATTAGCACCTACCCAAAGGTGGGTGCTAATTTCTCCAGGCACCAGGAAAGTGCCTGGAGAAATTTTTACTGCTTTTCTGTGCACCCTCCGACTTAATATCATGGCAATATTAAGTCGGAGGTCCTGAAAGCTAAAAAAAAGTAAACATAAAAAATAAGATTTGAAATCGGCCCGCGGGTTGAAAACCGGACGCTCAATTTTGCCGGCGTCCGGTTTCCAAACCCATGGCTGTCAGCGGGTTTGAGAACAGACGACGGCAAAATTGAGCATCTGCTGTCAAACCCGCTGACAGCTGCTGCTCCTGTCCAAAAAGAGGCGCTAGGGACATGCTTTTTGCCGCGGGCCCTCACTTGAATACAGAATCACGTGCACAGGGGAGTGGCCTGTGCGTACGCCGGGAGAGCAGGCAAATGCCCGCTCTCCCGCGACTTTTACTATATCGGCCGGACAGTCGCACAGCCAGGGGGTTCAGGAAACAGACGTTTGTCATTTGAGCGTCTGTTTCCTGCACCCAACTGCCAGTGGGGGTTTTTTTTCTTTATTTTTTAGCTTTAGTTTCACTTTTCCTCCTACTTAATATTGCAACAATATTAAGTAGGAGGTAGTATAGAAAAGCAGTTTTTCCTGCTTTTCTGTACTGGTTTAAGGAGTACTCAGCAATTAACACCTGCTCCAGGCAGGCATTAGTTACTGAGCTCTAGATGTGCAACCTAGACTCAATTTTTTTTTTTGCATCTGGAGTGAATGGTAATAGCCTCAATCACATGCATTTGATTATGATTAGCGCTATTAGACTCACTCCGTGTGGGATGTGCGCTGAATAGGTGCTATCCCCTTATTACATTAGGGGATTCATTAGCACCTATTCAACCCGCATCCGACTGCCGGTTATACAACAGTGCGCTCGGCTGAGCACATTGTATTGCATCGGTCCCTTTGTGTTTTTCGTGCCCAGTCAGAGGGAGCAGGCTAATCCAGCCTGTGATTCCTGACCATGGTGGGAGAGTCAAGAATCACAGGCTGTCAGTCTACGCCATAGGTGGTTGGGATACTCCTCCAGGCTGTTTTCAGGATTTTGAGACTTTTTTTGTGGTAAAGCCTCACTGGACACCTGGGCCTTTCTTGGATTGAGAGCATGGGAAACCCTGTGTCTGGGATGCTTAGGGATAGGGAAGATCTGCTCCAGAAGGCGTGGTAATCCTTTGTGGGGAGTAACTGTTCCTTTCAGTTAAGGGAAGAGACAGATCCAGGAGGAAGATTTTTGGCTGCCCCTTCCTACCTGCAGTGGAGCAGGGTAAGAAAAAACCCTGCATCCAGGGATCTCTCCCATAATGGATCAAGAGAAAAGTCAAAGACAGAAATTAAAGAGAAGAACAGCTAACCACAATTTTAAGAACTATAAAAATGCTAAAGGACACCAATCTGGAATCTTCAACCCCTGGGGAAAGAAGAGATTACTCCACGCAAGGACAGGATTTTTGGTCATCCATAAAGGGGTTTTACTGCCCTACCCCACCAGTACTTCCATCTCACCTAAACCAGGAAGGTAGTAGGATCCTTTGCCCATGCAAAGATTCCTGCATAGACAGAGGTAAAGACTGAGGAGAGAAAATACTATGGTGCTGGAAATGTTTATTGTGCCATCTGCAACTACCTTATACACAGGCCAATACAGTAAAGTGCGGCCACAGTTACCCTGCTTCTAACCCGCTTTCTACTCACAATTTGGCCGCGTTAGTCCAACCTGTGATTCACTATCCCTTTTAACCCATCCTTACCGCTTCTTTAAATCAACGGGTAACCCTTTCCGCCCGCGGCATGTTTATGAGATGTAAACGATCGGATTAACTATTCCCTCCCATACAGTAACGCGCGCCCCGATTATCGCTTTTTAAACCTGCAGTTTTGCCACGCGTTTAACCTGCTAATTTAGCTCCTACCCTTACCCCTACGTTAGAGGCAGGGGTAAGGGTAGGCAGCAAACTTTCCCCCAGCCCCCGCTCACCTGCCCTGGCCGCGTCCATGGGTACCGGTCTCCGGGGCAGCCCCAGTCCTCTCTCCCCTCCTCCCGAAGCAACTTTAACCAAAAGAAAACCTAAAAACCTAAAATCCCCTCCTCCCGAAGCAAGGCAGGTGAAAAGAGACTCAACATGTAAAGTATTGTGAATAAGTGTAACCAAAGTAAACTTACTTTTTCTTTCTTTCAGCCCTCTCTGCCCTCCTCCGGAGGCGCGCACCGCGGCTCCCCTGCCTCCCGGGGGCAGCCGACGGCAAAAGCGGCTTCCAGCGGCCCCCGCCGGCGAAGATGGTCGAATGCACGCCTGTAGTGCATGGGCCCCCAAGTCAGCGAAAGCACATGAACGGGTGGGCGTGCGTGACGTCACGGCGTACGTTCATACGCTTCGCTGGCTTGAGTGCCCAAATTGACGGGCTCCCAAGCCAGCAAAGCGTATGAACGTACGCCGTGACTTCTCGCACGCCCGTTCATGTGCTTTCGCTGGCTTGAGCGCCCGTGCACTACGGGCGTGCGTTCGTCCATCTTTGCCGGCGGGGGCCGCTGGAAGCCACCGGCTGCCCCCGGGAGGCAGGGGAGCCGCGGTGCGCGCCTCCGGAGGAGGGCAGAGAGGGCTGAAAGAAAGAAAAAGTAAGTTTACTTTGGTTACACTTATTCACAATACTTTACATGTCGAGTCGCTTTTCGCCTGCCTTGCTTCGGGAGGAGGGGATTTTAGGTTCTCTTTTGGTTACAGTTGGGATCCACTTCCTGGTACCTGTCATTTCAAATGTCATTTGAAATGACAGGTACCAGCGCACCCAGGATACTGTATTGCGCTTCATGGACGCGGCTTGCATTTGCATGCCATTTAAATAGAGTATCGAGCGGTATGTGATCCGAACTGTGCGTGCGGCAAACGCGGGTGCGCCCGGCCCTAACGCACCTCTTTCTACCGCACCTTACTGTATCGGCCCAACAGTAAGTTTAAGTTTAGATACTAACCCAGTGCATCCAGTGTATTTGGGCACAAGGTACATTGAAAGAGAAAAGTGACCCCTCTGTTAGAGATAGCCAAGAGGAAGTTAGCCATCCCTACACTGGGACCAGAAACGATATCTTTCTTCCCCCAGCCAAAATAATTCACACCCTGGGGAAGGGGTAGAGAAGAGCTAGTCAGGGTTCCTGCCCCAAAGAACTTACAAATACTTTTATGGCCCCACTCATGAGAGGACAAGCACACTGGAGTGGGGTTTCACAAAAAAAATATATATATATTACTGAAAAAAATGAATTACACTGAGAAAACTGGTGTTTATTCAGTTAAAAATAGACTGAGCAGACCTATGCGGCAAGTTCACAATCACCCAGAAAAGCTTTCTGGCCTTTTCCAGACAACTGAGGAAATGCTTCTCAACCAGCACCACTGGATTATATCACCTACTTGCATAGCTAATCCTACTTGTCCCTCAAAGAATATAATCTGGGGTAACCTGCACTGAGCAGCAGTTACTACCATAAGAAGCTTGCTGGGCAGACTGGATGGACCAACTGTTACCCCCATGCTTTTTTGCAATTAAGTTTTGCATTAAAAATATTTTGTTTTAAAACTTCAGAATGAAAACAATTTTAAAAAACCTTCTAAGGACATGGTATGCTATACAACTGCTGGCATTTTTGCACAGTTGTAAGTCTGTGTTAAATTCAATTATACAGACTAACAGAATGGGCTAGCCCTGTTGCTTCAATCTGAATATCAATACTGTCGCACTTAAGTTGTAAAAAGTGATTGCAGCATCACCAATGTAGTGTATTTTACTCCACAAAGGTCTTACCTAAGGCACACTGCCCATCTTAACAAAAAGATTGGTATTCTTGAACCTAGCACCATGATTTTTAATTGGTTCATCTCTACCCTTGCTCTTATGTTAAACCACAATAATGGAATCTGTGGAGCACAGGAAATCACATATTTGACACTAGAAACAATGTCCCTTTTTGTAAGCAATGGAGTCAGTATAGCCCATCACTTGAGGGCTCTATTTCTTTTCAACTTTCAAAAAAAAAAAAGTTGTAATTTTAGTACAGATTTTTTGGATTTATATTCTGCTTTTCACACTTTTTTCAGCACTTTAAAGTGGATTACATTCAGGTACTGTAAGTATTTCCCTATCCCCAGAGGGCTTAGATTAATCCTCATCTACTACACAAGATTTCTTTAAATCACTTACTGAAACAAAACCCAAAATACCTTATAAAAAAAAACAAAACAGGCTATATCAATCTGAGAAAAGAACTCTGGAATTGGGCCTGCAATCTCTCTCCTCCACACTGTAAGCAACAGATCCACTTCCACTATCAGTAGTATGGTGCTTCCTCGACCCCAAAGATTGTGACAGGTCAGTGGCACCCAACCTTTAGCACTTTTGAGCCATCATAGCAAGCAGAGGTGTTTTAAAAAAAAGCTACTTCCTCCTTTAAGACGTATACTTAGGCATTCATTATACCCAGATTCAATCAAGTCTGTGGCATAAAGCCATAATAAAGGTCTTTGAACTACAATTAGAATACTAATACCCTGTATATTACTGAGGAGCCTAACAGCTACAATAATGGACTGAGAATCAGGAAACCAGGATTGAAATCATACTTGCTGGGCAAGTCATTTTGATCCCCATCTTCTCACCACTCCAGGTTGTAAACTCTTTCAAAAGTAGGTACTCAGTACACCTGCAGCTTGATTAAAAAGTACTATATCAATAAAATACTACAATAAAAAAACGACAGAGGTAAGAGATCATAGGGCTTCCCAAACTAATCTTACGGGCCAAAGTATCAGTTGATTTTTCAATACATCCACTGAATATGCCCAAAAATCAGTTTGCATATACTAGAAATTTGATATTTGCAAACAGATCGCACGTTCTGAAAATCCAAGGATAGACAACCGTAGACTCAAAACATTTTAGGAGCATTGGGTCTTGCAAGAAATAAGTGGTCCTGTGCTTTCCGTGCACAATTTCTTCTTTAACAACATATTTTAAAGTGCCTGGTTAATCTTTAACTAGGTATTATGCAAGCAGCTCCAGCTCCTTCGTGTAGGAATGGCAGACAGTAAAACTGCACTACCGCCTACAGTGTGCTGTCTATACAGTAAAGCAAAGTAAGTGGCCCTCTGTCACCAACCCCCAATACGCACTCATTACAAGTTCAGTACGAGTTGCCAAAAACTCATTTTTATATCGTCTCGAATTATTAATTTATACTATATGCTTTTGGCTCTCGTTACGCGGAGCCATGCATTACCACGAGAACGAAGAGAAGCACCGAGCTTATGAGAGAGGACGCCCAGCGGGAGGTAATGTTTGCCACACTCGGTCGAGCCATCGCCTCCCCAGACAACAAAAGGGCTCTGCCCTGTCCGCCTCCTGCCCCGCAGCACCTCACTAACCCCCAAGCCCAGCCCAGCCAGCCAGCTCATGGCCCCTACTTTCAGCACGCCTTCATCCTTCTTCGGACTGATATCCACTCCCTCCACGGCGATCGGCTGCTGCCCCTCGGCCTTCTGCTCTTCTGCAGTCATCTCTCCGCGCGTGGCCGAACGCAGCGTCCCGAACAGAACCGGTCCCGTGTCCTGCCCCGCACCACCTGTCCCGGCCCTGCACGCCGAACTCCTTGCCCGCTCCGCGTCAGGAACCACAAAGCCCGCCGCTACAACGACAGCCTCCTCCCCTTCCGCGCAGGATTACGGCGTCTCGGTCCCGCCCTATTTCCCGCCCCGTTTCTCTCTAGACACGGCCTTAGTGCTCCCCACCCCACAACATCAGTGATATATGTACACACACACAGCGTCTAGCCGCCCTGTCAACAGCCAAGGAAACACTGTGGGGCTCCGGCTTAAAACTAGCCGGGAGAGCGGAGGCGGGAGGAGAAGCTTCTGGAAGGGCCTGGTGTGTCTAGAAAAAGGGGCGTGAAGGAGGAAGGGAAGAGCTCAGGGACCGTCGCCAAAGGGCGAGCTTGCTGAGCAACGAAAACAAAACGAGAAGTGGACGGTTCACGGTTCCTGCTTCCTCTGTGTAAAGGAGCGGGGTGGTATTTGTCTGTCTCTAGGATTAAAACGAAACTCGATAGGCAGTAGATGCATAAGATTGAATCCCTTCATGAATGGGTGCTTCAGGTACAAAATAGAACTCCATTTGCATAGTATCTCTGGTTATGTAAGACCCTGAAAGTTGGCGTGGCAGATGTTGCTCTTCTTGATTTCTATTACTCTGTCGAAAGGACACAGTGTAATCAATAACAGGGCGGTCTTAATTTTAAAACCCGGAAATACGATTTATACGAATAGGAAAAGAACTACAATACAGGAAAAAATGTGTCTCAAAGATGAAGTATTTTTAAAGGTTTGATGCACAATTCCCAGAGGAACAAAGTCACAGTGCCCCATGCCTAGAGTTTGTGGTTTTCAATGGTTTTAATTTGGCTTGTAATATAGTAATGACGACAGCAAAACACCAATCTGTCTATGGTAATAACGTAAAGCATGAAAGGTATTCCGAGCATCATGTAGCCAGATTATAGCCTATATGGCTCATAAAAACAAGCTTAGAGATCAGGAAATTCTGTTACTACAGAATCAGTTACAGACCTTGAAGGAAAGGCATATTTCTACCTTGACTAGCCAATTACAGGATGAGATAATTTCAGTAACCAAGTCCTTAAATCATTTATTATACCAAAGATAGGTTCAACATATTTTACATCTTAAGACTCAATTGTTTCAACAAGGGAATAAAGCAGGTAAGCTATTCGCAAGGTTAGTGAAAAATATTAAATCTAAACATTTTATTACTAATTTGTCAGATTCTAATGGTAACATACATACATCTCAAGTCAAAATTACCAAAATAATGCTAATTTTTTATCAAACACTATGGGGCAGATCTTAAAACATAAGCGCAGGCGTAGATTTGTTCGCGCAACCCAGCACGAACAAATCTACGCCCAGTTTTATAACATGCGCGTGCTGCCGCGCGCATGTTATAAAATCCAGGGTCGGCGCGCGCAAGGGGATGCACACGTGCACCTTGCGTGCGCCGAGCCCGAGGGGAGCCCCGATGGCTTTCCCCGTTCCCTTCAAGGCCGCTCCTTGAAGGGAACTTTTTTTCCAGCCCACCCCCATCCCTAACTAAATGCCCCCTACCTTTGTCGAAAAAGTTACGTCTGCCCGAGGCAGACGTAACTTGCATGCGCTGGCTGGATGCCGGCACGCCATTCTCCAGCCCGGGGACTGCTTCAGAGGCCTCGACCATGCCTCGGAACGCCCCTGAATGCTGCACTGCCCCGACAGGCCCCCAACTTACGCGCGTCCCGGGGCTTTGAGTACGCCGATGGCCTATGCAACATAGGCACACCGGTGCGCGTAAATCAGGCTGGATTTACGTGCAGGGCTTTTAAAATATACCCCTATAGTCTAAGAAAGAGGAGAAAAGGACAATTCAAGATGAATTTTTTGAACACTTGCAATTGCCCCAAATCCAAGAGCAAAAGTGTCAGGAATTATCTAGACCTATCTCCACATCAGAGATACTATATAATATTAGCCAGTTGTCCTTGGTAAAAACACTGGGCCTCGATGGATTTGGAGCAGAATTTTACAAATTATTAAAGGAAGAAGTGGTATCACCCTTACAGAGTCTGTACCAGACTTGTTTTAGCAAAGGCAGCTGGTCCCCAGATATGAATAGAGCCCTTTGTAGCGCTGTGATGGGGGAGAGTACCAGGGGCCGCTCACCAGCATGGGACAAGATGTGTGCCCTTGCGATGAGACGATCCTAGGCTGAACCCGGGGACCTCTCCCGGACCTGCATGCCTCCGAGAGACCACCAATGCAATGGTGGTCTCTGAATTGTCCTCCGACCGTTCCCAGCCCTTTCGGACTTGCTGCAGGGAGCAGCAGAGGCGGCAGGCTGGCCAAGAGGAGGAGATGGACAAGGACCAAGAACACGCTTGGACGAAGGTCAGACGTGGATGATGGTCAGACATGGATGAAGACATGAACTCTGGCAAGGCAAACTAAAATCATGAATAAAACTCAGGATGGAGAAGACTCCGGACAGAGCGCTAACACCCACAGCCGGGAAGGAGGTTGCAGTGGCCAGAAGGACCCGCAGCTATCCACTGGAGCATTGCCCACCGGGGGCTAGGCGGAGCCGGAATTCAGAGCATCGGAGAACTATATACAAGATGGCCTCCAGGCAGAAATCCAGGACATCAGGACGAACGCCTTGGACACTCAACAAAGGGCAGCCGGGACAGACGAAACGGACGTCCCAAAGACTCCAGACCTAGGAGGTGACAGACAGACATGGAGATCCTTGACTCCGAGGATGGAGAAGACCCATCAGCGCCCTACACACTCTAGCGGGGGTGGTCACGGACCACTGGGCCGCAGCGCACTCTACCAACCCAGCTGGGCTGGTCACGGACCACGCTGGGAGGGGTCCGACGAAGCCTTGGACATCTGTACAAGACGGACATCAGACGAGGACTAGGCCAAGGAATATCAGGACTAGAAGACTTCAAGGCTGGGACGGAACATCAGGACTGGAACAAAAGATAAGACAAGGAACGTCCAAGGAAGAGACCAGGAACAAGATGACGAAGGATCCAACGAAGATACAGGAATGCCATGCAGGAGCAGGAAGTCCAAGAGAGAACATACTCCTTGCAAAAGGCAAAGCTGGAATGACTGAAGAACCCTTTTATAGGGTGAAGCAGGAAACACCCAAGGTGGAGCTTGCAGGTGGGACCAGAGGGACTACTTCCTCTTGGCCCTTTAACTCTGGCTGAAAGACACGGCCCGCCCCTAGGGAGAGAAAGCAGGAAGCAGTGCAGGACCCTGGATAGTGGCCCTGCTGCACGGAAGACTGCAGAGCTGAAGCAGAGCTGGAATTAGGCCTCACAGCAGGCCACAATGTAGAGGCAGCTCCCTTCCACAGGAGGTGAACCGCGAGCGGCTCCAAGCGCTAAGCAAACCCGGGGATGCAGGCCCTCTCCCCACAGATTGCCCGAGGTAGGTCAGGGGCCTCCGGGCCACATGGGGACATCAGGCAGCGGCTTCCTAGCCGCTTAGAAACAGCAGTGCGGCTCCTGCCATGATAGCGCAAGGACAGCCTCAGCAGCCTCCGGGCCACACCGGAAACGCAGCGCAGCTCTGGCCACGGGATAGAGCCCCCGCGGGATAGAGCCCCCATGGCTCCTGCCATGCTGGCACGATGGCGGCCTCCTGCTGCTACAGGGAACCCTGGCACGGTTCCTGTTGTGCCGTTGACATCAGGGGTCGGGCCGAGCCGGCCTGAAGAAAGGTAAGAGCCTGCTGATGGCCTTGCCGCGAACAGGATCGCAATACTCTTATTATAATTTTCCCTAAACCTGGAAAAGACTTAAAACAAGCAGGTTCCTCTAGACCTATTTCATTAATTAATGTAGATATAAAAATGTTAGCCTCAATATTGGCCAATAGATTGAGGAGAGTCATTCCTGATCTCATTGCTCCAGACCAAACTGACTTTGTCAAAAATAGAAATGGAGTTACAAATATTTGCAAACTGATAGAAGCCATATGGTCAGGCACTATAAAGAACCCGAACAGACTTGTCAGTCTAGATGCTGAGAAAGCATTTGACAACGTCGAATGGGATTATATGTTCTGGCTACGAAAGTTATATAAAATTATATAAAGTTATATAAAAATTCAAAATAAATAAATAAAAGAATATGGTTTTTCAGAACCTTTTATAAAATGGATTGAGCTCTTATATTCTGTTCCAACTGCCTGCATAAATATTAATGGTGAACTTTCAGCCCCCTTCTCACTTGAAAGTGGTATCAGACAGGAATGCCCCCTTTCCCCCATGTTATATATTTTGACTGTTGAACCTTTGGTTTTCAAAATAAAGACTGCCCGGGAGTCACATGATGTGAATGTGCTGAGCAGGACGTGTCTGTTTCAGCTCCGGGCGCCACACTGCCTCTTTTCAGCTTTTAACCTTACATACCATATTTTTGGAAACGAGGAGTGCGACACAGAAGGCGGCCCATGTCAGTAGTGACATTTATGAACAAATCTCCGTCAACCAAGCCAGTGAGTGGCGGGAGGAAGGAGAAGGAGAAAGCTAGAGGCCCAGAGGACAAAATGGTGACGGTGACACCATCGATGAAAGACCACACCACCGAACAGTTAACTAACGAGCAATTGCTTGCTGAGATTAGGGAAATAGTGTGTTCGGCGCTGGATGAAAAATTAGCAAGCATCAGGACACAATTGGACGAAGTCAAAACAGCTTTAACGGATCTGGGCCCCCGAATGGATCAGGCAGAGGGGCGCATCTCTGTCCTAGAAGATGACTCCCTGAATTTTGTAATTAAAATGAATGCCCTGGAGAAAATGATTGGGGAACAAGCCACAAAGCTAGATCTAGAGAATAGATCTGTTGGAACCATCCCTTCTTGACAGCTTCACTCCGCCTACTTTCTTTCTTTGCACCTCCTCTCGCTGTGGATGGATGCCTGGCTGCTGCGGCGTCTGCCCGCCATCCTCTCCGGACCGGCTTGGGCGCTGCCTCCCACCATGCTCCGCTGGTACCTTAGGGCATGTGCGCTGCGCGGCCCTCACTCTTATTTCCTACTTGGCGTGAACCTCAGGGGCTTCCCCCTTTGATGACGTCACACTGCCCTGATATTTAAAGCCTACGATGTTTGCTAGCCTTTGAGTTAGCAAGGGGAATCTTACGGATGGGATTTGCTCTCCGTACCCAGCTACTCTGCCTCTCCAATTTCCATTGGACTCTTAACGTTAACGGGGTACTCGCTCCTCGGGAGCCTCACTTGCAGGCCGATACAGTAAGGGCGCATAAGAAAAAGTGCGGGGGTGCCGGGAGCCCGCTCGTTTGCTGCGCGCACAGTTTGGTTCACATCGCTCGATTCAGTATTCAAATGAGACGCAAATGCAAGCCGCATCCAAAGCGCGTCTGTGAAGCGGTAGGCACACGCAATCCATTTTACTGTAAAGAGCGGTATATGGCGCCTATACAGTATCCTGGGTGCGCTGGTACCTGTCATTTCAAATGTCATTTCAAATGTCATTCCACCAGGAAAGCAGACGGATCGTTCAGCCTCATTCAAGCTGGGCGTCCACCTGGGCGCTTAGGTTGCGGCATGCGTTCATGCTGGGCATCCAAGTTGTGCGCTCAAGGAGGCAATGGGCGGGTGCATGAATGGCATGTGGCGTCCAAGCTAGGCGTCCAGCCGGGTGCTCAGGTCGTGGCGTGCGCCCGGCTGGACGTCCGAGGTCACGGCGTTCATGTACCTTCCACTGCCTTGAGCGCCCAACTTGGACGCCCAGCCGGCCACTCCAGGCAGCGGGAAGGTCCACGAACGGCCGCTGAGACCTCTGCTCTAACCCCATGTTATACCTGGCTTCTATCTCATCTCCGGTTGTGTCTGACACCCCCCCCCCCCCCCTCCAACATTCCCTGTTGCGTGCATGCACTGGTGTACCCGACCTAACCCCTATCTCATATCCGGTTGTGTCTGACCCCCCCCCCTCCAACATTCCCTGTTGCGTGCATGCACTGGTGTACCCGACCTAACCCCTATCTCATATCCGGTTGTGTCTGACCCCCCCCCCCCCCTCCAACATTCCCTGTTGCGTGCATGCACTGTTGTACCCGACCTAACCCCCATCTCATATCGGTTGTGTCTGACACCCCCCCCCCCCCCAACATTCCCTGTTGCGTGCATGCACTGGTGTACCTGACCTAACCCCTATCTCATATCTAGCTGTGTCTGACCCCCCCTCCAACATGTCCGATCCATTGTACCGTGGTATTCCATGTCCACCTCCTCTGTTTTGGTAGAGTTTCCCGTTGTATTCCGTGCGTTATTCTTGTGTTCTGTCGATTTTCTTGTACTCTATATTCTCATCTTGTCTTCTATGTTCTCCTCTTCTGTTTCAGTCGTTTCCATTTGTATTTCATGTGCTCCACTTCCGGTTACTTTTCCCTTTCTTCTCCGTCAGTATGCTCTGCATGCTCTCCTCATCCTTGGCAGTCATTCTGTTCTTGATTATGGCCACAGTATCAACACGTAAGTGACATGCAACCGATTGTGGAAAGGAAATGAACCAACATTTGTAATTTAAAAAAAATATATATTTTTGTAAAATTTGAAATAAAACTATTTACAGTGAACAAATTAGGGGGGAGGGGGGGTGGGCATGGTGGGTGGGTGTTGGCAAAAATGGGAAGGACCATGCCATGGGGGGAGGAGGAGGAGCACCGTCATTGACGGTCCTCAGGTGGTGCTCGTCCTGCAGGAGCCCGCGACATGGCCACCAGGGACTGAGCTCCTGCGATTGATCGCAGGAGCTCTATTATCTCCTGCTGGCCAATACGCAGGTCGTGCAGGATCGTCACCACCTGCACTGCCATTCCCGCCTGGGAATGGCAGTGCAGGCGGTCGGTTATCTGCGCCAGAAGGTACATAATAGAGTCCAGGCGCCCCTCAAAGTTTGAGGGCCCTTCCCCGGACGCTACGCCGTCCTCCTGTCGCAGACCTGCCCCCGGCAGCCCAGGAGAGCCAGGGCCGTCAACGACTATGTCCTCATCATCTCCCATGGCAGGTGGGGTGGGGGGGCAGGAGAGAGTTGGGCCGGAAAAGTAGGGGGGGGGGTGTTTGGGTGTGACATGGGCGTTGGGTGAAAAACAGGTACGGGCAGGATAACGGAGGGGCGCTGGAAGATGGGGGGGGGGGGGGGGGGGTGTGCCGTTTCAGCATCAGTCTCTGTGGATGTATCTGAAAAGAGAAAAAAAAACGTTAACGCTGGCCCAGAAGAATTCATGCGCAACTGTGTAAGAAGGAGAACTTAGCAACATTTTTACCAGGGACATAACCTGTGCCATTACAAAGACTATTACATTTACATATGCAGATTTCAACTTTATGCCAAATGGCATAAAGTATGCCGATGCTATTAAAGGCTTACCGTGGCGTTCTTCTGGAGGAGCAGATTCCTCCGCACTGCTGCTGTCACCCATGCTGCTCTCTGAAAACAGAAATATTTAAAGTTTCGCGGCTGCGCATGCAAAGATCGAGAATGGTGCAAATATTTAATTTCTTAATGGCATTTCTTAAGAACACCGTATCGCTTTCAGGTCAACAATGACATCTGTAAACTGCACGTACTGTCTGCTCTTTGGTGGGCCCGCAGGGCCCTAAGGTATTCCGGATCCTCCTTCCGGATCCTGCGTGCCCGCTTCTTCAATGCCTCAATCTGGTGGTTATACAATAGAAAAAAGGAAACAGAAGGTGAATTGCCACTTTTTTTACTTACAGGCAAAAAAAATTTCAGATCTGACAAGTCTAACAAGTGAAGTTGGAAGTGTCATTTCTACATTTGTCATCCCAGTCCCAAAACAAAACTAGTACTCAAATACTTCCAACTAGTCAAGTCCCAGTTGTCCTATTGTGGCGCACAGCTATACAAAGCTACCACCCAAATAAATGTTGATTGCTTGGTTGTAACAAGTCAAGTGTCAGTTTCCCTACTGTCACACCCAGCAATACAAAACAAACCCACCAATGTATGATGTTTTTACTTGCAGTTTTCCATGTGTTACAACATTACAAGAAACAGAGGCCTATGGACCTACCTCCCTCGGAAAAGAAGCTTGGGTGTTGAATCGGGCCCTGAGCGCCCGCCAGGCCTCATCGGACCTGTCCTGGTCCCGCGGGCGCCCAGGGCTGAAGAACAGGTGCTACATGTCTTCCGCCACAAGCTGCGACAGAAGCCGAACGTCACCATCTGTGAAATTGGGCATTCTGCCCTCTGCATTATGGCAACCTTTACCAAAATGGCCATCCGGGCATGGCATTGCACGTGCGAGCGCCGTGCCATCAGCTTCCGGCCCCTTTGCTTCGCCATGTTCCTAAAGCGGAACTTTACAGACGCTGAAGCGTTTGGTTCGCCATGTTCCCCTAGCAGAACTCGAGACGCTCAGGCCTTGGCTTAGGCGTCCCTTTGCTTCCGCCGTGGGAATATCGCTTCAGGCGCCCAAGCCTAGAATTGGGCGCGCGTTTGGCCTTGGCTTAGGCGTCCCTTTGCTTTTGCTGTGGGAATATCGCTTCAGGCGCCCAAGCCTAGAATTGGGCGCGCGTTCGGTTCACCGTGTTCCCCCAGCGGAACTCGAGATGCTCAGGCCTTGGCTTAGGCATCCCTTTGCTTTCGCCGTGGGGATATCGCTTCAGACGCCCAAGCCTAGAATTGGGCGCGCGTTCGGTTCGCCATGTTCCCCCAGCGGAACTCGAGATGCTCAGGCCTTGGCTTAGGCGTCCCTTTGCTTCCGCCTTGGGAATATCGCTTCAGGCGCCCAAGCCTAGAATTGGGCGCGCGTTTGGCCTTGGCTTAGGCGTCCCTTTGCTTCCGCCGTGGGAATATCGCTTCAGGTGCCCAAGCCTAGAATTGGGCGCGCGTTTGGCCTTGGCTTAGGCGTCCCTTTGCTTTTGCTGTGGGAATATCGCTTCAGGCGCCCAAGCCTAGAATTGGGCGCGCGTTCGGTTCACCGTGTTCCCCCAGCGGAACTCGAGATGCTCAGGCCTTGGCTTAGGCATCCCTTTGCTTTCGCCGTGGGGATATCGCTTCAGACGCCCAAGCCTAGAATTGGGCGCGCGTTCGGTTCGCCATGTTCCCCCAGCGGAACTCGAGATGCTCAGGCCTTGGCTTAGGCGTCCCTTTGCTTCCGCCTTGGGAATATCGCTTCAGGCGCCCAAGCCTAGAATTGGGCGCGCGTTTGGCCTTGGCTTAGGCGTCCCTTTGCTTCCGCCGTGGGAATATCGCTTCAGGCGCCCAAGCCTAGAATTGGGCGCGCGTTTGGCCTTGGCTTAGGCGTCCCTTTGCTTTTGCTGTGGGAAAATCGCTTCAGGCGCCCAAGCCTAGAATTGGGCGCGCGTTCGGTTCACCGTGTTCCCCCAGCGGAACTCGAGATGCTCAGGCCTTGGCTTAGGCATCCCTTTGCTTTCGCCGTGGGGATATCGCTTCAGACGCCCAAGCCTAGAATTGGGCGCGCGTTCGGTTCGCAATGTTCCCCCAGCGGAACTCGAGATGCTGAGGCCTTGGCTTAGGCATCCCTTTGCTTTCGCCGTGGGAATATCACTTCAGGCGCCCAAGCCTAGAATTGGGCGTGCCTTTTTCGGAACTGGAGTTTCCATTTGGTCTTAGAACTGGAGTTTCCAATTGGTCAGAATTCGAGTTTCCAATTGGTTTTGGAACTGTGGCTTCCAATTGGTCAGCACAGCATCATAATCCCACCATGAACGTGTATATAGGTCGCTTCTCGGAATGGAAAAGTCCCTTTCAAATTCGTTTGGACTAGGACACACCGTGTACAACTGTTTCGTGGGATATTTATCGGGAGATCATCAAGGCTTTCAGCCGTTAAGCATAACAATGCAGGCTTCTTTTTTTACCAAAAATGGTGCCTTTGCAACTATTTTCTGTGTGCTTATGCTTGGACGCACAAAGAGGAAGCCTAGAAAAAGGCGTCCCTTGTGTAGCCCCGTGTGCCCATGCTACTCTGTTCTATGCGCTTATGCTTCGGCGCTCATGGAGGAACCCTAGAATCTGGCGTCCCTTTTGTAGCTCCGTGTGCCTGTGCTACTCTTTTCTATGCGCTTAGACTTGTGCGTTCATGCATGAAGAGTAGTTTGGCTTCCCTTTGGTTCCACGCTGGCCATGGACGTTGGAAAGTTAAAATGGACGACGAACAAGGACGTTCCCACCTTTTTCTTGCTATCCTCCACGGCCTCGGTATCCATGGTGGCAGCTCTGTTGTTCATTTGTTTGCAATATTCTGATCACCTCTTCTTTCTGGTAGTAGTTATTTTGTTTTGATTTTCATGGTGGGTTTTTGCTGTATGTGTGCCACTCCTCTTGGCGGAGATTTCGAGGTTTGTAATTTACAGCCTCTATATATGCTAGCCTCTTCTTTGCATTTATTGTGTTTTTGATGTTCGTTATTTCAGTGTAACCTGGATATGTTTCCCTCTTATTTGCATTCAGTCTGTTTCTGATGTTTGCAACTTGCAGTGCTTGTATATGTAACCCTTTTATTTGCATTTTTACTGTTTTAGATGTTCAGTATTTAACTGTTGCCTGTTTATGTTGCCCACTTCTGTGCCTTTTTTCTATTTTGGATGTTTAAGTGTAGACTCTTGGCTGTATGCTCTCCATTGCGCCCTGTGCCTTTGTCATTTGCTACAGTTTTCAACAGTCATTAACCCATGTTCCCCTTGTTGTTTTCTCCGATTCAGGCAATGATGCCCGGAAAACATAGCATTGCACGGGTGGAGGTGGAGCCCGGAGACCGGCAACCAGTTGTGGAATGCTCTTCTGGCTCTTGCTCGGTGCTATACAGGGGCCGCAATATATTCTAGTATATTCTATTAGTACAGATTTGATCTCCATCGTGCTGTCCATTAATCGCATGCTCTTTATTACCCTTCAGGTGTAACCATGCCAGGAAAGCGCACTATCGCAGAGGTAGAGGAGCATGCCATCCAGCTGGAACTAGGGGAGGGCACAAGTTCTAGCCAGCCGTCCAGAAAGCGAACCCGTAACGCTCGCTTTACGAATGAAGAGAAAGAAGTTTTGTGCTGTGCAGTCTGCGAAAAACATAACGTTCTCTTCAAGTCGAAGATCTCGTGTTCCAGCAGGAAAAAGATTTGGGAAAAGATTGCCCAGGATGTCAGCTCCCTTTCGGTTATGCCCAGGGATGTTAAACAGGTGCAGCACCGTTGGCGGGACACCCGGAAAGAGGTGAAAGAGAAGGCCACTAAAATCGACACCTCTGCAAAGAGGACCGGTGGAGGGCCACCCTGCAACATCGTACTGACACCTGTGGAGGAGATGGTTCTCCGAACTATCAGGACGGAGGTCGTGGTGGGCGTGCAGACACAGTACGGTGCTGACTCGGCAGCATGTGGAGGTATGCATATTGCTAAATCTGGTAGCCATAGCATGTTAACTGTATGGGTCACGATCAGTCAACAGATATGTGATCACTCTTTTTCCTATGTTTTAACTTTTTCATACTGTAATGTAATTGTGCATCATTGATTGCCCTACCGTCACCAAACTTGTGGCAATACTATCTGATAGCATTTAGCAAATATGTCAAGTCTCTCCTGTTTGAATTGTTGTTCAATAAGATATACATTAAAATTTAGTTTGACAACGGTACTGCTATAAATTCCGATGAACTCTTCAGAGCTTATGGAATGACGGCGACCTATTTCTATATCTTTATCCACAGAAACAACGGACAATGGCGATGTTAACAGCGAAGACTCCAGCGAGACCCCTGAATTCATCTTTCCAATGTCGAGTGCAGACTCCCCCAGCCAACAGAGGACATGGTGACACTGGATCTGTACGATGTCTCTCTCAGCCAAGCACCTGAAGTTCCCCTGAGCCTCCAGGATTCAGCACCCCCGCAAACATTTGTAGAGTCGTAACCTTCCCAGCTACTGGTTGACTCTCCACTGATCGCGGAAATTGCGCCAGTGGTGCCAGACCTGGAGCTGTCACTTTTTGCCAACGATGGCCTGAGCGAGCAATTTCTCAGTGGAATAACCGCATCAGGATCGCCATAATGAGCAACTCCTCCAGGAAGTGCGGCAGCTGAGAGCCGACATCAACGCTGGGATGGCCGCTCAAGCAAATGCTATTAGAAAGTGCATGGCGGAAATGATCACTGTTCAGAGAGAAAGTATGGCTGTTCAAGAAAATATTATCCGAGAAAGTGTGGCAGCATGGATCGGCGTATTCCGAGAAGTGGCCTCTAGTTTTCGTTCCTTTGACCATTCATAAAAGGTTCAATAAAAGTTATATTTTTGGTGCAAATTTGCCTACGTTTCCTTTTGTTACATCATTCATTGCATATGGTAAAAAAGGGTTAAGTTATCAAAGTTACTACTACTAGCAAATTTTTATAGGTTTACACATGGGGGATAGGATGGGCATGGCAAGGGAACAGACCATGCAGTAGGGGGGAATAAGAGCTCCCTTGTTACTGTGGTTGGCGTGGGGCCATACCGTGTTCATAAGGTCCATGCCACCCCATACCCTGGGCCTGGTTTAAAGGCGCAGACAGCGGGGGAAGGGCAAGGGGGGGTGAAATACTTTGTGCTGGAGGGGCGCTCCACATGCAAGAGCATAAAAGACAAGTAGTGTTTTATACAATGGTAGACACACACATTATTTATGTGATATTTATTCAACCATAGACAACCATGGCCTATTGTTAATTTTTCGGTGGCTAGAAAAGGCATAGATGACCATACAAGAGGAAAGATTTTATCAGGTTTCAAGGGGTTGACGAACTTTTAATATGCTTACATTTTTACATTCCCTACCTAGACAACTAACATTTCACTAAATATGGATAAGAAAGAAAATCGTTGTGAATTGTAAAGGGTTTGATGGAGGGGCCATCTTCGTGTTATGTGTTCTGTTTTGAGGGATTTATTTTTCGATTGGTCCATCTCGGATTCTGAAACAAAAAAAGACAAGAGTAAATAGAACATACAGATACGCTAATGATTTATATCAACAATAAAGCACAGCGATGAACTAAAATGAATGTGCCACATCATCATGGGGCGCTGAAGACAGGAGTGGTACAGTAAGGCAAAAAAATGTATGACATTTAACTTACAAGAGAAATAACTTTCGATGATCCTTTGTCGCACTTCATGACCCCGTGCGGTGTTGTCCCCTTCAGCTGCCAGCTCCACTGGCGGATCTGGTGGCAAGTTTTCGTCTACCTCTGCATGCACACCAAATCTCTGACATATGTTGTGTAGCATGCAGCAGGCAACAATTATGCTCACCACCTTTTCTGCACTGTACTGCAGAGCCCCCCCTGAGCGATCCAGATATCAGAAACACCCCTTCAGAACTCCAAAAGTGCGCTCAATCACGTTTCTGGTGCTGCCATGAGCCTCATTGTAGCGTTTTTCGGCAGCTGTGCGTGGGGACTGGAGTGGAGTTAGCAACCAGGGCTTACAGCCGTAGCCGCCATCACCTAAAGGATCAATAATCCGGAATGCATCAAAAACAACTTTGCAGCGCTAAACACCATTAACATTGAATGACATCATAAACATTACTGTATTCCGATCATCCTGAGCATCCGGAGACCTGAACACATGACAGACAGAATCACGGGAAGTAGTCATTGTCACTTACCAAGCAGCCAACCTTCGCCATACTTTCCTTCTGGGAATTGGGTCTCCAGAGCTGAATGTGTGAGAATGTAGGCATCATGGCAGCTCCCAGGAAACTTCGCTACAACATTTAGAATCCGAAGGCGTGCATCGCAAACCACTTGCACATTCATGGAATGGAAGTGCTTCTTCCGACCTGGGGGGTAAACGCAATATGAGTGCAGTCGATAGCGCCCACCACGTTAGGCATCCCCGCAATAGCCATGAATCCGCTGCGGATCTGTTGCAGTTCAGCTGGATCCGTAGGATAGACGATGTACTTCCTCATCCGCTTCATCATGGCCTTCAACACCTGTGACAGATGCCGCGAAACGGAGGCCTGCATCATACCAGCAATTACACTGACCGGGTTTTGAAAACTTCCGGTACCCAAAAAATTTAAGGCGCAGAGAAGTTTATTCAATCCTGGCACAGCATGGTGTCAATTGGCCAGGGGGTCTAGGTCCCCACGCAGATCTTCATAGAGGGACAAGATTGCCCGTGAGCTCAGCCGGTAGGTTCGAACAACATCTCGCTCACACATGCCAAAAAGAGTTGTCCATGTGCGAATGGAACGTCGCGGCCTGTCTATGGCCCGCTGATGGCCTGGCATGACGATGGCGCGGTGCTCTGTCTGCATGGAATACAACAGAGGCAAACACACGAAATTCAAATTAATAGATGAGCACATATACATCCTTTAACAAATCATACATGCTTACATCCTCCACACTGCCGGCTCTCTGGTGTACAGTTGAATGGCAGCACAAACAAATATGTAACAGATCAATGTGGGGAGGGAGAAAGGGAAAGATAAACCTCCATCACTGTTCAGAGTTAACTATCTACTCACAGGTAAGTATTTTTTACATTGATTTCAATGCAGATATAGGTGAAATACAAGCTGTCACATTTAAAACCAGAAAATATATACAGATTAAAAAAAGAAGCATGGAAGTGGGTTAGGGGAAGATGAACATACTTGGATCAGCAACACTGTTATTCTCAAGCTTGTATTCTTAAATCTGCTATCCGTTCTTATTTCAGCGTCTAATACAGCCTTATTCCAGGCGCAGGAAAAAGCCTTCGTATAGCCAGCCGTATAGGCATCCGTGTCTCCGCCTTTACGGGCGCCCATCTCTCTGGCGCCCGTGTCTCCGCGTTTACAGGCGCCTATCTTTACGGGCGCCCATCTCCCCGGCGTCTGTAGAGGCGCCCGGAGACACGAACGCCGTTCTTAAACGGGCGCAGTTCTCTACATCCATGTCGGGAGCCTCAGAGGCCCACGGATGGATGGACGGATGGTACAGCTAAACCGAAACATATCACATACCTCCTCTGGGTTCTCCGGTCGGACGGGTTCTCCTTGCTGCGGACCCCCCCCCTGTTCACCTCTCCAATCTACCGAGCATTTCCAGCATTTCTCAGAGCAGCATTCATTCTCCTTCTCCACTGAATGAAAAACAGCGCCAGAGCAATAATATACATGTTGTCCATGGCGCTGTCCGGTACAAAGCTGACCGAACACCACCACTAACGCCAGGGTCTGGGTAGGCGGTAAATTTGCAGGTTAAAGATGTGGCAAAATAGCTGGTTAAAAAGGCGATAATCTGGGCGTATGTTACTGTATTGGAGGGAATAGCTAATCTGATCATTAACATATCATATACATGCCGCGGGCGGAAAGGGATACGCGTCGATTTCAAGAAGCGGTAAGGACGCGTAAAACCGGATACTGAATCGCGGGTTAGACATACGCGTCCAAATTGTGCGTACAAAGCGGGTTAGAAACAGGGTAACCGTGGCCGCGCTTTACTGTATCGGCCTGTTGGTTTTCAGGTCGCTATCAGGAAACCGGTACTTGCTCCTCGAGGGCCCATGTTCCCTGACTCGCTGCCTGCTCCTACCTTCTCTTCTGCCTGGAAGGATTCGCTATCTTCAACACCAGTGAGTACTACCATCTTCACCTCAGAGCTGTTCCCTGGAACCAGGTACTCACTCCTCGAGGGCCTGCCTCCGTTCCAGCCTTAGTGCCATCTCCTACATGGAACCGCTGTGTGAGTACATTACCTTCAAGCCTCTCAGCTCTCAGGGATCAGGTACTCGCTCCTCGAGGGCCTGCTGTCCCTATCCTAGGGTTCTCCATACTGGGGCTTTGTGCATATTCCACTGTACTCATTCTCAGTTATTTCCACTACAGCACTGCTACCAGAGGAGTCGCTGTTCCAGCACCTGAGGGACTCTAGCCCAGCCGGGCTACTTCTACTGCGACCTCTGGTGGCTTCATCACATTGTGTTTGTGTGTCCTAAGCTGAGCCTGACCTGTGGCCCCTCACGGGACTTCCCCCCATGGGCGTGGTCAGCTGCCACAGTGTCCAAGGGTCCACCTAAACCTCACTAATTATAACAAGATCAAGGCGTTCCAATCTGCTTCATAGGATTCTCGGAATCCATAGAAGATCCTAAGCTGGGAGACCTTTTGGAAACCTGGCTTCCTGAGGCCTTGAACCTACCGGAACTGAAAGGCACTCTGCATATTGAAAGAGCGCACTGCCTTGGTGCTAAAAGGGCATCTGAGACGAGACCAAGGATTGTGATCGCTAAGATCCTTAATTTTGCTCACAAAGCCAAGATTATGCAGGCTTTTAGAAAACATCCAGAACTGTCCTTCCAGTTATCGCATATTCACATACTACAAGATTATTCGCCTAAAATGGCAGCTCTTCGGAAAACCTTTTCACCAACCTGCTCCATTTTATTTCAGAAACAAATTAAATTCTCTCTTGGATTCCCTGCAAAGCTCCACATCTGGCATGAAGGTCAATTCAGAACATTCGAAACTCCAGGAGATACACAGGATTTTGTGGATAAGATGTTGAGCTGAATGTCTCTGAAACTGCCGGGCCCTATTTTTTAAACATGGAAACTTTGTTAATGGTTCTCAAATGCAAGATGGCAGGTACTTACTAAAATATAAGATGCAGTGAAGAAGAACTTTACATAATCTAAGACCTTTCATCACGCCGAGACAATGCTATGACAGTTCATCATGTCGCCAGGTGTTAGCGCAGGAATCGGGCTTTGAACTGGGTCCCCACCTCAGGTTTTTCTATACACGTCTGCTATGGGATCATGGACACTAGGTGAAAGTAGATGACTACTGCTGGCTACAGGATTAGAGACCACCAACGAACATATTGGATGGCGTACATTGGAGGAATTGTAAGATCCCCCCGTAAGCTTCGAGAGGGGTTCTTCTCCCTCCTGCACAGTCGCTAGTTTCATGTGGCGGATTCAATATAACCATAGACAATTTGTGTGAGTACGCAACAGAAATTTAAATATCGGACATTTGGCTCTCCCCGCAATAACTGTAACACTATATGGACACCAGTTATTAGTTTAAACTTGAGTGGTAAAGGGAATTCTACTCTTTCTTTTTTGGTTACAATGGGATATAGACTGGGTGGTGTGGCGTCCATTCACATACTACACATGACTCCATACCCCCGAGATTTCAGCGGAGTCAGCACTGGGGAGGGGATCTATGGGAGGAGGGAGGGGGATGGTGATGGGGGTTATCAGAGAATTGGTATAAGGTTAAAGGGGAAACTTAGGTTGGGGGTATCAGGGCTTTGGAAAGGTGTTTTATCTTCAACCAATTGGAGTACTTCTTCTTTTAATGTGGCTTACCCTTTGTTTTGGCAGAGAGGGTGAGCTCATCATTTCACATTGTAGGGTTCTAGATTCTGGGGTGTGCAGGGTTTCAATGAACAATGGGGCTAGGCTGGGGGCTCCACTGATTGGTAGGAAAAAGCGGGTCATTAAGAATAATTTTCCCATTACTATTTAAAGAATGATAGGGACCCAAATATTTTCATGGAATGTAAATGGTCTTAACTCCCCTATTAAAAGGAAAACAATCCTACAGCACTTGCGGAAAAGTGGAGCCTCCATAACCTGCCTTCAGGAAACTCATTTATCAGACACAGAGAGTTCCAAACTACACCGGGATTGGATGGGCTCTTGTCAAAAAGCGGGGGTAGCCATACTCCTCCACAAAAACTTAAATTTTAAAGTTACACAGACAATAACAGACCCAGAAGGCCGGAACATTTTTGTTAAGGGAATGCTATACTACTGAGAAATTTCTATATTTATTTATTTATTTAGAAACTTTTATATACCGGTATTAGTGGGGACATCATACCGGTTCACATATTAACTGAAGGCTTGGAAAATACATTTCAACAGGGAAGAAAAACTGGGCGGGGGGTTAACCAGAGGCAGTATGGAAAGAATAGATTAAAAACAAGAAATCATAACAAGATTTCTTGTTAGGTGAATACATAATGGGTATTCACCTAATGAGTATTCCCATCCCTTTTTCGTTAAACTTTTTAATCTCCTTGTTCTCCACTCCCAAGGTTACCTTTTTGTGACGGGTGATTTTAATTGGGCAGTAGATCCATCGATCAACAAATGTCCTGCAGAGTGCAGGGGGAAGTTCCTCAAGAGGACCACATTTTTTATGTAAAAAATTAGACCTGCTTGACATTTGGAGAGTATTCCATCCGGAAGAAAGAGATTATACCCACATATCCCATGTCCATGCAACACTGTCTCACATAGATTATATCTTGGCATCCAAATCCTCTTTCTTTAGAATTAAGAAAGCAGAAATTGGACAGCAAGTGATATCTGACCATGCCCCCATTTGGATTGAACTCTTTTCCTTAGCAGACAGGAAACAGACCTATTTCTGGAAACTTCCTAGCTTTCTCAGTACAGACCCAGAATTCCAAACTTTTGTAAAGGACAAATGGGACGAATTTTTATCACATAACCAGGCACATATCGTCACACCACAACTTATCTGGGAAACTGGGAAGGCAGTTATGCACTGAGAAATCATTGCCTTCTTAAGTAAAAGAAAGAAACATCTAAACAGTGTGATCCTACAGTTGGAATCCCAGATTCGTTCAGCTAAAAATCTTCTACTCCAGACCCCTACCACAGAAAATAAAAACATAGGGGGTAATTTTCATAAGGATTTACACATGTAAATGTAACTGCTATTGTAGCAATTTTCAAAAGCCATTTACTTGAGTAAAGGACACTTACGTGAGCAAATCCTATGGACAATTGAATTCATGGCATATATTGTAGCAATTTTCAAAAGCCCACTTACATGAGTAAAGTGCATTTACTCGAGTAAAATCCAGTTTTAAGTGAGTAAATGCTTTTTAAAATCAGGCCCATATTCTTTACGGCTCTGGAAAGCCTCTATTCCCTTCTTCATTACCGAGCCCAACAATCATTACAGATTTCTGATTATAACTTTTACAGGTTTGGTAATAAAGCAGGTAAATTCCTTGCTAATGCTGTTCGGATGGCCAGGGGGAAAACAGTGATTACCAAGATGAATAAAACAACAGTGGAGGTGATCTCTTCCAAGGTAGAGATCTGCAAGGTATTTAAAAAATTCTATGATTCCTTATATACCGATGATACCCTAGGTGGACAAAACGAGGAAGAAGACTTCTTTAAAGACCTACCTCTCCCCAAATTCTCAGAGACGCAGTTAGCTTTCCTAAATAGACCAAACTCTGGAGGTTCTACACGTTATTTCTGAGACCAAATCATGGAAGTCTCAAGGCCTGGACGGAATATCTTATGACTTTTATAAAATTCTTAAAACCAGCCTGTCGGTGCATTTAACACATTTGTTTTACCAGCGCTTTGACTGAGGGAGCATTCCCGCCTGAATTAAATACCGCCCACATCACTATCCTAGCCAAACCCGGAAAAGACCTCAAAATCCCGCTTCGTACTGTCCCATTTCACTTTTAAATTGCGATTGTAAGATCTTAAGATAGGTGCTAGCCAATAGGGATGTGCATCGGGTGCCCAAGCGTTTGCGCTTTCGGGTTCGTGTGGCCGCAGGAAAATCTCATTTTCCTACAGATCGGCATATTTTTTTTTAGTAAAAAATCGTTTTTCGGCTTAGTGCGCGCTAACGGGAGCTAAGAGAGCTTAGTGTGCACTAATGGGAGCTAAGAGAGTTAGCGCGCACTAAGCCGAAAAATGATTTTTCACGAAAATTTGGGGGAAAATTGTTCATTTCACGGTTTACCCAATTTATAACGAATTTAAGAAATATCGTACGATATTTCAATTCGTTATAAAAACGATTCACGTCCCTACTAGCCAATAGAATCAGTATCATTCTCCCCTCAATTATCTCTCCCCACCAAATGGGTTTTGTCAAGGGTAGAACTGCAAGTTCCCATATTATCAAGCTTCTTTCCGCTATGAACATCTGTCAAACTAGCCAAGAACAAGCCTTAGCGATAGGCTTCGACTCTGAGAAGGCATTTGACAGGGTTTCCTGGCCATGCCTATTCTCAATTTTGCAGAGATTTGGCTTCCAGGGCACCATCCTAACGTACATCTCCCTCCTATACAATAACCCAACTTCCTTTATCCTGGCCAATGGCTGTAAATCTACAGCAGTAAACATTAGAAGAGGGGTGAGGCAAGTCTGTCCTCTCTCCCCCTTACTTTATATTTTATCCATTGACCCACTGTTGCACAAAATAGCTTTAGCTCCAGACATTGTTGGTTTCTCTCAGGAACCCACAGCATTCAAGGTCGCGGCTTTCGCAAATGACGTGTTGATCTTCTTAACTCACCCTGTCACATCCCTTCCGTTCTTACTAAAAGTCTAAGAGGCCTTTGGTAAGCTTACAGGTCTTAAAATTAACCAGGATAAGTCAGAAGTTTTGGATATTTGTAAAAGCATCTGTCCTTCCTGGCCAGGTACATTACCATTAAAAAGGGTGGCTGGCGATATGAAATATTTAGGTGTACGAATCCCTGCTAACTTATCTTTATTGTATGAGGCTAATATTACTCCACTGAAAAAGCTACGGCTAACTCCCTATCTCATTGGAAGAGCCTTCCCCTATCTCTTTGGGGGGAAATACATCTTTTCCAGATGATAATAATCCCTAAATGGCTTTATATTTTCCAAATGGCCCCAATTTGGATTTCCAAAAGCGATTACAAGGGAATTGAAAAACTATTTCACCTTTTCTTGTGGAATGGAAAGAAAGCCCGCATATCCCTACAGATCTTAACTATGCCCTTAGCTCAGGGAGGGATTGGCTGTCCCAGTTTGAGGACGTACAATCTAGCCTCGATGTTGTGTTGGGTCCAGGTCTTTATTCTAGAATCCTCTAGATATATCCCATACTCCCATCTTATTCTGTGCTACAGGATCCCATCTCTGAATTTTGTAATACAAAGTGACCCTAAGACATTACCCCACCATTTAAAATCCCATCTTCTGATTGCCTCCTGCAGGAAAGCATGAGCTTTTCTATGCCAAGTAGTAGGCCACCCAAACATCACCTCTTCCCTATTACATTTCAATGAAAACCCTTTGTTCCCACCAGATTTAGGGACAACGGTTTTCAGCAGCTGGAAATTAAAAGAACTTATAAGCTTTTACCTATTATTCTCCCCAAAGACTCAGCAGTTATTCAGCTTCCAAGAACTGCAAAAAATATTTCAATTGCCTTCCCATTATTTTTACAGTTACCTACAAGCGTGTCATTTTATTGAAACCTTAGGAACAACACTTCAGGAATCGAATTCTTCCATAGCACTGCGTAAGATTATTCTTGAGGTTCCAAAAAAAGGTATGAAACCTTCCATAGCTTTTATCCATACAACTCTTGTAAACACCATCCAGGATAATAGCCTGAGAATACTCTACCAAAAATGGAAAGCATGGCCGGACTTCCATCTATCTTTTCAAAATTTTAAAAACGGTTTTCTGGACATTCCAAGGATATCTGAGAATATCATTTTACATGAAACCCAGTTAAAATTTCTTTGGTACTTTTACTGAACACCAATTCATGGCAACTCAATCCCCTACAAACTGTTGCCCAAAGTGTGACTCAATCCCAGGGGACTATATTCACATGTTCTGGTCATGTCCGCATATTCAGCATTTCTGGCAACAAGTAACATAGAAACATAGAAATGACGGCAGAAGAAGACCAAACGGCCCATCCAGTCTGCCCAGCAAGCGTTCACACTTATTTTTTCTCATACTTATCTGTTACTCTTGGCCCTTATTATTAACCTAATATACCTTCCACCCCCGCCATTGATGTAGAGAGCAGTGATGGAGCTGCATCAAAGTGAAGTATCAAGCTTAATTGGTTAGGGGTAGTAACTGCCACAATAAGCAAGCTACTCCCATGCTTATTTGTTTACCCAGCCTGTGCAATTCACCCCTTGTTGTTTGTTGTCTGAATATAAATCCTCTTTTCTTCATCCCCCCTGCCGCTGAAGCAGTGAGCTGCGCTGGATATGTATTCCAAGTGAAGTATCAGGCTTATTTGGTTTGGGGTAGTAACCGCCACAACAAGCAAGCTACACCCATGCTTATTTGTTTACCCAGGCTATGCAATTCAGTCCTTGTTGGTTGTTGTCTGAATGTAAATCCTCTATCTTCATTCCCCCCTGCCGTTGAAGCAGAGAGCTATGCTAGATATGCATTGAAAGTGAAGTATCAGGCTTATTTGGTGTGGGGTAGTAACCGCCGCAACAAGCAAGCTACTTCCCCGTTTTTTTGTGAATGCAAATCCTTTTTTCCACATTTCCTCTTGCCGTTAAAGCATAGAGCAATGTTGGAGTCGCATTAACAGTGTGTATGTTTATTAAATAAGGGTATTAATCACCAGGTAGTAGTTGTCATTCCCGCAAGCTACCCCCATGCCTCTTCTCTTCATTCATGTCCTCTAGACTTTATGGATCCACAGTGTTTATCCCACGCCCCTTTGAAATCCTTCACAGTTTTGGTCTTCACTTCCTCCAGAAGGGCGTTCCAGGCATCCACCACCCTCTTCATGAAGAAATACTTCCTAACATTGGTTATGAGTCTTCTTCCCTGGAGATTTAAAGCGTGACCCCTGGTTCTGTTGATTTGTTTCCAACGGAAAAGGTTTGTCGTTGACTTTGGACCATTAAAACCTTTCAAGTATCTGAAAGTCTGTATCATATCACCCCTGTTCCTCCTTTCCTCCAGGGTGTACATATTTAGATTCTTCAATCTCTCCTCATAAGTCATTCGATGAAGACCATCCACCTTTTTGGTCGCCCTTCTCTGGACTGCATCCATCCTGTCTCTGTCCCTTCGGAGATATGGTCTTCAGAAGGTGAGGCCTCACCAAGGACCTGTACAAGGGGATAATCACTTCCCTTATCTTACTTGATATTCCTCTATGCAGCCCAGCATTCTTCTGGCTTTAGCTATCGCCTTGTCACATTGTTTCGCCGATTTCAGATCATTAGACACTATCACCCCAAGGTCTCTCTCCTTCTCCGTGCACATCAACCCTTCACCCCACATCGAATACATTTCTTTCAGATTTCCACACCCCATATGCATGACTCTGCACTTCTTGGCATAGATTGCCTTTTTATGAGATAGTTTGGTACTTTTGGGATTTTGATCTTACAACTTCTATCATTATGGTATTCTTGTTCTGCTTTTCCCATTCAAAATCAGCACTGCAGATTACCATAGTCCATTAGGAAAGCTGCCCAAAACCTCAGAATCGGCATAAATCTACTTCCAAAAATTAGGTCATGAAGCTGCATTGTCTTTCAATCTCAGGCTTACATCTGTCCTTCAGGTTCCTTTTTATTCCTTGTTCCTCACCTATTTTCATTTTCCCATCCTCTCTCATTAATATAATAAAAAACAAATTGGTATAATTAAAACTAAAGAACAAAATCCATGTCTAGAGATGCTTACTTTTGGAAAGATTATAAAGAGAAATTATAAATAGTGTAAAAAAAGAAATGTGATAGAAAAAGATCAGAAAAGATTGTGTGAGAGCAATTAAAGCAAGGCGATTATTTGTGTCCTGAGTGCAAGGTGGATCTATAAGAAAAGCAGTAGCATAACAAAAATAACATGAAAAACAGGAAATACAGGATATTGTGTATAAACAGATACAAGAAGATAATTATTTACTATGTATTTGCACTGTGTATAGCATTATAGCTAGAATGTTTGAAAAAAAAAAATCAAGAAAGCAGGCAACTTTTGACAACAGAGAAAACATTTTTTATATTAATAGCTCACAGTATTCAGATGTTTCCATCCCCATATGGGATAGTCATCATCTGGATCAAGAAGTATATACAATCAATATGATCTTTATATAGAAAATAAAGATAAAAATCCCATGCAGACATAATCAGTGTAGCTTGAGTCAAGTCCAAAAATAATTACTCATACAGAAAACCAGTGAAAGTGTTTTATCCAAGTATTAGTTAGTCAGAGCTACATCAAAGCAGTTACAATAACATCCACAAGAACAAAAGCAACAATAATACAAATAATACAGATACAAAAATAAGTTAAAAACAAACAAAAGAAAACCTAAAACAATAAAACATGATAGCATATATGCCATTGCACGAAGGTGACACCTAGGGGCAATTTTCAGAGTGTTTTTCACTCCTAACTTTGGGAGATAGACTCTTAAATTGTCCCTTTTGAAAATTTACTAGAGCTGACTTCCTAAATTTAGAAGCCTGCTTTTAGTAGACTCCTAAATTTAGGACCTTAAAATGGTGACTACAAGGGTAGAATAAGGGTGGAGAAACAAAATTAGGAGTTTAGCATTGATTTTCAGAACTTGGCACCTAATTTAGGAATAACAGGATGGCAGGAAGGAGAGGGATTTATTAGATTTTTATATTCTGCTTTTTTGGCACTTTAAAGTGTCCATCAAAGCAGATTACATTCAGGTACTATAGGGGCTTACCATCTAATTTTGTACCTGAGGCAACGGAGGGTAAAGTGACTTACCCAAGGTCACAAGGAGCAACAGACAGGATTTGAACCCTGGTTTCCCTGGGTCATAGTCCACTGCTCTAACCATTAGGCTACTAGGGATGGGGACAGGAGCAGAGATAGGGAGGAGGGAAGGGATAGGAGGAGGCAGGCGGGGGAAGGGGAGAGGCAAATAAGTGTAGCAGGAGGAGGACAGCAGGCTAGGGCTAGACAGAGGGCGGGGGCAGTTGGCAGAGCAGGTGCAGGGCAGGGGGGAAGGAAGGGGAGCGAGAAGTGAGAGCGAGGATAGTGATACCCCTCTGGAAATGGCAACCCAATCATCTGGTAGCCAGGCAGCAGGGAGGACTCATTTTTGCACATTCAAATTCAGCGTTGAGGACAACAAGATGCTGATCCTCGAGAACTACAGCATGCTCTTTGGGAACCATGCAGCAAAGACGTCCAGGGCAACCAAGGGACAGATCTGGCACACCATTGCCCAGCCAATATCCTGGCGCAGTGGAATTAGGAGGACTGGAGAGCAGGTGGTCCACTGCTACCACAATATAAAGGCCCAGCTCAAGACCAAGGTTGCAAGCCATAACAAATATCTGCAAACGACAGGAGGAGCCCCTTGCCCCATCATCCTGACCCCCATGGAGCAGCAGTCTGATTGAACAGATGGGACCGGATGTATTTGAAGGGATGGAAGAGGCCCTGAGCACCACGCGAGCCGGGGCTGGTAAGTTCACCTCACCTGTAAATGTAAATTGTGCTATAGATGTCCATATATTTTGGCATAAGATGTTCATATTGAATGATTGATTGATGCAAAGTATACATCTTATGCCAAACATTACATGTGCACTTTTTTGCACATACTTATATCTTCTTTGTTTCCACATCTCTCACCCAGGAAACTGCCAGTCCCAGCCATGCAGCCCAGGGATCAGCAGCACAGCACCAGCAGCAGCTAGAACTGCAGTTTTGCAATTGGACGCTTGGACACAGTGGAGCAAGGAAGAGGAGGAGGAGGAGGAGGAGGAGAAGCTGTAGAAGCAGCCACTAGTAGAGCACCAGCTGTTTCCACCCTTGGCTTACCCCTCCAATTGGACATGAACCTAAGATTCTCCAGCCTGATGCCATGGGACCAAGCTGCCCAGTCCCCACCTGCCTTCAGTATGCCCATTCCCCAGCCAGATGGAATAGACACCCAGCCTGATCAGGCCAACAGCCTGGATATGCAAATTTTGAACTCGCAGACAGTGCCTCAGCCTCCAACTGCAGCACCAGGAGTAGCACAGGATCAACCTGTCCATGATATACTCAACTGCATCAAGAGGAGGCATGGGTTCTACCTGCACCATATATGAGCAGACCTGGTGTGGTTGAGGAGGAAACACCAATGCCATGAAAGCGCACTCAGCAACCTTTATGCAGAGCCTTACCACAATAGCAACCTCCAACACCTTGAAAGCTGCAGTCATGCAACTAATTCAAAGATTGCCAGAGCCTTCACCTATTCCATCCCCATCCTCCCAGGAGTCAACTCCATGCAGCAATCCCTGGCTTCATGATGGCTCAGGAGTAGGCCCACCAAAGCTATGCCATCCCCAACTAGTCAAAAGCCCAATTGAAGAAAAGGGCCATGTGGCCCCCAAGTTGTTAAGATGGTAAAGGTTAACAAATTTCACTCAAAGATGACTTGTCCAAGCAAGCCAGGCCCATCCTCACTACAGAGTTCCTGTGCCAGCTAGATGGAAGAAGACTGCTGGGCCCATCTTCCCTGTAGAGTTCCTGTGCCAGCTTGCTGATAGGGATGGTCTATAGTCTGCCTGTGTTGTCCTGCTGCTTGCTCATTAGACCCTCCTCTATGGACTGCTCGTAGTCTTGCCTCCTTGGTGCAGTCTCTAGTAATGATTCTGCTGTCTCTTATCCTCTCTCATCTTCTGGTCCTGCTTCTGGTGTGTCATCTCATTTCATCCTGCTGCTGCCTCCATGCTGGTGTCTCATCTCATCCTGCTGCTGCCTCCATGCTGGTGTCTCATCTCCTAGGACTTCTTCCTCCATGCTTTGCTCTCTGGTCCTGGTCCTGCTGCCTCCATGCTTCACTCTCCGGTCCTGGTCTTGCTGCCTCAATGCTTTGCTCTTTGGTCTTGGTCCTGCTGCCTGCTATTTGAACTTTGCTGCCTTGGCCCCTTAGGCTGTTCTCCTTTGAGTGTACTTCTTCAGCATGGACTGTCTGTGCCTTCACTTGCCATCACATAGTTGTGCTGGCATCATCTCTAACTTTAGAGCTGTACTGTAGCTATCGGATTGCCACTGCCACTTTCTAGGTTCTTTGCAGTAATCATGATTTTGCTAAAAGATAAGATCATAATACAGAATATGTCATGTTGCCATTTCTAACATTGTATGTACATGTCTCCATTAAATGTGCTGGCCATTTCATTTACAGTGTAATGTGCTATTTGATATCTTGTCCTTGCAGAATGTGATTACTAAAGTTGTTGACTTGCTTTGAATCTAGTAACTACAGTTGTTTAATAAAGTGGTCACATGCTTTGAAACTTCACTCTCTGGTTGTGTCTTTTCATTGAATGATTTTTGTCTTAAAGGTTCACTAGGTAAAAGTTTTGGGATACACATGATCTTGCATGCGAGAGTACCATTGGCCATTCTAACTTGGCACATTTCTTACATGCAAGACCATATGGCCTAGGCCCTAAAACTTAAAGCTCATTGTATTCTCCCTAGGAAGACCACAAGAGCCAAACAGGAAACTCCTTACTGTGAAGCTTCACAAGTGGCTTAAGTTGCCTTCTCCAAAGAGCATACACTTACTTAACTCTTGGGTCCATGGGTATGTATGTGAGATGGGCACTATCTAGCTAGTGGACACCTCCATACACTGTCCAGTGGAAGAGGTGTAGAAATGTTTGGCTAGAGGTACCGTTCCAAGGTCTTTACTCTGTTGGTGATCAAAAGGTTGTCTAGCTATGATAATGTTATAATTAGTGAGATTTGGGTGGACCCTTGGACACTGTGGCAGCTGACCATGTCCACGGGGGGAAATCCCGAGAGGGGCCACAGGTCAGGCTCAGCTCTGGCCACACAAACACAGATCTTTCTTTATTTAGACAGTTTGAGAAGCCACCAGAGGTGGCAGTAGTGAGTAAAAGATGTAGCTTGGCTGGGCTAGTATTCCCCAGGGCGCTGGAACAGCGGTTCCTCCGGTAGCAGTGCTGTAGTGGAGAGAACTGAGAAAATAAGTACAATAGAACGTTCACAGAGTCCCAAATATGGAGCTGAGCCGAGATAGGGGGAGCTGGCCCTCGAGGAGTGAGTACCAGATCCCTGGAAGCAGAGAGACTCGTTGGCAAAGTACTCACACAGCGGTTCCACGTAGGAGATGGCACTGGCGCTGGAACGGAGGCAGGCCCTCGAGGAGCGAGTACCTGGTTCCAGGGAGACAGCTCTGAGGAGTGGATGATAGTAGTTCTCACTGATGGTGTCTGTAGCGACTTCTTCCAAGTAGAAGAGGAAACAGATGCAGGCAGCGGGTCAGGGAACATGGGCCCTCAAGGAGCGAGTACCGGTTACCTGATAGCAACCTGAAAGAAGCAAAAGAGGCCCCTGAGGAGCAGGTACCCCGATAGCAGAAAGAGTCCAATAAAAGATGGAGAGGCAGAGTAGCTGGGTACGGAGAGCGAATCCCATCCGTAAGAATCCCCTTGCTAACTCAATGGCTAGCAATAAACTGTAGGCTTAAATATCCGGGCAGCGTGATGTCATCACAGGGGGACACCCCTGAGGAACGCGCCAATGAGGAAATAAGAATGAGGGCCAAACATGACTTGTGTTTCTTTTCTATTTTTTTCTTTCTTTTCAACTTTTAAAATTTGTTACAGACATATGCTTACTGCAAGCAGTATTTACACATCTAGTCATTAGGAGTTTAAATGCTAAATGCTTATGAGATTATAACAGTTCTATACTTGTGCACTGAAGCTAGAAATATGTAATCAGGTGCTCTTCTGCTAATAAAATATACATGCTTCTAATTCTAATTATATATTTAATTAGTTGAATAATGGTAAAAGTAAAACAAAACACTCAGTTAGCTTGACTAAGCATATATGATGCAAACTATTATATTCATCTATCTGAGGTCAATGAATTTTTATAGCTAAATTCTCCTGGCTATGTAATATATATATATATACACATACATACATATATACATATATACATACACACATACACACACACACACACACACACAATGAGATATAGGCACTCAAGGCTGTTATACTAGCCAGAGTATGGTTTGTCCGAAATCCTGGCAAACTTATAGCTGGATTTACTAATGCCGCAAGGTATAGTGAATTCGGCGGGGATGGGGGCAGGGGGGCAGTCCTGCGATAGCCGGCAGCGATCACACCTCTGCGGTGCAATCGCTGCCAGTTTCATGCTGAATAACTACACCATAAAAGGTGTAGTTATTCAGCATGAAACTGGCAGCGAAAACTCAGTGTACCTTTCGCTGTCAGAGAAGTCTTCGTGGCGTCAGCCCCGGTGCCACCCCGACTCCTCCTCTTCCGGGACTGACGCCGCCCCGATCTTGGTAACATGTGCGATCCGCTTGGAAAATTACCCCCTTAGCTTGTATATGGTAAGAAACCATCTTTTATATTTTAATTATTTCTGTATCTGTGACATGGCTTGGTCAATTAAATACTTTCCTCATGAAAAATTAAAATCATATTCTTTTTTAAGAATATATCTCTGACTGAGTTATTGAAGTGGCTCTGATCTCATAAAAAAACAATTAACTGAGTGCAACATAATGCATCAACTGTGAGGTGCACTGATGTGTTAAACTTCTGTGATATGGGGGTTCTAAGGTAAAGAGGATAACCTTTAAGGGAACTGCTTATTAATATTTCTCTTACTTAGAGCTACCTATCAGAGCAGAACTGAGACACTGCATATTAGCATAATTGTTGCATCCATCATAAAAAGTGGAAGTACAGGATTGCTTGTGTCCAAAGACAGTGTGTGCTAATTGGGTGCACAGACAGTGGTTTATACATTGTTGTGGTAAGGAAGAGAACAATGAGCCCAACATATAGACAGAAACCAACATAGCACATCACTCACCCAGACACACACAGCGGTTAGGTTAGTGTTGTTTACAGACTACCTCCAGCAGTTTGGTTATCTACTGAGGCCCAATTTTGCTGTTCCTGACCTGTTCGTCATCTACCATAAATGATGTCTGTGCTAAGATTGTCCCTGCTAATGAGAGAGTGAGTAATTATTCCTCACAGAAGATTGTCGACATTTGGCAGTCTAACAGGCATCTGTTGGAAGCATGTATCCTCACTGATTTGTCCTTGTTACTGACATGGGCTCCTCAAGTTCTGAAGTGCCCCAAATTCTGGTTTTGCTACATAACACTGACAGTGCAGAAGACATCATGTGTGCCGCATGATACCTTTGGGAGCTGTTGGCCTATACATTTTACACAATGGTAGGATTCTGAAAGAGGATTGTTGTTGGCTATGCACAGAGCTTATGACTGAGAGTCTATCAGCACACCTGCCTTGGTCTCGGTATCCACTAAGTCCAAAATGCTCAAACAGCATAGAACACCTATCCTATAAGACAGCAACTATGCTATGTTGGCCACAAATCATGGCAGCCATACGGACAAGCAAGGGTCTCAAAACTAAAAAGACCTGAAAGGTCGTGACTGAGCTTGTAAATATACTATTCTGCTAGCTTGTGCCATCACAAAGTAATCTCTGACCTATCCATTTCAGAGGTGACTTTCCATTACATGTGAAGGCATGACACCATCCTATTTCCAATTCATCCTTCAGTTAGTCAGACCATCACCCTTGTCTAGCCTCCCTGAGCAGTTAACATAACTAACGTGACAGGCCAAGGCCCTCACCATTTGTACATGAGTGTTTACTGTTTGCTTATCTAAGTGTAGCAGGGCCCAGCAGAGCATGTTAGTGTGCATTCCCCATGAGATATGGTAGTTTGTAATGACCTGTGAGAAGTTTGGGATCGCCATGATATTGGACATGTGTTAACCAAAAGACTCTAAGTGAATGCCTGCTAGGTGAGTACTCAGGTGTCAGCACTGCCTCAGCACCAGCTGACATCTGTTTTTTTCAGGCCCTTGTGATACTATGCTTCCGATGTACATGTGGATATATTCAGATGCACACAAATGTCAGCTAGGGAATCTGGCTATAACATGTCAAGTCTATGCTTGAAGATTCTAACTATTAACTCATAGCTTCAAGCTGTGCCTTTAAGCAGCTGAGTTACTTGTGCTTTCTCATACTTCTAGAGCAGTGGTCCCCAACCTTTTTTGCACCAGGGACCAGCTTCAAGCAAGACCATTTTTCCATGGCCCGCCAGGGCGGGGTGGGGCAGGGGCTTTGGTCATATGGGGGCGGGGCTATGGAGGGGGTTGGATTTTAGTGCATACTTATCATGTAATTATGACATTTATAATGTGAATGTGACTCAACTCACCATAGGTTCTCACATGCATGACACACTGACCCATGATCGTCACGGGGCTAGATGTAAAAGTACAGTTTGCATCCACGGGAACCCCCCTGACCCACAATAATGGATGTAAAGCAGAATTATGACATTCCCCATACAACTCACCCTACAAAAAAAGATATTCTGGTTCTGGTGTCATCTCAGTAACAGCAACTCAAACTCCTCCTTCCAGGCTCAATAGCCCTACTTATGAAAAGACAGCAGTTTACCACCAATGCATGTCCTCTTGAGAAAACACAACAAATAAGACCGATACAAACGCTTACATGCTAGTAAAATATCTCATCTCGGTAACAGACACAGAACCGACCTAACATACTCCCAGGATCTGTAGTAATGCACATAAACTAATTCGCACACAGTTACACCTGTATTATGGAATACACTCAAACAGGAGCAACCCTATCTATGAAAAGGCAACACTACAAATATTAAATCAGGCCCTAAAAACCAATACACCTCTTATTAGGAAAACAGAACTAGCAAGCAGCTATAGATCCCCACACAGAAATAATTGTAAAACTATACTAATAAGCAGAATAAATGTTTCAAAACAGCTATGAACAGAATAACATCCAACAATTAAAAACTCATAAAAACTATTAAACATTCTCCAAACACCAATAAAATATTTCAAAAAAACAGACATCACATAATTAAAATGGCAGTCAATCACGAAAAACAAACTTAAAAAGCCAGCTTTACTTACCCCCTCCAGCAGCTCTCTTACTCCCCTTCTATGCAGGCTGTGGCACACACCAAAAGCAGCAGTAGATAGGGATGTGAATCGTTTTTTGACGATTTAAAATATCGTCCGATATATTTTAAATCGTCAAAAATCGTTAGAGCCGCGATACAATAACAATTCCCCAGATTTATCGTCAAAAAATCGTAAATCGGGGGAAGGGGGAGGGCGAAAAAACCGGCACACTAAAAAAACCCTAAAACCCACCCCGACCCTTTAAAATAAATCCCCCACCCTCCCGAACCCCCCCAAAATGCCTTAAATTACCTGGGGTCCAGAGGAAGGGTCCCGCTGTGATCTTCCACTCTCGAACCTCCGGTGCTTGTAGAAATGGCGCTGGCGCTACCTTTGGTTTTTCTGTACGGAAAAACGATTCGCGGCAGGAGATCTCCTCCTGACCCCCCACAAGACTTGCCAAAAGTCTAGCGGGGGTCCGGAACGACCTCCTGCAGTCGAATCGTGTTGTCAATGGCCGGCGCCATTTTGCACCGCCATTTTGCGCAAAATGGCGCCGGCCGTAGACAACACGATTCGACTGCAGGAGGTCGTTCCGGACCCCCGCTGGACTTTTGGCAAGTCTTGTGGGGGTCAGGAGGCCCCCCCCAAGCTGGCCAAAAGTCCCTGGGGGTCCAGCGGGGGTCTGGGAGCGATCTCCTACGCTCCTGACCTCGGGGGACAAAAAACAAAATGGCACCGGCGGTCCGAGAGTAAAAGATCACACCGGGACCCTTCCTCTGGACCCCAGGTAATTTAAGGCATTTTGGGGGGGTTTGGGAGGGTGGGGGATTTATTTTAAAGGGTCGGGGTGGGTTTTAGGGATGTTTTAGTGTGCCGGTTTTCGATTTTCACGATTTTTAAAAAAACCCAAACGGCGACGATCCGATTCCCTCCCCCTCCCAGCCGAAATCGATCGTTAAGACGATCGATCACACGATTCACATCTCTAGCAGTAGAAGCTAAGCTCTATAGTTGTGGTCCTCTTCCTTAGTGCCCATGTCTCTCACACACACACACACCATACCAGTCATGCCCCCATGACCAGTTTCTGTCTCTCACACACCAATCATCTCCCAAACAGTCTTTGGCACATACACACCAGTCACCTTCCTGAACAGTTTCTCTCATGCCATACACACACACAGGCTTCCCACTCCCATGTTCTACTTACATATATGGGTTTCTCACTCTCATAATCACTTTCTCTGTCTCTCTCACACACACTCACCAGTCTCTCACTCTCATGCTTGTTCTCTCCACATGCACAGGCTTCTCATTCCCATAATCACTTTCTTTCTCTCTCTTACACACACACACAAAAGCTTCCCACTCCCATGTTCTCTTTCAGATATACAGGCTTCTCACTCATGATGTGTCTCACACATACCCAGGTTTCTCACGCCCATGCTCACTCTTCACATGCACAGGCTTCTCATTCCCATAATCACTTTCTTTCTCTCTCTCTCACACACACACACACAAACACTCACCAGTCACCTGATCTCTCTCATGCATACACACACACACAGGCTTCCCACTCCCATGTTCTCTTTCAGATATACAGGCTTCTCCCTCCCATGCTGTGTCTCACACACACCCAGGTTTCTCACTCCCATGCTCACTTTCTTCACATGCACAGGCTTCTCATTCCCATAATCACTTTCTCTCTGTTACACACACACCAGTCTCTCTCTCATTTCCATGCTCACTCTCCACGTGCACAGGCTTCTCATTCCCTGAATCCCATTCTCTCTCTCACATTCACACTCACACCAGTCTCTTTCTCACACCTTACCAACCAGTCTCTCTCTCATATGCATGCGCACACACACACAGGCTTCCCAATCCCATGCTCTCTCTCGCGTAATCAGGCTTCTCACTCCCATGCTTTCTTTCACCCCCCCCCCCCCCCCCCCCCCCCCCCAACACCAGGCTTCTTACGCCCATGCTCTCTCACATACCCAGGCTTCTCACTTCCATGCTTTTTCTCTCTCTCTCACTCACACACACACACACACACCAGTCACCTCCCTGACTGTCTCACACTCTCACATATACACCAGTCATCTCCCTGAGCAATCACTTTCATTGTCTCTCACATACACACACATGAGCTCTCCGACCAGTTTCTCTCAATAACACACAGGCAAGCTGGCTGGCTGCTTCTCTCTTTCTTTCGCTCACTCCCCCCCGAGCACAAATGGTAGCTGCAGCAGCCTCCTCCTCCAGCCCCCGCAGGCCAAGAAAGAAGAATCCCATCGGCCGAGGGAGGCTCATGCTGCTGTCTCCTTTCCCGATTACCGGCTGCTTCGATTGCTTGGGGGCCAATGCTGCTCCAGCTTGACATAATCCTTAAAAAGCTCTTTCCAAACCTAAGGTCTATGCCGCCTTTTACAGTGACACTATATGAAGGCAATAACACTTATTTATGCTGTGTCAAATCTTCCTGAATGGAAAACTGCATGTGGGCTTCCTACATAATGTATCCATAATCACCGATAGCCAAGCTGTCGCTATGCATTTCTAGCACTCCTCTAAGACTGAAGCTATACATCACAGATACCACACATGTCATTGCAGAAAGACATCAACCTGGTGGTATGATTGTGCATGTCCCTGGCTGTTCTGCAGTATGTCTACCAGGTTACACATTTGTCTGACATGGCACAGTGACTATGATAAGGCCAAAAGGCACAGCCCCCAGCTTCTATTTAACCCGTGTGATGTTCAAGACAAACTGTGGCTGATATCTTGGCTGACAGAGCACTAACAGAGCACACATGACCTGGGAGTCCCTGCACTATGGACACAAAAAGGTTGTGATTAACAAGTGATAATAGAAGACTAAAGTACCTCTATTTTCCAAAATGATTAACTCAAAACAATTTTTTGTAATTTAAATGACCTCATATTAGGCTCTTAATGGTGCAACATCTGCAGTCATTTAGCCTTCATGTGCTATTTTTGTGCGGGATAGCATGTAGCATTCTCTACTACCACACTTTGTATAATAATTGGTCATTCAAATATTTTTCTTTGCCGTTCATGAAAATGCACCATTTTGTGTAAATAAAATCAATTATTGAAATTATTGCATTTCGGTTAACCGAAACATGGACCGTGTCGGGCAGCTTGTCAAAAATACCTCAAGGCACTGGGTCAAACTGTTTCTTCACAATAAAGCTAAGTAGCTGAAATTTTACAATGCAACATTGCATATATGATATATAGAAGAATGATCTTTGAAGCACAGGAAAATAGAGGTACTTTAGTCTTCTATTATCACCTACTATTTTATGACAAATACCTCATCTAAAATACAGTGAGAAGTTTGGATATTGTGATTAACAAGTGACATTTGAACAGCTCCAAAAGGGAGGATTTGAACAGCCACTTGCTTAAAGTAAACAAGTTGAAAGTCTGTAGTGCCTGGTCACACACAGAGCTTTGCAGTAAGTACATGGAGAGAGAAAGCTGGGCCCTGGCACTATGGCTTGTGACCTAACTGTACAAACCATTTGTCAGGTAACCACTGCAATCACATCCCCAACAGACCCCCCATATCAGTGCCGTTTGCTGTAAAGAGATAGCCAGAGAGGGACTATAGAAAGAAGCAGCGCTCTTACCTACAAGCCAACCATCACTGTAGAAGCAACAAAATTTTCAAACAGGCCATATTGCCTAAGTATAAAGGAATCATGTGTGGCTCCTGGGTGCCTGGTGACCACATCAAGGATGCACATTCAAGTGTCATAGACCACTTGCAATTTGATGGAGTTGAAGAGCTTTCTGTTGTGGTAGATCTTCTCCCTGCCACAGGGTGGGATGATAACTACGTAAGTGCAGTCAATATTATTTATTTATTTAGTGTTTTTCTATACCAGCATTCACGATAGGTATCACATCATGCTGGTTTACATTTAACAAGGGGGGGGGGGTGTAAAATGAAGATACAATAAAAATTTAACAGGTGCGAAGAGAAACGTTGCAGTTACAATAAAACAGGGATGTACACAACTGGGAGCAGAAAAAAAGGCAATAGGAATTTAGTAGAAAGAGCAATTATTTACAATGTTATGGTATTTACAATGTTATTGTTTACAATGTTATGGTAATGTCTGAGAGGAAAGCTCCCAGAACATTAGGAAAGTTGGTAATGGCATAACAATCTATTCAATTCCAGCAAATCCTGCCTTTCATGAAGGAATGTTATGTACCGATTAATGCAGCCACATACTGGCCCAGACAGAAGGGAAAAAGAGGTTTGGGACATTTTCCCAATGACTCTAACTGTCATTTGGCGTCATGCAAGGTGCACAATAGTTTGGTGAGGCCCGGTATAGCATGGGACCTTTCTGTGACCAGATCGAGATCCTCTCTAAGTTCTTGGTATGCATGATAGCTTGAGAGCTGAGGCGATATCTGGTAATCACATGTTCCTTCGGTATGCCCAGCAGTGTAGTTCATGGACAAAAGATGCACTCCCTGTACTGTAGGTGTGCCCTCCTGCATGGGAAGCCCTGCCACGGACCAGGCCCCTCCACCAGCGGGGCTAGCAGCTCTGGCTTCCCTAGGAGGTGTTTGAACCTCTCTTTCCTGTTATTGTTGTTATTCTTGTTGAGCAGCCCGAAGCAGCCAATAGTCCACTACTAGTAGACTTCCCCCAAATATAGTAGCTTTAGGAAGACAGGGCAGGTAATAAAAGCTGTTTTTATTGGGCTGTGTAGGTGTGTCTGAGATAGCGCCTCATTTTATTGCACGTGATAACAGCTGCACTCCACGATAATGGCCGCTGTGGTGTGCTAAAAACTTTTTTCCCCTCTACCACAAAAATAAAGGTGTTATTTCCCACATTAAATCCCATGTTCCCTGTACGTACCTGGATCAGTCCAGACAGTGGGTTATATCCCCCGACCAGCAGATGGAGTCAGAACAGAGTTTGAGAGCGTCAGCATATAGAGTAGTGCACCCTCTGCTGGAGCTCAGTATTCTTCTGACTCCAGCAGATGTGAGTGGGGAGATCCACTAGCTCCCCAGATTGACAGGGTTTCTTCATTTTTGGTTATTTCTTTCTTTTTCTCCACAGTATTTCCCTGTCTTATGTTTCTCTTCATTTTGGATCCTTAAAATTAAAAAAAAAAAAAAAAAAAAAGTTTTCAATTTTTGAGGCGGCGTGTGTCTGTGGCTCTGCCTTCTCTATTCTGTACTCCTTTCCTCTTCCGTTGGGGTAAGTGGAAGTTTTTTGAGTTTCTTTCTCCACAGGTTTGCTTCTTTTTGGTGGTGCCCCGTGGATGCCGGTGGTTCCGGCCGTTCCACGCGTCGTTTGTGGGTCCTGCGTTTCGCAAGCTTCGCCCGCAGGTGTGTGCTCAACTGAAACGGGGGTTTTCCTCTGCAGTTCCTGGACCCCTTCGGCGGGTTGTTAGGGCCATTCCAAGCCCCCCCGTGGTACTAGCTCGTTTTTGGCCCCCCCCCCGAGGCTTTTTTCCCGGTGCTGACATGCCGCGGTCCTCGAGGTGTGAGGCCTGCAGCGAACCGGGGAATCAATTTCTGAGGGAGGGGCTTTGTGAGCGGTGCTTCCCCGACGGGGAAGGCACCCTGCAGTCCTCCGGTGCGATTTCGGACCTGCCTCCTCCTCAGCCCAGGCGGTGCGGGCCGGCCACGACGCCGCCTTTGGCGGGAACGGCGGCCATTTTAGGGGGACAGCGTGAGACGGACTCGCTCCCAGATGCAGACAGGATTGGTTGCACTGGCTCTCAACAGGCTTTGCCCCCGGCAGGGGGTTTGCCCGAGCGGGGCTCCCAGGACGGTCCCCCCCCCAGGGATTCCAATCAGCTCCCCGTTTTTCTCACCTGATTTTATTCTGGCAATGCACATGGCTTATTTGCAGGGTATGGGAGCGCAGGCGCCGAATCCCCTGGGGGCCCCTCCCCCGAAGGTTCCTAAACTTGCTGTTGGTCTCACCGCCTCGCCCGTTACGCCTGGATCCCTGCCGGGTCCTTCTCCCGTGCCACCCCGGTGTACCACGGGGGTGGCTTCGCCGGTGAGAGATGACTCCCCGGAACCCCCGGAGGCGCATCCGGATGGATATATGGAGGGGGACGACCCTCGAGCCCTACGGATTTTTCAAAAAGAAGAGCTAGATGAACTCATCCACCATATTATTCAGGAGCTGGACCTCGACCCACCTCCAGATCCGCCGATCCCTGTGGCTCCTGCCGTCGCCACCTCTTCTCGCAAAGGGGATCCAGTACTTGCCGCCCTCCGTCCTAGGGCAAGGGCTTTCCCTATCCATGAGTCCTTCCTACAGCTTCTCACTAGGGAGTGGGACACTCCCGAGGCGTCCTTGAAAGTCACACGTGCCATGGAAAAGCTATACCCGCTCCCTGAGGATTTTTTGGTTCTTATCAAGGTGCCCAAGGTGGATTCAGCGGTGACCAAGAGGACGACCATCCCGGTCACGGGTGGAACAGCCCTGCGGGAATCGCAGGACCGTAAACTAGAAACCTTCCTCAAGAGGGTCTTTGAAGTCTCCGCCCTAGGTATGTGGGCCGTGATGTGCAGTTCGCTCGCGCAAAGGGCCAGCTTACTCTGGGTACAGCAGCTTTTCACCTCTCAGGAGTTGCCCCCTGAAGAGGCCGCCCAGGCGGACCGTCTGGAATCTGCCATAGCATACGGGGCGGACGCCTTGTATGATCTCTTTCGCGTAATGGCGCGGTCCATGGTTTCGGTTGTAGCAGCCCGACGGCTCTTGTGGCTTCGCAACTGGGCGGCGGATGCTTCCTCCAAGTCGAGCCTTGGCTCCCTCCCCTTTCGGGGGAAGTTTTTATTTGGAGAGGACCTGGATCAGATCATCAAGTCACTGGGGGAAAATTCGGTGCATCGGCTGCCGGAGGATAGACAGCGTTCCTTCAGGTCATTTTCTTCCGGTAGAACCAGGGCCAGGGCACAGCGACGTTATAGGTCTTACCGGCAGTCCGGTTCCCGGATACAGCTGACAAGATCCCAGCCTTTGTCTAGTTCCTTTTGTGGGCGGAGGCCCGCGAGAGAGGGTCCAGGGCAGGGAAATCCGCCCACACAGTCATCCCAATGATGCCAAAGGAGCCCACTTCTCACCTCCCCGGATCGGGGGCCGCCTCATGGACTTCTACGAGGAGTGGGCAGTTATCTCCACGGACCAGTGGGTGCTGGACACCATAAGAGACAGTTACGCCTTGGAGTTTGTCCGCCCCCCGAGGGACCGGTTCATCTTCTCCCCCTGCGGTTCGGATCTCAAGAGGATAGCGGTTCAACAAACACTAGACCGACTGCAGGAAATAGGGGCCATCGTTCCCGTCCCCCTTGACGAGGTGGGCTTGGGCCACTATTCCATTTACTTCATCGTTCCCAAAAAGGATGGTTCCTTTCGGCCCATCCTGGACTTGAAGGAGGTAAACAAGGCCCTCAGGGTCAGCTGGTTCCGCATGGAGACTCTTCGATCAGTGATTGCCGCAGTGCACAAGGGAGAATTCCTCGCTTCACTGGATCTCTCGGAAGCATACTTGCACATTCCCATCCTGCCAGCTCACCGGCGGTATCTTTGCTTCAAGATTATCGGTCAACACTTTCAGTTCAAGGTGCTTCCCTTTGGTTTGGCGACCGCACCTCGGACCTTCACAAAGATCATGGTAGTGGTGGCGGCGGCCCTCCGCAAGGAGGGTATCCTAGTACATCCGTACCTAGACGACTGGCTGATTCGAGCAAAGTCCTTCTCACATGGTCAGACCTCAGTGGCCAGAGTAGTACAATTCCTACGCTCTCTGGGCTGGGTGGTGAACCTTCTAGAGAGTTCCCTTGTGCCCTCGCAACACCTGGATTTCTTAGGAGCGAGCTTTGATACCCGGCGGGGTATGGTGTTCCTGTGCCAGGACAAGGCGCAAGCCCTGAGGGAGCACGTGTCTCAGTTTTCAGCTTTGGAAGAACTAACCGCCTGGAATTATCTGCAGCTCCTGGGAGTAATGGCCTCCACCATCGACATGGTACCCTGGGCGTTTGCACACCTGCGTCCACTGCAAGCGTCCCTGCTATCCCGTTGGAAACCAGTCTAGGAGTATCAGGTGATCCTGCCGCTTCCACCATTAGCCAGGAAAAGCCTGGATTGGTGGCTTGTCCCCTCGCATCTGGCTCGGGGAGTCTCGCTCGAGGTTCCCAATTGGGTGGTGGTGACCACCAATGCCAGCCTCGCGGGATGGGGCGCCGTCTGCGAAAGAAGCGCCACGCAGGGGACTTGGACGCCAGAGGAAGCAAAGTGGCCGATCAATCGCCTGGAAACGAGAGCCGTGCGTTTCGCTCTTCAGCGTTTTCTTCCCCTGGTGCGACACAGAGAGGTGAGGATCCTCTCTGACAATGCCACCACCGTGGTCTACATCAATCGTCAAGGGGGGACAAGAAGCAAGCATGTCTCCCTCGAGTCAACTCCCCTGATGGAGTGGGCGGAGAGCAATCTCGTCCGGATAGCGGCCTCTCACATCACCGGGGTGGACAACCTTCAGGCGGACTTCCTGAGTCGTCAACAGCTAGACCCCGGCGAGTGGGCTCTCTCCGACGAGGCAATGCATCTCATCGTCCGTCGTTGGGGGACTCCACGCCTCGATCTCATGGAGACCTCTCTCAACGCCAAGGCTCCACACTTCTTCAGCCGCAGAAGAGAGCGTGGCGCGGAGGGGGTGGATACCCTCGCCCTTCCGTGGCCGTCGGATCAACTGCTCTATGTGTTTCCTCCTTGGCCTCTGGTCGGCAAGGTTCTCCACAGGTTGGAACATCATCGAGGGACTGTAATTCTCGTAGCCCCGGAATGGCCCCGTCGGCCATGGTTCGCAGATCTACTTCAGATGACGGTGGACGGCCCACTTCACCTATCCCATCTTCCTCATCTTCTGCGTCAGGGGCCGGTATTTTTCGAGCAGGCAGAACTCTTCTGTCTTGCGGCCTGGCTTTTGAACGGCGCCGTCTCCGCCACAGAGGCTACCCAGAGACAGTGATCTCAACGATGCTTCGTTCCCGCAAGCCTTCGACCTCCGTCGCTTATGTTCGAGTTTGGAAGGTCTTCGAAGCCTGGTGCTCCGACCGCGGGGTCCAAACCATGGAGGCGACTGTCCCGCTGATCCTTCATTTCCTACAGGATAGTCTGGATAAGGATCTCGCCTATAATTCGCTCCGGGTTCAGGTGGCGGCCTTGAATGTCTTGGTACAGAAGGACTGCTCTCTACCCCTTCAGCCGGATATCGCACGTTTTTCTGAAGGGTGCCAAACACCTATGGCCACCGGTCAGGGATCCTTTCCCTTCTTGGAGCCTCAACTTGGTGCTGCGAACGCTATCGGGCCCTCCTTTTCAACCCCTGAGGGGGTCCTCCCTCAAGGACCTGACCCTCAAGACGGTTTTCCTGGTAGCCATCTCTTCTGCTCGCCGGATCTCAGAGCTCCAAGCCTTGTCCTGCCGGGACCCTTATCTGCGTTTCTCCGACTCCGGGGTTTCCCTTCGTACGGTGCCATCCTTCCTACCAAAGGTGGTCTTGGCCTTCCACGTCAATCAAACGGTGGAGCTTCCAGCGTTAGCTCCAGAGGAACCCGTCTCTCCGGCTCCTGGACGTCAAGCGTGTGCTGCTCCGTTACCTGGAGGTTACCAATGACTTCCGGGTATCCGATCATTTGTTTGTCCTCTGGTCAGGACTGAGGAGAGGTTCTCAGGCATCCAAGACTACTATTGCGCGCTGGATAAAGGACGCCATCTCATCGGCTTACATTGCGGCGGGGCGGGTGCCGCCTCACAGCGTGTCGGCTCATTCCATGCGATCCCAAGCGGCGTCCTGGGCGGAATCTCGCTCAGTTTCCTCCCAGGAAATCTGCCATGCGGCGACGTGGAAGTCGTTGCACACTTTTTCCAGACATTACAGACTACACCTGGCGCCTCAGTACATGGGTTCTTTTGGCGATCAAGTTCTCCGAGCAGGTCTCTCAGGACCCCACCCGGTTTAGGGAAGCTTGGGTACATCCCACTGTCTGGACTGATCCAGGTACGTACAGGGAAAAGAAAATTATTCCTTACCTGCTAATTTTCGTTCCTGTAGTATCATGGATCAGTCCCGACGCCCGCCACTAGGGGTTTCATTAGGTCCTGCTCAGATTCTTCCAGGTAACTTTCATTCTGTTTGTCTCTGATTATTGTTACTGTTCACAGCTCCTCACAAGTTGACTGTTGGTGGTCCCGTTGACCGTTTGTTTACTTATATCTTTCTCTGTTCCTTTTTGGGGACGGATCTGGATCCAAAATGTTGTGTTTTGCTTTTGGGCTTTGCTATGCGTAATACTGAGCTCCAGCAGAGGGTGCACTACTCTATATGCTGACGCTCTCAAACTCTGTTCTGACTCCATCTGCTGGTTGGGGGATATAACCCACTGTCTGGACTGATCCATGGTACTACAGGAACGAAAATTAGCAGGTAAGGAATAATTTTCTTTTCTTTTGTGTTATCTTACCACAAAATGTGGTAGGAATCCCTCATTTGCATAATTTTCTCTCTTTTGCATATTCATCATATTTGCATGCTTACGCGTGATGCAATAAATATCGCACGGGAATCGCACATTAGACCCCTTTTATTGTGCGATGAGGCCCTAACACGATTTGATGTATGACCCACTAAGTTTTTAATGTGCAGGACACCAAGGATTTTCAATGGAAAGGAAGCTGTCTTACTAGGGGGCAGATTCCAGGAATGATGTGAGGAGATATTTTTTCATGGAGCGGATGGTGGATGTCTGGAATGTCAACCCGATGAAGTGGTAACAAGGACAGTGGCAGACTTTAAGAAATCATAGGATAAACACAGAGGATCCCTGGTGGTAAAAAGAATGATAAGGAAGGCATTGGGCAACCTTTGCTGAGCAACAGCTGTAGCCCAGGGCAGTAGTCATATGGCTGCATTGTGCTTCCTGGATGGCATAGAGAAACCTGCATGGAGCAGCAGTTCTAAAGGGGAGATACAATGGGATTGGGGGCTATAGGAATTTGCTCTACTTTGGGTAAATGAACATAAAATCACTTTTGGGCAGGCTAGATGGGCCTATTGATCTTTATCTGCTATTATTTACTATGTTATTATATGAATTTTCAGCTGAAAACTTAGGAGGCATTTTCAAAAGGATTTGCGCATGTAAAAATAGCATTATCCTAGCAATCTTCACAAGCTTATTTACATGTGGAAAGTCCATTTACATGCGTAAAGCCTTTTGAAAATTCATTGAAATTACATGCGTAAAAGTTGCAATTATCAAAAGTCCATTTACACATGTAAATCCTTTTCAAAATGATCTCCTCTGCCCCCTAAATTTGGCTGAAAATAGGAATCTAATTTAGGGCCCCAAATTTAGTGGCTAAGCTTTTTTTTAATATCGGCCTCCTAGTGTCCTATTTAAGAGCCTGTGATTGCAGAGGTCCAGAAGAACCCAGATGCATGGTTCCCAGCTGGGGAATGTTACTAGGTGAATGTGCACAAAAAGAATTTCCACAAAAATTTCTTAGGTGACTGAATAAAGCCTCAATATGCCAGATCCCATTTGGAAGTCCAAAGAAGCAGGAAGAAACCACTGGGGCAAAAAAAATGAGAGAAAAAGAAACAATACAACAGAAGAAGTTACAAAATATATAATCCTGCAGATTCTGACTAAATAATATCATACGAGTTCCTGAACAATGATCAAGTAAAATACTAACCAATGGATCATTGTTGTTGTGAATGAGCTGTTTAGTGGACCCTTGGGCCGACCGGTGAGAGACTGGGGAGAGGTGTACTATAGTCTCTAGTGATTGACAGGTCAGGAGGCGGATACCAGGCAGGAGCTGGAGGTGAGCTTCACCCTGGAAGCCGGTACTCCCCCGGGAGGAGCCCGTAGGAGCCCAGCCGCTGGGACTTAGGTGATCACGGAAGCTGGAACTGGAGCAGGCAGGCAGGGAGCCGGACTCAGGCAGGAACTGAAGCAGGCTGGAGCTGGAATCAGACAGGACCTGTGGCAAGACTCTGAACTGGAACCAGGCAGGACCTGTGGCAAGACTCGGAACTGGAACCAGGCAGGAACCGTGGCAGAGACCGGAGCCCCCCTGGGAGGAGCCTGTTGGGGCTCGGCCACTGGAGCAAGCGGGCAACGTAGCAGGCAAGCAGGCAGGTACGGTGACAGGCAAGCAGGGAGACTCTGAAGCAGGCAGGCAGACTTTGTAGCTGGAAGGCAGACTCTGTAGCAGGCACACCTCGGGGCCAGGAGCAACTAGGGACCAAAGAGGGACCCGGTTGCAAGGCCCTGAGTAAGTGCAGACACCGGGGTTAAATCCCCCCGGCATCTGACATCAGCCGAAGAGGCGGAGTGTCGCGCGGCGGGAAGCGGGCTATTTCAGCGCCCCTCCCGCGCGCGCCTAGAGAAAGGGCGTTCCTGCAGCAGCCTCCGCAGGGACACCGTCTATGTTTGCACCGCCGGGACCGGGGGAGAAGAGAAGGTAAGGCCCTGATCGTGACCGCAACAATAGTTACACAATATCATCAGGTGCCAGATGAAAACATTTGCTGATAGTGGTTAGATATATTGCATTTTTTTAAAATAGTTACACTGTCATAAATAAAAGAGGCCACATTGAGTTGCTTCCTCATGGCTTGGCTCACAATGCCACACCGGAGGAACAGGCAAAGAACAATGGTGAAAAAAAACAAACTGCACAGTAGCACAAAAAGCCAGCATCTAGCATGTGTTCAACTGGGGACCTTATCTCCTGTGTTTACATCCCGAGGATCATACCTCTCGGGTTATATGGCCAGTAACCAAAGAAATATCTCAGCCTTATATGTCTAAGCAATAATCTTTATTAAGTAAAGTAGGAAAATAAGAGGCAGATAAGAATGCAAGAAATTGACAATAGGTTTCTTAGGAGCAGCTGAAAACAGTGTAACAGTGACGTGCTTCAAAGTCTGCTCAATTTCTACATGGCATATTGCTTTGTTATATATATGCATCACTGGCAATGTTTTACTATTTTTTTCTTTTCTGGGAATATTTCTTATTTGGAATGGAAAGGGTAACCATGAAGTATAACTGAGTGCATCTAATCTATTTTTTATTAAAGGATAAGTAGAGTTAATATAATCTAACGAAAGTTGAATTGCTTGTTCTTCTGGGACAACTGTGGTAACACTTCTACGAAAACAGTCATGAGTGGGTTTTAACAATGGAACAATTCTCGTAAAGTAATTAAATGTAACCAACACACAGAATTCATATAACTTGGGGAGTTTGAGAAAAACTATTCCATCACATAACCAATAGTATCCAACATAAAGATTTGTAAAATTTTGTATCACAAAATAATTAGCAATGTCATAAGGACCATAAACAAATGGAGAATTAAATCGTCCTCCTAGTAGGAGGCAAGGGACGTGAGGAGAGTTAAGTTCAGGCTTAAAGACTGTGCATGCAATGTATGTGGAATTGAAGGTGCGGGTGTACTGGGTTTCTGTAACCAGGTGTACAGTTTTGGATAAAGTGAATACACATGTTATACAAAGTGGACTATAGGTTGTGGAAAGGGAAGTGATGGTCAAGCAATTATATTTCCATAGAAGGTCAGTGAGGGAGGGGACTGGGTAGAATGGTTCCTTTATGAATAACCCATGTGCTACTGTAGGTGTAATAGGTGTAGTTGCAAAAAATTGGGTTTGGGGAAGTGACATTACTAAGGCAAAGAACCATGTTACGAGCGCGACCTCCGACAGCCGTTACTCTCCGAGGCACGGAGGCGCGGTCGTCTCTAAACAGGGTTGTGAGCCCTTATTTATTTAGAATTTTTCTATACCGACATTCTTGAACAAAAATATCAAATCATATCAGTTTCCATTTAAACAGAACAGTCGCGGCTATGGCGTTACATAGAACATTGAGCAATGAACATAGAACAAGTCAACAATACCAAATAGTGAAATAATTCGTCAGAGAATAACATAATATATAGAGCAACAACAACTGGGGCGGCTGTGGGCGTAACATCAAATAATACATTTAATGAAGTATCATTATGCGACTGCATAATGGATAAGGCGTGGCGGGGGCCCAAGGCATAGGGTAGCAATGAGAATCTGGCTGAATGGAGGAGGGAAGGAGGAGTATGTAGAGGGGAAGGATGTGAGGCCTTGAATCATGATTGGAGGAATATGATACGGAAGTAGTGGGTGATCAAGTGTCTCCTTAAAGTCCTGATATGTCTTATGCCCAGAGGTTCCCTTGTGACATGTTATGTCCTTTGACCAGTGTCTGAGTAATGTTGAGATTCTGGGAAGGCTTGTCTGAAGAGCCATGTTTTAAGGTGTTTCTTAAAAGTTTGGAGAGAGGGTTCTTGGCGAAGCTCGGGTGGTAGCGAGTTCCAAAGGCTGGGCCCAGCTGTGGACATAGCGCGTTTTCTTAAAGTGGTTTTGATTGGAGGTGCGTATAGAGATCCTTTATAGGCGTTTCTAATTGGTCTAGCGGATGTTTGAGTGTGGAGTTGAGAGCTTAATTTGAGGTGGGCAATGCCGTGAATGTCCTTGTGAATCATCATTAGTGTTTTGAAGGTGATCCTGTGTTTTATGGGAAGCCAGCCACAGCATGACCCAGGGAGGAGCCCCAAGCCAAACTGTGGGAGGTGAGCTGGTGCGAGCATGGGTATATGGCAAGACATGGCAGACGCAAGGACTCGGGTACAAGAGCTGACCCTCAACCGGACCTGTATACCCCGGACAACCAACAACGCAATGTTGATTAATGAACAGTCCTCCGACCGTTCCAAGCCCTTTCAGACCTGCCACTGGGTACGGCATTGGGCAGCAGGCCGGAACAAGGACAGACGGAGTCCTTGGAACACAGAAGACTTGAGACTAAGACTGATGCGAAGACATCACAGGCGAGGGACCGATGCGAAGACATCACAGGCGAGGGCTTGATGCAACGGCATCCCAAACAAGGTGAGAAGCTGGGAAGGTAGATATTGGCACTGTCTCTCAGGGCACCCTACACAGCCCACCTTCATGGGCGGACCCAATGGGCTGGTCGCGGACCACCCTGTCCCACTGTGTGCCCTACACAGCCCGGGGAGGCTGGTCACGGACCACGCTGGGAGCGGGACAAACGCAGGGAAGAATCCAGCTGAGGTGGAACTTCGATGACGGAGCTGGTGTCATCCGGAGAACCACAAAGGCTGGCAGGTCAGGAAGCTCAGGAGCACAGGACAAGAGTCCACTGCCGGCATCTCCACAGACAGAGACATGTCACCCGGAGATCCACGGCCGGCAGAATGGAAGGCTCAAGAGCACAGGAGAAGGACATCAAGGAACCTGGAACATCAGGAAGGCTGACACATGAGGAAGCCTGGACGAGGGACCTCTGGAACACGGAACACAGGAAACATGGAGACAACAGAAGAACAGAACATCAGATACCGGGAACTTGAAGACATCCGAAGACAGGAACAAAGGACATCGGGAACCTGAAGATGCTGAAGACCAGTATGACGAACATCTGGAACATGGAGACAGCTGAAGACAAGGACATCCAGACTCGGCCGACATCGGGACTGGAAACAAGGAACATGAAGACACTGAATATGAAGCCATCAATACAAGGAGACCACGGAGGACCTGGATTGATGAAGGAGCACAGACGACTGTGAGACTCAATTCGAAGGCAACGAGAGACTGACGAAGAATCCCTTTTATAGGGCTGAAGCAGGAAGTCATCATTAAGTGGAGCCAGCAACACTTCCTGTGGCTGGCCCTTTAAATGCTGTGAAGAGGCGCGCACCGGCATCTAAAGGAAGGCTGCAGCAGAGAGCAGGACCCTGGACAGCGGCGCTCTCCTGCACTTCACTGCGGAGACAGAGGAAACAGGCAGGCAGGCTTCAGGATGGCCTCCTGACGTCCGGTGAGGACCCCAAGGGCAATGTCGTGGCTCCCTGCTGCGGAGGCTGACCCGGGGCGGCTCCAAGCTGCGAAGAAGAGACGGACAGCAGGGCCTCCAGGCCGCGGGTCTCGGCGGCAGGTCAGGCCGCGGCAAGATGGTGCTGGCGGCGGCCTGGTTGCTCGGGACCCAACGTGGGTGTTGGCGTCCGCGGCTGCTCGGTGGGGCCGGCCCTGCCAAGTGGGGCAGAAGCTGTTGCGGCCTCCAGGGCACAAGGGATGGCGTCGGCGTCCAGCCGCATCGGAGAACCAGGTGGGTGGCGAGGCCTGCTCGCGGAGAGTAGCTCCATGGGCAGGAATCATAACAACCATCTCTAGGTAGATCAGCAGTGAGCGGGGGATGTGCAATGTTGCCTAAATATTGTGTCCATGTTTTTCCAGCTAACGAGTCCTGAGAAATGTTTCGTTGGCCACAGTTGTTAAATCCTTGTATATGGCATAATTGAACTGATAAGGTGATAGCAGGGATATGAGATACGGCCTTGGGATGAGGAGTACAAATGTGGGAAGGTAGATACGGCCTTGGGATGAGGAGTACAAATGTGGGAAGGTAGAGTCTTAACTAATTCTTGGATACCTCGAACCTATAAGTTAGTTTGTCCTTGGAAGGGAGCTCGTCCAATGGGAAGCTCAATCATCAGGGGGAACATGCGCATTAAAATACATACAACTGGTAGCAAGAACAGCATTATGTCCTTTGACTAATGCCTAATGTCCTTTACGTGCGTCCAAACAGTGTCTCCTTCCAGGCGAACAGCGGTGGGAGTGGCAGCAATGACTTTGTAGGGTCCCAGGTATTCTAGATTTTTCCAAGTCTTGTGAGTGAAGTGCTGTTGATAAACCAAGTCTCCAATGGCAATAGGAAGTTCAGGAGGGCCCTTCTCAGGGTCTTTATCTGAAAAAGAACAAGAAATTATTTGTAAAAGTATGTTGAAGACTGGCTCAGGATATAGGGAAGTCGTCCAGCTGTACCATCTGGGTTAGGGATTTCCATGGCATGGGGCGTCCTGTACAGATCTGAAAAGGGGACAAATTATGCTTTGAAGTAGGGGCTTGTCGCAGGTATAACAATGCAAAAACATGTGTAAGAGAGTATTCATCATGGAATGTAAATTCCTCATCTGTGCTGAGTCACCGTCATCTGAGAGCTGTGGGTATTGTATTTTGTCCAAGTCATAAACAGGACTGGGCTCTGGGTCATCTATGTTAGAAGTCTCTCTCCGAGCTTGTGCCCTTGTGGTCACATAGGCACTCTTTGGGAGGGTGGCAGTAGCCGCTTGATCAGCTAAGTTGTTGCCATGTGCTTCCCAGGAGAGTAAAGGGTTCTGGTGTGCCTTGACCCATACTATGACTATTGTGTATCCCTTATCAGAAAGTGTGTGTAGGATAGTGAACAGTTTGTCACATAAGGGTAAAGATGCCAAAGTGGCGCCTGAACTAGAAAGCATTCCTCTTCTCTGCCACTTTCGATGGTATGTGTGTAGAGATGCATATAAGTAATGTGAAAGGCATTTCTATGCTATAGGAAGAATGTGGCACCTCATATGTCAATTGAGCTTCTTTATGCTTTAAAAGAATGCTCACAAACAGGTATTTATAGCTTTTCAGGTGCTGTTTACCAGTCTGTTGTATTACTCCAAGACTGGACAACCGTCTTTTAATCATCGGTGGCCACACTCAACATCGTTCGCATTTTTGTTTTGTTCACATTTTTTTCATTTAGATCATTTTTAAAGAGACGAGACACTTATCGAGCATAGCGTGATTTTGACAGCTTTTAACACCGGCCCAACCCAGGAAACACCGCAGAATTTTCCACCCCTGAAGCAGCCCACGAAACACGTACAGTGTCAATTGGGTCGGGCCAGTGTAACTATAAACATGCAAATGTCGTGTTAAAGACTTTCCTGTCTTTTTTATGCTTAATGAATTGGAGTACTTACACTGTCTGCCATTGTCTCACAATACTCTTCAATCTTTTTATCAAGTGTCATTAAATACTTATCCAATACTTCTAAAGCGACTGGATCATCATGCTGATAACCACAGGCTCTGAATCCCTGTCTATCGTGTTCATGACACCCCTCTTTCTCAGTCCTAGTATTCCTTGCGGTTGGGGAGGACTCATCTGTCCTAATTTCCAACTCTAATTGGGCATCAATCTGCATAAGATATTGATCTAACGCTTCCACAGCTTCTGGGTAGTCATGTCGGTAGCTACAGGCTCCGAATGTTTCATCAAGCTGTTCACAATCTTGGGGGATCAAATGATTCAGGGTCTGGCATAGCCTTTACCTCTATACCTGGTCTCTCCACGAGGGTACGCTGAACCCTTCCAGTGATATCTACCCAAGCAGAATCAGGCTTGGGGATGGGGGGGGGGGGGGGGGGCAGTGGGGATCGGGCATTGGCACATAGAAGTCAAGTCAGGGTAAATAGGAGTATATCCAGATGCTGTTAAAGCAGGCTCACTGAGTTTTACAGTCTGAGTTTGGACAGCTGGATATGCAGCAGCAGCATAAGGGGGGGGGGGGGGGGGGGGGGGGGGGGGGAAGCATCGGGAGCTGGGATTTCGCTTTGAGAAGGAGCATCACGAGTCTGGCATGCACTGTCAGAGTTCAAATAAATCTTAGTCATAATAAACCAACTATGCACTTGTCTATGGTAGTTTAGCTTAGAATCATTATCTGAATATTTATGCTGAATGTCTGTCAAGACCTGGGAAAGCTGGCTGTCAGCAAACATCCCTTCCACTGGCCAGGAAAGGAAGGGGTCAGTAACAGACCAAGCTACCCACTTATTATGACATTTAAAAATATGCTTCTCATTAGGGCGATGGTAACTAATCACTTATGCAACCGGAGTAGGCTTCTGAGCCTCCGATTTGGGAGTATGAGTTTTCTTACAAAACTGTCGCATTCTTAGCAAAAGATAAAGATATGAAATTCTTAAAATAAAACAAAACAGTAAAACTATGATAAGCACACACAGATTCAGCACAAAAATGTAAAAAGTTAAAACAAGACTATAACTTACCCCAATGATGACGGTTGCGAGTCCTATCGCTTACTCGTATCTCATCAGCAGCATTATCAGCATCCGTAAGTTGCCCGCATTCTCCACCAAGTATGTTCAACTGGGGACCTTATCTCCCAGGGACCTTATCTCCTGTGTTTACATCCCGAAGACCATACCTCTCGGGTTATATGGCCGGTAACCAAAGAAATATCTCAGTCTTATATGTCTAAGCAATACTTTTTATTAAGTAAAGTAGGAAAATAAGAGGCAGATAAGATTGCAAGAAATTGACAGTAGGTTTCTTGGGAGTAGCTGAAAACAGTTTAACAGTGACGTGCTTCAAAGTCTGCTCAATTTCTACATGGCATATTGCTTTGTTATATACATGCATCACTGGCAAAATTTTACTATTTTTTTCTTTTCCGGGAATATTCCTTATTTGGAATGGAAAGTTACTGAAACTTTCTAAACTATGGCTAAGACTAAAGTTTGGGAGATAGCACAAGGGAGAGGCGAAGTGAACAGCACACACATATAGGGAGAATCACAACAAACAAATGTGCGGCATACAATATACTGGACAATAATAATATAACTAACAGACAATTATTTATTTTGCATTTGCACACAAACTTGTGCAAGATATTTTAGTATATGATTAACAGTGTTGTACATGCGACAGAGCCCTGACAAGGCCGTGTTTCGCCTCCAACTGCGTCAGGGGGACCGAAGTTTGTCAAAGTTGTGTCTAAACAGGTAATTGGTTTCCAGCGTTGGGGAACCCGCTGAATCAGCTGACAAGGTAACTTGTGAGGGAACTCAAGTTATTTAAGTTGGCTCATGGCTCAGAGCTCAGACTGCTGTGACATCGCGGCTAAGGTGAATAAGTAGACCACAGAAGGGTTAACATGCTTCCACAAGACGTTGGGAGAGTTACACAGGTAAGAAACTTTTCCCGCTGGTCGCCAAGCAGGCAACTGTTCTTTTGTAAGTTTTGTGCATCCGAAATCGTGCGGGCTGAAAGGCTGTGTTATATACTTGCAGAATTATTTTAAGGTGGGCCGATCCAGCCTCTATGATCCAGATGAATGTGTTCTTCATGTGTTCCCGGTACATCGCGGTGAAGCACGCACTAAGGGGCAGATTTTCAAAGGGTTGCACGTGTAACCCCCAAAAAGCTGCCCCTTCCATCCCTTGTGCGCGCCGAGCCTATCTTGCATAGGTTCGGTGGCGCGCGAAAGTCTTGGGGCATTCCTGGGGGGCATGTTGCGGCTGGCACGTCATCGGGGGCGTTCCGGGGGCGGGGCCACGGCCTCTGGACCAGCCCCCGGACCGGAACATGGCGCACCGGCAGCTGGCCGGGGCGCGCAAGTTACGCCTGCCTTGGGCAGGTGTAACTTGTAAAATAATATATTGGCAGATGAAATAAACCCCACAAGAACAATGCATATCCTTGAGCCCAAACAAAAAAATGCATGGTTTAATGAGAAGTTAAAAGAAATCAAACAAAATCTGAGAAAAAAAGAAAAATGGAAAAAAGACAAAATCAGCAGAAAACTTAACCAAATATAGAAAACTAGCCTATTATAAAAAAGTTATTCTTGACACAAAAAAACTATTTTTTAGTTCAAAAATTGAAAAATTCGCAAACAACCCAAGAACACTATTTAACATAGTGAAAAATCTGACTAATGATAAAACAGAGGCGCCCCAAACCCCGCAAGAGAATAAATGCAACGATATAGCACACTATTTCTCAGTCAAAATCACAAACCTTAAAGCGAAGATTCCGATCCTAACAAAACAGGAAATCAAAATGCTCAAACGAGACATGACACAATGGTCCACATTTGACGAGGTATCCCAGTTCGAAGTGGAATCCATGATAAAAAATATGAATCCTGCCCCGCATAAAATTGACACCATCTCCACCATGGATATAAAAAAAATAGCTGATATAACTTCCAACACAATAGCCAAATTAATTAACTTATCACTTAGCGAAGGAGTAATGCCAGACTGACTTAAAGGCGCAATAATAAAACCAATACTGAAAAAGAAAAACAGTGACCCAAATATCCTAAGTAACTATAGACCTGTTTCAAACAGGCAGAAGACAAGCAGGAGTCGGACACATGCCAAAGGTCAGGACGAGCAGAAGATAGAAGAATCAGGAAGCCAGGCCGAAGTCAGAACCGAGAAGTCAATCCGAAGACTGGAACAAGGAGAAGGAAGCAGAACCACAGGAGAAGGAACAGCAGGAACGGAAGCTGGAACAAGCAGGAATGCAGCAACTAGACTCTCCGAAGAGCTGACCTGTTGCCAAGGCAAGGAATGGGTGCAAGGAGTGAGCTTAAATAGCCCCAGCTGATGACATCTTAGTTGGGGGCCAGGCCAAGGTTTCCTGCCATGGCCCCCTTTAAGAGGTCCACTTGGCCGCACACGCGTGCCTAAGGAGGCGGGGCCTAGGAGGAAGTCGGTGGCATCTCCCTCGTGGGGAGGACGCTGCGGCAAGGCCCCGGAGTGGCCTGCATTGGAGCACCATGGAGGGAGGCTGATGCTGGCGTCTGCCGGCAGAGGTAGGGGCACCTGGCTGCGGTGACCCGCAGCCAGGATTCCCAACATACAATCCAAATACACAGCATAACAAACTGGCTGGACCATTCATCAAAATACGTTATGGCGTTAACTCATGCGATAACGCATTAACACCATAATGTCGCAAAAAAATAGAGATGTGAATCTGAACTGAAATTGGATCAGATTCTGGTTCCGATTCACATCTCTACAAAAACACACTAGTGCATGGCATGAATGCAAATTTTTGAGGGGGGGGCAGGATCAGGGAGGAGTTTTGGGCAAGAATTAGTTAAATTATTTATTTATTTATTAACTTTTCTATACCGAAGTTCAGGTAACAGTGTTACCTATCACTCCGGTTTACATTGCAACAGATAATAAACAATGACAAACTTATGTTTTACAATGAACAGGGGATGTGAAACAACTTGGATAACATAACTATGAACCAGGACAGAACTAATAGAGCGAACAGCCTATGGGGAGGGAGCTTAGCTACTGGGGGGAGGGGAAAATTTATTACTGATAAGAAAAAAGACTTGAGCCTAGGCTGTGGTAGTTGATACGCTGAGAACAGTCTGTGGTAGCTGTGGTAGACTTAGTGAGTTATGGGAACGCTTGACCGAACATCCATGTCTTGAGTCTTTTTTTGAACATGTTGGGGCAGTGTATCAGCCTTAGTTCCGGGGGAAGCAAATTCCACTGTTTGGGGCCCGCTGTGGATAGAGCTCTTTTACTTAAATATGCTTTCAAGGTAGGTGCTTGTAGAGTTCCTCTTTGTGCTAATCTTAGCGGTCGGGAGGACGTGTGAAGTTTGAGCGGGCTTCTGAGGTCCAGAGGAGTGTTGTTGAAAATGGTTTGTGGGTGATTGATAGAAGTTTAAAGAGGATTCGAAATTTGACTAGGAGCCAGTGGAGTTGTTTTAGAATTGGTGTTATATGGTCTCTTTTGCTGGATTTCGTGAGACACCTTGCTGTTGCGTTCTGTAACAGTTGAAGAGGCTTTAGGGTGTGGACTGGGAGACCGTGTAGCAGAGAGTTACAATAATCTATTTTTGAGAAAATGATGGATTGTAACACTGATCTAAAATCATGGAAATGGAGGAGGGGGGGGGGGGGGTCGAAGTCTTTTTAGCACTTGGAGTTTGTAGTAGCACTCTTTAACTGTAGTGTTGATAAACCCAGCGTAGTTCAATTGGTTATCCATGATCACCCCGAGGTTTCTGACCCGAGGGGAGAAAGCTGGGAGCGGTGTGAGGTGAGCGTTCAATGGAATGGTACCGTCTTGAGTGATCAGTAGGAGTTCTGTCTTGTCGGTGTTGAGTATCAGGTTGAGACTTGACAGGAGTTTGTTAATGGAGAGGAGGCAGGAGTTCCAAAAAAGTAAGGTCTTTTGTAGAGATTCGGTGATAGGAATAAGGATTTGGACGTCATCTGCATATAAGTAATGGGTTAACTTTAGATTGGAAAGTAGATGACAGAGCGGGAGAAGATAGATATTGAATAGCGTAGGGGATAACGAAGAGCCTTGAGGGACCCCTAAAGTGGAACTGAACGGTGGAGACTCCTTGCTATTGATCTTAACTTTGTAGTTTCTGTTCTGAAGGAAAGATTTGAACCAGATTAGAGCTTTGTTTTTGATGCCTATCTTGGATAGTCTTTCGATGAGATAATCATGGTTGACCGTGTCAAAGGCGGCCGAAAGGTCAAGGAGAATGAGCAGACAGGGCTGATTGTTTTCCAAATTGTTGAGAATGTTGTCTGACAGAGATAAAAGAAGAGTTTCGGTACTTCGAGATTTGCGAAATCCAAATTGTGCTGGGGAGAGGATATTGTTATTGCCAAGGAATTCAGAGAGTTGTTTGTTTACTGTTCTTTCCAGGATTTTGGCAATGATTGGAAGATTAGCAATTGGGCGAACGTTTGCTGGGTTGTCTGTAGAGAGATTTGGTTTTTTTAGTAGGGGTTTTAAGATGGCAAGTTTAAGGGGGTCAGGGACCAGGCCCTGTGATAAAGAGGCGTTGATAATCTGGGAGATAGGCTTAGCAACATCTCTGGCGCAGGCTATGAGCAGGTTTGCTGGAATAGCATCAAGAGGGTGTGAGGATGGCTTGAGTTTCTTTAGGATGTTTTCTATCTCTAAAGAAGATGTAAGCTCAAACTCATCTAAGCGGGCTGTTTGTTGCGGGGAAGCTGAGGTAGGTTGAGAATGATTTAAACTGAGTGGTAGAACAGGAGAGCATGGGTGAGTCTGGGTAGGAACATTACTGTCTGTACGGGAGGCGAGTAAGTTTGTTATTTTATTTTTGAAGTATGTGGCAAGTTCCGTAGCTTTAGTAGCAGCTTTGTCTTCTGGAATGGTAGAGGTAGGTGGTTTGGTGAGCGATGAGAACAGAGAAAAGAGGGCTTTTGGGTCGTGGATGAAGTGATTGATTTTTTGGGAGTAGAAGTCTCTTTTTGTCTGAAGAATGTCGTTCCTGTATTTGTGCATAAGTGCTTTGAAGGCTGTTATGTTGGATGAAGAGGGCTTCTTTCGCCACTTCAGTTCCAAATTAGGGGTGATATTGCACAGTGCGATAGCATAACACCTGCTACTGCACGGTTATAATGCCAGGAATAACTACACCTTTTTCCCTGGCTTTAAGCTGTGCGATATGCCCGAAGTGGCCATAATGCAATTTGTGATAAATTTTGGGAATTGCATTTTGTCCAGTTCTGGGCTTGTGGAGGGATGGAGAGAGAGAGAGAGAGAGAGAGAGAGAGAGAGAGAGAGAGAGAGCCTCTGGGGAGGGCCTCACTGTGTGCACCTATTTATATTTCTATAGGAGGGCCACTTAATAGGTTGGGGTGAGGTATTAGTGGTGGTTTAGGGTTCAGTTTCACATGTAGAGTGAGAAGTACAAACAGCACAGTACACCTTGGTGAAGATTTGACATCATTTGGAGTGAGGAAAGTCTCACAAAGATGAAATTTTGTACTATGTTCTCTCACCCTAGCTTGATGGTACCCCGTTATAGAGTCCATATCTCTGCTTTGGTAATAGATCGTTCCAACAAATCTCTATCCTGCTCGTCCAATTCCAGCAGCCCAAGTTCCTGAAAAAAATCCCGCTGTGTCAGATCATTGGCCATTCCAGCCTCATACAGATATTTATAATACTTTTCAAACACCTTTAAAATTAGAGGGGTAGTCCGCAAATCTTGCAAGTCATAGGGAAAACATATAATAAGCGCCTTAGAGTGTGCACCGGAGTTCATCAGTCAAGCTGGTAACCTCTCAGACTTTTTTCCCCATTGATGCAGTTTATACTTAAGATACAATATATTCTGCTGCACCTTAAGGTCCAGCAAAGCATTGAGCTCTGCCTGAACCACCTCCAACCACTCTAGAGGTCTGCCCAAGATCCCTCATATGCACCCTATGCAGAACCATTATTTTTTTGGAGAGATTCAAGATTTTTTCATTCCTAGCTCTCTTTGCATGTGTCTGGTAGCAAAGATATGACCACGCATGACCACTTTAGTGACATTCCAAAAAGTAATGGAGTCAGTCTTAGGTCTCAAATTAAATTCCTCATATTCCTTCCACTTATCTTTAAGAAAAACTGCAAATCATGAATCTTTGTAAAGATAGGCATGGACAAGTGAAACTGACCTGGAGAATCGGGCTTCAAAGCAAGGGTAGTTACCACCATCGCATGGTCAGAGAAGGGCACTCATGAATCTCACTTGCCAGTAATTTGGTAAAAAAGGATTCAGTGAGAAGAATATAAATCAAGACAAGAGTATACATTATGCACATGAGAAAAAAAGTATACTTATGGTCATCTAAATGTAGAACTTGCCAAGAGTCAATTAACTGCAGCTCCTGAGACACAAAGCTCCCATGTGCTCTTCATGAATTGACAGCATATTTTGTACCCCAGTCAGTGAAACATTGTAGGCCTCTACCTTGTCATGGAGTTCATCCACTGAAGACTGGATTCACTGGAGCTGGCCTGCAAAGCGGCAGAAACAATGCGGGTAAGATCCCTGACCACTGCATCTGACAGGCCTTCAGCTCCGGGGCCTTCGAGCGCCATCTTGTCCTCGCTACTGCGAGTCTTCTCTGTAGCCGTTCTGTTAGGGTGACCCGCCATCCGCTGTCCGCCAACACTGTTCAAATCCCCGAGAGCTCACCCATGAACCCGGTGCGATTTTTATTTAAGTATGCAGCTTAAAGGGTGCCGATTTAGGAAATCCCTGCAGGCCCCAAGGGAGCGAGAGAGAGGAGCACCCTATCAGACTGATGTCATTGCCACACCCCGTCAAGTAACTCAACTCTTGAACGAAGAGAATTATTATCTTTAATTCAACCAACGTTTATAGTATACATATCAGATACTTGGTATCAAAGAGACCCAAGGGAAGTAGCTGCTTAGTAAGTAAAGTAGAATGTTCTTCAATCTGAGCAGAGGCATCAATAGAAAATTTACATAACTGTGCTATGCAACCTTCTAAAATGCCTTCTACTTGCTGTAAGGAGGTAGCTAAATCACCCAAAGAAACATAATTCTTAGCTATATAAACAGGTATAATTTTATCTAGCAAACTAGGAGGAGAAACTGGAATTAAGCAAGGAATAGAAGAAGAAAATCCCCCAGCACCACCAAAGGATTCAACCCCAGCTTCATTTAAAGAAGAATTACATCCCACTTCCAGTTCAACATGCCCTGCAGTCTTTTGAGAAGATGAAGGTCCAGTATCTGCTCCTTCCAATTTGCTACCTGGAGCAGAAAAATAGGAGTCATCAAAAACATAGAGCATATCTAAAGGTTGCAAAGGAGGGTTCTGGTCTTCTGGGCTCAAAAAACACACATTGCTTGGAGATGACACAGGAACCATAGGGACCAAAGTCTCTCCAAAAGCTAATCCACTAGGCTGGTCTCCCGATGACATTCCCCAAGAGTCAAGAGGACCCACCTGGGAGACAGAAATCCCTGCAGGAGATGACATGTTGAGTCCCTTCCTCTTCTTGCTCATAGACCAGCCGGGGAGGTAACTTGCAATAACAAGGAGACAAAACAACTTACAGTTGCCAACATTACTATGTCCTCTGGACTCTCCACTGGGCTCACAAGGGGCATGACCCTTTAGCTCGTACCTTTGGCTGCACGCTAATGGCACCGCAGACCAAGAGTCTTTAATAGCCTGGTTGCGTCTGTGATGTCATCTGGGGGGGGGGGGGGGGAACTAGGCTCTCTCTGGCTGTTCGATAGTGCTTCTCCAGCCACTTCAGAGAAGATGTCCCAAGTTGTGTCTCTCCTTGATAATGCTTTTCTGAACTGCTTCTATTCTATTAATATCTAGGACTATACAGCCAAAACATTTTCATGTGATTTAAGTTTCCTTTTTAAAATTTCAAATTTTGTACATATTTTTGTTTTGTTTTAATACATTTATTTAAACATGTAACAATACAAAACAATAACATGATAAACAACATAATACAGAAATAAAAGAATCTTTACATTATCTGCTTCACCTTATAACGTAAATAGGTTGCCAAACAGTATAGACCCAGGACAACACTCATTCATACACTCAAGACATTTCAACCTGACAGATCTAATCAAACACTGGTTATATTATACCACTTTTTGTTTAGGTACATTCAAAGCCAAGATCTCCCATGCTATAGCATATTCTTTAGACAGAAATCTATGAGAAAACTTTGCATCCAAATCTTCAATCTGTTTCCACTCAAGCATATAAGAATCCCATGCGAGTGGATGGTGATTCATCTTTAATCAAAAAATTCAGAATAACCAATTTTGCCAATAGAAGAGTAATGTGGGTAAATTTAAGTAATGATAAAGCCCAGGTAGTATCACCTATTAAAAGGGATTATCTCAGGAAAGGTGGTTTAATGATATAACCTGTTGCACAGCCCTCAAAACTGTATCCCAAAATATATATACTATTACACAAAGTTTAAAAAATGTATCAATGTTCTTTTATGAATTTTATATTTAATGTAAAAACCAGGAGTGACACCTGATTGAGCAGCTCTATTAAAAGTATAATAAATTCTATGTAAAATTTTAAATTGCATTTCTTATAATTTAGCATTTACCGTAATAGAGTTTCTAAAGTATCAGAATTAACAGTAGTGCCAAATTCAGCACCCCATTGGAATGCCAACCTCACCAAGGTTGCATTGGAAGGTTTTTGATACCTTAGCTTATACCAATTAGATATTTTGTTATCTCTAGGCTTAAAACTAAGAAATACATTTGTAACTGATTGGTGATTTCCTCCTTATTTTCTTTAAAACACCGTCTCTTTCTATATGATAATAAAGTAGGGAAGATGTTATCCCATCTAATAAAAGGGGAACAGAAACCAACTCATATTGCTAAGCTCAGGGATACATCAGGGAATCCGGCCACATCAGCTGAGGAAATTGCAGCCCTTTTTCACAAATATTATCAGCAGCTGTATACGGCAGACGAAGACGACCTTGGTGAGAGAAACCACTTTATGCAATCAATTAACTTGCCAAAACTTACCAGTGAGTAGGAGACCCAATTAAATATCCCGATCTGGGAAGAGGAAATTTCAATAGTGATTCAGGGCCTACAAAGCCTCAAGGTGCCGGGTCCTGATGGACTATCTCCGTTCTTTTATAAGACTCTGAAGCCTGAGGTACTTAACAGCTTGGTTGTGTTATTCAGTACTATGGTACAGCAGGGTTCTATGCCAGAGTCTTTGCGTATGGCCACTATTATTGCTCTCCCAAAACCGGGGAGGGACCTTACTGCCACCTCGGCCTATAGATCAATTTCTTTACTTAATGTGGACATTAAAATTTTTGACAAGGTGTTGGCTAATAGGTTAGCGGACATACTACCCACCTTGGTGTCCCCAGGTCAAGCTGGGTTTGTAAAGGGGAAAAGATCCAGCATAAACATCAGACGTTTGGCCCAGTTACTACATCTCTGTCAACATCACAAATTTGTGAACCCCATTTTAGTGGGGTTCGATGTCGAGAAGGAGTTTGACAGGGTATCTGGTCTTTTCTCCTGCATGTTTTGGACACGATGGGCTTTTACCTTCAGGCTATTCAGGTCCTATACTTCAACCCAGGGGCAAGGGTTATGGCGAATGGCTGATTGTCAGCACCGCTCTCTTTGACCAGAGGCACATGCCAGGGATGTCCAATGTCGCCATTGCTATTTATTTTATCATTGGAACCATTGGTCCATGCCCTGCAGTGGCTATTGGATGTGGCCACTAACCAAGGAGGTACTGTCCTACCAAACACATTTTTTGTTCGCGGATGACATCCTGCTTTTTGTACTGCAAGCACATACTCTCCTTCCAAAAATTCTGAGTATATTTGATTCCTTTGGTTCATTTTCAGGCCTTAAACTTAATCTAGATAAGTCCGAGGTGTTAGACATATTGGGACATTTGCAAGCGATTTGGCCTGATCTCTCTTTACGTTGGGTTAACAAGTCAATTAATTATTTGGGAATTTATCTTACTGGAGATCATGCTCAATGGTACGCACTGAACATAGAAACATATAGAAACATAGAAATGACGGCAGAAGAAGACCAAATGGCCCATCTAGTCTGCCCAGCAAGCTTCACACATATTTTCTCTCATACTTATCTGTTTCTCTTAGCTCTTGGTTCTATTTCCCTTCCACCCCCACCTTTAATGTAGAGAGCAGTGATGGAGCTGCATCCAAGTGAAATATCTAGCTTGATTCGTTAGGGGTAGTAACCGCCGCAATAAGCAAGCTGCACCCATGCTTATTTGTTTTACCCAGACTATGTTATTAGCCCTTATTGGTTGTTTTTCTTCTCCCCTGCCGTTGAAGCAGGGAGCTATGCTGGATATGCGTGACGTATAAGTCTTCTCCCATGCCGTTGAAGCAGAGAGCCATGCTGGATGTGCATCGAAAGTGAAGTATCAGGCACATTTGGTTTGGGGGTAGTAACCGCCGTAACAAGCCAGCTACTCCCCGCTTTGTGAGTGCGAACCCTCTTTTCTTCTCCCCTGCCGTTGAAGCAGAGAGCTCTGCTGGATGTGTGAAGTATCAGTTTTTCTTCTCCCCTGCCGTTGAATCAGAGAACTTTGCTGTATATGCATTGAAAGTGAAGTATCAGGCTTATTTGATTTGGGGTAGTAACCGCCGTAACAAGCCAGCTACTCCCCTCTTTGTGAGTGTGAATCCTTTTTTCCACATTTCCTCTTGCTGTTGAAGCTTAGAGCGATGTTGGAGTCACCGTAAGCCTGTGTATGTTTATTTAATAAGGGTATTGACTCCAGGCAGTAGCCATCATTCTGGCGAGTCACCCACTCTTCATTGGCAGCCTCTTGACTTTATGGATCCACAGTGTTTATCCCACGCCCCTTTGAAGTCCTTCACAGTTCTGGTCTTCACCACATCCTCCGGAAGGGCATTCCAGGCATCCACCACCCTCTCCGTGAAGAAATACTTCCTGACATTGGTTCTGAATCTTCCTCCCTGGAGCTTCAAATCGTGACCCCTGGTTCTGCTGATTTTTTTCCTTCGGAAAAGGTTTGTCGTTGTCTTTTGATCATTAACACCTTTCAAGTATCTGAAAGTCTGTATCATATCACCTCTGCTCCTCCTTTCCTCCAGGGTGTACATATTTAGATTCTTCAATCTCTCCTCGTACGTCATCCGATGAAGATCCTCCACCTTCCTGGTCGCCCTTCTCTGTACCGCCTCCATCTTGTCTTTGTCTTTTTGAAGGTACGGTCTCCAGAACTGAACACAGTACTCCAGGTGAGGCCTCACCAAGGACCTGTACAAGGGAATAATCACTTCCCTTTTCTTACTCGATATTCCTCTCTCTATGCAGCCCAGCATTCTTCTGGCTTTAGCTATCGCCTTGTCGCATTGTTTCGCCGACTTCAGATCATTAGACACCATCACCCCAAGGTCCCTCTCCTGCTCCGTGCACATCAACCTTTCCCCCCCCCTCGAATACAGTTCATTCGGATTTCCACTCCCCATATGCATGACTTTGCACTTCTTGGCATTGAATCTCAGCTGCCATATCTTCGACCACTCTACCAGTTTCCTTAGATCCCGTCTCATTCTCTCCACTCCTTCCGGCGTGTCCACTCTGTTGCAGATCTTAGTGTCATCCGCAAAAAGACAAACCTTACCTTCTATCCCGTCCGCAATGTCGCTCACAAAGATATTGAACAGGACCGGTCCCAACACCGATCCTTGCGGTACACCACTTAAAACCGCTCTCTCTTCAGAGAAGGTTCCATTTACCATCACACGTTGTCTTCTGTCCGTCAACCAATTTGCAATCCAGGTCACCACCTCGGCACTCACTCCCAAGCTTCTCGTTTTATTCACCAGTCTCCTGTGCCGAACCGTATCAAAAGCTTTGCTGAAATCCAAGTATATGATATCGAGTGCTCTTCCTCTATCCAATTCCTTGGTTACCCAGTCAAAAAAGTCAATCAGATTTGTCTGACAGGATCTTCCTCTGGTGAATCCATGCTGCCTCTGGTCCATCAATTCTCCGGACTGTAGATAGTTCACTATTCTCTCTTTCAACAGTGACTCCATTACTTTTCCCACCACTGAAGTGAGGCTAACTGGTCTGTAGTTACCAGCCTCCTCTCTGTTCCCACTCTTGTGAAGAGGGACCACCACCGCTCTTCTCCAATCACTCGGCACCACTCCCGTTTCTAGGGATCTATTGAACAGGTCGCACAGCGGTCCCGCCAGCACATCTCTGAGCTCCCTCAGTATCCTTGGATGAATCCCATCAGGCCCCATGGCTTTGTCCACTTTCAGATTCTTTAGCTCTTCCCATACATTATCTACTGTAAATGGATTTTCCTCTGTTCAGCTTCCCTCCAGTTTCTTGTTGTGTAGAGATGGTCCTTCTCCAGGGTCTTCTTTAGTGAACACAGAGCTGAAGTATTCGTTTAATATTTCTGCCATTTCTTCGTCTCCCTCCACACATTGATCATTTCCACCTTTCAATTTCACTATACCACTTTGGACTTTTCTCTTTTCGCTGATGTATCTGAAAAATGTTTTGTCACCATATTTTATCTCCTTGGCAATCCTCTCTTCTGCTTGACTTTTTGCCAACTTGATTAATTTCTTAGTCTCCCTCAGTTGAATCAGATATTCTTCTTTGTGCACCTCCCTTTGGGATCTTTTGTATTTCTTGTATGCAGTTCTTTTAGCTTTAATTTTGTCAGCCACCTCCTTTGAGAACCAGATAGGTTTCATTTTTCTTTTGCTTTTCTTTACATTTCTAACATATAGAGCAGTTGCCTTGGCGATTGCTCCTTTTAGATTGGTCCACTGTTGATCCACATCTCTCTCATTTTCCCATCCATTTAGTTCTTCCTCCAGGTACTTCCCCATTTCCTCAAAGTCTGTGTTTTTGAACTGTAAAACTCGGGTCTTTGTGGTTCTTTTCCCTATTCTTTTAGTGATATTAAACCATACCGTTTGATGATCACTGGTGCTGAGGTGGGCGCCCACCTTGACATCAGAGACGATTTCTCCATTATTGAGCACTAAGTCGAGAATAGTTCCTTCTCTCGTGGGTTTCAATACCATTTGTTTGAACAAAGATACTTGCATGGCATCCAGTATTGCTCTACTGTTTTTAGATTCTGCAGATGGGATTTTCCAGTCTACATCTGGCATATTAAAGTCACCAATGATCACCACTTCCCCTTTCTTACCTATCTTATGGATGTCTTCAACCAGATCTCTGTCCAGCTCTTCCTTTTGGTTTGGAGGCCTGTAAACCACTCCAATATAAATGGATGCTCCATCATCTGTTTTTAGGTCGACCCATAGTGCTTCTTCCTTGCCCCAACTACCTTGCAGCTCAGATGCTTGGATATTATTTCTGACATAAAGAGCCACACCTCCCCCTTTTCTATCCACTCTGTCCTTCCTTAACAAGTTATAGCCTGGTATTGCCGTGTCCCAATCATGAGATTCTGTGAACCATGTCTCTGTGATAGCAACGATGTCCAATTCTGCCTCTGTCATTAGGGCCTGCAGATCTGGGATTTTATTTCCCAAACTATGAGCATTTGTAGTCATAGCTTTCCAGGTACTCTCTTTACGGTTATTGCTTTTCCTGTACTCCTTATGAGACTTTAGTTGAGATTTGTTATTCACTTTACTCGTTCCTTTTGCAGTTGTGCCATTGATGACAGAGTTATCCATCTCAATGTTTTTCTCTAGAATTTCTTCAGTTAATATAGGGCATCCCCCCTATAACAGAGAACATCAGGAAGCTAACTATGGGTTGGATGGACCTTCCTCTCTCCTTAATGGGACGCATAGCACTCTTTAAAATACACTACTCTCAAAGTTCCTTTATGTACTACAAATGCTACCCCTTGTTATATCCCCCTCAGATTTACGTATCACCACAAGATTGAGCACCTCCTTCCTGTGGCGCACCCATAAGGCGAGAGTAGCTCTACGGAAACTGATGATCCCAGTGTCTTTGGGGGGGAAGGGGGTTTCCCTAATATACAGTTATACAATATGGTGTGTGCACTGCGCTCTATTGGGGACTGGATCTGTGGTAGTAATTGCTTTTCGGATGTGTAGCTTGATAGTCAATTGGCGAACCCCGTTGACTTACAATTTGTGCTCCATGCAGGCCCAAAAGATCTTCCTACACATATGAATACCAATATCCTGGTGAGCTATTCTAGGTACGGATAGCGCACCACCTGTAACAGGATGTCACTACCCTGGAAGATGTCCTTATTAATGCCCATATGTGGAAATCCTAAATTTATACCAAGCCAAGAGGGGAGGTTTTACCTCAATCTTGCTCAACAGGGACCATCTACATTTTCAGATTTTATTGACCTGCAAACACAAAAGATGTATCCCTTTTACAAGTGTCAAGAACTATTTGGGCTACGTCCCCATAATTACTTCTGTTATTTCCAAATTGCTAGTTTTATTTCTAAACACCATGGGTCAACTACTGCTACAGACTGGTCCGGCCACTTTCAAAGATTACTGGCCTTATTTTGAGGTCAGAAGCAATCCCTGACCAATATTTATAAACTGTTGCAAGAATCAGTACCATATGGAGGTATGAGGATCTTAACTGAGCTCTGGAAACAGGAACTGGGTTCTTCCATGGTGGAGAAGGACCTCCTAGAGGCATTAAACAGCTTTTACAAAGCTATACCATCAGTTGGCATGAGGGAACAACATTTATGGATCATGCATAGGATAATAATTTCCCTCCCCAAAATGACCCAAGTGTCCAGAAGCACAGGCTTCGTTAACCCATGGATTATGGGAATGCTCCCCGACACAAGAGTTTTGGACTATAGTGCAGTATTTGGCAAATATACTGGGGAGCTCACCCCCAAAGTCTGCAGTTCTGGCTATTCTAGGCACAGCTGATGCAGGAGTGGACTGGTCCTGCCAACACTATTTGTTGATAATTTAATTAAAACCCTGGGGGTGGCAAGGAAATGTATATTATCTAAATGGATTCAACAAGATTCTCAGACTTTGGACTTTTGGCAGACTGAAATGTTAACCCTCTTAAATTTGGATTATCGCACCTGACTTATCCTCGCACCGGAAGAAAGGGGCATTTTCCAAAACATGCGGCCCATTCATTGAACATCTCCTGAGCACATGGCAGGACAAATAAGAACGTAAGAAATTGCCATGCTGGGTCAGACCAAGGGTCCATCAAGCCCAGCATCCTGTTTCCAACAGAGGCCAAACCAGGCCACATGAACCTGGCAATTACCCAAACACTAAGAAGATCCCATGCTACTGATGCAATTAATAGCAGTGGATATTCCCTAACTAAACTTGATTAATAGCCATTAATGGACTTCTCCTCCAAAAACTTATCCAAACCTTTTTTTGAACCCAGCTACACTAACTGCACTAACCACATCCTCTGGCAATAAATTCCAGAGCTTTATTGTGCGTTGAGTGAAAAAGAATTTTGAAAAAGAATTTTCTCCAATTAGTCTTAAATGTGCTACTTGCTAACTTCATGGAATGCCCCCTACTCCTTCTATTACTCGAAAGTGTAAATAACCAAGTCACATCTACTCGTTCAAGACCTCTCATGATCTTAAAGACCTCTATCATATCCCACCTCAGCCGTCTCTTCTGCAAGCTAAACAGCCCTAACCTCTTCATCCTTTCCTCATAGGGGAGCTGTTCCATCCCCTTTATCACTTTGGTTGCCCTTCTCTGTACCTTCTCCAACTATAACTTTTTTGAGATGCGGCGACCAGAATTGTACACAGTATTCAAGGTGCGGTCTCACCATGGAGCGATATAGAGGCATTATGACATTTTCCTTTTTATTAACCATTCCCTTCCTAATAATTCCTAACATTCTGTTTGCTTTTTTGACTGCTGCAGCACACTGAGCCGACGATTTTAAAGTATTATCCACTATGATGCCTAGATCTTTTTCCTGGGTGATGGCTCCTAATATGGAACCTAACATCGTGTAACTACAGCAAGGGTTATTTTTCCCTATATGCAACACCTTGCACTTGTCCACATTAAATTTAAATCTGCCATTTGGATGCCCAATCTTCCAGTCTTGCAAGGTCCTCCTGTAATGTATCACAATCTGCTTGTGATTTAACTACTCTGAATAATTTTGTATCATCTGCAAATTTGATAACCTCACTCGTCGTATTCCTTTCCAGATCATTTATATATATATATATATATATATATATATATATATATTGAAAAGCACCACTCCAAGTTCAGATTGCAGAGGCACTCCACAGTTTACCCTTTTCCACTGAGAAAATTGACCATTTAATCCTACTCTCTATTTCCTGTCTTTTAACCAGTTTGTAATCCACGAAAGGACATCGCCTCTTATCTCATGACTTTTTAGTTTTCGTAGCAGCCTCTTGTGAGGGACTTAGTCAAACACCTTCTGAAAATCCAAATATACTACATCTACCGGTTCACCTTTATCCACATGTTTATTAACCCCTTCAAAAAAATGAAGCAGATTTGTTAGGCAAGACTTCCCTTGGGTAAATCCATGTTGTCTGTGTTCCATTAAATCATGTCTTTCTATATGCTCTATGATTTTGATCTTGAGAATAGTTTCCACTATTTTTCCCAGCACTGAAATCAGGCTCACTGGTCTATAGTTACCCGGATCACCCCTGGAGCCTTTTTTAAATATTGGCGTTACATTGGCCACCCTCCAGTCTTCAGGTACAATGGATGATTTTAATGATAGGTTACACATTTTAACTAATAGATCAGAAATTTCATTTTTGAGTTCCTTCAGTACCCTAGGATGCATACCATCCAGTCCAGGTGATTTGCTACTCTTTAGTTTGTCAATCTGGCCTACTACATTTTCCAGGTTCACAGTGATTTCGTTCAGTTCGTCTGACTCATCACCCCTGAAAACCATCTCCGGAACTGGTATCTCCCCAATATCCTCATTAGTAAACACGGAAGCAAAGAATTCATTTAGTCTTTCTGCAATGGCCTTATCTTCCCTAAGAGCCCCTTTAACCCCTCGGTCATCTAATGGTCCAACTGACTCCCTCACAGGTTTCTTGCTTCGGATATATTTAAAAAAGTTTTTATTATGAGTTTTTGCCTCTATGGTCAACTTCATTTCAAATTCTCTCTTCGCCTGTCTTATCAATGTTTTACACTTAACTGGACAATGCTTATGTTTTATCCTATTTTCTTCATATGGATCCTTCTTCCAATTTTTGAAGGATGTTTTTTTTGGCTAAAATAGCCTTTCACACCTCACCTTTTAACCATGATGGTAATCGTTTTGCCTTCTTTCCACCTTTCTTAATGTGTGGAATACATATGGACTGCGCCTCTAGGATTGTATTTTTAAACAATGTCCAAGCCTGTTGAACACTTTTAACCTTTGCAGCTGCACCTTTCAGTTTTTTTCTATTTTCCTCATTTTATCAAAGTTTCCCTTTTGAAAGTTTAGTGTTAGGGCTGCAGATTTACTTATTGTCTCCCTTCCAGTTATTAGTTTAAATTTGATCATGTTATGATCACTGTTGCCTAGTGACCCCACCACCATTACCTCTCTCACCAAATCCTGCGTTCCACTAAGAATTAAATCTAAAATAGCTCCCTCTCTTGTTGGTTCCTGGACCAATTGCTCCATGAAGCAATCATTTATTACATCCAGGAACTTTATGTCTAGCAAGTCCTGATGTTACATTTACCCAGTCAATATTAGGGTAATTGAAATCTCCCACTATTATTGCTCTGCCAAATTGGTTTGCTTCCCTAATTTCTCTTAGCATTTCATCATCTGTATGACCATTTTGTCCAGGTGGACGGTAGTATACTCCTATCACTATACTCTTACCCAACACACAAGGGATTTCTACCCATATAGATTCTACTGAGCATTTAGTTTCTTGATGATCTTTATCCTGTTGGACTCTATACCCTCCTGGACATAAAGTGCCACATCCCCTTCAAGTTGATCCTCCCTATCATTGCGATATAATTTGTACCCTGATATAGCACTGGTTATCCTCCTTCCACCAAGTCTCTGTGATGCCAATTATGTCAATCTTACCATTTGCGGCTATACACTCTAACTCTCCCATCTTACTTCTTAGACTTCTGGCATTGGCATACAGACATTTCAAAGTGTGTTTTTTGTTTGTTTTAACAACCTACATTTCAGTTGTTTGGGATAATTTAGAAATCATTAGCTTCGATGATTTTTTACATATAGGCATATGGACTATGTTTGCTTTTAATGGAACCTCTCTGTTGGGATGTCCTAACTCTCCTGTTTCATTAGTATCCTTCAAGGATACATTTCTCCAAACCATGCACTGCTGAGTGACTGTTGGCTTTCCCCGTTGTTCTAGTGTAAAAGCTGCTCTATCTCCTTTTTGAAAGTTAGTGCCAGCAGCTTGGTTCCACTCTGGTTAAGGTGGAGCCCATCCTTTCGGAAAAATCTCCCCTTTCCCCAAAAGTTTCCCCAGTTCCTTAGAAAGCTGAATCCCTCTTCCTTGGATCATCGTCTCATCCATCAATTGAAACTCTGGAGCTCTGCCTGCCTCTGGGGACCTGCACATGGTACAGGAAGCATTTCAGAGAATGCCACCCTGGAGGTTCTGGATTTCAGCTTCCTACCTAAAATCCTAAATTTGGCTTCCAGAACCTCTCTCCCACATTTTCCTATGTCATTGGTGCCCACATGTACCATGACAGCCGGCTCCTCCCCAGCACTGTCTATAATCCTATCTAGGTGATGCGTGAGGTCTGCCACCTTCGCACCAGGCAGTCCTCACGTCCACCAGCTACCCTGCTATCTACATTTCTAATAATTGAATCACCAACTATGATGGCCGGCCTAACCCTTCCCTCCTGGGCAGTAGCCCTGGGAGACTTGTCCTCAGTGCGAGAGGACAATACATCACCTGGAGAGCAGGTCCTTGCTACAGGATCACTTACTGCTACACCAGGGTGATGTTCTCCTACTGGGAGACCTTTCTGATCCAAGCCAGCACTGGGGCTGCCAGACTGGATTTTGGACTTGGCTACTATGTCCCTGAAGGTCTCATCAATGTACCTCTCTGTTTCCCTCAGCTCCTCCAAGTCTGCTACTCTAGCCTCCAGAGATCGGACTCGTTCCCTGAGAGCCAGGAGCTCTTTGCACCGAGTGCACACATACAATCTCTCACCGGCGGGTAAAAAATCATACATGTGACACTCAATGCAAAAGACTGGAAAGCCCCCCTCTTGCAGCTGGACTGCTGCCTTCATCTTAGTTTTAGAGTTCCTAGTTAAGTTTAGGATACTAAGGGAGTTGAAATGAGAGTACTTTAAATTTACAGGTGAATTTACTAATTAATCAGCTAGTGTCCTACAAGGGGATGATTAAACTTTCAATAAGGGCTGGTACAATAGTATGATTTAGATAAGACCCTGATTGATTTTTAATGAGAAAGTGTCTCATGCCTAAAAATCAAGGGTTGAGTGGGTGGGAAAGACAGACACTAGAATTCACTATCTCTGGCTTGCTTATTACCTCAGACACACACAAACTCTAAAGAATATATCCCTTAATTTCACCTTTCACCAAACTTTTCTAAGCCCAAAAATTTCTGAAAGCTATACTTACCAATCCTCTTTAACCATCGTTAAATTAATCTTCACTCAGTTAATGGAAGGGTTTGAGATTCGCGTGCCATTAGGCGCGCGCTTCCGGTCCTCCTCTACCGCAAAGGGTATGGGGCCTCTGGAAGCTGGGGCTGTGGAAGTCAATCCCTGGATTGCTTGCGGTGACCTCTGGACTCCTCTCCCGGGGGATGCTGGGAGCAGTATGCAGATGAGCCTTCCAGTCCTCCTCTACAGCCAGGACGATCTCTGATTACAGGTACCTCATGTAGAGGTGCAAGTTAAGAGCTGCAGAAATTGGACTTTAAGGGACCTGGTTATTGGTTGGTATAAGATTAAACAATCTATCATACATTTGTTACATCACCTCTTGTGAGATAAGATGGGTAGGGGGTCGGTGGAGGGTGTTGGGAAAGGGTGGAGAGGGGGGGAAAGAAGGGGAATTTTAGTGTAGCAATGCAACATGAGTGTAAATCTGGTTTAATGTTTCTTGGTTGTTGAAAAAAGCAAGAAAGACAAATATATAATACTCTAAATCAGGACTTTGGGTTTGTCCAGATAAAATGCTAATTGATTATAGGTTAGCCAAAATTTAATGGCACACAGACAAATACATAAAAACGTCTGAGCAGCATTCAAGGAGGACAGTTTAGGTAAAGAATTGAATATTGTTTCATATAACATAGTTCAGCCCTATATGTGCACATATCTTTCTGTGCAATTAACAGCATGACAAGTTCTTGATGTTGAAGGCATTTTTTTGCATATACTCAGAAAGACAAGGAATTTCTCCAGAAAATATAAAAAGGATGGTTGCACTATTTCAATTCAAATCAAATCAAAAGTGGCATTTCACAGTTAAACTTGTGTGACTTAATTTGATAATATTGTTTATTTTTGTACTTGGTATATTTAGTTTAAATATTGTTAAAAAATATGAATGATTATCAATGACTTTTTTGCATAATTAGATGTGTGAATCTTTATGGAAAATTATTGTATTTGCCACAGAATTTAGAAAAATCTGCAACAGAATTTGTTAACTCTTACTGCAGAATCTTGAAAAATCTGCTGAAGGAAATTGGGGGCTTTGAACTTATGATACTGATAGGTGTGTGATCTCTGCAGTCATTCAGAGCACTACCACTTCAGGGGCATTGCAACGGCTTTAAAGGAGCATTGCCATCTGCAGTGGATGTTGGCTCTGGAGAACAGGATGGTGCGGCTGCCTCTGACTGCAGCATTCCTATTGGGGGGGGGGGGGGGGGGACACCCTCCTTGGCCATGGAGGACACTGTTCCTGGTGCTTGCGTAAGGTGTCACTGGCACTAAGGCTGGCCCTGCTGGTAAATGACAATCAATGCTGCAATATGAGAAAATTCTAGCTGTAGAGAAATGTCTCAGCTGTAACTAATACAATTAAATTATGTGCGTAATGAAGTGTTGTGTAGAACTTGGGTGCCAAAGCTTTCTCTAACTTTCCAGATCTTCCAGAACTGTGCTAGTTTGTAAATCTTCAGCTCCATCTACTGGCCATTTTCTAATTTATATATTGCTTTGCTGAAATTTAATCTATTACAAGTCTGGCCTAAGCCCTATTGTTTGAGTGCCACAGTTACTGCATGCTTAAAAGCAGCATTTACATAGAACTAAATTAAGAATTGTACTCCTGTCTTAGTGCAGAAATTGCAGCTGAATCTCATCTCATCTTAAAGAGTCTTGACCTTTCTACCTGCAGAAAAGAGATAAGCAACCAGCTAACCAGAAAAAAGTCAATAAATTCTACATTTCCATACTGTACTTGGCCATATTTCCCAATAGTCATGTGTCTAACTGGCGTCTCTGCCGTGAAAGGTGTTGTGGGTTAAAATGAGTAGGTAAGTTTATTTTAAAATTTTTAAACAAAAAAGGGAATTCTTAGCAAGTTTGGGTGGCTCTATGCTTCATCACATCAGTTAGTTAGCTGGATGATCCACCCCTACCCTCAACCCCAATTCCAGGACTAACATCATAAGAACATAAGAACAGTATTCTAACTCCACTCTTATGATGTATATAGAAATAAAAATAACAGAAAGCTGCTAGTGAACAGATGACATGTTGTATTACCCTAATAAATAAATAAATTCTCCTCAATATTTGTAGACAATCTGCGAAGGATACAGGCTAAACTTCAAAACAAATCCCTCTCTTCCACCCCTGGTTCCCTTAGCATGAGACCACATGCAGGCACAACTGTTGCAAAAGGAAGTGGACGCACTACTTCAACAATAGGCAATACAATCGGTGCCTCCAAACTGACACCACAAGGGTTTCTACTCCCAATACTTCCTTATTCCCAAGAAAACAGGAGGCCTTTGCCCAATTTTGGATTTGAGGGCTCTTAAGTTTATTCAGGGGGAAAAGTTCAAGATGACATCTCTCAAATCAGTTCTGCCTTTCCTGCAACCCAACGATTGAATTTGCTCGCTGTGCTTCCGAGTAAACATGTGGCATTACCATTATAGAGTTCTTCCCTTTGGACTTTAATCAGCCCCGAAAATCTTCACAAAATGTTTAGCGGTAGTGGTGGCCCATCTGAGAAGGAAGGGAATTCAACTATTTCCCTACCTGGATGATTGGCTGCTGGTGTCATTGGAAATGACCACACTCCAACCACACTTTCTAGACACAATAAATTGTTTGGAAAGTCTAGGATTCATAATAAATTACGAGAAATCCAGCCTTCATCCAACACAAACTCTTCAGTTCATAGGAACCACCATAAACACTATCGTGGAGAAGGCTTACCTCCCGGAAGAAAGAGCTCAAACCTTTCGCACTATAGCAACACAGTTAAAGAACTGTGCATATCCCTCAGCCCATCAAATTTTAACCCTTCTGGGCCACATGGCGGTAGCTATATATGTGATGCTGCACACTCATCTGCATATGCTTCTCCCAGTTCTGCTACCCTTGTTAAATGTAACTGCACCTTCGGTCACCACAGTTCTAGTTTGATGTATCTACTGCACTCTTGTTTTATGTAAACCAGCAAGATATGTTGTCATGATTGCCGGTATATAAAAACCTTAAATAAATAAATAAATAAAAATATGCGCCACCTACAGTGGGATCTCAAATCCCAATGTACCCAGTTCTCAGCCATTATCCAGAAAGGTGACGCTGACCCAAGCAATGAAGCAGGACATTACATGCTGGTTGTCCCCACCAACCCTTTCTATGGGAGCCCCATTCCGCAGCCTGTACACCAGCTAGTCCTGACCACAGATGCTTCAACAAAATGTTGGAGTTCATTTAGGGCGCATAAAGACTCAAGATCAATGGAACACGTCAGAGAGGTCCCAGCAAATAAATCTCCTAGAGTTACGAGCGATAAAGAACTCCCTCCATACGTTCCAAAACCATCTTTGGGAAAAGAAAATAATGATCCACATAGACAACCAGGTGGCCATGTTTTACATAAACAAAAGAGGGTCAGTTTCCTGGATACTCTGCAGGGAAGCAATCTAGATCCTGGAATGGGAGGAGGCACATTCCATTTCGTTGCAAAGTGACCTATCTCCCAGGGATCATGAACTCCAAGGCAAGCAGACTCAGCAGGATATTCCATCCCCACAAATGGGCTCTCAACCAAGAGGTAGCAGATGATCTCTTTGCAACATAAGGCCTCTTATGTATGGTCATCTTTGTGTTAATATACAACAGGAAAGTCTGAGCTTTTTGCTTGGGATATCAGAGTCAGGAGCGATGGGCCCAGGATGCATTCATCATTCTGTGGACGTAGGGACTTGTTACACTTATCCCCCAATACCTCTCATATCCCAGACAATCCAGAAATACATTGCGGATGTCGCGGACCTGATACTCATCGCTCCAGCATGGCCAGACAACCTTGGTACACCTATCTAGTTTGACTATCTGTCAATCCTCCTATCTCGTTAGGACACAGTGTACATCTGCATCTCAGGAGGGAGGTTCACTGCTGCACCCCATGTACTTCTCACTTCATCTCACAGTTTGGAGATTGAAATATCTGACGTGGAAAGTGGTGTTTCTAGTTGTGGTAACTTTGGCAAGATGGGATATTGAGCTGCAGGCCCTGGTTCACTACCTATTTACAATTTCACCATGTCAAGGTTACCTTGAGAACTCATCCCTCCTTCTTACCTAAGATAGTTTTGGTGTTTCATTTGAACCAAACCATTACATTACCTACCTTTTTCCCGAAGCCACATGCTAATGACAGGGAAAGACTCCTAAGTGAAAAACTCATGCAGAGAATAGAGCCTCTCAACTGTTTGTATCCTTCAACCCAGTTTGTACCAGGTCTACCAGTAGCAAAGAGGACTTTGTCAAACTGGATATCCCAATGCATTTACTTTTGTTACACAAAGTGCTCAGCAGAGCTTTCCAACCCAGTCAGAGCTGTAGCGGCTTCAACTGCACATCTCCACATGGTACCACCGCTGGACATTTGTAAAGCATCCACCTGGTCATCTTTGCATACTTTCACATCACACTAATGTCTTGACTAACAAGCATCTTTGGATGCAGCACTGGGGGCAGAGGATAACCAATGAGACAGTGCTATACCGGGGTACAAATTATATCGCAATGACAGAGAGGAGCACTCGGGAGGAGGTGTGGCACTTTATGTCCGGGATGGCATAGAGTCCAACAGGATAAACATCCTGCATGAGACTAAATACAAAATTGAATCTTTATGGGTAGAAATCCCTTGTGTGTTGGGAAAGACTATAGATATAGGGGTATACTACCGTCCACCTGGTCAAGATGCTGAGATGGACAGTGAAATGCTAAGAGAAATTAGGGAAGCTAACCAAATTGGTAGTGCAGTAATAATGGGAGACTTCAATTACCCCAATATAGACTGGTAAATGTATCATCGGGTCACGCTAGAGAGATAATGTTCCTGGATGGAATAAATGATAGCTTTATGGAGCAATTGGTTCAGGAACCAATGAGAGAGGGAGCATTTTAGATCTAATTCTCAGTGGAACACAAGACTTGGTGAGAGAGCTAACGGTGGTGGGGCCGCTTGGCAATAGTGATCATAATATGATCAAATTTGATTTAATGACTGGAAAAGGAACAGTGTGCAAATCCAAGGCTCTAGTGCTAAACTTTCAAAAGGGAAACTTTGATAAAATGAGAAAAATTGTTAGAAAAAAACTGAAAGGAGCAGCTACAAAAGTAAAAAATGTCCAAGAGGCGTGGTCATTGTTAAAAAATACCATTTTAGAAGCACAGTCCAGATGTATTCCACACATTAAAGAAAGGTGGAAAGAAGGCAAAACAATTACCGGCATGGTTAAAAGGGGAGGTGAAAGAAGCTATTTTAGCCAAAGGATCTTCATTCAAAAATTGGAAGAAGGATCCAACAGAAGAAAATAGGATAAAGCATAAACATTGGCAAGTTAAATGTAAGACATTGATAAGACAGGCTAAGAGAGAATTTGAAAAGAAGTTGGCTGAGGAGGCAAAAACTCACAGTAAAAACTTTTTAAAATATATCCGAAGCAGAAAGCCTGTGAGGGAGTCAGTTGGACCGTTAGATGATAGAGGGGTTAAAGGGGCACTTAGAGAAGATAAGGCCATCGCGGAAAGATTAAATGATTTCTTTGCTTCGGTGTTCACTGAAGAGGATGTTGGGGAGGTACCCATAATGGAGAAGGTTTTCATGGGCAATGATTCAGATGGACTGAATCAAATCACGGTGAACCTAGAAGATGTGGTAGGCCTGATTGACAAACTGAAGAGTAGTAAATCACCTGGACCGGATGGTATACACCCCAGAGTTCTGAAGGAACTAAAAAATGAAATTTCAGACCTATTAGTAAAAATTTGTAACTTATCCATTGTACCTGAAGACTGGAGGAAAGCAAATGTAAGCCCAATATTTAAAAAGGGCTCCGGGGCGATCTGGGAAACTACAGACCGGTTAGCCTGACTTCAGTGCCAGGAAAAATAGTGGAACGTGTTCTAAACATCAAAATCACAGAGCATATAGAAAGACATGGTTTAATGGAACAAAGTCAGCATGGCTTTACCCAGGGCAAGTCTTGCCTCACAAATCTGCTTCACTTTTTTGAAGGAGTTAACAAACATGTGGATAAAGGTGAACCGGTAGATATAGTATACTTGGATTTTCAGAAGGCGTTTGACAATGTTCCTCATGAGAGGCTTCTAGGAAAAGTAAAAAGTCATGGGATAGGTGGCGATGTCCTTTCGTGGATTGCAAACTGGCTAAAAGACAGGAAACAGAGAGTAGGATTAAATGCACAATTTTCTCAGTGGAAGGGAGTGGACAGTGGAGTGCCTCAGGGATCTGTATTGGGACCCTTACTTTTCAATATAGTTATAAATGATCTGGAAAGAAATACGACGAGTGAGATAATCAAATTTGCAGATGACAGAAAATTGTTCAGAGTCGTTATATCACAAGCAGATTGTGATAAATTGCAGGAAGACCTTGTGAGACTGGAAAATTGGGCATCCAAATGGCAGATGAAATTTAATGTGGATAAGTGCAAGGTGATGCATATAGGGAAAAATAACCCATGCTATAATTACACAATGTTGGGGTCCATATTAGGTGCTACAACCCAAGAAAGAGATCTAGGTGTCATAGTGGATAACACATTGAAATAGTCAGTACAGTGTGCTGCGGCAGTCAAAAAAGCAAACAGAATGTTGGGAATTATTAGAAAGGGAATGGTGAATAAGACGGAAAATGTCATAATGCCTCTGTATCGCTACATGGTGAGACCGCACCTTGAATACTGTGTACAATTCTGGTCGCCGCATCTCAAAAAAGATATAATTACGATGGAGAAGGTACAGAGAAGGGCTACCAAAATGATAAGGGGAATGGAACACCTCCCCTATGAGGAAAGACTGAAGAGGTTAGGACTTTTCAGCTTGGAGAAAAGACGACTGAGGGGGGATATGATAGAGGTGTTTTAAAATCATGAGAGGTCTAGAACGGGTAGATGTGAATCGGTTATTTACTCTTTCGGATAGTAGGAAGACTAGGGGGCACTCCATGCAGTTAGCATGGGGCACATTTAAAACTAATCGGAGAAAGTTCTTTTTTACTCAACGCACAATTAAACTCTGGAATTTGTTTCCAGAGGATGTGGTTAGTGCAGTTAGTATAGCTGTGTTTAAAAAAGGATTGGATAAGTTCTTGGAGGAGAAGTCCAATTACCTGCTATTAAGTTCACCTAGAGAATAGCCGCTGCCATTAGCAATGGTAACATGGAATAGACAGTTTTTGGGTACTTGCCAGGTTCTTGTGGCCTGGATTGGCCACTGTTGGAAACAGGATGCTGGGCTTGATGGACCCTTGGTCTGACCCAGTATGGCATTTTCTTATGTTCTTATGCTTTATTTAAGAACTGAGAGCAGCAGGATGGAGGTGTGCTGGAAGAGTTCTCCTATGCAGCTGCAACGGCTGCCTTCTGCTCCTGACCTGCTGTTCTTATCATCTCTGATCTGTGTTGCTACAGTTTAAAACGGGCCCAAAGAAAGACAACGTATCCCAAAACTAGCCCAAGTAAACCAAGGAAAGGGAGGTCCCCAAGTCCAAAAGTAACTCAATCTTCAAAAGACCACAAAGGCTAAGACAACTTGGTATTTCATTAATCATTTTATTCTTATGTATTAAAAACATACAAACTTGTAGTGAAGTGTATTATAGTGTGGCAAACAGATGGATGTACAGAACTGCATCAAGCAAAATTCAAAAGAAATTGAATTTTGTAATTAAAAAAATTCTTAAAATTGTTCACAAAACTCTATCCCATTCCTAAGGTGCTCAACATCCTATTTTTCTTCCAAGCCCCTTTCTTCCCCCTTGTCCCCAACACCAATTCCACAGTGCTACTCTGTCTCTCCCCATTTAAGTAACTTGGATTTTATATTCAAAATTCAATTGACACCTTCAAAGCTATAGTTTTCCTCCAAAAATGAAAATTAAATTGAACGAGAACTCTGCTGCTTTAGCAGATTTGGTATTTCTTTAACTCAAGAGCATATAAAAGTGTTACATTTTCAAATGCTCACTTGGGATTTTACTTTTACCCAGCTGAATCGCCATACATGCACACATACATATTTTCACGTGTAGGTTTGGCTACATTAAGAGAGGCATTCATGGGGGCATTTTAGAGGTGTGTTTGCAAGTCCTACAGGTGTATTTATGTTAAAAAAGAATGGATGCATGTAATTGAACACACTAACGTTTAGTTTATGCCATCCGTCAACACTCTAAGGTACATATGTACATGAAAATATTCCTTACCTGCTAATTTTCGTTCCTGTAGTACCATGGATCATTCCAGACGGTGGGTTATGTCCCCCGTCCAGCAGATGGAGTCAGAACAAAGCTCTCAGGGGAGGTCCTATATAACCACGCCTCCCCTGTCTCAATTCTCAGTAAACAGACTATCAAAGCCGAACGAGAAGAGATTAGAAGAACAGAGGGATCAAGCCATTAAAAAACAACCGCTGGCCAAAGAGGCCCAACAACTAGATTTGAAACTATAACTATAAACTGTGAAAACTTGCCAACAGTACTGCGCGGAAGGACAGACCCGCAGTACCAGAAATACAGAGAGAGAAAGATGTTAGAGACAGGTAAGCAGGGATGTCCCACACACACAATACCCCCAAAAACGAGGGGGGTGTCTGGAATGATCCATGGTACTACAGGAACGAAAATTAGCAGGTAAGGAATAATTTTCATTTCCCTGAACGTACCAGGATCATTCCAGACTGTGAGATGTACCAAAGCTTTCCCATCACGGTGGGCCACGGACAGCCCTGCCCGAATGACCCTGTCCCCCAGTTGACCGTCTGACGGTACGCGGACGTCTAGGCGATAATGTCTGGTAAAAGTGTGAAGCAACTTCCAAGTGGCTGCCCTACAGATTTCCTGGGCGGGGACGGAGGAGCTCTCCGCCCAGGAAGTTGACTGGGCGCAGAGAGAATGCTCCTTGACTACCAACGGTGGAGTCTTACCTGTCCCAGATATGCCGCTATGATCGCTCCCTTTAGCCAGCGAGCAATGGATTGTTTCGAAGCCATGCACCCTCTTCGGGGCCCCGACCAAAGGACAAATAAATGTTCGGAAAGCCGAAACTCATTCGTAACCTCCAGATAGTGCATCATGGAAGCGGACCGCAATGGCTCAAAAGGTGAACTGCAGAGGGACCGAAGCAGCAGGTTCAAGTTCCACGACTGACATGGCGGTCGGATTGGAGGTTTTAGGTGCTTCACCCTCTTAAGGAAGCGCAGGATATCCGGATGGGAAGAAAAAAAGGCTGCTGCCTACACCCGGAAGAAAGCTCCCAGGGCCGCCACCTGAACCCGGAGGGAGTTGTAGGCCAGACCAAGATCCAGCCCCGCCTGTAGAAAAGAGAATCTGTCCCACCAAAGCCTGCGGTGCCTGAATGTCTTGCGAGCCGCACCACTCCTCGAAGACCTTCCACACCCTAACGTACGTGACCAATGTGGACGTCTTACGCGCCCTAATAGAGTGGATATGACGGGCTCAGGGTAACCACAACGCCTCAGCTTGTGCCTTTCAAAAGCCAAGCCGCAAGACAGAAGCGATCTGCCGCTGGAAAAAATATTGGCCCCTGACACAGGAGCCGCAGTAGGTGACCGAGCCGTATCGGGTCGCCCACCGCTCGGTGGAGGAGATCCGCGAACCACGGCCGCCGGGGCCACTCTGGCGCCACGAGTATTACCGGACTCTGATGGGCTTCTATTCTTCGAATTACCTTTCCCACCAGCGGCCATGGTGGAAAGACATACAGAAGGCACTGACATGGCCATGGTAGTACCAGTGCGTCGACTCCTTCCGCTCCATGTTCCCTTCTTCGACTGAAGAAGTGAGCGGCCTTTGTATTCCTGGCCGTCGCCATGAGATCTAAGCGGGGAGTTCCCCAGCGCTTGACTATCAGATCCATCGCCTCTTCCGAGAGTTCCCACTCTCCCGGATCCAAGTGCTGTCGACTGAGGAAGTCCGCTTGTACGTTGTCGACGCGCGCTATGTGGGAGGCTGCCAGACGCAGTAGATGGAGCTCCGCCCATTCCATCAACCTGTCGATTTCCAACGATACCAGTCGACTCATTGTGCCCCCTGACGGTTGAAGTATGCCACTGTGGTGGCGTTGTCCGATAGTACTCGGACTGCCCTGTGGCGCAGCAAGTGTAGGACTCCCTGCAGGGCGAGCCGGTCGGCCCTGGCCTCCAGCCGGTTGATGGGCCAGGTCGATTGCTCCGCCGTCCATCGCCCCTGAATCGAGCTGTCCTGACAAACTGCTCCCCAGCCCGATAGACTGGCGTCCGTGGTCACCACCATCCAGTCTGGGGGCTCCAGGGACACTCTTGAGCCAGCCGTGAGGATCCAGCCACCACCGAGACTGTGCCTTGCGGAGTTTGGGATTGGAAGGACCGCCTGGTAATCCCGAGACACCGGCTTCCAAGGGAAAACAATGCTCTCTGAAGAGGTCGCAGGTGGGCAAATGCCCACGGCACCAGGTCGATGGTGGAGGCCATGGTTCCCAGGACCTGAAGATAGTCCCACGCCGTCGGGACCTCGAGAGCCATGAATCTGAGGATCTGCTCACGTAGACCCGCGCTCTCTCCGGGCTGAGGAACACCATGGCTGCTCTCGTGTCGAAATGAGCTCCCAGGAAGTCCAGTGTCTGAGACGGATGTAGCCTGCTCTTTGTGAAGTTGACCATCCACCCCAGGGAATGGAGGAGCTGAATTACCCTGTCGACCACTTGAATCCCCTGCATTCGACTTTGCCCGGATGAGCCAATCGTCCAGTAAGGATGTACCAGGATTCCTTCCCTCTGAGCGCCGCCTCCACTACCACCATGATCTTTGTGAATACCCGTGGGGCCGTGGCCAGCCCGAAGGGTAGGGCCCGGAACTGAAAATGCTGTCCCAAAATCTTGAAGCGGAGGTACCGCTGGTGTGCTCGGTGGATCGGAATATGTAGGTACGCCTCTGTAAGATCCAAGAGGCCAAAAACTCCCCCGGGTGTACCGCAGCCAGCACCGAACGGAGCGTCTCCATGCGGAACCGAGGTACCCTGAGGGAGTTGTTGACGGTCTTGAGATCCAGAATGGGTCGGAAGGTCCCTTCCTTTTGGGCACTACAAAATAGATGGAATAGTGGCCCCGACCCAATTCGGAGGCCGCCACCATTGCACACCCAATGCCAGGAGACGATCTAGTGTCTGCCGAACGGCCCGGCGCTTGAGAAGGGACCCAGGGAGAGAACAGGAACCTGTCCGGTGGAGTGCGCACAAAATCCAACGCGTAGCCTTGTCTTAGAATACTTAGGACCCATTGGTCTGAGGTTATTTGGACCCACGCTTCGTAGAAACGCAAGTCGACCCCCCAGCCGGGGAATCGACTCGTGGGTCCCCCTGGCATCATTGGGATGACTTCGGAGAAGTGCCCGTCCCATGACTGTCCTTACCGGGCCGATGGCCCCGAAAGGACCGTTCCAAGTATGCGAGCAAGAGGAAGGGGCCCGAGGTGGCTGCTGTCTCGTGGCGAGTACCTTACGCTGATTACGATACCGGTTTCTGTTGGTATTGAAAGATCTGTAAGAGCGTGGTCGATCCTCCGGCAACTTATGAACCGCATTTTCATTGAGTGACTTAATGATCTGATCCAGGTCCTCCCCAAACAGGTACTTGCCCTTGAAAGGGAGAGATCCCAGACGGGTTTTGGATGAAGCATCAGCCGACCAGTTCCTTAGCCAAAGAAGACGACGCGCCGACACCGCTGCCACCATGGCTCGCGCTTGTACTCTGATAAGATCATACAAGGCATCCGCTCCGTAGGCGACCACAGCCTCCAACCTGTCCGCCTGCTGGGCCTCGGCGTCCGGCAGGGTCTGAGACGTGAGCAGCTGCTGTACCCGCCGGAGTCCTGCCCATTGGGCTAGCGAACTGCAGATAGCAGCCCGCATGCCCAGCGCCAAGACCTCGAATACCCATTTCAGATACACTTCCAACTTCCGATCCTGAATATCTTTCAATGCTGTCCCGCCGGTGACTGGGATGGTCGTATGTTTTGTCACTGCTGAGAACGCCGAATCCACTGCGGGGACTTGGAGCAGCTCTAAGAAATCAGCCAGAAGAGGATACAATTTATCCATGGCTCTGCCAACCCTAAGATTGGCCTCCGGGGTATCCCACTCTCTGGCGATCAGCTGTAGGATATTGTGATGTGTGGGAAAAGCCTTTGCCAGCAGGATCCGGAGGAGGATCAATAGCCATCTCCTGAAGAATGTGCGGTATGAGCTCATCTAATTCCCCCGCCTGAAAATTCGGAGAACTCTAGGATCATCTCCCTCGACCTGAGCTGCCAGGGATCCACTCCCCCGCTGGCTGCGGCGCTGTCAGAGTAGAAGGGGACCCCCGAGATGTTCCTGGACCTCCCCCCGAAGGGGGAACGCTACCCTGGAGAAAGAGACCCCCCAGGGAGGGGGTCAGGCACGCCAGCTTAGCTGGAGGACCCCCTCCTCCGAGCAGAGAGTCCCTGCTATGCACAAAAGCCCTGTGCATCAGGACTATGAACTCCGGGGAGAAAGCAGGGGCCCCAGCGAAAAAACCATTCGAGTGCTCATCAGGCTGTCTAACTGGCTGGGCTCCAGCGCCAGGAACGGCAGGGTTGCCGAAATTTGGGCCTCTGCATCGTCGTCTGAGAGGCTGGCGTTTACATCCTTAAACAAAATGGCCACCGTTCCCGCCGCTTTCTGCCCACGCAGTCCTGCAGCCACTCCGCCTCCCCCGGAGGGGGGCTGTCCTCCCCTCCCGAAGAAACACTGAAGCGACGTCCTTCTTGGGACAGGGGATCCCCCTGTCCACCGCCGCCTTCACCGCTCGTCTGCCGCTGCATCGCTGAAGGGAAGGAGGGGGAGGGGCAGCTCGAGCGCGCAAAACGCAACAGGCAGCCGGAGCGGGGAGACTGTGGGTACGGCCCGGTTCCCCACCCACAGACTCGAAGAGGCCGTCGGGGAATGGGACTTCCCGACAGCAAGCGGCCCCGGGGAATGTGACTTCGCGGGGCCGCGGGTCGGGAGGCTCCTCACACCCACAGGGGCGGGATCGGCCCCACCGATGTGCTCCCTCGGACCTGAGCGCACTGACATGGAGAATCCCCCGGCGTCCTAAACAAAAGAAGTACTTACCTCCAGCCCTGTGAAAAGAGAAACAAATGGGAGGAGGCAGGAAATGAAAAAAAGAAGACTATGGCAAAAAGCCTGTCCGCAAGTCACTATTAACTAGGGAAAAAAAAAAAAAAAAAAAAAAGAGACCTGTTCCCTGGTTGTAACTTCTAAAAGAGCTAAATCTCTAACCAATTAATGGTTTCTAACAGTACTTGATCCCTCAAAGAAATTAACCGAAAAACTTAAGACCCTAAGGCCAAGTGCTGGGGACCTTAGTGTCCCCTGCTCACATCTGCTGGAGTCAGAACTATACTGAGAATTGAGACAGGGGAGGCGTGGTTATATGGGACCTCCCCTGAGAGTTTTGTTCTGACTCCATCTGCTGGACAGGGGACATAACCCATGGTCTGGAATGATCCTGGTACGTACAGGGAACCACCGTTACAGTAGCAAGGCTTGATATGACACGAAGACACACCTTCTTTGGCAATGGCCCTTTAACATGGAACTCTATTCCAGATGACATAAGACAGATCACTAACTATAAAGAATTCAAAAGAAAATTAAAACATTTCTTTTTAAATTGGCCTTCAACAACATCTTGGCATCTTAAGGTAACAACCTTTGGATACACTTCTGTGCCTTGTTCACCTATTTGTACAAATTATTGCTGCAAGTAACCCCAGTTTAATTTTTATTTTATTTATTTTTTTACTATATAGCTATTTTAACATTTATTTTGCTTGTGATTTTAATTATGTTAGACCTATACATATACACTATCTCTGTAAACCATTTTGATCTACATTGTTTGTAAAAGCAGTATACAAACATTTTTAAATAAAATAAATATTCAAACACTGTACAAAAGTATCTTGTGTTTGAAAATTTGCTGGGATTGTGCAGGCTAAAAAGTCTGAGCTATACAGAAAAGTAACTCAAGTTACTAACAGCTGCCTTGGCTCTTGCACTTCAGTCCTCACTTGCCAACTTCAGTCCTTCATCTGAACATTCACACACTCTTCCTCTCCATCCCTCTCTCTACCTCCCTACTCCTTTCTCTTTGTCCTCAACCCATTTTTCTTCTCCAACCTCTTTTTCTCTATTGTTTTCACCAACCGCCTCATGCCGCACCTTCTACAGAGCACCAGCTTCCCCCCAACCAATTCCCATGGCACTCAGCATCCTCTTTCTCCCCCTCAAACTCCAATTACACTATTCTGTTTCTCCTTTGTCCCCAAGGAAGCTAAACCTCAGGCACTACAGTAAAAACAAACAAAAAAACACCACTAGAACTCCTCTTTCCCTAGTCTTGCCTCTTACCTCCTGTAGTGGTCAAGTTTCGGTCTCTGGTTCCCAGGCAGCGGCCGGGTTACAAAGATCAACAGGATACAGAGGAAAGATTATCAGCTTCGGGTTCTGGACCCAAATAGAGGAAGAGCTCAATGAGGTAACTGCAGCAGGTTCGGAACTGTGGGCAGACAGGTTGGGCCGTGCAGGCTGACTACTCAATTTTCTTATGAGCAACATCAATCAGGCAGTGAGCAGATTCAGATAATTTTATTGGAGTGACAATTTTACATGTGTTGCCAAAGTAATATACATAATGATTACAATAAAAGCGGAATAAAAGAAAGCAACAAAAGTAGTAAAGTAAAATTACAGAAATATAAGAACAAACCTCAGGTTTTTGTAAGCAAATAAAATTGTAAGTTTTGAGAGACATATCTTGAGGTCTAACAGCCTTCATGCTCTCCTTCTTGGAGGTTGCTAGTCCCGTCTCTTATTGTCTTTTTTTTTTGGGGGGGGGGGGGCTTTTTCGTTAAATTATGACCTATAAATCCTAACATTTAATTTTCTATTTTTGGGAAAAATTAGGACGAGAAAATCAGACCAACGCATAACGATGGCTGTATTCAGGATGGGAAGGCTTCCGATTTTCAGATTTAGACTTAATGCCGGTTCATTTCTACCATTTTCCTTATGTTGAACCTCCTGACTTGGAGTTAGTTATATTTAGTGGTGTTGCACTTTAGAACATGCTAGTGATACCAGCACAAGTACAAGTTAGACAAAAACTACTTACCTTCCAAGTCTGAGTTTCCCTTAAATCTGTAATTTATTTTAAGAGTACAGAGTATAAAAGGTCGCCCTCTCTATTTGACCC